>NC_089197.1:14018284-14705755 GCF_963930695.1 Labrus bergylta
CGCTGGTAGCACGGTGGTTAGTGAGCGCGCCCCTAGTATGGAGGCTGTAGTCCTCCAGGCGGGCGGCCCGGGTTCGAATCCAAACTGTGGCTCCTTTCCGCATGTCATTCCCCACTCTCTCTCTCTCTCCCTGATTTCTCTGTCCACTGACACTGATGTGTCTCTACAATAAAGGCACAAAACGCCCAAAAAATATTACAGTACTAGCTAATTCAGACTCTAAAAAGAAGTGTTAATCTTACATTTGTGTGTCAAAGAAAATGTCAACTCAAGGTCCACTTGTTAGATTATTTTTGCTCATATTTTTAACTAAATCTATATATATATATATATATATATATATATATATATATATATATATATAGATTATGTGTGTGTATATATTAAATATTATCTCAAGTTGTTGGTTTTTACAATAGAGTTGTACCACTTGGTTAATTGTTAAAAACAATCGAAAAACCGACTTTTAAAGAATCAATAAAGTGTTTCAGTTTTTTCTTGTCTGACACAACTCTGAACTTCTGCTGCTCACAAAAGGTTTCTCAATCCCATTCATCTTTAGACTTTTGTAGCAAGCAAACATTTTTTATTGAAATAAATATTGAAGTTTATCAATACGGCATGTTTAAAAACATGCTGCATTGATAAAAGGAGAGTTTGACAAGAGTGCTTCACAAATAAAATGGAATTGTACAACAACAGCAACGTCGGCTTAGATTCACAGCATGAATGTTCGATTCATGAGAAGTGTGTGAAGAATGTTTGTGAAGTAGCCTGCAGGTGATGAGCATATTATTGAAAAAGACAGAGTGTCCTTTCACTCACTGGAGTGTTTCATGCAGAGAGCCCTTTACAGAGCAGTGTTGATGTTAGACTGTTTAGAATAGACTTTATGTTTCTAAGAACTCATTTGAAGTGAAGGGGCTTTCCACTCTCCTCAGCCTTTGTTAAAAACCTCCACTAATTTCTGTGTGTTTGTGTACATTTTCTTGGCTGTGTTTGTGCATGACGTGTGTGTTTGCTCTCAGGCTTTTCGTGGAGATCCTGAACAGCTGCACGGACTGTGATGAGATCCAGTTTAAAGAGGATGGCAGCTGGGCCCCCATGAGGTCTAAGAAGGAAGTGCAAGAGGTCTCCTCTGCCTCATACAATAACGGGCTGGATGGTGAGACATGTCATGGGAGATGAGTGGGGACAGGGTGGATGAGAAACAGAAAGGATGCTTGTTTGAGCGGTAGGGGTAAGGTTACTCACGTCATGACGGCAGTGAGACAAAGCTGGGAGTAATTAAATGAGTATTATAGGATTCACGTAAGAGGAGAGGGCTCTTCATAGCGTTTACATCCCCACCCCTTTTTGTTTATGCATTGTCAGATTTGATTAGGTGAGGCATCAATCAGAAAGCCACAGAGTAAACCGCCTGTCTCCATAGTAACATACTGTATCACATATGTGGGCAAAGGGAATGTGCGTCCTCATCACAGTGCTGGCAGAAAATCATGATTTGAAATCTAAAAACACACTGAAAGATCATTTTGCTGCTTCTCTGCAGATTCATGTCGGACGTCTTCAGGCTCAGATCAGCGGAGCTCCTCGTCGTCCAGCCACGGCAACAGCAGCAGCAACAACAGCAAAAAAGTAGAGGTGATCGACTTGACACTCGACAGCTCCTCAGAAGATGAAGGACCAGATTCACCACCTCCGCCGCCGCCTCCACTCCCGCCTCCACCCAAAAGAGCATGCCCCTCTTTGTCCCCAACCTCGCCGCCTGTCATCAACAAAGGGTCAGACACAGCAACACTGTGATTGCATCTTTCTCCATACACTCTTTGTGTTCTGTAAAATGTGGAAATAAGGCTCATTTCAGCTGTTCAAGTGGGGAGTTGTGTATCAGGATCTTTGGAGTTTTGCACTCGAGCTCACAATTATGTTTTTATGTTTCATTTTTTTTTAGCACTCAGAGAAGTTGGCCGAGCGTTCTAGCTGAAGAGGCCCTGAGTCTTATTTCCTTTTTTGAGAATTAAACTAGAGAAAGGAAAATTTTTAAACGAGTTAAATTTCTGCACAAAATAATTTTGAAAAGTTTGTTCATAAGCGGAACAAAAACAAGATTTAATTAAATCATGGAGTATCAGGAATGATTGCTTAATATTTATAAGCTTACAAACAGATTTTATAGCACAGAAGTCAGAAGACTGGCTGGAAAATTGTTGTTATTTAAAAAAAAAAAATGCAAAATGTGTATGTACACATCTTGTTGGCAAAGATCAACTACAAATCCCAGAGTTCATCCCTGTAAGAGACATTTAATCACTGAGCTTAACATAATGTGTCACAATCAGCTCCAGACTGTGCTGTTATCACCTGTACATTCATCAGGTCAGTCTTTGGCTAAATTCAGCGACATACTGCCACATTCTGTGAACTACAACATCAATCCTCTACTGCTCTGGTTTGGGTCTCTATGTTCCTCTCCATAGCAACAGTGGCAGAGGCTCATAGGTGTTTGAGTTTTGAGAACCATCATTCTTACCTAAATGATGGATAAAGAAAATGGTTTTATTATCCGACTGTATAATCAGTACATTATCCAGAGAAGTCCTGTGTTTGCATGTTAGTAAAATATTTAGTTGAAAGACAATCCTGAAATGAAAATGCAGAAATATTTTACAAAGCAGCGGCCCTTCTGGTGGTACTGAAGAAGTTAATTCAAGCTCTGTAAAACTTCAACATCTGTTTTCTGTCAAATTAAAATTCATTTTGTGGATCTGCGTAGAAACCCAAGCACTCCGTCCCCTTTTTGATGAACCCTGTAGCTGTCAGTCTTCACACTTTTGTGCTTCAAGGTCGCCAGAGGACACATGAAATGAAAGCCTAATTATTTATTAAAAAGTCTTGTGCACCTCTTCATCTTTAAGCCTCCTCTCCCTCCTCTTCTTTCAGAGTGTTGAACCTGCACCACCAGGCGTCTCCCCTGAGCCGAACTCCCAGCATGCCCGCTGTGGACACCAGCTACATCCCTCCTGTCCCTCCACTTATACAGGACTACAGACCGTACTACCACACCCCCAATGACCTGTCAGGTACTGACAAACACACCCTGAACCACAGATGATTTAGAAATACTCCATTTAGTTTGAACACACTTGTAAATCTCTTACGAATATTACGTCCCATTCCAATTGTCCTCAGATATAAAATATTGTATTTCAGAATTGATATCCTTCAAATACAATATTTACAATCTGAGATGATGAACATTGATCGATTTAACTTATTTATATTCAACCATGAAAAGTAATTAAAACGGCTTCATCAAGAGTTGGAACAAACAGATACACACAAAGTGTTAATAGTCATGTAATCTAAAAACATTTCAACGCAGTAAACTGTATATTTGTGTTTATACTTACTTACAGTAAAAACACATTGTTTTATTTGCATTTGTGAGATTAATTTTTGTTGAACGCTCAGCATTGACGGTCTGTGCTTTAATTCCAGAGTTGAACTTCTTCTCTTTTCTCCAAGGCGACAATCATCAGGTTCGTACATCAGAGCATCACACCATGACAATGACTCACTGTTTGAATTCATGAATGACGCAATAATTAACATCAACCACTGTATCTGTTCTTATCAAAGTAATCCAGAGGAAACCCTTCACTGAGTGTATGACAAAGTCCTTTTTAGGAGTGAACATAGCAGTGATGAAAGATATGACTAATCATCACATTTTAAAGTATCAGACTTAACTTCTATCGCCCATAAACTGTCACACAGTCGGCTGCTGGTCATCTCAGCTGCTAATGTCGGTTTAACCTTGCAGTTATGTTGGTTGAATTATTTGAGGTAGTTAAAATTAAATAACAATGGGGCGCCGGAAAGCCTAGCAGTTATGTCCCGCGTCCCATGTACAGAGGCTGTAGTCCTTGTTGCAGCAGCCGTGGGTTCAAATTTGAATTTGAATTTATTTATTTGATAGGGACAATGCAATTTAACATAATTTCAATACAAAGCATGAAACTGATGTGCTGCATAAAGAGTATATAATAGCTATTGCTAATTTCCAACTCGTGTCCCCAGTTGGGCCAGAAATCCGACCTCTGTTCTTTGCTGCATGTTATCCCGCTCTCTCTGCTTCCAACAGGTCCTCTCTATTCAGCGGTCCTATCCAATAAATCTAAAAATGGCCTGAAAATACCTTTAAAAAAAGATAGTTCTTTATTTCTGATACTTTTACGTTCAGCTCTGTTTGGTTCTTATATTTAAAACCAACATTTTTAAATATTTTGCCTCCCAAATTACAAAAGAGGGTTTTTTTCTGACTTACCTTCCTTGGTGCAATATCTAAAGAAGATTCTCGAACGGTTTAATTTTTATTTTTTTATTTTTTTTCCTTGTGAGGGTGAAAGAATTTCATAATGCGCTTCATACAGAATCATAAAATTACATATAAGATATTTAACATCTCCTCCAGGCATCACTGTGAACAGTCTCCTAGTTTTCTTCTGGTAAATTGCTGCTCCTTAATGAAGACTATAGGCAGAGCTTTCTGTAGATAAGCAGAGATATTGCCTCTGAAATGATCTTGCTGGTGAATTTTTTTAATGTATTTTGAAGCTCTAAGCTAAGCATCACTAAAGAGCAAAGCCTAAACTACTAGCACAGCTGAATATCAGATGAGATAAGTATATGTATATATTTATCTATATAGTATGTTTTAAACAGTAAAGGGACGACAGACGACTTTGCTGTGTCAGGACATATGATTTGAAATATCATTTCACAGAAGGAAAAGATTAATCCAAAAGATTAATAACACATTTTAAAATCCCTGGATTATTCTGCATATCCCACCTGTGGCTTCAGCTGAATAATGTCACCAATAATATCAACTGTCTCGAGATTCTTGTGATTAATGTGTGACCTCAGCTACAGTGTGCTTTCGAAAAAGTCCATAAATGTTGCACTGTTACCAAACTCTGGAACATTTAAGCTCGTTATCTTGCCTCTTGCCTTGACCTTGCCTTTTTCCAGACTCACTAGCAAACGTCAGTGCTCAACAGCTTTGTGAAGATTTGCGCAGCTATAAGCTCAAAAATTATATCTACAATGGCAATAACATAAAATGAGATAATAGCATGACAAATAGGACTTCAAACACACATACATAGCTACTTTTAGTAGTTGGATCAATTCTGAAAATTAAGAGATGTAAACCTATGTCTGATGATCTCTTCTTGCCCTCTTGTGTTTCACACGCCCTTCAGCATTACAACATGGTGATGGCAGCAGCGGCCGCCGCTTCAGCCTCAGACGACCACGAGCTGCTTCTCAACCGCTTTCTCCCCTACACCACCTCCTCCTCCTCTTCGTCCCAGCTCTACTTAGACCAATCGGGAGCATCCTCGGTCAACTCGCTGACCGGGCAGACCAACGGGGCGAGCAACTCGGGCAGCACCAGCAGCCTGGTCTCGTCCAGCAGCCTGCGCGACACACACTCCACGCACTCGTCCTCACACTCCTCACACACACACCCCGGGGTGGTGGCCAGCAGGAGTAGCGCTGAGGCGGCAGTGGCAGCTATTTACGGCGGAATACCTGACGTTATATCATTGGACTGACTCGAGAAGAGTCGGGACTACACTTTGGGTCCAGCTGTTATCCGGTAACAAACATTTTACTGCAGGGTAAAGTTTTGATCCAGAAACTAGACTGGCCCCAAGTCTAGAAACTCATATAAGGGGTCATAATAAAAAGACAACCTATGGAGGAGCACTACTGTTAAGAGTGTGTAACTCTGAGTGCTGACGGTTCCTTTCTCTTTGACTGACCTGAGAACAGCACAGAGTCCTCATTTGAAGGGGTCAGCTGTGGACATGGCGCGTTGGTGAACTGACTTCAGATCAGAAGAAACCTGCGCAGGAGTTTACTGCCACACTACCGACCCCGCACAAGCAGCAGAGAAGCTACCTGAGCAAAAAAAAGCAAAAGAGGACGTCTCTTCTTTTTTTTTACAAAACAGACGAGTGGCGCCGTGTACAGAGAACAAAATATATTTTCCTCTTTTACTTTTGTATGTTAAATCAGAACATATTCAGTCTAGTGAGCTTCTTCAATCGCGTTTTTCCAGTGGACGACTGAGGTTGCTTGTTAGTTCTCACAGAAGCCCATACAGTACATACGCCTGTTGCCATGTGTTTATCCTTTCCTTCTGTTTGAGGCTCTTTCCTGCTTTGTTGTTTGTTTGTTTTTTCTTTTCTCCTTTAGAGACTTTAGTTCCCCTTTGCTTTTTATCTTTCTGGAGCTCTTTTTCGTCGTGATGAATTATGATTTCATCTATGTTATGACGAGAACTTTTTAGACACTGAATTTACAGTTTATTCATGTTCTAATAATTTTATTCTGCGTTTAGTTGTGTATACTATTTAAACATTTATAAATATCTATAAATATATAAATATGCATTCCCTCTGACCTTCAGGTGAATACTGTGGGGAGTGTGTAGGCATTTTTTTATAAATATTCTCTCCTTGATTTCCACCTTCACACAAAGACTTTGCAGACATACAGCATTTAGAAGAGGAGATTTTTAGACTATTTATACTCGCCAATTTTGAAGTTTTGAGCTGGAAGCGTATCTTTCTTTTTCTTTGCACAATGCCAAAAATAACATGCGATACCTTTGAAAAGGATAATGAAAGTGGAGATGAATCTGTGTGCCAGTGTTTTCAGTCAAGTGTCTACTCCTATGTTTTCAGCTGGTGTGTTTTTTTTTTGTGACACTTCAACTTTTATGTCCTTCTGTGTCTTGTCGTCTCAGTGTCTATGTTTTGTGCTTGACTGTTAAAAAGGAGTCACGATGAAAAGTCAAGCATCAGGCCTTTTTATAAAAACAGACGGGTTATAATGACATGTGAACAAGTTTAACTAGTGCCTGTTTGTGTGCATGCGTCACAGCGTGTTGAAGGACTCAAAGACTGTCTGAAATGGTCAAAAAAAAAACAACCGTTGTTTCGAAAAGACTGGAACCTCTGACAGTCTGGACAATATGTTTGGGAGTCATCTTTGGGAAACTGCTCGTGTTATAGTGTAGAGGAGTATAAGCAGACAGTTTAGTGCTTTAGAAGGAGATCTGGACATGCCAACTTAGGCCGGGCACAAAGCCGGATGGTTTAAAAACACACGACCCCATCAGTCACTCATTCATTGAGCGATGTTGAAGTGTTAAAGCGAGGCAGAGGTTTGGGAATACCTTGGATGTTCTCGCAATTCAGCCGGAAAAAAAAAAAAAAACGCAGTTTGCTCATGAATGTATTGTACAATTTTAGAGGTGGACACGCTTTTGGTCTTTTTGCTTTCATGTCAGTTAGAACATGAAGACGTTCTATAGCGATCTGCTAAAGTCTGGTCACATTGAGGCTGACATACAGTAGACCTGGTCCCCTGTCTTTAGCCTGAATCCCCTCTCTCAGCCTCTCCTGGATGTCAGACTTCCAGACGTCTGAAGTTCAATTCAAAGTCTCATTATTCCGACCATGATGAGATAATCACTTCTGAGTGCAGCCGCCCTCATCAGACATACCCTCCTCTCCTCCTGAAACTATCTGGGAGACTTATTCAAGCCCCCGAAACCCCTCTTCCCTTCCTCCCTCTCTCTTATAATGCATCAAGTTTATTTCCTGTTATTCTCATGGAAGCTGACCCCCCCCGGCTCTCACTCTATTGATCAGAGCAAGTCGTGTATTTCCTGTGTTGTGCAGTATTTTATTTATTTTGTATTCTTATTTCAATATATTATATTTTTACATATTGTATGATTTCCATGGGTGACTCACTGTCGCCAGGGAGCTTTTGTGATTTGATTTAATTTAATATGGATTTTATTATTCTTTGCCAGCAGCGCTATTTATCAAAAAGGTACCGCTTAGTTATTCGTCATGGAAAAAGCTGTGTGTGATTTAATGGGAGATGACATAAGTGACACTTTATTGTAAGGGCACTAGACACAGTCGTAATTTATATGTGCACCATGATTTCATTCAGTTATACATTCAAGATGGTTTATGACTTCCTTTTGTTCTCCATTAAGAACTGATCAAGTCCCTGTGAGGCTATGTGATAACTCCATGCTTAATGGATCATCTATTAATGATAAACTCAGTTACTGCCAACATCAGTCTGTATGCCATCACATAAGCAAGAATCCAGTTATGCTGAAAAAGCAGCCGTACTTATTCTGAAATGAAATATGAAGCTGTTTTTTTTTTTAATTTCCTAATTGAAGATTTCTGAAATGACATCAGCCTTGACAGAGTTCATTATCGGTACACAGCTTTGCTCTAGAATGAAATATTGTAAAAGTTAGTATTGTTGTCTTTAAAGACATGAGCGTTCCCCAGAGGCTGATCCAGCTGACGTAGATGATCTTCTGAATTTCATCTTGCTCAAACTGTTAGCTTGTCCGATGACTAATCGCTTACTGCCTGAAAAACTAACCCCACTCCCGCCAGCCTCAGCTGTACATTGTGATTTTTGCTAAAAAGGTAATGCTCACGTTACAACAGGCTAAAGTAATGGTATCACATTGTAACACTATTACAATCAGCCAAACATTATGACCACCTATGCAAGCCAGTGTATCATTTGCAATCTTACTTTTTTAGTTTAGCTTTACGCAGAGGAGCTAGCTCATGTAGATTCTTGGTCATGCTTCTTTAAAGTAAACAGTCAATGTAGACTTTGAAGTGTGCATCAGTCTACTCGCTGTTTTGCCAGCTGGCACATGTTCGTCATTATCTTATGTGCTAACCCTCAAATTCTTTAAGCAACTGCAAAAAAAAACAAAAAAAAACAACGTAAACAACAGGATGAAATGACTCGCACGCTAGCTTCTCAAAATAAATGTTTTGAAGATGCAGGGCTAATTATCGAGCTTATTGTCATGGCATATGAATGAATGGACAAAGTGTCTTTGAGTTAATGTTCATTGACTGAGGATCCATTAAGCATCATGCAAATGAATCACTTCTGAATGTTGAGCAGCATGAACTCAAAACACATGCTGAATCAATTAAAATCCTCATGACTTTTTCATTATTTCTACATGACTCAAATTTTATTTATTAAAACGTCCTCTTCTGTCCTCACACTTGTCTTTAGACGATGCAGCAGATAACGAAGACATCCATGAAGTGGGAGTGCAGACCATGTTGAATGTGTTTCTATGCTTTATAATGGGGTCTACAAGGAAATCACACCTTCCTCACCCTCCCACTTATTTCCTGATTTGAAGTGTGCACAGCTCCACCCTGTGGTTCACTTGTTATTTTTCTGAGAGAGAGACAAGAGGTCATACAGTAGCTGTTCCTTTTTGATTTAAACAAACTGAGCTTTTGTCTTTTAGAATATATCAAGTTGTCGGGCTATGTGTGAGGCTGCTGCATCTTATTCCCTCTCTATGCTTGAGTCACACGCAGGTGTTAACACGTTGTTTGCTGAAGCAGCTTACTGTATGTGTTTTCTGCTTCACCTGTTACTGGAGACTTCACCTAAATATGGGTCTGCTCAGACTGAAACGAGCGGAGTAACGCCACTATTATCAGTAATATTTGCAGTGTTTTCAAAATTCTCCATGGGCAACCTTGAGAAAGCAGCCAAATGTTCTGGTTGTCACTTTAGATAAAAAGGGAAAAATCTACAATGTGTATATTATGTCTGTATCAAAACCCGAAAGCTGAAAATGAAGATCCAAACGTGGGTGTTTGATGTCTGTTTGTATGCTTTTTGTGTGTCAGTTCAGAGCGAGAGAATAAATTAATTTATATATTTTTTAGAAAATCAAAGCTGTACTATTATTAAAAAAAAGGACTGTGGCCAATAAAGAGTCTTAAACAAGTGAAATAATCTCAAAGTCAGACTCGAGTCGACATCTGCACTCACTGCCTTAAAAACATTCACAGGTTCAGTTTCACGGCTCCAAATCTGAGAGACAAATCTTTAAAAAGGCTTTTCAAGGAGGGCAAGGAGAAGACAGTGTACAGTAGACCTTTGTCAGTTTGTACAACATATACCAAGTGAAAAAAAAATATTTATTACATGCATTGAAGAAATTGTTTACTTATTGAATGTTACCTGTTTATGTAGAAAAGTTTAGATGTAATAAAATGCATTCTGTTATTTCTTTGTGCTTCCCTTTATTTTTGAAGTACTGTGTTAATGTTATATTGAGAAACGAGCACTGGGTGGCAGCAGAGAGTCGTTTTGGTCAATTCCCTCCATGCTTCGCAGGTACAAAAACCAATTACGCACAATTAATCAGCTCCAGTCCTTGCTTTCATGAAATTGACTAAATATATTCTCAACGTGAACCTCTGATTCCATTAGCAGACGTTTATTTTTGGATCATAACTGATGGTGGAGCTTCGCGCTTAGAGGAGGGTCCTTTACGCACAAAACTGATGGACGAATCACACCTAATGTTCAGCCATACATTCGTTCTATTGTGGATGTTGAATGATTGTGCGTCTTGGAGAGCAGAGCAGAGCAGAGGGGGAGGACAGAGCAGGAGGGTGGGCAGGATTCAGATGAAGGATTGGTTGACGGCATGGCATCATGGACCAAGTCTATTAAAACATCAATGTTTCTCTCAGGTTTCAATATAGAAAAGTTTGCGAGCCTGGTGACACCATGAGCGAAGAAAACGAGAGCGTGTGCTTAAACAGCTCCATGGACGCGGACTGCTTCAGCAACCTGGAGGACATCGACGTGACAGCAGACGGGAGTCCGATCCTAAGATTCCTCATCTGCCTGGTTTATTCTGTGGTCTGCGCTGTGGGTCTGATGGGCAACGTGCTCGTCCTCTTCTTCATCAGAGTCAAACACGAAAGGAAGAAGTCTAGAGTGAACTTTTTCGTGTTCAACTTGGCAGTGACGGACCTGCAGTTCGTGCTCACGCTGCCCTTCTGGGCCGTGGACACCGTGCTGGACTTCAGCTGGCCGTTTGGAGACGCCATGTGCAAAATCATCCTCTCTGTCACCGTGATGAACATGTACGCGAGTGTGTTTTTTCTCACAGCCATGAGTGTGACCCGCTACTGGTCAGTAGCCTCAGCTCTGAACAACAGCACTGGGCAAAGGTCCTGTTCCTCCAAATGGATCTGCGCAATCATTTGGACAGTGGCGACTCTGGCGACTGCGCCGACTTCGATCTTCTCCACTGTCAGCAACGTAACCGGAGAAAAGCTGTGTCTGCTGAAGTTTCCTGGTGGACAGTACTGGCTTGCAGTTTATCACATACAAAAAATACTTGTAGGTTTTGTTTTACCATTCTGCATTGTGACCATCAGCTACATTATGCTGCTGCGTTTCATCCGCCTTAGGAGCATGAAAACAAGCAACCCCAAACGGAGATCCCAAGTCACCAAATCCATCACCATAGTCGTGTTGTCCTTCTTCCTTTGCTGGATGCCGAACCATGCAATCACCCTGTGGAGTGTCCTGGTCAAACTGAACGTTGCAAATTGGGACAAAGCGTACTACATAGTGCACACTTATGTGTTCCCTCTGACTGTCTGCCTGGCGCACACCAACAGCTGCCTGAACCCGATTATTTATTGTCTCATGAGGAAGGAGTTCAGGAATAAACTGAGAGGTCTGATTCGCAGGGGATAGACTGTATTTGAACTTGTTTTGGATTAACTGAATTTGCGCAAAACATATTGACAAATACTAACCAAGATGCGGCGACTGCGTAAAGAAAAAAGGGGCATTTAGAGAGAAGGGCGACCTGTCATGGACCCAGTGCGCACAGGTTACACCCCTTCTATAAGTGACTCGATACTTCTCATGTAAAATGTTACTTCTACCACTGCTTCATGTCTTTAAAGGCTTGTAAAATGTGGCAAAGTTCTATATATAACCCACCACAGCTAACATAAGGCTGTATACGCAAGGAATGTCTAAATATGTGTTTACATTTTGCGCTTACGACTATTGTTGCACTGTTTGATAAATAGCAATTAGGTTTAATGTATTCACAGTCTGAGAAACTGCGTGCGTAATTGCGAATGAAAACGTATTAAGCATTGCTGTGCACGAGTATTCATTATGTGATCAATGGTATTAAGCGTGGAAATCTCTCGCAGCAGGTATCTGCATGTACATACTTGGACACCTGTAGTCTTAATTCTAGCGCCACCTGCATCTTTCCTGTTCTTCTCGTGATACTTGTTTTGTCTGAATAAAACACAGAGCACATGGAAAGCAAGTGAGTGCTGTTAAAATCCGTATTTGAATGTTTTTGGCAAATGATGTAACTGAATGTAAAAATGATGTGTTAACTCTGACAGTCGTGGATGCAACAACACCTCATCACCTTCTGATGTAAAGGGATTGCACAAACGGTAACAACATGTATAAAATGTGATTGTTGTAAATACGCCAAAAAAAAAAAAAAAACAGTGTTCCCCATTATGTGTAATTATAAGAGTGTTCTCACATTGTCACATGTTTAATAGCTGATAATGCACAAGTCAAAGCACAACAGGTTTTAGTCAGAAGAAAGTGAATATAGATATAACATGAAATCTCCCTTACGTCCTTCTATATTGTTTTTAACTTGTTCAGCATTTTGTTCAACTGAAAGGTGCTTCATAAAATAAACTTCGAATTTACTTTCACCTAAACGCCACACGGGCGGATGATAGAGAGAGATTTATTTTCTCTAAAACTTCTTTCCAAACCATGAGGATAAGGGAGGGCAAGAGCACTACAAGGCATGTGCACAAAGTTCTCTCTGAATGCGTGAGAGCTGCAGAGCATATGCATACACACCTGGGTGTCCTAGAGGACCCTAGAAATGAGGGTCTGATCTTGTGTTAATGTATGGGCAATGTCTTTAGTTGTTGATTGGATTTGAGTTGACTAAATATAAAATGTTCACGTGAATAGAAAGTAAAGTGTCTATTTTCCTCTCGTGCCTGTTATTCATGACAAAGACAAAATTTCTTCTGTTTAGATTGCATTTATGTTCTGAGGTGTTTTGACGTACTCACACACTGCACGTCATAATGTACAAGCATGTGTTTCACCAGCAGAGATTTTGTAGGCATAGCAACAGTGTTACCTCCACTGACTTTATTGAAGCTTGCTGCTGTACTCTTTTAAGGTACCCACTTAACCAGAAATTAATCGTATATAAAAAAAAAAAGAGCTCCGACTTGCTGATTGACCAAAGTGCAATTGTAAAGATTTAAGTGATTTTCCAAATATAGCTAAATTTAAAAAAAACAAAAGCGGACAATACACACACAGGAGAATTGGTTCAATTATTGTTTGATGTGAAAGTAAATGATAGGATTGTATAGGATACGATATGTTAAACTGGCAGATATTAAGAAAAATATTAAGAGGTTTATTTTCAAAGTTCAGGGTCTTTATAGGATGATGAAAGAAGGGATTTATGAATGAAAAGATTCAAGTATTTATTCAGCTGAGTACAAGACATTAAAGGTTGGGAGCGCTGCTTGGGTCCTCAATGGAGCTGAACAGCAAACAGGTGCTCTTTGGGGAGGGTGGACCGATACAATGAAAAAATAGGCTTGATGTGTTTATCACTGAAGTGAATAAAATGCTCCTCTGAGTCTGAAGAGTAAAGTAAACAAACACAAAAAGATATCCAAGGCACTCTGTTCCATTACAAAATAAAAGGCATAGTTTAGCAGAGTTAAGGGATTTGAAAGCAACAATTTAGACAGTAAGGTGGCTTTAAATATACTTTATACAATTCAATATGAGGCTGAGTATGTTACGTACAAAAAAATGGTTTTAAAAACGTTCCTTTTCACAATGGTTATCAAATGTGAAACACTACAATTATCTTTTAAAACAAAACCTTCATGTAATGTTTTAAACTGATAAATTACCTGCAAACAAAACAGCAACATTTTAAAGGCATAAAGGTGATTATATATTTTGTTAATGTCAGGGTCAAATGACCCAACAAAGACTATTCAACACCACTTACAATGTCACCCTCACTATGAGACATAAAACATTTGTACAAATCTTAAAGAAGTATATTACAAACATAGAATACCAACAACCTGTCTGATGGAGAACAAAGAGCCAACTGAGACAGAGAGTTGTTACTTACAAAGTTGATATTGTCTCATTTATGTCTTTCAAACTCAAGGTTTTTATGTTATTGAATCAACAGCTAACTAAAAGAAAACAGCATCTGTGGAGCACAATGTATCTGCAGTACGCTGTATAAACTGTGACAGAGGAGTTTTTCTCCGGCTGTGACTTTATTCCAGCTAAAGCTCTTTTTTCAAATATTCCCCTCCTCTGTGTCTCTGTGTTGTGGTACTGCGTATAAACTCTGGTTGAACTATTCACCCATTATCAATACTATTTACTCAATAAGCTAATACCTCAATGCTTTTATAACATTCTTAGTAATAGCTGTCCACATTTGGGAAGCTCTTCATACTAACAAAGTAAACAGGGTTGCCTGGGCTACCAGATCCTGCTCATGTATGCAGGCATGAAAACTACAAAAAAAAAAACATGCAGACTCTCATCATGCCCAAACCTCCATGTGCCAAAGTGTCAATCAAACAGTTGGAAGCTATTGTTTTATCCAGTCCCCTATAGGTGCTGAACTCTGATGATACACTATTAGCAAAAGAACAATGTCCTACAGTCAATGACTTCAACATGTAACACTTTTAACGTTGTACATTACAGAGTCGTAATTAGCCTTTGTGTTTTCAGTGTGAAAAGTACAATGACATTTCTCGGCTCTATTTTATGTGAGCAAATTTCTAGCATCATGCGCTCATGTTTCTGTGATATTTTCATTTTGATTCCATTTTAATTCTCTCTGTCAATGTTTCAGAAACTATTTTGCAAAGGCAACAAATAAAAAAGATCAAAAGGAAATCTAAAGAAATTAAAATTATGTATTCATGAATGATGTAACTAGCTTTGTTTGTTGCTCCTGGGACAAAAAGAGTGGACGCTTCTCTGCCAATAATGAAAGATGCAGACAAAATCATAAATAGTGACGCAGGTTTTTACACTTCAGCGTTTTTTTTCTGAAGTAAAACCAAAGTAGGTTATTTACAAAAAGTCCTGTGTTTCTCATATACTCTATTCAACATTTGTACCAAATAACAAGTCTTTTTGACATTGTAAAATGATTCTGTGTTTTTTTTCTCATGCAGTACCTCATCAATAATCTCTTCAGGGTCCCATTAGGCCTGTGGTTTCCATTTGAGCTTGACCTCATATAAACACTTTTTCAAGCAATGAAAAGATGTTTATTGGTTTTGAAAGGGTAATTAGTTAGAGAGCTGTGGTCTGGCTCTTCCTCTGGGGATGTTAGTGGACATTTCCAACTATGAGGGAGTCAATATGTTGCAAAAAAATGTGCATCAGTGCATCACAGGACAATGAACCTACATTTAATAGTTGATGCAGTGGTCTTTTATCGGACAACACATCTTTTCAACCCAAGTACTTCCCCTTTATCTTTTATGTAAAATGTCTAAAAATGGCGTTGCGCTCAAACTGACCTTTCATTCTTTAGTGTAGCCGTACTCACTGCAATTTGTTCTACTCAACTGGCATACTAAGAAGAGCGTGAGAGAAAACCTCAAATACTGATAAATGATCGTTTGATTGACACAAAAGTATGTTGTAATCAAATCCATATGACAGTGCAACGCGCACTTCAGTTCATGAGAAATGTGTGACCCTAAAAAAACATGTTTACAGGCCAAAAATAAAGGCTGAGAAACCTTAAAATAGTGACTCCACAAAAATGTACGATTTTTTAAGTCTGCAGCCCGACAACTTTGCCAAATTTACCAACGCTTAGTGTATTATAGGCATTGTGGGAACTTTTTGAAGTATAGGTGATTTTCCACTTGTGCAATATAACCTGTGCTGATAGAAAAATATATAAACCTCCTTAGGAAGGTCAAAACTACAGAACACAGCACAGTAGTAATCTATCATCATTGTAACAGTAATGTGGCGTCTTTTATTTGACCTTTATTGTTCTGTTGTTTTTGGGACTGCTTATGTGTGTTTGTTCTTTTTCTTTCTGTTTTGATGTGCTTGTAATCTCAATGTCATAAACTTCAATATCCTTTTGAGAATAAATGAAGGTTGGAAAATGTCTAAGTGGCAATATATGATATCAGCATAAGCCCCAGCATAACCAAAAACATCGGCAGTCTTCTGATACGATCGTTAAAAAACGTCACCACAGCAGGTACAAAAGAATTCCTTCCTCTGAAGAGCCCCCCGTCTTGAAAAGAAATGAGCTAAAATAACTTGTTCCCTGAGAACATTGGACATCCTGCTGTTGTAAAACCTGGCTGTTTTTACCTGCTCTTTTGTAATGTTAACAGACAAAGAGTAAGGTATTTTACCTGCTTTTTGTAAATTGTCTTGAGATAACACTTGTTATGAGTTGACGCTATACAAATAGATTGAATTGAATTGAATTGAATTAAAACACTGTGCAGCTTTCTGACTGCGCTTTGCTGTATCATCACCTGCAGCAGGCGGGGAGTCAGGCTAATTTTGGATGCTCAGTGATAGTTCATTGATCTTGCTCCTGTCATCTTACTTTAAGCATCACAAGCAACACCTGCTGCATTTATGACACACACACACACACACACACACACACACACAGGAGTGACCTGCAGACATCAAGCAGTTCTACATGAGGAAAACAAGCCTGGACTGGACTCGATTGCATTGCTGTTCTCTTTGTAGTCAAATGACACTGAGGTAACCTTCCTATAACAGGAAACCAATTCAGCATCATCAAAGGTCATTGCAACCTTTTTCATACTCACTCAAAACATCCATTTAAAAACTTTCCAGGGGGGGGGGGGGGGGCACTGCACTGCCTCCAGGGACGTGTGACAGGCTCTCACACATCAGTCTGTATAATAAGTCTGTTCTGTTTCAATTAAGATGCAGACACGTGATGATTTTAGACAGAAATGTTTTAGTCAAGGTGAAAATTGAGGCTGGGCGAATAGAATAGCTAACAACAGCACAATGTGTTATAAATTTAAATCCCCTTGAACATCAAATACTCTTCTATATCAATGTTTTGCTTTTGCCAGAAGAATCTTAAAAACGCCTATAAAGTATGGAGGACGAGACCTGACAAAAGTATAAATAAATAAATGTATAAATAAATAAATGTGAAAATAAATAAATGTATAAATAAATAAATATGGAAATAAATAAATGTGGAAATTAATAAATGTGGAAATAAATAAATGTAGAAATAAATAAATGTGGAAATAAATACATGTAGAAATAAATAAATGTGGAAATAAATAAATGTAGAAATAAATAAATGTGGAAATAAATAAATGTAGAAATACATTTAAGACATTTAATTGTAATGTATGTCCCATTTATTTACCAGTTTTTATTTATTTATTCACGCATTTATTTATTTATCCATTCTTTTATTTATTTATTCCAGTATTTATTTATTTATATTTTTGTCAGGTCTCGTCCTCCATAATAAAGAAGCAAGTCTGCCAGCCAGCCACACCGCGCCTTCTATTTTACGAGTTTTGACAGGAGCACTTGAACGCAGCACAGCTCCGAGAGGCTCCATATTGGTCAGGTGATCCAGCAGCAGGCAGGCCCTTCTCGGCTTCTTCTCCTTCGATTTGGCTCCAATGTCGGAGGTGTTTGCGCCTGGAAGAAATGGACTCTGGCAATGCTCGAATTTGATCATTCAGAGATCCGATCAGTTGAGTCTGTGAATGGCGCCAAAACAGGACCCTAAACCTAAATTTCAAGAAGGTCGGTACCGAAAAAACCCACACGGTGGTAAACGCCTGAAGGGGGCGGGTTTGTTGTTGTTGTTGAATGCTGATGCTCTAGCTTGACCATTATGTTTTCCAAATAAATAAAAAGCTACTGACCATTTACATATAAATAAAAACATTAGTTAAAGATGTAAAAGCATAAACATGGTCACACATTAAAGAAGAACCTCTTTAAATAAAGCGAGCGGATCAAATGTGACATTAACGTGAGGCTAACAGCTAGGTAGCTTATTGCTGCCATGTTTATGAGCTTAATCTTTATGGACACACAAAGAAGTCCCTGATACAATGTCGAGCCAGTTTATTATCAGCCCATCATGTAGTCATCAATGAGTTTATATTGGTCTAGTAACGAGTTATTACATTGAAAACAGATGGTTTGTTTTTGTGTCCCCTCAGGTGAAAGAGTCCTGTGCTTTCATGGGCCACTGCTCTATGAGGCAAAGGTTTGTTTCCATATGGACCTTAAATGTGTGTTATTTGTTGATTATTAACTTTAAAAAAACAAACAAACAAAAAACTGTGGACCTGTGTGTTTTCTTTTGTGTTGCAGTGTGTAAAGATCAACATTAAGGAGAAGCAGATTAAATACTTCATTCATTACAGCGGATGGAACAAAAAGTGAGCAGCTGTGTGAAGATACATAGATTTACATTTAATTCAAGATCATTTAATTTGTTTTCATTGGCAGTTTATGTGCTGTATGTGGTCTGATTAAACTCACTGAAGACTTTTTGTCAGGTGATGAATTCCCGCCTCTGTCATGTTTGTCTCTCTGCAGCTGGGATGAATGGGTTCCTGAGAGCAGAGTTCTCAAATATGTGGACAGCAACCTTGCGAAACAAAAAGAGCTTCAAAAGGCTAATCAGTAAGTTTTGTGTGCTCAAAATCAGTAGAATAGTGTTATTAGAAATCAGTTTGTAAAGAATAATTCGCTGATGTTAAATCTTTCGTCCTCTTTTTTTTTTTTTTTTTTACAACACGGCTTTAACAAGAACCAAAGGGTTACATCCTTTGCATGAATTCTTTATTTGTTGCTTTTTGAGTTACAATTGTCACCTTAATGGATCAGATAAGATGTTTTGTTGTGAATTTATTAATTAACTCTTAGTCATATTTCTTCCACAGGGACCACTATGTTGAGGGAAAGATGAGGGGTTTAGCACCAAGCAAGAAGATTGCTGCTGTGCAGCAGAAAAATGTTGATCTGTAAGTTGTTTGTCACCTTTTTTTTGATCAAACCTGTTGTGAAATGCCTCTCGTTACGTCACATGATGTTGGCATCATGTTATTTACAAATGTACAGTGTGACCCAGTTCAACAGCTCTGACATGAGGCCTTTTGTTTAATCTGTTGCTCTTGACACTGTCACATAATTTATACTTAATATTTTAGGTTTTTCATGTAGGCTGTAGTGTACCTGACTTTCACATACACTAGAGGGGCAGAGGCTCAAATTCACAAAAGCACATTTTAATTCAAAATGAAATGAATAGAACCATTTGGACAATGACAACATTTCTAACACTGTTACTGGAGCAACCAAATACGTGTATTAAAACAAACTCATGACTGAGTGTATTTCAAACAGGGATACAACAGTTGATGATTTATATGAAAATCATTTATGAGCTATTTCTGGAGTTACGAGTGTAGAATTTATCGCTTCGGTGTCACTTGTGCCTAGTGAGGGGAAAGGGATGTGTTTAGTTACATCCCTTCATCGCTTCCCTCCAAAATAAAATCCTATACAAAAATTGCATGAACATGAAAAATAACTAAACATTTGCTACACACTCAATTTTTTTTAATTAAACAAATATGTGATGTAAAGTCATTTTATGGTTCTCACTATTTCTTTTACCCGATATTTGAACTTTTGATTTCTCCTATAAACAGACATGAACGTTCATTACAAATGAATAAAGAAAGAGAGAGGGGGGGAGAGAAAGAGCACATGTTAGCTCGTTTACTTTTTGTTTGGGGTGCTTTTAGGCACACATTGAGTCCACCATCCATATTCCATTGACGTTACTAACATGACTGATCAATGCTAACTATAGGTCTGGGGATGGAGGCACGATTTAAACTGCTAAACTGTTCATACAAAGAGAGACTCGTAAAGCATTTCTATACACGTGTGAGTGTGTTCACAGCGGCGGCGAGAGGATTGCTGAGAGAGCAGTCTTTTGTAACACCACTGCAAACTTCAACTTCAGTAATAACAACTGTAGTTCAATCCAAAGCTCTCAGACAGTACCAGTCAAACCTGAACATTATATTATTTGTAAAGGCAGAATTTATGACAGCGCTGATGAACTGTAACACACAGTAGTGTGTATCTAATGAAGCTGCCATTGAGTATATATTTTATTAAAAGAATGTTTGTCTTTTTGCATTGTAGGAAAGTGAAGAAGGCAAAACAGAAAAGTAAGTCAAATGTTTCTAAATGACAGAGTGGGAATATGTTTGTCTATGGGAATATTTAGCTGTGGATTTTGTTTTGTTTCTCTTATTGCCGCCTAGCAGCTTCTTTCTGATTCTGTTAATGTCAGTTTTAGGGTAGAAATATACCAAATGAGCACATCAGCAGCCTGGAAAAGGTCATGGCTTTAAATTGTATTCCACAAATTGTATTTTCAGACGAACCACTTCATAACATCATAATTGTCTTTTATGCAACAGCCATTAATCTGGAGGCATTATGTACAGGAAAGAATCCCCAGAGAGTACTTCTGATTTCTCAGAAGGATGAAATAAACTCAAGTGCTTCTTTATATTCAGGTCCCTGTGGCTGAGGGAAAAAAAAATTACATACAGAGTAGATGATTACCTGCTCATTTATCTTCTTTAGTCCCAGGGCCGGGGGAAGGTACCAGCAGCGGAGAAACGCCGCAGGGGCCACGGAAGAAGAGGGCTCGAGTTGATCCCACTGTGGAGAGTGTATGTATCATCACTTAATGGTAACCACACAGGAAAATATGCCCAGATGATCATTTCAGCTTAAATCATTTCTATCGTTGCATTGTTTTAGGTTTAAAGCTGTGGGAAAATGTCCTTACTTTGATTGGAGGAGGCATTTTAATCACTGGAATTTAGTACGCTTAGCATGACACCAAACTGCTCGTTTGACCAGAGAGATTTTCACAACACTGCAGACTGGCCTTCCTTTCTGAGACGGGGGGGGGGAAGCTAGATAAGAATTGAGAATTCATAATAAAAATGTCCTGAGAATTCCAAACTAATTTACACATTTGAAATGATGGGCGGAACTAATTTCCTTGTTCTTTCAGTACGTTATTCATGCATGAATTTAATTTAATCACATTTATTTATTTGCATTGGTTCCCCATTAGTTGTTGCCACAGTAACAGCCATTCTTGCTGGGGTCCATACAAACAAGACAAAGAATAAAACACGATTGTGACTTGTGAATTGAGACTACGCTCCCTGTGTCCCGCAGCAGGTGACTGCTGAGTCTCTCAGCACAGAGTTCTTTCAGGTGTGGTTTAATTTGCCTCTGAAAGAAACAGACAGACACGGTGCGGCTGTGGCTCAGTTAGTAGAGTCGGTTGTCAGCAACATGTCTGATGTGGACTTGGGCAAGACACTTAACCCCGAATTGCTCCCGTTGCTTCGTCGGCGGTGTATGAATGTGTATGAATGGGATTAGTTACTTTAATGGTCTAACTACATAGAAAGACTAGACTAGAAAAGACTAGAAAAGCGCTATAAGCTCACGTCCATGTTGGCACCATGCAGCCAGCAGAAGAAATAATTATGACCTGCTCTGAAACCTTGTAGTTTTATGCAAAAGCAAAACAGTTCTCATGTCATTGAAAGCTTGAATATTTGAGGGCAGAGGAAATTTAAATATATGCAATATAAATATACTGTGTCATGCAGTATTTGATAAACAAGCAAGACCTGTTGAGAAAAAAATCAGAGACATTTAATACAGTATGTTACAGAACATTTATAAATAAGCATCAGTATAATAAAAAACTTCAAATGTTTTCCTTCATTTAAAAAATAGTTATAAATATTAAAACTGCGTCATTCTACAGCAAAGCTAAATGTTTGTTTTTCTTTTCAGATTTTCAATTTCACAGAAATATTTGCTAAGTGAGTCATGGGGAAATGTGTCCACATGAAAGTAGCAGAGAAATGAACGTGAACGGTTCACTTAGGAACCTTGAGCACTAGAGAGATATATAAAAAAACAAAATATGTGTTGCTTTATTGAATCACCCACTTTTAAAATAACCACTCAATACATTCTACATGTTTGTGTCTTTTTGGCAGGAGGAGATGTTCACCAACCGTGTGGAGGTGAAGGTAAAGATCCCGGAGGAGCTTAAACCCTGGCTGGTGGACGACTGGGACCTCATCACTCGACAGAAACAGGTAGGTAGTAAAACAAACACAAACACTGAGAGTTCAGATGTTTGCTGTAGGTTTACTTCAGCTACAATAACCTTCCGTTGTTTAGAAAGTCGACTCCACAGTAAAGAAAGTGTCTGTGTTTTAAAACCTCATTTTTCTGATGTGTACAGTTATTTCATCTGCCTGCTAAGAAGAACGTCGAGACTGTCTTGGAGGACTATGCAAGCTATAAGAAATCTAAAGGAAACTCTGACAACAAGTAAGAATTCTTAGCTTTATTCAAATAATGTAATGTTAGGATATCCTCTGTAAATGTCTCTCTGAGTCATGACTGTCCACAGTGAGTGAGAAGTGTGAGTCCTGCCAGCTGTATTGTTGTTGGAGCCGTGTTTACATCATGTTTACATGGACAGGACGGCTTTGCATATAAAGCTGTTTATATCAAGGACTAGAGAAAAGAAGAATAACATACCCGATGCTTATTTGGTCTTTTGAGTGTCTTTAGAGCACGGTAATTACGTGTCCATTTATGTGTGTGTTAACATTAGCCTGCTAACACAAAAAATGCAGACCACAGAAAATTGCAGCGAATAGAAGCTTCAGAATAGCGGAGGTGTCGCCAAACAGAAGTTTGTTTTGGTTTCATGCTGGTGCTCAAGGGCGACATCTACTGGATCAAAAAGTCGCACATCCTTCCTTTAAAACAGATTATATTATGTTTGTGGGACTTGTGTGCTCATGTGCTGAAATAAAAAGCATTTTTTTTTTAGGAAACATTTTTCACTGCATCCCTGGTTACTTACAGTTTTTCACATTTCCAAATATATTTTCAAGCAGTTGAACACACCAACCTTCAACCCTTAACTTTATAACAGTACATTATGCAGCACAAATGCACGATTTGTTTTTATGTGATAGTCTCCATGAAAGTAATTTGTGGCCTTTTCTCCCCCTCTTGTAAGAGAGTATGCTGTGAACGAAGTTGTGGCGGGGATTCGCGAGTACTTTAACGTCATGCTGGGCACTCAGCTGCTTTACAAGTTTGAGAGGCCGCAGTATGCTGAGATCTTGGCTGAACACCCGGACATGCCCATGTCTCAGGTGTACGGGGCTCCACACCTGCTGCGCCTATTTGGTATGGAACCTTGACACACACTGAATCACACACATTAACACAATACACACACTCACACACACACACACAATGAAACATCAAACACTTAATAAACTGAGAGATAGTTCATTGTAACTGAAGAGGAATAGAAGTCACTCTGTACTATTACAATTTCTTTCAAATGCTTTAATATAATTCTTAGAAAACCTTCATATTCATACAATGGCTGGGGTGTTGTAAATGTTCAAGGAGTTTTATTTCGTTCTTGTCCGTGTCTTTGTTGAGATAATGGGAAATGATCTCTGCAGAAGCTTGAACACGTAATACTTAAGACAGGCATTAATGTCATTTCATTGGATAACAGTCAGTCATACTGAATTATTGGTGGCTGGCCTCTGTTTTCCCACTTCTTCTGATATTGAATTTGGATGAATTATTTTTGACAGATAAAGTCATTTTGAGTTTTAATGAGGTGAGATTATCATTGAGCACTAAGAGAACTGCTGATCTCATTTGATCATTCATAGTCATTCATACATGACTTTAATATCACACATTAATCAAACTAAACATCAACAGTCAAAAGGATGAAAAACTGTGCAGCTAACCAATTACTCTTCATCAGATCATAACGCTGATCTTAATTTCTCACTAAATAAAGCATCAAGTGTATTAAAAAATATTTTTCAGTGAAATTTTAGGATCTCACAAATAATTACACAATCAAATAGAACTAGCATCATCTTTGCTAAATGACAGTTATTCTAGCACTGGATTTTATGAATGATATAAGTCATTATATCAGTACAGAGTCTGGAACATAGTCTGTACAAATAGACACTGTGACAAAGTGCTGGGGAAAAAATCGATTTATGTAAAAATCAAGATTCTCCTCTTTTAACATCGATTCATAACTTACAAAAATGTATTTATTTATTTTCACAAAAAAAAAAATCAGTTACTCCCTGCTAATAAAAGTGCTATAAGGCTAGCTCTTTAACTCAGTAGAATGACAAATAGAGCAACAAGAAATTCAGCCAGTCTCACCGGTGACTGGAGTAGATCCTGAAGTATTAATTCAAAAATAGACTTTGAATCCATGGATCAATGAATCCAGCATCGTGACCCAAAGAATCGAAATCGAATCCTGAGACACCCAAAGATTCCCAGCTCTGCTGGGACATAACTAGTTGGTTTTTGAAACTATGAGCTTTTCTCAGGTTTTTGACCTAAAAAAATGATTTGCCTTAGCTTCTGTCATAAATGAGATGTTGCCATGGTAGAGATTTGTCAATCACAGATAATTATGTCCTAAAGCGTTTTCTGCTTATTGTCTTTTTTTAGTCTTAATGCTATAATTTGAAAAACAATCATGCTGTAATAAAGAAGACTTCAAATTGGTGCTTAAGACCATAAACTCAAATTACAATCTATAAAAAAAAAGAGGAGAAGGTTTTTATCTTTATTGCCAACATCAAGCACCTTTATTATAAATATTTTTTTAAAGCAGAAAGACAATAAATGAATTCCTCTGATTTCTGTTTCACACTAATTGATGTTGGTACATCATTGACTCAGACTGTATATGCTCCTGTCTCTCTCACTCATGTCGTCCTCTGACAGTTCGTATAGGAGCCATGCTGGCCTACACTCCACTGGATGAAAAGAGTCTGGCTTTGCTGCTGAGTTACCTCCAAGATTTCCTAAAGTAAGTTTTATCTCCAACCAAACCTCAGAGACTTGACGCCATTTTCGGCTGATTCTGAAATGTCATGTTTCATCCAAATTCACATCAGTGCAACCAGGCTTATTCGAAAACATGAACCGCACAAATCAATTTTCCCTGAATTACTTTTTCTTTGGGTTAGAATGACCGCACACTCAGAAATTACTCAGCCTGTCAGCATGTCACTGTCAAGATGGAGTTTTAGAGAACTGATTCAGTTCTTGCTTGAGCACTAGACTGAAAAAATATTAAAAGGTGAACACCATGAGGTGTCTTCTCTTCAATAAGCACACTGTTGTTACTTTAGCTATTGTAATTTGTATCATATAGAATATGGATACCACACAATTGATTAAGTGGCATGAGCGTTACATATAAGTGTTGTAGTCAAGGCCACACTAACTGAGATCACATCATCCCGAGACCAAGACATTTGTGTGCAGGGGGCACAGAGAAGGTAACGGCCGTAACCAGGTGATAAAATCTAATTGTGAATGAATTAAAGTATTTCGTTTTTTTTAGAAAGGGGGGGTTTTCCTTCTAATCACAGTAATGACATGAGAAAGGGCCAATCGTAACATTTTTAACACACCATTTTCTCTTGACCGGTCTTGATTTAAAGTCCAGAGTCCGCACAGTCTGAAACAGAGACAAGACCGAGTAAAAAAATGTTTGGAGTCCGAGACAAGACCGAGACCTCCAAGAAGTGGTCTCGAGGCCGGTCTTGAGACTAAGACCAATTTCGAGGACTACAACACGATCACATATAACCATATAGCTGGAACATTATTCATAATCAACATAAAGTAAAAAAGAAAAAACAATCAGATGGAGAAAAAAAACAACAACGTAGAATGAAACAATATAAACAACGTATAATGTCTAAAAGGGGGATGGTCAGCAGCATTGGGGCTATGGGGGATGAGAAGGCTTTGGCGTCATATATTAAAGTAAAGAAATGATGTACAGTACTTACAGGGGACATATGCAGTAATACCATGTGATTATTAACATTCTCAAACCCATGACAATAACATTTCTGTATGTCAGCGTGTGCTTTCTCTGTCTGCTATTGTTCATACTATAACTGAAGCGGAAACTGAACACTGTGTGAACTCTCTGTTTATCAGGCTGTGACTAATCATGTCACTCCAAGATTGAATCCAATGACATTTCTGAACAAAAAAAATGTAATTTCCTACAGAGCCTTTTTCATTTATAGCAGCAAAGACTTGTCTTTAACACCTCCTCCCCCCTTCATCCTGATGCAGCATGTCCAGTTTTTGGCATGGTTGTGTTTCCATTAAAAGCTTCCTTTCCATTGAAAAGCAGCTGGCCATGTGTTTGTTTTCTTCATGTTTGAGCCCTGTGAAAAGGTTGTAATTCTGTCCCTGCATGGCTCCCTTATTGTCACATTTTATGTTTATCTTAACAAACCCAATTTAATTTCCAACAGAACAAAACTCCTGCTGAGAGTTTCTTCATTTGACAGGATGATAATTATGCAAATTTTCTCAAGAGACAGCCGACATTTAACATCCTGCCTCAGTTTGAAAATCCTTGTGTTCCTTTTTGTTGTTGGATTGATTGAAAAGCTGCACTCGTTTCACCCTCCAGAAATGTGCCTTTCTGTCCCACTTCACTACAACAATGTATTTGACATTTTCCTCAGGTACCTGGTGAAGAATTCCTCCACCCTCTTCAGTGCCACGGACTACGAGGTTGCTCCCCCAGAGTATCACCGTAAGGCTGTGTGAGAGCTCTGAGCACACCCGCCTTCTCCCAGACCACATGTAAAAACTACACATGGATGAGATTTTTCACTTGAGCAGCTCGCTTCTTCCACAAAGGTCTCAGGAGCTTGTCACGAATAAGAACAAAAAAAACGATTAAGAAAAACTTTTTAAAGATTTATCTTGGTTCTTTTCTCTCCCTTTCGTCCTTTTCTGGCACTTAATTAAAAGAAACATGAAAAAAAGATTCAGTTTTCTGTCACCAACTTTCAACAAGCAGCTCTTTTGATGTTTTTGTGCATTCCCTCTGATAGATATTTGTTAACTGTTGCATGTGTGTATTTTTGACGGTTTCTCTTGCCACGTGTGGTGCAATTCAAAGCTGGACTATGTTGTCAGCACTCAGCATTTAATGTTTTTTTTATCTGTAACCTGTGTATTTGTATTGATTTGTTAAAAAAAAATGTTTCTACAGAATCCCTGTGTTGTAAGCTGTGTTTTCTTGATCACATCTTTTGAATTATTTGCTATTTTGTAAGTCATAGATAAAATAGAATAACAAATAATGGAGGCGAGGCCCACAGTAGCATCAAGGCACAACTTTAAAATATACATAGACGTGCACTGTAGAGCATGGATTTATATTCCTTTAACAAGACAACAACAAAAACATGCATCTTTCATGCACGAGTTTAGATCATGAAAGCTGAAGAATCTCAACCTTTGTGCAAATATAAGTACTAAAAGTTCAAGCTATGTAGAATGATCCAGTTAAGTATGAATTATACAATATTATTGTTTTAAAATTAATAATGCATCACTTGAATGCCGCAGCTGGTAAGATACTTTTAACTACTTTGTTTGGTAGCAGTCAAGCCTTATCGTAATATGAAAAAATCATATTATTTATTTATTGTATTAGTACTAAATTAGTTGTGTGAAGTAAAAAGAACAATAATTCACCTGAAATTCATCAACAAAGAGGTTAAAACATTTGAAACGAACAAATCCCTCAATCAAGAGCATAACTTTATATAAATGAGTAATAGTTGTGTACATGGTTTACATACTCACTCCACCCTAATGATCATGAACCCTGTGAACAGTCACAGTAAGTCACATGTCTCCCACCTTTAATGTTGAACATATCGCTTCAGTGTTAACCCTGTTGTGAGAAAAACAATCAGAGTAATGTGGCATAGGCAGATATTTCATTAAAGAAGGCAGTAGAATTAAATGGCAACTAGAAAAAATAACCATCCGCTGTTATATTGGACTGATCAAGATGTTTCATGAACATTAATGAGTAAACTGATAAGTCTATTAACAGACTCTGTACAGTTCTTTTGTCGAACAAACTTGTAATCCAACCTTTGTTAAATCCTACTGTGGAGTATTTCTTTTCTATTATGTCACTTTACATACCTATTTATTTTGTTTGTGGAAAGAGCTCACTAGGGGGCAGCATTTTCTCTTAATAATTTATCCCCCCCAAAAAACTTGATGCCCACCTTTTGATTCAAGCTCCAGTGTTGATAATTATTTAACTATATGTCGTTGTGACCCCAAGGTGAGGCAGTTAAACTAATGTATTTCTTTTAACCTATGGCAGGGACTCAGAAAATAAATGATGTCAGAGCAGTACCTGTTATGTATGCACATAACAGTTCGAATCAACAGCACAGTTAGCGTCACAGCTAACACCTGAGTCTCACTCGCCAACCGGACTGGTCACGCAGACCGTAAGACCCACCCCGGCACCATTTGAGCTGGAGACGAGCTGCCTGAATGTGAATTTTGCTGGAGGTCGTAACGCATCATCGCAGTGGAAGTGTGGAAATTGTGGCTCTTCATCGCACACCACACTCAGCCCCAGCTGCCCAGCTAAAGGGCAGAGGTGTCGCTGCGGCAAACAAAATCATTTTGCCAAGGTCTGCCGCTCTAACCCCTCTGATTCCACCCGAACAACTGGCCCTCCAGCACCAACGACTATCCATTCAGTGAGCTCACCTTCCCGGCCATTCAAGTGGTGCACAGTTGAGCTAGATGGAGTGTGCCTTCCACTGCTGCTAGACACTGGTGCATCACGGTCACTGCTGAACGTGTCCACAGTGCGGCGACTTTTCTCCCAACGGACAATTACGCCCAACGCAGAGGATTTATGACTATGGCAACTCTAAAACTGGCATGGCAGGGACAATATCCTTCCCTGTTCGCTATGGGACAAGAGCACTCACGTCATTCACATTCCAAGTGTCCAAGCATGGAGCTAACCTCATGGGCCTGGATTTGTTTTGTGACCTGGGGTTCTCTCTTGTTGATAACACCGGCTGCACAATCCAAACTGTGGGCCTGTCATGGCAACAACGATGGCCGTCCCTGTTCAATGGCCTGGGCTGTCTCACCACCTTTAACCACCAGCCCCTGCTTGACCCTGCAGTACGACGTGATGACGTCTCCACTGAGCTGGGGAAATTACTGGACGCGGGCATAATTGAGCAAGTAGATGCGTCACCCTGGATCTCCAATTTGGTGGTGACTAAAAAAAAAAAGATGGGGGACTGCGCCCATGCATTGATCTCAGGTCAGTCAATAAGGCGGTGATCCCAGACAAGTACCCACTACCCACAGTGGAGGAGCTGACTGCTAAGTTCCATGGCTCCTCTGTGTTCACAAAATTGGACCTCCGCCAGGGCCACCTACAGGTTCCACTACACCCAGACAGCTGGAACCTCACAGCCTTTGTCACACACACACCGGGGTGTTTCGTTAAATCCGGATGCCTTTCGGCCTCAGCTCAGCCCCCAGCTGCTTCCAGAAAATAATGTCCACCATCTTTGCAGGTATCCCGGGGCATCTACCTGGACGACATAGTAGTGCATGGCCCAACAGCAACAGTCCATGATGAGCGCCTAACCAAGGTGCTCGGCGTGCTTGCCAGTCACAATCTCACACTCAACGGGGGAGAAGTGCTGACTGCTGATGGCCTCAGCCCACTCCATTCCAACGTGGAGGCTGTGCAGCGCCTCCCGGAGCCCACTAATCCAACTCAGCTTGCCTCCTTACTGGGGATGACATCTTACTACTTACGTTTCCTGCCCCAATACTCCTCAACCATAGCCCCGAAGAAGGATGCGCCCTGGATATTGTAACAGTCAGAATATATTAGTAGTAGTACCAAATAGTGCCACAAGGTGGTGTCTCTGTTATGTTTAAGTGTGTGGGTGAGAAAGTCTATCTATGTCAGTCATCTTGTATGTCGATCATGAGAGTACTCTCCAAAACTCTAGTGATGAGTTGGTGCAGGATAATAGCCTATTTTTACCTGTCATGTGTGATCAGGATATAAAGTGCCGTGCTGACCTGGCTTTGTATGGTCCATTTAGTTATACAGAATAAAAGTGCCGTGTGGAAATCCCCAACTTTGTCGTCTGTCTAACTGATGCTAACCAGCTATCCCGGGGCATCTACCTGGACGACATAGTAGTGCATGGCCCAACAGCAACAGACCTATTGCCAACTAGCTACACTTCCTGTACCAGCAGCATTACAATATGGACACCAGCCCGCTCTGCAGCAATCTGCCATCTTAAGAAACAACTCATCTCCCCTCCTGTGCTGGCGCATTTTGACCTAGTGAGCCCCACAATCCTGACCTGCGACGCATCCAACACAGCAGTTGGCGCTGTGCTGTCGCAGATTCAACACAACACAGAGCGCCCTATCGCGTTCGCCTCTCGTTCTCTCGCGGCAGCTGAGCAGAAGTACTCTGTGGGAGAACGAGAAGCACTGGCTTGTGTCTGGGCATGTGAGCGATGGCACACGTACTTATACGGCCGGCATTTCACACTGCGGACTGATCATCAGGCCCTTACAACCTTGCTAGCTTCATCAGGCTCTGGCCATAAACCACTCAGGATCCATCGCTGGTCGGAGCGACTTCAGCAGTACAACTTCTCTCCCCAATTCACACCAGGACGGGAAAATGTGGTGGCAGATCTGCTCTCTCGTGCCATCCCTAGCCACCCGACACCAGACATGGGCACGGACCCTACAGAACCATATCTCACATTGATGCTTCATGAACCCCTTCAGACCACAGTCTCGCTCCAAAAACTACAACTTGCTTCCGAAGCCCACCCTCTCCTCTCCCAGCTCTGTACCTTCATCCAACAGGGGTGGCCTCGGTCGGTGTCAGAAGAATTGACACCCTACCGGCGGGTCAGAGAGGAGCTCTCCTGCTGGAACAACATCTGCATAGCCAGAGAGTTTCGTATGGTGGTCCCCAGCAGCCTGCGACCACTTATCCTGGCCATGGTTCACGACGGTCATTTAGGCATTGTCAAAGAAAAGCAGCGCTGCAGGAACCTGGTATGGTGGCCAGGCATTGACCAGGATGTGGAGACCATGGTAAAGGACTGCACAGCCTGCCTCGTCAGCGGGAAGACTGGCCCACCGCCGACTCCACCTCTACAACCGGTGTAGTGGCCAGCCTTTCCCTGGGACCACATCCAAGGAGACATCTGCAGAAACTTCATGGTGTCCCACAGCACCAGTGTTTTCTTGTTGTGGCATATGACCTTCACTCAAGATGGCCTGCCTGAGCTGCACTGCTCCAGACCCTGCTGCACTATCGAGCAACACCACACTCAACTAGAGGTAGCTCTCCAGCCCGTCTCATGATCGGCCGAGACTTGCAGCTTCCACTGGATCGGCTCCGTCCACCTGTTGCTACAGAGGCCGCAGCAGCACACTTGGCCCAGCAGAGGAGGAGGGTTGCGGACAAGCAGAGCCAGATGAAACAGCGGTTTGACAGGAGGAGGAGAGCACGGCCACCCAGTTTCACAGTGTTGGACTGGGTCCGGATTCGTCGACCGCACCGGAGCCACAAACTGCTCTCCTTTTGGTCCACACCGATGCAGGTCTGTGAACAACTTGGGGCCGCAACATTTCGCCTGTCGGATGGTTCGCGCTGGCATGCCAGTCGGCTTCAGAAGGTAACGCCGCCTCCTCTTATGCACCCTGATTCCCCAGAGAACTGTACCCCCTCTTACAGCTGGACACTCCACTGAGCACACAGGGACCCCCGACGAGCCAGAGGCTAGGCCAGCTCGAGTCTGGGCGCGGCCAAACTACCTCAAAGACTATGTTACAGACTTTTAATCTACTGCGGGGCCTGTTAAATGGCAAAATAATCCACATGGCTCTGTTGGTAACTGGCAGTCTACCCAGATTACCTAGTTAGGATGTTGTTTCACACATTGATTTGTTTGCTTGTTTTGTGGGTTTTTGAAGGGGGGTAAATGTTATGTATGCACGACAGCCGGTGTGCCTGAGGGAGTTATGACACTCGGCAGCTTTACTGCAGTTTACGTGTTAAGACGGTTTAGATAGAGCGGGGCTCTCAGTGTTATGTGACCCGTGTGTTGGGCTGAATAAAGCGAGGTGTTCAAAGATGTCGAGTCCTGTGAGTCTGTGAATACAACAGTACCTCTCCACATACTGTCACTAGGATTATAATTGATTGATTACAATTTATTGACAATTTAAAAAACATTTCACTTTCACATCTATCTATCTATCTATCTATCTATCTATCTATCTATCTATCCATCCATCCATGTGAACAGGGAGTGGTTAGAACAAAGGCACTATATAAGTGCAGTCCATGTACCACCTCCTCTCTATTCACCATCTTTTCTTTCTAGGGTATCATTTATATATATATATTATATATTTGTTCTGTCTGCATTAATTTTATTTACATTTGAATTTAATTGTGACTACATGTGATATTGAGAACAACAGGAAAACAGTCAAATGTATCTGCAGACATAATGACCAAATTATGTTTAGTCTTTAAAATAAACAACATAACAATTTTGTTTTGTATTTGATATACTCCTTTAAAATGTCTCTGTTCAGTATTTTAAGCTTGGCTGGTGACAAAAACCACCAAATACGATAAATAAACCCAACATAGTAATATATAATTCTATACAATGATTGGTTTGAATGTTTACAAGGATATTTAGAACATATTACATTAAGGTATGAAATTCTGCTCTGGTTGTAAATAACATCTTTTGAGTTGTCTGTGCAGTTTAATGTCATTATGTTTCACAATGATTATTTCTTTTCTGTGTTCTTCTGAACTGACGTCAAATGGAAGGATAAAGAAGTTCAAGGAGAGATCACAGAAAACGCTGAGTCGGAGAATTGTAAAATGTCTTGATGTCCTTGAACACATCACGCACATTCTTCCTTTTAACTTTTTATCTGCTGGTCTTTATCAGTTTGGTATTGTGTGATAAAGGTGGTGGTTTGCAACATGCTTTTGTTGGTAGAAGTGAATATTGAACTGTACAGCCTTTATTGTCAATATTTCTAAACTAAACTAAGAGGGATTTTTTTCTCAGAAAATATTGTACAACTTCTTTCCTGAAGATAAAAGTAGGGTGTGTGAAGAAGTAGATGGCTATTCGATATTTCAGATATTTAATCAATGCAGTGAATGTAGATAAATGATAAATGTTAAGTTATGTAAACCAACAGTTTTTTATATTTAGATGCTGATGAATATGACTGCATATTAAAGGTATTGGATATAGACAGTAAGGAGAGCTTATCATCTGCTTCCCTCTGAATAAAGTAGTATTGGCTCTGCGTAAAAACAGGCTGTTAAATATCAAGAATGTAAAATTCATGAATGTAGAAAATTAATGTCAGTGCTCCCTTATGAATCATTCACATATAGCAATACATGCTGAATCATTTCTTAAATAAATGCACAAGCTTTTCTTTTTAATGTAAACCTGATAATTAGAATAATAACAGTTATTGGTGGCTTTTGGATTTGGATCAGGATTGTATGTTAATAGAATCATTTCTGCAGGTACATCACTAAGTTCACTACACACTGTTAATGAGGGACATGTGATTGTCAAAAGAGTACAAAGTAGAGCAATATAACATGGAAATGTAGCTGTGTGTTGATTATTCTTCTGGCATTCAAGCTGTACGATCCCATATATTCATGAATTACAATAATGTGTAAAGGCAGCGACACTGAAACTGTTAAAAGGGACAAGACAGTGAGGAACTCTAATTAAAGGATTCACAAAGCTAACATGTAAATAACAGGACTAAGTTAGGCTACCTCATGTCATATCATGCCATGTCAACACGTGAAGTCCACGGTACAGGGAACTTGTTCCGTGACGCATGTCAGAAAGAAAACCAACCAACAGTTTAGCTTTTTAAGATAATTTAGTGAAGGCTAAATTACAGGTTATTACAGAAGCCAAAATAAGGCGTTTTTACATTAAACACTTGGGATAGAAAGATGTGTAGCACTTTGTTCACAGACTTGTAGGAAATGAATCCAGGTGTTCTCGGTCTTCAGGTAGCCTAAGCCTGACGTCACGCCAGGTTTTTCCTTCCCTGTCCCAGCATGTCTCCAACTTCTCCCCGCGACCGCCTGGACAAGGAAGTCCCGCCCTCAAACGTTGCCGATTGGATCAAAAATTGAACAGGCCGCGAAGTCTTCGGTTTGACTGGCTTCTACAAGTGTCAATCAAAATGCGAGCAGTGTTTTGCGGTTAGGCGTCAGGTGAAACTCGCTCTGGGAGGAAAAAAAAAGGGGATAGATGAAAACTTACTACGTCGAACTTTCTGGAAAGTTTTTTTTTTTATATACTATTTATGATTTTAATCACCAAAGGAAACTTTTAAAACCACAGACCAACATTTAACAAGATGAAGAGCCTCAAGTATCGATTGAAAAAGCACGAAGTTACGATCACAGTAAGTTTTTTTTTTTTTTTTTTTTTGACAAAGTTTAGCTAATTTCCCCGTCTCTTGCTATTGAAATAACTGCGAGTAACGACATTAGTAATGGTAAGCCCATTCGTTGTGTTTTAACATTGCGGAGGTTCTTGTTAGAAAACCCTGACCTCCTGTCCTTAACAACCACATTAAAGGCGGTCATGTTCCCGCTGAGGCTGCTGCTGTTGTGTGGCTGGAAAAAAAACACACCGCCAGCAAGTTAGGCACCTGCACCTCTGCGCTGGATGTGGCCCAGCAAAGTTACCTACTACACAGCATGCTTTTTTTTGTTTGTTTCACGTTTCCATGGCAGGGTCTAAATCTATATCAGCTGGCCGTGTTATTGTTCTTCCTAAAGCGCGGTCGGGAGGAAAGCAAAATCAGTGCCAGCAGTGTCTGTCTCCTGATTGTAGCGAGGTGGGACAACCATGCTTCCTAAAACACGGACCGAGGTTTTGTTTACGTGTTGTAAAGATCCGAGAGGTTTCGTCTGCAAATGAGCTGCTCACCTCTGGGAAGAGGCTCAGTTGCTATTCATTTGGTAGACTACTCATAGCTAAAAAACAAACAAAAAAAAAAACGTGTGGAGTCTAATACAACAGTTGGAGGATAATGTTTCAGGGAGGGTGCATGCGTTATTGCTTACTCTGAAGGCATTACTCTGAATTGTCAAAATGATGTGAAAAAAAATACATTTACATTTTTCCAGGAGCCCAAAATGTGTCTTGAGATTTCCTCTCCCCCCCCCCCCCCACTGCAGAACAGTCCAAACCCAAAGACTCAACATTAATCTACTGAATGGCAAAGACAAGGAGCAAATCCTACTGAATCTTAAAACGATCCTTAAATGTTATTGGTGAATTTTAGATTGTGAGATGAATTTTGACTGCACTTGTTTTATAAGTTATTCAATATATGTTAAAAAAACATGTTTCTGTTGTTTTCACAGCACCATAACAAACTATAGGATAGTTTCATGATTTGCCTTAACATTAATTGGTGCATCATTTGTGTTAGGGAATGACTTAGACTAATACAACAGCTATTGAAATGCTTACTGATTCATTTTCTACGACTGGTGTTTATAATGGTTAATGTTTGTGTTTTAGATCAGTTTAAAGCAACAGTACTGAACTTTTCCATCTTAAAATGTCAAAGGCGATCTAGTACAACAACTTTCAACAGGCAGAATAGCGTCTCTCCCATGTCCACAGATCGATTGTTGCTTACAGCGCTGTAGAAGTTTGGCAGCAGGCTATGGTTCTCTCACAAGAAGTTCATATAGCTTTACATTTACTAGCCAGTTTGCTCATCTCAGTACTCTTTGATACCATAGCTAAAGCTAAGAGCTAAGCTGAGGCTTAGAGATGGAAGAAAACGGTGACGGATGAAGCCGGAAGAGAAAAAGAGAGCGTGACTGAGTCCCTGCATATATTATTCATAACAGATTGCAATGTAATGTTAGGCTGTATTGGTATCGGTGTCATCGTTGTCTCATGTTTAGCAGCTTTACCGGGTGCAGAAAGTCATCTCACACAAGTTATGTCTCAGGCTCAACAACGGGCTGTAGAGAAGAGTCATATTTGTGCAAAATCTGGTAATATGACTGTATACCTTGTCAATCAACATGGGTCTTTGGCATCTCACAACACAGCCCGTCTGCTTGTCAACACATTTCCGGTTTGTCCATAGCCCTGCCTAATTATGCACCGTAACTAAGCTCAGCCATATCAGATCTTTGCACATTCATATTGATTCCGCTATGGCGTGATATTAGTGTCCCTGTCTGTGCATTCACATTGTGTTTCGGCATTGCTGAAGCATGGCTCAGCAGGAGCTCCACATACACGCCTAGTCAGACTTGCACGCACACACAGCGCTGTGCACTTCCACTGGCTCGGCTCAACACCGTCTCGCCTCTCTTACTACCTCAGAAGACGCTACGGAGGGTTGATCACTTCGTCTTCTGCGTCTTTATTAACGTAATGTCACAAATCAGCTGATGATCTATATCGCCTACAAAGAGAACGTCTTCATACCCTAACTTCCTAAACCACGGCTAATTTAAAGCAGTTTATTGCTTACTTCTCATTGATTTCTAACACACCAGTACGTGCTTTATGCCACTCGCTGGCTCAAAGTGCAGTGACTCCGCCCACCGTGATGTCATGTGTGTTCCCTTTTATTCAGCCTAATACTTAAGATAATCACAGGGCAGGACGTGGCTAAATGGAGAAGGTGTCTTTTGTTTCTTGCTCTTTAGAATGGTAATAAACACCACGCCTTTCACACAGTGAGGTGTCCGAGTGTCACTAGTTTACACCACCTTAGCTGTCTACAAATGTTGCTTTTATTTATGCATCGACAAGCCTGGCATACAACATATTTACTTAGGTATAACAGAAAAGGGCAAGCCTAAGGTTCCCTGTGTTCTAACAACCCTATATTATATAGAGGTAGGTCTTAGGTCTCAATTAGCTTTTGAGGCTGTAGAGCACCATGGATACACTTTGAGTCCCTGCAGGAATGTTACATTTTTTTTTCTGTCTAAGTTAAGAGTGCATACTTAACACCCAAGAGTACTGATTAAACAACACAATACACAATACTGTTTCGAATATTCTTCAGGTCAATGCATTTAAACTATGTTCAGCAAACTCATTGTGGACCTTAATATTGTATTATTTATTCAAAATCTATGAATCTGGCCTTTGAACTTTCCTGAATAGACAGGCATTACAATTCTGCACAGTTCAACATGCAGTGGGTGTTTGGCACTGCACTCTGTTCTCCGCTCCCAGCAATTACCATGAGAAAGGCACAAAGCCAGAGGAACTGTGTGCGGTAAACTATCTGGCCCTTTTCATAGAGAGCCTTTCAGGAGTGAAATTGTATTGTATCTGCATTGATAGTCGCCTCACCCCTACGGCAAGAAGCAGAGACAACCATTCGAATTTCAGGCTGTTGTTGTGCCCTGTGGCAATCTCTGTGCAACTTTCTTTTGTAAAAGTTGCACCAGGAGAGTCTGGAGGAGAGCTGTGAGGAGACAGACAAGACATTTACACAGGTCTGAGTGATGATCCCCACTACATTCCACTGTGCAGGCAGATACCAAATGAAAAGCAGACGGATGGTAGTGCCTTTACGGACACACCAATGTAGGTCACTGCTCATTTATAAAGTAAAAGGTAAAGGCAGATCGATCCTTTTTATAACATTTGAGATCATCAACGCTGCTTCAGTCCTAACTGAAACTGTTGTTTTTAGAAAACAAATCACAGCGTCACAGTGTTTTATTAGAAGATTGAGTCCTAGTTTTGAGCTTTAGATTCATGCCCTTCTCATTGGTATAAATGCCCTGTAGGCAAACTCACTCACTCTTCCTGAGCGGGTAACTGACTCATAATCAAGAAAAATAAACCAGCATTTTTCAAGCAAGGGAAAGGAGAGCGGGAATAATATATGTAAACAAGGTTTAGCTGTCCATAGAAAACAAATCTGCTGAGGAAACGGTATCCTCCTCCACTCTAATAAATGTATTATCTTATCTCCTCAAGCAAGAATTCATTGATTTATTTTTACATTTTTAAGCAAATAATCCATAAACTGACTGTGACATTTTCTGTGTTATCACATGCTGTCATTATTTTTCCAACTATGATAACCATAAAAGTTATTGGCACACGCTTATTTCAGCCAAGGAATGTTAAATAAGCTTGCCAAACAATTTAAGGTATCTGAAAAACAAAGCTGAACGCTTAGAAACCAGGAAACAAAATGCCAGGGCTTTTTTATTCCCTCAACAACAGCAAGGATGGAGTGTTGGCTCGGGTTTGCACCAGGCAGGGCTCCAGTTTTTGTTAAAGTCTTATGTAGCAATTATTTATTCTCTGAAGACTGATTAATGAAAAGGCATATCATTACTGACAATGTCATGATTAATTATGTACAAACAAAGAAGGTTTCATACTAGTTTTTTAAATTAGACAGAGAAAGTATGACTGAACAGCAACTTGTGATTATTTAGTGTTGTATATTTTTAATAGGCCAATACCTTTTGGCCTAACAATAAAGCGGTCCTGCTCTAATTGTTGAGCAACTTGCTGATGATATCTAAATGTATCACATTTCCTCAAAATTTGGTTCATTTTAGTGTAAAGGCCCCAGTTTAGCTCAGGGGATAGAGCCTGCGCCCAAACAATGCGTGGAGGCTTCAGTCCTCACAGGGGTTGACATGCAGCAAAGTCAGACTGAGTCCCCTCGGATTGAGTCTGACTTTTCTGCATGTAAACCCCTACTCTCTGCTCCCAATATTTCCTGTCTCTCTGTCCTGTCAATAAAGGCAGAAATGGTCCAAAATAATAGCAATGAATAAATAAATTGTCAAATTAGTTTTAAAAATAGATAACATGTTTACAGGAAATTACTCTAGTATATTGGCAGCTTGGTTTGATAATTATATTGTTATCAGTATTTATTTTAATTTATCCTTTTCATAGCTTACTCTAGTTATCTAACAGATTTTCAGTGAAATTTTTCAGTTTTTTACAATTCACTGTTGAGTCATACACCACATCTGCCCCAAACAGTTGGGATTCACATATTGTATTTGAAATGTATTATCATGGCAACAGTAGATGCTTTGAGCATCAACCACTGGAGATTCCTTTATCTTTTCTAAACTGGCCAAAAATGTAAATTAAGAAACAAGGCTTTCATTTTAAGCGTTATTATTTATTTGTTGTTGTAGATTTTGGCAACAAATTCCAAGAATGTGATCATTCTATTGTTTGAATTGAAATTGGCATATGTCAGGCTGTTGCTTATCAACAGGAAAGACGTTATTAAAAGACGTAATTGAATATGCCTAAATGTCTTTTCAAGATATCCTCTACACGAATACAATCTGATGTTTTATGTCTGGACTGACATAATTCCAACACCTTAGCTGGACATAAACCCAGATTTCTAAAGGAAATATGCAAAAAAAATGTTTCCACTTCAGCAAAACTTGGCTCTAATACAGAGTTTGTATCTAGAGAGGGGAGAGGACAGGCGAGCTATGGGAGGAAAATGTGAGCAACTGGATTTCCTGGTTAGTATTGGGATTCATCTGAGCTGTCACAGTCACAGTTTGTTGTCACAACAAACATCTGTCCTGTCATACAGGGACTCCACTTTTTTGTACGTGAGGCTCAAGCAGCAAGCTCCAAAGTTGAAAAATGAAGCCATTGCCGAAGGGTAAAAACCTGCAGTTCATTGAGTCTTGTCAAGTGTATAGGCTGGTTGCAGAAGCACCCGAAGTCACATTCACACCCAATAAAAATACCTGTTTTTACAGCAGAAATATAAATGTTAACAGTCAGATGAAATTGGTCTGATTAGATCATGGCTTCACACACTGTACTGGGGGTAATTTATTAATCAGGCGCTTGGCAGACATGACATATGGTTGCTGCAGTGTAGCTGTTTGTCTGGATGTTTTAAACTCGTTTCAGCTCCAACTCTTCGCCTGTTGTTAGGTTGACTAAAAGTAAGGTTGAGACAGAATTTCCAGCATCCACATGCTTCAATATCTGCTTTACAAACAAATGGGTGACCTCAGTGTGACTGTCCATGTCCATGTTTTTTCATGTGATGTGTCTTTCTCAGAAAGCTCTTTTGCTCCATGGGCCTGACAGACCTCAATGAAAAGAAAACAGGTCTGGATTTGCAAGGCTCATCCTCTGTTAATTGATATCTATTTTTATGTGGCTCTCAAAATCCATCTCTCAAGAGTTTACTTAATACATCGGTAATGGGAACAGGAACAAGGAGTTCTGTCTTTTAATGTTCAGCAACAATTCCCTGTAGTATTGATTCACTGTTCATGTCTGTTGTGATAGTGTATTTTAAATTTCACATTTAATCAGATATCTCAGATTTACAGGGCACGGTTGGCCTAGCAGTCGGGTCCAGCCCCGGGTGTGGAGGCCTAGGTCCTCTGGCGGGCGGCCCAGGTTCAGGTCCGGCCTGTGGATTCTTTCCAGTGTGTCGTTCCCAGCTCTCTCCCGCCAGTTTCCCGCTATGTCCACTTTCCTATCAAATGGAGGCAGAAAGCCCAAAAATAAATCTTTAGATGTATGTAATGTGGCCATGGATCAAGAAAAAGTGATCCATTGCAGGGTTTAGATGCTGGTGTGACTCTAAACATTTCCATTTGAGGGCAGTGATTAAATATTTTGTTAGGAGTCGAGAGGTGACTTTGTTTGATAAAAAGAAAAAATCTGATTAGAAAAAAACAGACTGGCTGAATCTAAAGAACGGCAAGTGAATGCTTAGCCCCTTCTTCTGGTGTTGTTGGCACATTGTATAGACTAGTGATTGGCTCTTTGTTTTGTTAAACTGGTGGGTGCATGCACATGGGCACACATGCACTTGCAGCAGACAGACCATGTGATCTAAATTGTGCCTCTGGTTTTTAGCTTCTTAACAGAATGGTGACAGTGTCAACACAGTTTTTTTTTAATAGTTCAGGTACTTTGTCAAAATGTAAAAAGAATAAACTGAACAGTTTTTTTTAAACGCTCAGTAATAAAAAAAGTATGAAAATATTAACACTTCCCAAACAGCTCTTTTTTAAATTTAGAAATGCACTCAACACATTGTTAGGCCTGTCACAGTACATTTTAATTTGTAACACCAATGAAACTCTTTACACAGGAAAACGTTTGAGTCATTTTTAAATGTGACGTGGATTATGCGAGTTGAAATGAAAGTCATCGGGTGCCACACCTCTTAAGACCACAGACATTCAGCGATAATCATCACAGACATGTTGAAGTTTGTGCTTCACTCCCTGTAATGCAAACAAATCTCATTTATGCAGGCTGATTATTTGGATCTTTGATCCCAGATTAAATATAATCTGATTATGGTCAACGGTCAGAGCAGTTAATTCATCCAATAAAGAAGTTTTAATGTTTCTTTACTGACTCATTCTTTTAGTTGTGTCGTTTTTAGAGTGATTTGTGGTAAAAGATGCCTCTCCAAGTTACATAACTCAGTTTACCCCTTGTTTTAATCCACAACCTGATCTTTGATGTGATACTTTGCCATTGTGATGTTGCAAATACTGTTTGCTCTGAGCTGATCACTGTGGCTTTAAGTTATGATAATGTTTCAGACTGAAGAAGTAAAAGATCCTTCCAATTGCTGCTAATGGCACAGGACGTTTTTTTTTTTTTGTAGCAGCTAGAGTCAACTTGCAGAATATTTTCTGCTTTTCGCCCTGCAATTTGTAATTTTCAGAGGATTAAGAATAAATAATGTATTTATGTTGCTGTGAAAGATGTGTCATAAATGACACAAAACTTGCTCACATGCTTTTTCACATTTCTGTCTTATTAGAGTGCATGTAACAGAGCTGTTGTGGGGAAACAATTATTAACAGTTTCATTTTCTGTAACTCAAGTTCTTATTGTTTGATTTCTGTTGTTGCATACTTTCAGAAAGCTAGGAGTTAGGAAGAAGCATTATTGGATTAACAGTATTGCTTGCAGCTTTAAACTTTAAACTCTGCCTTTGAAGTAAACAGGGATCTAATTTCTTGCTAAGGGGCACTTCAGCAGGAAGGACTGTTTGGAGCTAGATCCCTCTGGTTTCATTAAATACCTTGAACCTCACCTTATTATGTATATCACTAGTTATGTCTTTGACTAGGATTTATGTATTAGAGCCTGATTCTTCAACTGATCATCAAATGTTTTTGTTGTTGTTTTTTGCGCTCGTTTATCCATATTTCTCATTTGAGTTTAACCACATCATTTAGCTAATTTGCCCTCTAGATTTGGAATAACAATGTATTCTATGATAAGACGTCATCCATCATTTTTCTCACTCATTAAGGCTGCATTAAGGTGACCATATAATGATAATGCCCTTGCACAACAAAGAAGACACACCCACTTACGGCCCAGTGTGTGCAGATTCAACCACCACAGCAGCAACGATCTACCTATCTATCAGACCACCGATAAACAGACAATGTCATTTGGAGAATTACTGAACTCTCCTGATCATAATAATCCACCGACTACAGGTCCCCATGATTCAATCCAGTAAAAGATTTAATACATTACACATTACAAACACATTACATCCATAAAGATCCGCAGATTGCGTCAAGAAACTCAGCTGTTTTGCTGACCTCTTGCTCAAACCTCATAACAGCCAATATGATATGTTCTGACCAATTGCACACGACTGTGCCGATGACTGACATCTCTTGCAGCCCATGAAATTCTCTAAACATGGATAGGCTGCTTTAATCAATACTTCAGGGTGATTTCTTCATGCATACACTAAGCAGATTGATTCAAAGTGCGAGTGGTTTTCAGAACTGAATTGAAAATATGAATAAAGTGATATTCAAACCAAGATAGGCGTATGAGCCATGACTTATTTGGAGAAACAGGCAACTCTGTGTATAATAATTATCTTTGTGCTCGACTGTGAGACTGGCAGTCGACAGAGGCTCTGTATTCCACAATGGGTCACCCCTCTTAGTTGCACACCGGAGATTTAACTTTGAAAGTCCTGTAGACATCACCTTACAAATCTTAGTAATTTTTTTAATATTTCTTAACTTGATGAAGGGATTAAATCAATTGATGTCTCCCAGTTAAGATCGAAACAAGCTAAATGTGACAGTTCAGATCGAAGCCCCTGTAACACTGTAAAATAATTGCTGATTTTTAAAGCGATACTGCTTTATTTCACATTTTATTTAATCATTTCTGATTATGTTGGATAATGAATAGTGCATGATAATAACAGATTGAGTGAAATTAGATTTGCCATTTTGAGTTCCTACGAGAGTCACTGAGAAATGTTTTTTTTTTTTTCACAGCTACATTTAGGGCTTCTATCATATTGACTTTAAATAAATGAAGTTACAGTCTCAAAATGTGTGAAGTTAAATTTTAGTCAGATTAACCAACCATACTATTACACTAAGGCCTCTAGTTTTTTAAGGTCATTTACAGGACAGTCTTCAAACTTGCAACATTATCGCATTTTATGTTCTGATAAATATTCATACTCAACAACATGTAAAAGTGAATGTAATCATATTTTGCCATACTGTCCGGCCCTGTAAGGGTGTGCCATTGGAAATATTGTTTTGCTGGGCTGCAGCCTGCACTCCATCAGCATATTCTGTGATTGAACCTTTTTTTTTTACTGCTACAGCTGTTATGGTTTAACAACTCCTATTTTTATGTATTTTGTTCTGTTCTCGTTCCCCCTATATATTTTAAAAGTATTTCAGGAAACCTTAGACAGAGAGGCTCAGACTTGTAAGTGTTCTCCTGTTTTGCATGCTTAGTTTGAAAGCAGTCTCAACAAAAAAAAAAAAAAAAACTCATCGTCAAAACAGGTAATTTAGTTTTGCAAAACCTTCATCAGAGAAGGGTTCATACTCATCTAATGAGCAGCTTCCCTCAGACAAAGACGCAGCACAATGCAATGAAAGGGGTGAATCAAAGATAAAGCATTCATTAAAGTATTTGCTGCCTCTCCAGTGTTGACAACATGTATACATACACTTAACTCGATTGTATTAGTGTACGTGTCTCACATCTTACATGGCAGCAAGGCTCTTTATTCATGTGTAACTGAACTGAAACTATTTACTTCTGTATCATCAACTTGTATGAGGTCTGCTTTTGGAGTAGAAATGAACTCACTTTAATGTGTGAGTAAAGTTTGGTGAATGCCTTCATATTTTCCTGCATCTTGGTCCTCATGAAGCCACCCCTCCCCAACCCACACCCCCCCCCCCCCCCCCCCAGGTGTGGAGGAGCTGATGATTGCAGGGGAGGTTAGAGGAACCACATAGAGTTTGACTGTATCGTTTGGAGGTTGAACTCAACTCTGATTTCAGTGTTCTTTTAAAGGAGGGTGGGAATGGGACTCTGAAGCCGCTAAGCACTTATCTCTGCTGTAAGAATTGTGTTGTTGCTTTCAGTGACTCGGTTTTGAAGTAGCAGAAATATTTTTAGGAATTTACCTTACAAAAATATGTTTTTAAAGTGTCTCAGTTTTTGAAAGTGTTGCAATCAACATCATTCATTTTATATAAGAAAGAAAATCTACTTTTTAAAGCTGATTTAAAGACCTCTTTTCCCTTCCAAATTTGTACAAAAAGAAAACCTTTTGTGTAAGATCAATCTTGTTTTTTGAATAACACGACAACAGGAGCTTGCCACAGTTGTGGGTCTCAGGTGTACTCAGACACATTTTGAAAATAAATGTTTTTCAGCTGTTCGCCTTTTTCAAGCTGGTGATGAGTCTTAAGGGCCCTGAGCACCTACTGAACACAATCACCTTGAAACTAACTGCAGAAAGTTTAGTTTGTTCCGACCGGTTGAAAATAAATGTTATTCAGCCTGTTGATGTTTGTTGTTGTCTGAATGCTCTATTGTTGTTAGCTTTCTGAACTGATATGTCTGAACTGTGTATGATCCATTCAAAGCCCTGAACAATAGTTTGCAAGTTATACAACAAATATATATGGTTGTTTTTTTGTTTTGACAAATGCTAACCCCTGCCATTTCCTGTACTGCCCTTGCACCTCAAATGCCACAGGCTTTTAATAATCCCCATTGAGTTGATAAACAGACAACTAGTTGGAACGCCTGTTTTATTCACTTACATTTATATGCATTCTTCATTAAAATGATTTAAGACACTATATATTAATACTGGGCATTTCAAGCAGAAAGCCATTTCAAATTGAGTATTTCTGACATCCTCAATCATATTCAGAATGCTCCAAACTGTGCAAAACTGCAACTTATTTGGTTGGCACAGGAACAGCCGCCAGAAATTATAGTTTACATGCGTCATCAGAAATTGAACCATTACGATAACAAGATTTTCTGATCTTTCAACTGCCTATAATCACATGATGGGGGTTATAAGGCTCAGGGGGCCTTTGTGGCTCTATGGAGAGATTTGTAATTGTCTCCTGCTGCAATTTCAACCCTGGGAGAGAACTCCTATTGCTTTCAATTTTCTGATGAATTGTGTTAAAAAATTGTGCAGAGGCACAATAAAGGATATTCAGTTTATTCTTCCAGCAAGTAGATGTGAAGGCAGCAAACTTCTTGTATCTCTAAAGATGTGAATCAGAATGAATTATTCAAATGTGCATTATTCATTTGCTGATTTAATGATAATTAACACTAGTCCAGAGTTATAATTTGTACTTTGCAGTCTCCTACCTATGGGGAAACCTTCTAAAGATGCTAAGGAGTCTTCCGGGCACTGAGCACCTACTGAACATGAACTAAAAACTTTCATCAGCAAGCTTAGGCTTTAATTCGGAAGGACCCAGCAGGCGTTCTTATTCTTTTGATGATGGTGGTTAAAAGAGTCAGGGTTTATAAAAACCTCTTTCCTCCTGTCTCTCTCCTTTTAAAAATGAGTTTTGTTTACTCTGTGGGTTTCAGTTGGTATTGACTGAATGTTTTTGGTTGTAAAATCTCCCCTGACAATCCTGTCAAATTAAATTACTGGTCTGTCTTTTGTCTTGTCTGGAAAATGTTATTCTTGCTGAACAATGAAGCAAAGATTGCAGTCGCACATGAATGAAGTGGATGTCAAACTTCACAATTTTCTATTTGAAAACATTTTTCCATTGATTTACAGCAGTGAGCTGAAGTGTTGCTGTACTTGATTTTAAAATTGCTCTGTTTTGTCATACTTAATAGCATGGGAGCTAAAGATTTTATTCATGTCTTTTTATCAAGACATAATCACCATGTAGTCTTTTAAAGGACTTCATGGTGGACTTCAGTCCTATGTAGTTAACCTCTGCTGAATTTCGTCACCTGAAAAGCCCCCCTGCAACCCCCGCAGGAGCCCTCCATTAGAAAACAAGTCCTCTTCTCTTACAACAAAAAGGTAGAAAAAAATTTGTATTTATAAAATAAAAAGGACAAATATAAAAATATGAATGGCTCAAAAGATCCTAGAAGGCTTAGCAGTCACTTTTCCATAGCTTGATGGTTTTGTCGTTTTCTAATGCCGCAGTTCAAACTCTGGTTGACTACATACAAGATGCATACCAACGTATAACTTGAGAACAATTTATTGAGGGTTTATAACATGCTCCTTCAGGTGAGCCTGTGGATTGCATTGACTGAAATTGTAGCTGTAACGTTATTAACACCTGAAGTAAAAAGCAATTACTGGCTTGTGAGTAGGCTGAGATGGTGATTAATGTTATTAACGAGATTTGAGAATTCTGCTAGAGGCTCTTTGAGGCGATATTTATGATACCACACAAAAAAAACAAGAAAACCAAGAGACATTTTGTTGAATGTCCAAAAAAAGGTCCTCTGGGTAGCATAATTGTGCTCCATGAAGCTTGCTTATGTGGTTCAATGTTTGATTTACAACTGTTGGATGCCTTTTGGGTTTCCCATTCTAACCAATGACAGAAAGGCTTCACCTTAATTTGTGTTTACCAGAGTGTAGCGTATTCTTGCATAATACAACAATATAAAAATAGTTCAAAGAATCCAGTTCACTCTGGGGGATTCAAATTTTTGCCAGTGACATGAATGTCATGTATGATGCTAATTTGTGTTAATTTGCATATTTACTCAAATTAGCACAATTGTAGCTCTACATTTGAAGGGTGGACATTTGTGGGTCATGTAGCTGCGATTTACTTTAGTTTGGTCTCTTTTTTTAAAATCCCTGTGGTAGGGCTGGGGAATTAATCTAGTTTCAATTTCAAACGACTTTGTCTTCCCACTATAATGAAAACAAGATAATCGAGATTAAAGCATAACTGTGCTGCATGCTGTGTTGAACTTGTTTTGTCATGTGTGGTTAATGTGTTTGTTGTTGGGTTTGGCATTTCTCTGTAATGAAGGAATTTGATGAGATTAAATCTGCATGTTAAAATAGTTTTTGATTGTTTCTTTGATTAAGTTGACAATTTGGTCACCAGAAGTCGTTTAGGGGACCATACTACAGTATACAGCCTACTTATATGGCAGTATGGTTAGCAGTAGCTGATATCTTCGTTCGAGGCAAGGTTTGACTGAGATCTTACTAATAACAAGCGAGTTCTGCATTGCTGTAATATTGCAGATCCCTATTTGTTAACGTTGGTATTAATGTATATTCACTGTAGGAGGCCAGCTCTCAGACAGGATCGACAGCAGTTTGTTTTAGGCTGGATGTTGTGGTGGTTGTAGAGAGTGGGTGGTAGCGTGACGGTCTGTGTTTTTAGGATTAGTGTCTGGCTCCATGGGGGCAGCGGGCAGCCATGAGGTCATCTCAGGGGTGTTATCAGTCTGTGTTCCCATGCTTCACCCGTGACGGTCCCCATGGAGCAGAGAGCTGACTCTGTGGGAGAGCCACGCAGGGGAGATCATGTGTGTCTGTTTGTATCTTTGTTTGTTGAGTGAGTACAGGAGTCTTAGTTCAGATTGTAGGCTGTTTATGTATCATATGAATTTTGTGTATGTTGGGTTTGTGAGGAAGAGATTACCAATGTTGAGGGAGTTAAGCATCTGAGAGGGGGGGGAGATTATTAACTGACTTTGGGTGGGCTGCAGCTGACCTCCCCACACACACACACACACACACACACACACACACACACACACACACACACACACACACACACACACACACACACACACACACACACACACACACACACACACACACACACACACACACACACACAGTCATGCATGCTGGGCAACAGGAGCACAATGATTCTGCTGATGGGGGACAAACTGCTGTGAAATGGCTCAGACTAAGCCTTGTCATGCTGTGCTTTATGTGGGTTTTTTATATTTCTGTCTCCATGCAGATTAAACAGGTGTCTCTGCTTTATCAGAAAGTTAATGCAGTGACATTTGGTAAGTTTATTTCACTCTGTTATGATAGAACAGACAGCGTGAGAAAGGAAGGGGTTGCGCTAATTCTTTTCGTCTTCAACTCCACAGCTGGGTTCAATGCAGTTCACAGGTTACCACTGGTCAAGTGGAAATCTTTCAGGCTTTCGTCTCTTTAAGACTTTTCATTTACTATTGGTTGAGAAATTGCCATATCAAGCTATGTCCCATGAGTCAGTGAGAGCTGGGTAATTAACGTTCAATGTTGTCAGCTGAAACGAACCGCTTTAACGTCACTTTTAATTTCCCCGTTACACCTGGCAAGAACAAAAACACCCCCATTCTGGTCTACGCTATACTTTTCCTGGCAATGACAGCCTAATTTGACCGACAAGTGTGGGTTTAAGAACTTTTTGGCAGCCTTTAATAAAATTACACCTTGCATAGATGTAACTGCTATTACATGATGTAAAAATTAGAGCAAATTGGCAGTGACTGGTGTTCATTTATTTCATATAAGAGCTGGGCTTTATAGTCTCTGACATGAATTGTGTTGTATTGTGTAAAAAATAACATCTTAAACATTGCTGCTTTGGATTTGTCTGTGAGTTCCTGTTTTTGACTGATTGTTATCAACTTTATGGAGCTTGTTACAATCTTTTTTTTTTCATCACCTATCACACAAGTGTTTATTTTGGTTATGAAGCTGCAGAACAGCCATCGTCAACACTTAAGGGAAGTCGAAGCATGAGCAGTTTTCTTATTTCTGCTGTATTAGAGTCCCCCCGTGTTTTCCCAATGACAACCACTCTCACCATGTAACTGCAAGTGCAACAAAAGTCCTACAGGCAAAAAAAAACGCTATAAGAATAAATGATTTATGTAACTCACTCAAAAGATGTGGAGGAACCAGGCATTTGAGATGACAGAGTTTATTTTATTGTTAGTTATTTTGTAAAACAAAAAAAAAGATAAAGGAAAAGCTTGAATGCCTGCATTTTATTGCATTGCAAAGATTTTCAGTTGTCAAGCATATACCTACACTGGATTGATTCTAATATGTTAATTGTATTTAGTGTGCACTGAGAAGCTATCACCCAGTAAAATAGAAGATCTGATTTGGACCCTGTTTTCTGAGAAACTTGCGTTTAACTTTTAAGTGACTCGGATTGAAAGAAACTTGATTGGAACCAGGAAAGATCTGCTTAGTCACAAATTGGTCATTGTAAAGAAAAGGAGGTGGGAGCATTTGACTTTAGGGACAAGTTACTACCTGCTCTGTGACTACCTGCTCCTTATCTCACATGACGGGAGTCTTGTTGTTTTCAGGAGTTGGATCGCCTTTCTGGATTCTCTATAGCAGCTCAAATATCATTCACTACACTAGCATTATGTTTTAAAGCTATTACAGACATCAATTCATTTAGATGGTTTTAGTGCACTTATCAGATGTTTGGTGGGATCAAGCATCAACCTCTGGTGGTGAAAAATTAAGCCAATGTGGAAGTGCAAAAAATCTGCAGTTCTTTTGAGTGTCCCCTTGAGGCTTGCTCTTAAGGCCCTGGAAGTCATATTATTCAACATTTAAAATGCCTATTTTGAAAGCGAAAATAATCACGTTTACAGCCTGGTACAAAAAATAAACAGTTTGTTTTGAAAAGCTCATGCCTTTTTATTGGTTCACACCATTCTAGGGCTGGGTCTTGTCCAGAAATGTACCCTGATCATTCATTACAGTACCCTCTGATAATCGTTAAACAATAATGTGTGCATTATTTGTACTGGCTCCAAAAGTTATTTTACAGATGTTGTTTAGTCGAGTAGGGCCTCTGTACAACCCGACTCACAGGATTACAGTATACACAGTCTCCCCAAAGGAGTTGGGCTTCATCACATAAAACTCTGCTTCAAAAACCTATGCTGTCACTGAGACTACGTCCATGTTTTATACTTTCTATGGCTGGGATGAGTTTTTTGACTGCAGAGTGTTACATAAATTGGCTTTAGGAAAACCTTTTAAAATCTCTAACTGAAACAATGTGTTGTCACATAACAGATAAAAGTTTAACATAGCATTAAGCAACTATTGTTTAATAAATTCTACAAAACAATGTGGAATAGCTTTCAGTATATGCATGAGTACATTTGACCATCCCTGCAGATACATTCCTCGCCTTGCCTGTGTGTGATGACTTGTAGGTGCTGGCCAAGGCATCATCACCATGCATAAACACGGGTGGTAGACTCTGTAATTTTTCAGTTTGTTTCTGTTTCTCATTCCCTCCGGTGTGCATTCCCCTGTTGTTATTCATGGCACATAAATGCTGATGGGTGTTTTTGTAAATATAGTCGCTCTTTACCAAAATTACTAGCTTGTTAATTTACTGCAGTGTTTCTGCATTAGGTGACTTCAGTAGCTCTTTATTGGAAATCATTTAATAGCCCTACGGCTTCTGTCTGCCCTTTGTTTTTCTCTGTTATCGCCACATCATCACACCAGCTGGAATAATATCTCCATTCCACTAAAGCCCATTCCCCTGCATGTTTTGAATTCCCCTGCTTCAGGACATTGTTATTTCAATGATGGCTATTACCATGTGTCAGCTAGGCTGCTGACATTTTAACAGGAAATAGGATTTTTTAACTTCTTTTGCGAAAGCTCTGCAGAACCTGTGCCTTCATGGTCATTCCTGGAATTTTGGACCTGTTGCTTTTAACTTAATTATTTTCTGACATAAGCAAAATGTGACTTTTATTCTATGATACACTCTTTTTAAGGTAGTGCTGTCTATCCTTAATTTATAATATATACATTAATATTTAAGAATACCAGATGTTTTAATTGGCACATTTACCCTAAATATTAATAACAATGTGCCTATACATTAAATAAACAGCCTTTATCATTTCTACTTGGCTTTGTGGTTGTAAACATTCTTTCAAATAGCCTACATATCAGTATTGCCAACTGGTAAACATCGGAAATAACCAACAAATGAGAGCTGTCTTGCTTAGTAACTTTTATGCCTAAAGCTCTGGCTACATTGGACATGAGATGTTTGTGGAGTGGATGTGCAGCAGAATGGATCTTACTTATTAGCTACCTGTAGCACACATACAGCATGGAGTTGTGCAAAGGCATAGCATGTTGTGAGCTTCTGCTTCAGGAACCATCTTTTTATTTTATTTCATTTTGATCATTCATATGTTATTCAGTCTGCTGTTGCAAAGGACACAGGTGGCAAGAAACAATAAATACTGAAATACTGAAAGAAATATACGCCTCAAGCAAAACAGCCCACTAGCTGGAGTCATTTCCTGTTGAAAATAGTTTGAAGATATACACTGGATTTGTTGGCTGAGTGGCTTTAAGTGGTGATTATGCATTGTTTGTCTCATGATAGTTTCATTGATTGTAGTGGAAGTTCCAGCAGCTTCCTTGAAATGTGCTTAAATTACATGTTCAGTGATCCAAAGTGTTCTGGACAATGAAACTGTAGAACAATTTTAGCATTTCTGCTGTGATGTTTTTTTTCCCTACAATTTAATTTATAGCCATCCCCTAAAAGTCACTCAAGCAGCTCTTTTGGACAAAGTGTCTGCTAACTGAACCTGTACCAGTGTCACATTGTTTTTCTAAGGGTCTGCAGGCACAATAGCCAATAAGTGAATTGAGCAAATATCAACATGTGATGATGCGATTAATGAACATATTTTTTTCAGACACTAACAACTCCAAGTGCACCATTTTGACGTCTGTTTTATGAATAACACATTTGTCCTCCGAGAGCTGTCTTGCAGAAACTCTTTTATGTCCTTCCTGTTTATAGTGATCAGTTGAGCCTTTCCTGGGGAGTTGGCAGGGGCAAAGTTCACGTGGTTTGAGCAACTGGAGAGCTGTTCTGCTGCCTTGGCAGCGGGTGTCAGAAGTAAGAGAAAATAGCAAGGAAAAGCTTTGCCCTCTGGGTCATAGGTCATCTAAAATGATGTGACCCAGCAGCTGGAAGGGCTGGTTTCTTTAATTTTGGATCTATGGGGAATACAAGGTGAGACTCTCACTTGGGGGGTCGCCACAAAACTCCAAATTATTCATGTTTCCTTTTTGGATTGGATTTGTTGCAGTTTCAGAAGGCTCAGGCTTGAATTAAAATGACCATAAAACAGAACTGTGATTGCAGCTTTCTCAGTTTGTGGGGTTTCAACTGCTGTAGACAGATTTATACTAAGCCTGCATGATATGGTAAAAATATGCTTTGTACAATTATCCTGAGGGTATGTAATAGCTCGCTTAAGCTTCATCTGACTGCATCAAAACAGTGTGAAAACATGGTGTTATGCACAGGCCTCAAATGAATAGGTAAAATATATATATATATATATATATATATATATATATATATGCACACTGAAAGAGAAACATTGTTTTTTATTAAAATAATTACATTTTCATTGGTATTGATTCAGACTTTTGCTGTGTTCGCAATAACGATGAAATTGTGAATCATTGCGCCGCCTTTATTTACACTCTGCATTTACCTACACAGTTATATTAAGAAACATAGAAATGTTCTTGTATCCTACCACATTGTTTATTTTTCATCCTCTTGACGGTAGTTTCATATTGACAGAGCTATTGGGCAAAAGAAAGAATAAGATTTGATAAAGAAAGTTTCTCTTCCTCTTTGTGCCAGAATACAAAGAAACTTGAGTAAGACCTGTTATTTTTGTCTTCACCACCAGAGGGCGTTTGTGTCTAATGGTCTTCCTGCATCTAGCCCACACTCTGCCCAGCGAGAGTGGTCCTGTGTTTAGAAGCTAGTCCCCAGATATGCAACGAGTGCCTGTGTACATACCAAAAACAGAGTGTCTCTATCTAATGGACACCTGGCCTGAACCATCAGTAAAGGCTCGGCTCGCTCTGAGTGGGACTTTCACTCTGAAGCGTCGAGTTACCTGTTCCATAGTGACAGACAGACCGCAATCACACTGATTCTTGTCACTCCCTCACCTCTTTTACATTTTCATTCACCTCACATATTCTCTGTTTTTCTCTCCTCCTCCGCCCTCTCTGTCTCTGAGGGGTTTCGGTTACACTCTACATGCCCAGACAGTTGCACCAATGCATGTGCAGGTCTGTGGTCGTAGATTAGAGGTGTGTGTGTGTGTGTGTGTGTGTGTGTGTGTGTGTGTGTGTGTGTGTGTGTGTGTGTGTGTGTGTGTGTGTGTGTGTGTGTGTGTGTGTGTGTGTGTGTGTGTGTGTGTGTGTGTGTGTGTGTGTGTGTGTGTGTGTGTGTGTGTGTGTGTGTGTGTGTGTGTGTGTGTGTGTGTGTGTGTGTGTGTGTGTGTGTGTGTGTGTGTGTGTGTGTGTGTGTGTGTGTGTGTGTGTGTGTGTGTGTGTGTGTGTGGTGAGGGTGTAAAACTGCTAGTGCTAATATGATTCCTAGAACTACCTTGATGATTGTGAAAGAGTGGCAGCAGGAATGAGGGAGTTGCATGTTTTAATCAATCAGTGGTTATTTTAGGAATGCTTCGCTCAGACAGTGACAGTCTTTTATAGGAAATCTTGCCTTCATGTTCACACTCACACACTGCATGCAGCTATTTTAGTGTCACAAAGAGCTATCTCTGAGGACAAATGATAAAAATAAACACTGATGTGAAAAAATGTAGTAACAACTTTGTGTTTAAGCTCTTCTGAGTGTATATTGACTGAGGCTATCTACTCAGTCATCCATTCACTTATTTAGCTAGCATTGGTATGTTAACCTCATAACACTCACAACAGGATGGTTCATCCTGATGAGCAAATGTAGTTATTCAGATAATGTGTGATTAGACACGATAATCATCGCAAAATATTATGAAATCAAATAGCGCTGTACAGATAAGCTGCATGAGTCGTGTTGTTACCAATTTCTCGCAAGTTTTGAAATTATTAGATTTTCTGTTGTTTGTCATGAAATGTATCGAAGGGAGAAGGGCTGCTACCTATAAACTGATTATTTGAAACAGTCATTGAAAAGATCTAAAATTGGCTCGCCCTTTGTTAGTCTAATATCTGACCTTCAGATTTAAGCTGCATGATTATACACAGAGCAGTGCAGGCTGAACAATTCAAAGGTTGAATTATATACTTTTGTTTCTTTGATTTTTTTTTTTTGATTGTCACAGGACTTTGTTCATATTTGAAGTGGAGCTGCCACTAGCCTGAATGTATTTCTTCAGCTTGTTTTGAAGTAAGGATTCCTTGTTGTCATTCACAGCAAACAGAGCTGATATTTTAAACATTATAAACACTGAGTAAAGCACTTTCAGGAGAGATATTTGTGTTTCTTCAACACTCTTTGGAGAGCTTTGGTGGGTTTGAGCCTTGTTTAATTTAGCTCACTAGCTGGTCTGAATCTTTTTATCTTGTGATGTTAGCTAGTTTAAAAAACAACAGTGATGTGATTTTAAAGACTAAAAAGGTATTCACCTGGAAATGCTTCATGATCTTCTGACAGACGGCACTCTTAAAAGCTCACATGGGGTGAAATTTGAAGGTAAATCATGACACTCATCTCATGTAGACTTAAAAAATGACAAAACAATTAAAACCCAGATGCACTTCGTTTTGGAGGAACACGTAGAATACAAAGGAGAAATCCTTCCTGCATATTATCCTGTATGCTCTTTTGTAAAGCGTCTCCAGACAATTATGCAAATAAATATTGATTGATTGACTTCTAGTAAGTGCTAATTAGCAAATATTCATATGGGAGGACGATCATGGTTATCATCATATGTGCCACTCACTACTATCACTCACAAGATGTCAAAGGTTTCCTTTACATGTCAGATTGTATTCTCACAGACTTGTCTTACGATCATGTCTCCACACAGTCATAATCTTATGAAAGCCCATCAGTGACTGAAGCTTGGCTTTTGACACGACTATCACTTCACATATTGGTGTATAGTTTTATGTTTATGTGTTGGCACCAGTCTGTTATCAGATGACCAGTCGGGTATTTTCTGCTGCTGATTTCATCTGTGAGGACATTACACGCATTAACGACCCATTAGTCTCGCCAGGGGCAGAGACAGGCAGGAAACTGAGGCGTTGGAATGAATTACAGCCTCTTGACAGCTGTGGAAAACCTGAGTTGAAGATGACAAAGTCTTTAGCCTTAGTATTCTTAGTATTTTCAGACCCAGAATAATCTGCGTGGACAGGTAGAGGTCTGACATGGCTCATCCAGTGTCAGGTGATGTTTTGTCCACAAGATCACTGTGCTAAAATGGAAGCTTTAGGTGTTTGTTTATGTGTTTGTTTCAGTTGCACACAACACGGTTTGGCATCAACATCACTGTGTACCTATACTGTATATGGTCATGTTGTTGAGGATACAGTGCATGAGGAGAGCTGGGTACTTCAAGGTAGTCTGTATGCATTTTAGTACCAATAACCTTACACAAATTGAGTACATTGAAAATTGTGTATTTTTTTTAGCAGTTATTGATCTTTCTCCTTATTGTAACCATATTAAGGCTTGAATAAAAAAATGGAAATGAATCCTGACCACCATTAAATAATAGTAAAACCAGAAAACAACTGCTTTCTATTGAATAGCCATGAAACTTTCATGTATTTTTAAGGAAAAATTGGTAAATCTGGCAATTCATCTAGAACATTCTTAATGTTCTTAACCTTTTTTCCTTGGTGCCCCCCCTACCTGTAACTTTGAAAAGCTCTGAACCCTCCAGGACTTCCACGAAAACAGTGATACATTGCTTTTTTTATAGTTTCCATTGATATAATCCTGTCATGATATGCAAATTTGTTCTAACCAAAACACCATTGCATACATTTCCCAGTTATGTTTTAACATGGTTCTTTCTGATACATGCAAGCTAAACAGAGCCTCACCCCATCCCACACATACACACACACACACACACACACACACACAAAAAAAAAAACAGGCCTTTGGAACCTAAGCACCATCACTTTCACAATTTAATATCAGCATTTCTATCAACCTTAGTTACACTATGTGTTTGGTGCAAACTTAGCATGCCGACAACACCCTACACGATTATTATAGCAATCCTAGGAAAAATTCTTGTTTAAAAAGGGGGGAGGGGCACCTAAAAGCATGGCTGTAAACTCTAACTTCTTGGGTCTATAGACCTCTAAGGGAGTCTGGCTTTTCCAGTGTTTCTGTTTGGAAAAAGAATCAAAAGATGCACATCTGATGAACATTAACAATTATATCTCTGACATGATTTGATCAGTGTACAAGGACACGACAGCGACCTGCCGAGGGACTGCAGATGTAAACTAGCTCTAAGCTAACTTTCATAAAATGCATCAAATGGCAAGATTTGTGTTTAATATTGTATATTGGTCCCTTTACAAATAAAACGGTTAAATAAAAATGTCTGTATCTGCCTTTGAAATGAGTAAATATACAATAAAGAAACATCTGATATTTAAAACCATTATTGCTTTTTAAAACATGGATCAAATACAGGAACATTTAAAGATAAATGTTTGATTCATTTTCAACATCCAGATAAAATAAACACTCCTCTAGCTAAATGTTGTTGAGCTCAGCCATTTATTCCAAACCTCAGACATATTCAGATGCCAAAAAGTTGTTGTCTTTTTTTCAGCAGGGTGCAATTCCATCGTATGAAATTAAAGATGGGAGATATCTTTGCATCATATTGACGTCATGATATGAAACTAGATATCGTCATGAGTTCTGGTCGTTAACTTTCCTCCTCGTAAAGGGTGCAGGATAGTCAAGTGAATTCATCTAGACCATTTAACTTTCAAATAGCCATCACATCCATAAAATATCCCCATTAACCTTATATTCAAAACCATGTATCTTTTAAAAAGGAGTATATAATCAAAATGATTTAAAAACATCAAGTTGTACCTGAAAACCAGTGTATGTACTTTGTTTTATTGGTATTGACCAGTAGTTGACTCTTTCAGTGACTCGCTTACAGCCCTATCATTAACTAGTACATTAACAGACTCCCTAACAAATACACACACACACACACACACACACACACACACACACACACACACACACACACACACACACGCACCAGAGTACCCGTGTGAGATATTTACGTGACCTATGTACAGTATGCTCTGTGGCTAGGTGCCATTTTGGCGCCTTTGTCTCTATGCAAGGCTGAGCAGCTTTCGTAAGTTGACACCTACTTCTTCATATGACATGTCATGTGGACGAGGTCTTTTTGCATGTTTGTGGATATCAGTTCTGCTCTGTTAACGCCAGTCAGGCATTGGCCTGTAACACAAGGCCACAAGAAGCTGATGCCGTGTGTAAATAAAACGGTTCCTTGGATAGCTTTCTCTGCATCTTCTTCTTGACATCTTTCAGCCAGTCAAAGTGAAAGTTCTGCGGTGTTTACAGTCTGGGGATTAGAGGAAGTGTAGTTTTGTGGGGTCGCAGTCTCAGACAGGTGGTTGTAAAAAGGCTGACTTTAACCTTGCTACCACACTGCGAGGATCAGGAGGCTTTGGAGCCACACCACTCTCTTTTAGATGGATGGTTTTACAGCAGCTCTTAACCCAGTGTCCTATGAGGGTCAGAGCCAAGACCACTTCAAATGTGCAAAGCATAATCCCCCCTGACATTAATATTTTCAGATGGAGGCGAGCAGGGAGCACGGTGGGGGGTGGCAATGTAAGCAAGGTCTTTTTGGCTGGCCTTGTTTCATGCTGGCAGTGCCGATAGACACTAAAGCCATTACTCATGGTGCAGGCATGTGCAGAATGTATTCTTAGCCCCTGTCTTCCTATCAGTCACTACATAAAGGTTGGAGGGTCAAAAAATAAAGAGGTAACCAGTCTGCAGTGCTGTCTGCACCACTGCTGTTTACCGGGGAGGGGGTGATATTTTAAACCTGGGAGAGCTCACATATTTACCCCGCTGAGCCTGACTGGCTTGCCATTTGGTGGGGTGAAGACACTGGAGACCACTCATAAAGGACAGAAGAGGCAAAGAGAGAAGTTCCTTAGTTACTGCTCTACTGTGCAGAGAAGAAAAGGAAGAGTATCGCAACAAAAGAAGATTTTGTTTAAAAAGAAGGTTTGAGGATAAAAGCGAGAACAGAAGGGAAGACACTTGGGGGAAGCAGGAGGTAGCCAGGCTGAGCTGACTTTTCCTCCAGAGGAGGAGTTGCAGTTGCCGGCCAGGGCAGGTCCCAAGGCTGGCAGGGCTGGCCCAACTGCTTCTCCACCTCCAATCCTTCCTCCTCTTCCTCCTCCTTCCTCTCCCTTTAACCGTCACTAAACTGCTGTGCAGTGATGAACTTCAAGGCAGAGCCTATGAGCAACTCAGGAATGCTTAGAAAATCCTGCCAAATGAACTTTTCTGCCTTGAGGGAAGGAAACTCCAGAGGTTGATCCTTAAGAGGACCTACAGTGCAGTTTGGACTGTCGCCCTTTTGTCTCCATCTTGTGTTGCACTCACTGGCTGAGAGCACCAAGAGACTTAGGACATTTTTTTGTAAACTTTTCTTCTCTTTTTTTTTGTGGCTTTTTAAAACGAAATCATGGCAACCTTTTCAGTAGCACGGTGCAAGGACCAGCTGCACTCACCCAAGATGAGCCGCTGGCTGAAATGCACTTCCATGCACTTTGTAGGTATTCTTTGTAACTTATATTATTCATCCAAAGCTTGTCTGGTGGTTACTGATCCTTCTTTTTTTTTGGTTTTCATCTTAAATTGCAAGTACATGAAATCTATTTTATAGCAAAGTGGCAAAACAGTGTTGGAATTTTTTCTGAACCTCTTCAGGCTAACAATTATCATCCTTTTAGTGACTCATTAAGGGCTCCATAATTACCTTATATTTAACATATTGTCTGTTATGTACATGTACAGTTTATGTATGGTGTAATTATTATTTTAGCATTTTTTTTTCTTTTAGCTTCCTGCTCGTGTTCTTACAAATGTCCTGTATGTCCAAAGCTGTTATAACAAGTTGTGCCCATGTGATTTGTTTAAATGTTTTTCTTTGAAATCTTGAATTTTCTGTTTCCATACTTGGTAGTCATCACTCATGGGGGGACAGTGGGTTTAGTAAAACTGCAGTGCAGCACATTCTTGGCACATGCTGCCCTATCTGAGGTATGTTATTGTATTAGAAAAAGAACATTTGCGTTGCCATTAGGTCTGTTCTGTTCATGTCAAACATGAACTTTGTGCTGCAAATTGCAAATTGTATTATAGGTTTTACTCTCTGCTGAAGAAACACCTGCTTAGCTGGACTGGAAATTTTAGGAAATACTGTCACTGTATGTCTAATGGTTTACTTTTGTCTTTGTCAGAACACAGACTGGAACAAGTATGACGACCGGCTGATGAAGGCGGTGGAACGTAGCGAGGTGGACAAGGTTGCTGCTGTTCTTAGCAAGAAGGGCATCATCCCCACCAAGCTCGACGTAGAAGGACGTTCTGCGTGAGTAAACTATGACGTACACACATTACACACCAGTTTGTTGATGCTGCTATTCAAAGAGTGACACCCCATTTAACAAACAGATATAGAAATGAACATGTTTAAATTGTACATCGGTAATACTTCTCTGTACTGATGCACACTTAGACAGGATCTATAGATTATATGCCTTTGTAAACAAACACAAAACATATTTCACATTACGAATTCTGAACATTTCAGTTGTCTCCCCACCACACATTGTTGACCTTTTTATTCTAGAAGAAAAGTAAATAAGTGGTGGTGTCGCTGGTAGCCGTTAGTGCACGCGCATCTTGTACAGAGGCTTAGTCCTCGAGAGCAGGCGGCCCGGGTTCATATCCGACCTGTGGCTCCTTCACAGCATGTCGTTCCCCACTCTCTCTCGCCCCGATTTCTTACTCTTTCCACTGTCCTATCTCTAGAATAAGGACAATAAGAACCCCCATAATGTCATTTCTTGAGGTCACATAGTCTGCCAATGTCAAGTCACCCTGTATGGCCATCCAAAAAAAAAAAAAAAAAAGAAAAATATCACTACACTCTCCAAAATGTTCCCATAGAAAATGATTGCTGTGTCAATCAATTATATCTCCATTTTTCTATGCAGAAATTTCCCTTCTAGTGTCCATAAAGAGGTCAGTGTGGGAGTTGGTATAAAGAATGTTTGTGGCAAGTTAAGTCATGACCACATTGTCCAGAGTCTGTTTGTTTAGTCCTGACAGGAAATGACTCCCTGCAGAGTAAGATCATCAACATGTAGTTCCAGCTGCAGGCTATCGTCCAGATCAGTAAACAACTTAAAGGCTATTCCTTATAGATAGGATTTTCAGCAGTGAACTCAGTTTTTTGGGGCTTTTGTTCTGCAAAGAGCTGGTCTTAAACCTTTTTATATGGTTTTAGTTAGAAAACCATATTAAGAAGGATAATGTTGTTTAGAAATGGAAGGTGTAGGGGGGAAAAGTAGGTCAACTTCACTGAAATATGTCCAAGGAATTCTCACATGTTGCATGGTTACCAGGCAAGACCACAGATATTTCAGGTATCTCAATCAGATCCTATTTGTTCCTATTAATGATCATAATGCCCTTGCCTTAAAAAGAATTGCATGAAGCTGTTTTAAAAGAGAACATACTTTGTTTTCTTCCAAAACGAAACTAGATTCCCACTGCAGCACTTTGGGAGGCCAGGCGCCCTCACTTTAATCCCACATATCTGAATAAGTCACTGTCAAAATAAACCTGAAGCACATACCGCAGACCAAAGGCTTTGTTAGAGAATATAAGTATGGAGCACCAGATCCCAGAAGCAGAGATGCCGAGTATTTTCAGCAGTGTGTGAAATTCCCTGGTGCTACCACTGCAAAGACCAATGATTGTATACATGCATACATGTAAGTAAACGGAATTAAACGCACAACTTCATAAATGCCTGGTCTCATAATAAGGTGCTAGAATTTGTCAGAACTAAATCAAGAATGATGGCAGCCATTGTACCACTGACAGACTGTTTAAGGAGGCTGTTGTACCTGAACACAGTCAGCACACTTGTTGTTTAATGAGACCCTGCAGGGCTGACAGTGTAGAACTAGTTAACTATAAAATCAACACTTAGAAAGAGGTCATATTTTTGCCAACTCCAGCCAAAACTAAAGTGTACCACAATCACATGTCTGCTTATAGTTCAGCGGGCCACACACAGACCAGCACATGTCCATGGCTCTCTGACCAACAAAAGAATGCTGCATGGCTACTCCTTGTAATCATGGACCTCTGTGGGGAAACTAATTACAAACGGCTTGCCCCCTTTATATAATTTGCTGTATCCTGGATTAGCATCGCTGTGTTCAGCTAATGAATTCAGCTGTAACTATTTCATTGAGGCTTCCAGCTAAGTAAACAGTTTACATCTCTGCAATGGCATTAGCCTGACCCCAGTGAGGTAAGCCAACCCATCACACCTGCTCATTCTGTGCAGTAGTGATAGCTCGCTGACGAGGGCTTAGCAGCAGAAGTCATCCACATGACAGCAGACCACTATTCAAGGCTGTTGCTTGCTGCAGCCCGCAGCACGATACTGGCACTGACTTTGTCTGGCACATTGTTTGTCAGGATTAGCAGTAATGAATTTTCTGCTCAAGTGTCTTTCAAAGACAACAATAGCAAGCTGCGAGTTTCACAGCTACATGAGGTGGAGCTCTATCTCATTATATATTTGGAACAGACTGAAGATATTGTCTAGACAATCCTAAACAAAAACGGCGTATGTTTTTTAATACTAGAGATGTTCAGGTGAAACATTTTCCTTCCTGATAATATTCTGATGCTTGGTAAGTGTCGGCTGGTACTGAGTATCTCTCAGGATTAAAAAAAAAATCCATATTATTGTTGGGAAAATGCTGATTGCTGATGTTTTACTAGCTTTGGCTAACACTCTCTGCTACCATCACATTGTTTGTTATTATCACATTATAAATTAACTGAAACCAGTTTATATTTTGGGGGCTGATAAATGATGGTATCAGATGGCTACAAGTACTGGCTTAATCACAAAATAATTTTAGGCATAATCAGAGGCTGATGAAGAAACTGGTGTTGTACCAAAACAACTCTTATTGAATACTGGGTCTGAATCCAACTTACAAGACGTCAACATTTTGTCCCGAACACTATAAAGTGTTTTGTATTATATTGACTGACAAAGACTTGGTTCTTGCTCAAGGTTGTAGAAATGATCAAAGAAAATATTGGAAACTACAGCAGCCACAACACTTTGACTGTTGTGCCTCTACAGACGCACAATATTGTATATAGCTTAGCCACCAACATTTACTCTGGGGTCTACTCTTCCCTGTCCTCCCTCTAAAAATAGCAACCCTATCCTGTAGGCTGTCAACCTGAAATCCGCCCAAGGAGCAGGTGTGAAGATGAAATGTCATAGGTGAATGTGCTCCCTTAAAGCCAGATCCATTCGTCTACCTCTAACCACTTTACTAAAATCTATAGAATATATAAATGAACCGAGTCATTGTGTTTGCTCGTCTGACCTTTTTCTGTTATTTTAGGTTTTTCCTGTTTTTGAAGGCAGGGGTAGCTGGGTTGAGTTAGTTTACTTTATAAAGGACTATTTTATTGTAATTAAGTCTATTTAAATGTAACACGTTTTGTTATTGTTGCATACAGTCATGATGTAGTTAATCAGACACGGTTTCCAGTCTTTCTAGTGAAACTCGCTGTCTGAAAGTCAGTGGGGAAATCCACCACCCCAGTTCAAGTTTGCATGTATATATTTTTGACTCTGTTCAGAAGCATTCCTTCAGTCAACCTTTGGAAAGGCTTTTGGCTCATGAACTTGTAGAGTCGCATCTCTTATGTCCCCCTCATTTGGATAGCTCTGGTCTGCTTCCTGTCTCCTGTTTGCCCCGAGAGGTCAGGACCCTCCTCTGCTTCCCCGAGAACCAGCATCTCCTGGCCATCAACACGGCTTTTAATACCCACGCCAGTGTTGAGGTGACAGCCTCGCTGTCTCCTTGGCAGATACCTCAGGGTTAGTGTATAAACGGGCTCAAGCAGCTTGATGGGTGACAGGCAGAGATTGGTTTACACACAAGTGCTTTGCAGACTCTGACAGCCAGCGCCGGCAGAGCTACTGTGGGTTAATTCAGAGAAGGGGAGCAGGAATGTTTCCAGTCAGAAGTGATGATTAAAGACTTGTTGGCAAACGTGCAGTGGGAAACTGCTCAATAGAGTCAGTAGATAACAAGTAAAAGTAGAACTGTTGTGCAATCTTGAAATGATGTCTTTGGCAAAAAAATGTTTTTTCATTAGTTTTCACTTTTGTTATCAATTTAAGGTTAAAAGTTGTGGCCTTAGATTTCAACCAGTGTTTCAATGTGTAATGAACTGAAATAATATTGAGGTCAGTGATTGTGCAAAGGAGTCATATTGTGTGTTATCATTCATGCCATTTACATTACGCAAGCCAAAAAGAGAAAGCAGAGATTAAAGCCCCTGATATGAAAACATTATTCATGAACTTCGAACTCTTTTCACTTTCTGTAGATGTTTCTTCAGTTTGAACAGCGCCAGAGGTGATATCTTCACATCCACATAAAGGAGGAATGGAAAATTAAAAAAAAGGACAGAAAGTTGTTTTGCAACCTCTGTTTTTTTTTTTTTTTTAAATCAATAAATATTACTCAAATCTAAAAATGTGACGCTGGAACAATGAGAAAAGAAAATGCTGTTTTTGTAGCTTTTAATTGCCATGGAAACATCACATGCCCAGTGGTTCCTTAAGTCTAACCCTTTCCCTCTCTTTCTTTACACCCTATCACTGTTGCACATCCTCTAGTATGTACTGAATGCTGTTCAGTCTTTTAATCACATGCCCTCATCTCTGTTTTTCTCTCCTAACATTTTCCATATCTCATCTTTCATTTTTCAGCTTTCATTTGGCCGCAACACGAGGACACCTGGAATGTCTCAATCTCATCCTGGGACACAGTGTTGACATCACTGGGACTGACGCCACTGGTGAGTTAAGGTTAAATGGAAGTCGTCTGCTGGGGTTATTCTCATTATTAGTCTGGGTGTAATATATATTTAAAACATCACGCAGTATAAATAAAATAATTCAACAACAACAACATGCTGTGTGCTGTATGACACCAGAGGTTTGCGTCTGTGTGTTGAGAAAATTATTGTTAATTAAAACATCTTGCAAAATAAAATTAGATAATTTAAGGACACCAGCCCCCACATTGAACATTTTGTTCTGCAGTGAACAAACATAGAAGCACTCTTTCTTTGTTGCTGGTCCATGTTTAAATGAAACTCTTTTCAGACTGCGTTTTCACAAAAGTGCTGTAACTAAGCTCAACCATCATTACGTCCTTGGACATTCATATTGATTCTGAAACAGCGCACTATCTGTGTCTTAGTCTGTGGGATTACATTGTGTTTCAGTATTTTCAGAAGCATGGCACAGCTGGAGCTCCAGCTACACACACAGTCAGACATGTACAAACACACAGTGCTGCCCCCTCTGGCTGGATAAGTTGATCCTGTTTCACCCCTGTAACACCTCTGTTACTACCGCCGAAGACGAGACAGGGCAAAACATCGCAGGGACGTAAATATCATGCCTTGAAAGGCAGTCTGAAGAGGGCTACTGACACAATTTCTATCAAGAGTTTGTGAATAGTTTCTATCCTTATGAAAAGTAAAGCACACTATGAATATTTATCTCATGAGTTTTTATCTCAAAACTTAACAGAAAAAGTTCCCCGTTTCAATTGAGTTGGGAACTAAATTGTTTTGCATAAAGAGTAGACAGAAAGGCGTAGGAGAGCTGAGTCTGTATGTAGAGAAACTGCAGCTGTGAGCTATAGTGAGTCAATTAAATGAGCTATAGAACAAATAACACACCACAGGTACACTGTCTATGTTTACAACGGGTTCAGTATTTCAAATGCAGCTTTCGGCTTTGAAAATACAGACATGCAAAATCTTGACTCTTCACAATTATTGTATTTATCCCTTCAGGTAAAAATGCTCTCCATCTGGCTTGCAGAAATGGACATTCGCTTTGTGTGCAGAAACTCTTGCAGGTAAAAGTGTTGAGATTCTCCCTTTGTTCCTCTCAAACTATCTGATGGTAACTGTGATAAACTGTGGCAGTTTACAAGATAACTTTTCATATTGTGTTCATTTCTATAGTTAAGGGGTTTTTTGGTGTCGTTGCTCCTGCTGGTTTTTGTATCCTCAAACTGCTGTACGCATGACTCACAGAGTCCCTTCCTCGTCATCTTCCAGTCAGAGCAGTTTCCTTTTCATCTCCTTTAAATAATTATGGCCAAACAGCTCTGGCAGCTGAGCCCACTTCTTATCGGTCAACAGTAGGCCCTGTTGAGTCACCATGACCTACTGGAGGGTTTATGTGTTTACAATGAGGCAGCTATCTGCAATATTGTGGTCACACAGCGTGTTAGCCCCCCCCCTCCTCCATCCATGGCATGGCAGTGATCTAACAGGGGTCACAGCTTTTGGCAGGAGGGTTGTCAGCTGTGTTGACAAGCCTTCCCTGCTGCAAACCTGCCGTCCATTCTGGGTGCCGTCATCACACCAGACATAGCAGCTGGACCCCAACACCCCACCCCTACAACCTCCACTAGCCCCCTCTGTCAGGTATAGGATATCCCTCATCCAGGCACCAAGTCAGCTCCTATTGCCACTCTTTTTACCCCTCCCCCGTCTGCGCTTTGTCATTTGAGCGTGTTGCTAATTTTTGGCCCTTGTTGCTAGAGAGAGTTGGGTTTTTATAGTGGGGGGGGCTGAGCTCACTGGCAAGCTTACCCAGCAACACCATGCCCCTGTTAGCATTGAGTCCTCAAGGCTTTCATAACAGGCCCTCATCACCATCCAGGTTGAACCAGCTGACTGACTGTGTAGCGATGTCACAGACATATCAGCGTGGCGCCACTTGGCCTAATATGACCTACCTTCTTGTGCAGCTCAAATTCTACTATCAACCAGTGGAAATAAATGTTTCACGACCCCCTTTCTGTTGCAATTGAATTATAACTTTAAATTCTTACTGAAAGTAAATTTGAGGCAAGAAAGGCAGGAATTAATTATGAAATTCATCATTGTTAAATGATTTTTTTTTTCCATCTAGTTTTAGTCGATGTGAGTGTTAATGAGCTCTACACTTTTTCTAAATAATTTTGGCTTTGAATAACTGAACATTCAGGCTTAAATACTCTGCAGTGAAATCAGACTTACTTCATTATCCACTTTAAAATTTGTTCCCATTTGACCTTTTTTTTTCGCTCAGCTACATGGACAGTAATTTCAGAGAGTATAACACCAGAAGGAAGTGACTCAACAGCATCATCTGTCCTAGCCTATAGAGCCATGAATAATGGCACTGTGTATTTATGCTACGCTAGTTAAATCAACTTTCTCAGTGGTGGAAATTCAAAATACAATATGTTGTTGAATACTTGATTATTTAAAAAATAAATGTATTCTAAAGGGATGAGGATTTTGGAGTTCTAGTAAAATAACGAGCTGCTCTTGAATCTGCCTTGCCAACATGTGCGTGTGATATTTTACAGCACAACTGTCCAGTTGGGAATGTGGACCTACAAGGAAGAACCGCTCTACATGATGCTGGTAAGACATGACTTTGCTGTGCTGCAGTAGTACTGACTCTAAAATCGACCTCATCAACTTAACTTCATTTACTCCCTTCTCTACCCTCGTCTGCTCTCTCCTATAAAACTGAAGAAAACCCTTACATACTACAGAAATGTTGTGTTTGTCATTACATTAAAAGGTCATCCAAAGCTTTAGATTATTGATAATGTCTATCACATCATGATGATTGCAAATTGCGTGATTACCCTTCTTTTTCCCTCCACAGTCATGGCCGGCTGCTCCTCCAGCGTGAAACTTCTCTGTGACAGCGGAGCGTCTGTGAATGCCAGTGATTTTGTATGAATGAAAATTCTACTACTTTCATTTTTTTTCATGTTTTTTTTCCCTCTTCCTCATGCATTGTTATTATTGTAGAAAAGAAAATTGTTACCTTGTGAATCACATTCAACTGCATGTATGATTTGTTTGAGCAGCACAAAAATATTGTCTAGATTGTAGAGGTGGTTATATTATATACTATTATAGCTGTGTCTGTGGATGGATGTATCTGTGTGCCTTCTTTAATCTGTATGCCTTCTTTTATGTTTTATGTCTGGTTTTTTTTCTTCTCCAGGACGGGAGGACACCTCTGGTTCTTGCAACCCAGATGTGTCATCCACGCATCTGTCAGCTGCTGCTGGAGCGAGGGGCTGACATCACCACGAGGGACAAACAAAACAAGTGAGATACATCAACCCGTGTGGTGTTTGTCTGTTGTAGGGCTGGCTACTGTGCACTTTAATAATGCAAAATGTGTGTTATTTACAAAAGGTAGCGTTTGGGTTACAGTGCTGGTTGATGATGTAAAGAAGGTCTAGCTTATTACAATCTAGTTTTTATTTTCTTGTAAAGACTTTACAGTGTCTTCCTGATATTCAGATTAACTCACAGAATATTCTGTGTTCTTATCAGATAAACACAATTATCATACACTAACTCTACAACATTTTAACAAACCTTTTGTTGTGTTGAAGATTAATTCCAAAACAGGAAGAAAAAATGAAAATAGGACAGCATTGAAGTCTCCAACAGTAATAGAAGGTGAATGTGTACAGCACAGTTATAAACTTGCTTTTAAATATGCACTGAAGGATTTAAAAAAGCTTAATTCTGTATGTTGTTAAAAATGTATTTACTTAAATCATTACAAATATAAATTGCTGACAAGGAAAGTCTTACCTTTCCACTATAAATGTAATCATAAAAGTATAATATTTAGTTCAACTATAGTATTGTGGCTTTATAGCAGCATTACACAAATAAATATCATTCTTTAAAATGTAATAAACAAGATAGTCAAACAACTCAACTCAGCTTCCACAGGCCTGAATTATTCAGCATCATTGAAACAAAACTCAGAATTGTTGTTGTTTTGCGTCTCATTGTGATGTTGGAGTCTGTTTTTTTTATAGACACAGTGTTTTTACATAACTAGTCAGTGCTCTTGTTCTTGCTCAGTTCATTAACTGTCTCTGTTGACCCTCAGAACGGCGCTGATCCTGGGTTGTGAGTTTGGCTGTAAGGATGCGGTTGAGGTGTTGCTGAAGAACGGCATTGACGTGAAGGCAGTTGACGGTTTGGGCCACGATGCATTTCACTACGCTCGCCTCAGCAAGAACCAGGAGCTTGCTGCAGTAGTCAAAAGTTATCTCGATAAAGTCTCAAGAGGTGAGAGGAAAAAACAGCAACACATGCATGATAAGTACAATCGCTGTATCCTGTACAACTGATCCTATAATAAGAGACAGCCATCCTCTAAAGCCATGGTCTTGACATAAATATCTCCTGATCTCATATTTCTTATACAAGTTTTCACTTTTGTCTTTCTTGTTTACGTTCCTTTCCTTAATCACATTCTTAAAGGCAGAATGTGTGACATTTTACACAGAAATACAGCAGAAATATCTTCTGTAAATGTCTCTCTGAGTCAAGACTGTCTACACTGAGTGAGAAGCGTGAGTCTCTCTGGCTGTGTTATTGTCTGGCTGTGTTTAAATCATGTTTACATGGACGGGACGAGACTTGTGTATAAAGCTGTGTCAGTCAAGGACTAGAGAAAAGAAGAATAACATACTCTCGGATGTCACATAAGTGTCTTTAGATCATGCCATTCTGTGTCAGTTTATGTGCAATAAGAAGCTATGAGTTATCCAAAGTGTGCTAACATTAACCTGCTGACACAACAATGCAAGACTCAGGCAATTGCAGCTCGAGCAAAGGACACTTTTGTCCACCGCTTTTGCTTAATGGTGCTTAATTATGGTGCTTTCTAATTGATAACTCCTTCATGCGAAAGCGAGTGGAGAAGGGTTGAAGGTGTTTCGCTATCGGAGAGCGGAGTCTTCAGAGCAGCGGAGGCGCCCCAAACAGAAGTTTGTTTTGGTTTCATGCTGGTGCTCAAGGGCGACATCTACTGGATCAAAAAGTTGCACATTCTTCCTTTTAAATAATGCTGCTCTGTAAACATAGCTGTTTGTGTTGAATCTTGATAACACAATGTACGCGGAAAATGAAATCTCAACTCACTGTTTCTGTCCTTTTTTTATTACAGATAAAGAAGCTGCAAAGATGGAACAGTGGAAGCGACAGGTAATCCTGCAGCATTCCGGTTGACCCCATCCATTTAAAATCACAGTAGCGTTACATATTTGTAAGGACCCTCATGTCTATGGACAGCATGATGGGTAAATTGGTCTCGTCCATTCCACTCCTTCTTTGTTAAATATGGCAAAGCTCAAGGTAAAACCACAAAGCCCTCAATGAAATTGTTAAACAACGACCCTTCTGGCATTTAAATGCTAATACACTTTGAAGTGTGTGTCTTAAAATTCTGCCTTTTCATCCCAATGTTCCATATTTCACACATTATTTCTTGGACTTGCTGTTGATGAGTTCAGCCTTATCATATTTCTGAAACTGTTGATTTCTCCCTGGTGCTCGGATGTACATGACTGCCATCTAGTGATTCAAAAGGAGAGTTGTTCCGCACTTCTATAAAGAATATGGTATTGTTATATCTTCATAAAAGGATCCTGTTTTATCTGCAGCATTCAGTGGAGAGATCAGAGGCTGCTGAGGCTTGTAGAAGGGATCAGATCATACATGTAAGTGCTGTATAACTTCAGCCTCCCTTGTCCAATAAAACATCCAGTCACTTATTTTCTTTAATGCAACTTAATGCTTCTTTAAGCAGCTTATATGAAAGACAATTTTGCTTTAATTCCCTTCATTAAGAGTAAAAATGAATCATCACGATATCCAAATCTTTGAAGTACTGATGAACAATACATTTTTTTAGCATTCAGTGACTAGATTTTTGTCTGTTTGCATATTTTCATGGTTTATGCATGAATGTTTTTTTTCTCTAGGATTTAGAGAGGCAGAACGAGACCATGCAGGAGAGTCTCAGAAAGTACCACCAGGAGCAGAGAGTCCTTTTAGATAAGGTCAATATGCTGCAACAACAGCTCACACAGGTAAACAAAACCGGAAGAGAACAAGACAAAGTGACGTTGATGAAACAATGCAATACAGTGGAAAAAAAAACCTCTTGCCATGCTTGCCCTTTACGGGCTCAATTTTGTCAGTGCACATGATTTTCTGTCGGTTGGAAGGCAGTTCTGATTGTCCTCCAAGAGCTTTGAGTGACACATAATTGTGAAGAGTGGAGCTGAGTCCCTCTCTCTCGGCTTGATATCTCATAGTCCTGGGCTCCATTTACATAACAACAGTAAAGCCTTTTAGAGGAGGCTGCCTTTTAATAAAGTGTTCACAAACAGATTGATGATTAACTTTAAAAGGCTACATTAAGTTAATATAAAAATGTCACCATTATCCAACCAGATCCATTATCTATTCACTGCGGGGGGAAAAGACATTTAGTGAATGACTTTCAGTGGCATCTTGTCAATAGTGTATTACTCAATCAACTGATTGTATTTCATCTTTCTTTTCATCGGCAGGAGAAGATTACTGTGGAAGACACTCAGAAAGAGGTAGGAAACCAACATTTATGCGTTTTTATTGTGGGCCTCTTTCAAGCAGGTCTTTAATCTGTTCCTAGACTCTTAAATTGGAAGCATATTATGTTACAGCAGTATAAAGCCTCAGTCTTAAATGAATGTGTGACCGCTGAAACCTTAAAAAAGCAAATGAAAATGAAACTGGAACAAACCTGTGAGGAAGCTGCTGGTTGCTGTTTCGAAGCACATGGGTTGAAGATACAAGTTGCACAGCCTGAAAGTGCCATCAGCTATGACTTATCAGCACCAGATAACATCCTACCAAGTCCCCAAACTCAGGAATCATGGTCAAGTGCTACTGCAGCTCAAGATTTAATAGTTTACAGAAAATAAACATAAAGGAATATATATTTTTTTGAAATTGTACAAAATTTCAGATTTTGAATTTTCAGGAAATTAAACTGAGAGATTTAATTTCCATTAAAGTAACTGATGAAAATGAAGATTACTTGTATTTCCTGTTAACCTTTTATGTTGTGGTATCCTTGTGTTGTTTTTTCTCCCAGTAAATGTTTCAGACACGGTTACTTTGAATGACTGGATCTATATTTGTCAGTATGGTTCAGAACCTTGAATACATATATATGAATACATATCAGACCAACCTGGTGTGTTCTCGTTTGGATTGCCTCGGTGCTTAGGGCACTTTGACGGACTATTTTACTCTCAGTTCCCTCCCTAAGCCCTTTGAAGGATCTGCAGTAGTGACAGAAGTCAGGCTGCAGAGCACTGAATTATTTAGTAGGTGTTTTGGTGTAAGAGTTTAAAAGACAACACATACCAGTGTATGTAATGTACAAGTGAAATAAATTGTTTGAAAGTTCATTAGTTCTCACCAATGCTGCACCAAATGCTTTGAAAATCAAAGCCGTTAGATCTACAAATATTAAGATACAAATGAGTTTTTGTTTAACACGTATATTAACAATTACAGGATTTGTATTCAATTTGCTGGATCATAGAAATAAAGTTACAGTAAGAAGTCAGTACAAAATGTTTCCTGACATGAACTCCCACTAAAGGTGCTAACATCAAGTCATTGAAAGTGCCTCGTTACTCATGACTTGACCTGACCTGTGCCTTTTCCTCTTTTGTCTGTTGACCCAGAGGGAGCAGTTGAAAGTGTTACTCAGTGCCAAAGAAAGAGAGGAAGGGGCTCGAGGCTTGGAGACTGTCAAAGTCCAGCTCCGGAGCACTTTGGTCAGTCACTTAATTCTTACCAGACATGTGCTTAGAGGCTTAACCTCGGGGGAAATCAATGGATTTAGGATTTCTTAATTCCTATTCAGACTTAGAATAAATATTTGAAATGTATATATTTGTATCTTCAAATGCCTCTCAAGCTGTGTTAAATATGTTGCTGACCAGAGAATTAAGGCTTTTTATGGAAAGTCTAAGTGAGTTCTTTATTACATGTACAGTGGTGTAGAATTTAGGAACAAAATTCTAAAATGAAAAATAAAATGCAGCCTAACACGACAGTCCAGCATGACATCCTTTGTACTAAATGTTCAGTTTTAGTGAACCTGGTTCATACCGGCTTTGATTCAGCTGTGAAGTTTTAGAGGATGTTGTCTGTACTGGTGAACTTTTACTACTGAACATTATTCAGAGAGCCTGGTCTGTAATGGGAGGATCGAAATAGAAGCACTTATCAGTACACATCATTTTATGGCAGGCTGCTGTACTTTCTCTAAACCGGATTTACCTGATGAACTGAGTGTCCCTATTATTATTATTTATTATTTTTTTTACATAAATCAATGCATTTAACATTTTAGACGTTAAAGTACTAACATTTAATTGAATTTTAGACTAAAATGTCTTTGATCAATCATTTGTAATGTGTATGTGCATCTATGTGTATTCACAGGGGGATTACTCCGGGCAGTCTGTTATCAAAGGTAATCTTCCATTGATCTTTGAAATGTTGAAGAAAAATCAGAAGCTCTTATCTCTGTCATCAGCAGAGGAATAGAAGCTCTAAATTTTTATTTTTTCATGCAGGTAAAGAGAACTCTTTCATCAAACAAGCTCACAGCCTGGATTCTGATCAGGTATGTTTCTAATATGGAAAAATGTCTCACATTACAAATATCTGAATATAATAAGTGTCAAAAGAGGTGTAAAGATTAACATGCTAAAATAGTCTCCAGAACCTGGTTGGTTTTCTTGCTTGTCCTAGGTAAAAATTGTTCAGAACTCCAATGTATTCAGTCTTTTGTGACTCTTTCGGTGTGATATTCAGTGTGTTTTTCCTCTTTCTCTGCAGACACCTCAGAAAGTTGCAATGATGCGTTCCATGTCCCGACCTCCAGAGAGGAGTCCCACTGCTGTGGCCTGGGACCTCTCTGGTGAACTGGACACACTCCGACATGAGCTCGAGGCCGTTAAGAGAAGACAACAGGCAGCAGATGAAGAGACGGCACGGCTTCAATCTGCCTTGAACCGTAAAACCCGAGAATGCCATGAGCTGGTCCAGAGCCGAGACGCCATCCAGAAGCAGGCAGACCAGCAGGTGCAAGAGCTCGAGGACGCCTTGGGGGATGTCCAGAAGAGGATGCTGGATTCTGAGTGTAAAGTCAAGCAGCTCCAAGCCCATGTGGTCGCCGTTAAGGAACATTTGGGAGGCCAGTCGACTGAGGAACTGCGTTCCCAGCTGCAAGATATCAAAGCCAAGTATGAAGGTGCTTCAGCAGAAGTGGGCCGCGTTCGTAACCGCCTCAAACAGAGTGAGAAGGCCTTAGAAGAGTACAAGAGCAGCGAGAGCCAGCTAGCAGCCGAGGCAGAGAGGCTGAACCAAGACCTGGGAGCTCTGACTGCAGAAAGAGATGAACTAGGCGAAACCCTTTTAGAAATGGAAGACCAGCTGAAGGAGGCCCAGACTAAACATGGCAACACAGTTCCTGCTGAGAAGTTTGACAACATGAAAAACCTGCTGACCAACGCAGTCGATGAAAAAGAACGGCAGATTGCTGAGCTGAGGGAAGACTACGATCGCGTGCTGGAGGAGGTGGCTGAGCTCCATCAAAAGCTGGATGGTCCATCATCACACGGGGGATCAGGGGCGATGTCTGAGGAGCAGCAGAGGATACTGGGAGCTCTGGAAGAGCAAAATGCAACACTGAAAAGAAAACTGGTGGATTTGACTTCAAAAAGTCAGACTCTGATTCAGGAGGTGGAGGAGACTGAAGAGGAAAGAGATATCTTACGAGAGCAGCTGGATGAGTTTAACAGCAGGATCGGGTTCGACCTTATACCCGTTAAAGATCACGATGAAGCTCGGAGGAACATGGTGACTGCGTTGGAGGACCTGGAGGACAAACTGGTGGAGGCCAGTGAACGCTACGGAAAAGCAGAGGCACAAGTACAGCAGCTTCAGGCGGAGAGGACCTCGCTGCAGGAGAATATCAGCAGCCTCAAAATTGCTCGTGAAGAGAAGCAGACCGAGACGGATGATCTGAGATCTCAAAATGCAGACCTGATGAAGAAACTTGAAATTTTGCAGAAGAAATGTGACGATAGAGATAAAGAATGTGTACAACTGAGCACACAGAGCCAGACTCTGAAAGAGAGCTTGGAGGGCGAGTATGTTCCCAGACAGCAGCATGAGCAGGTGAAGGTGGAGTTTAGCTCCACCTTAGAGAGTGTTAAAGCTGAGATGTTGAAGTTGGAGACCAAGGGAAGAGAAAGTGGTGAAGAACTGAAGAATGTGAAAGAAAGAAACGATATGTTGAAAGAAGAGTGGGAAAAAGTCCAGTTGGAGATGAAAACAGACTATATAAGTATTAAGGACCACAAATGTGTCCTAGATAAGTTGAATGCTGCTGTGGTGGAGGCAGAGAATAGAGCAAAGGAAGCGTCTGGGATGCATGTGTCGGCTCAGGAGGAAAACGTCAGACTTACCCAAGAGTTGGAGGCTCAGAAAATAGAACTTGATACCATACAGGAAGCTATTCAGTCTAAGTTTATCCCACTGACAGCAGCCGAGGAGAAAGAAAACTCCTACAGCACCCAGGTGAAGGAGTTGACAGTAAAGCTGTTGGAAATAGAAGAGAAATATAACAAAGAAAGGTCTGCTGGAGAGAGCATCAAACAGGAGAAAGAGAAACTAAAAGTTGAGATGGAATCTGTTCAGCAGAGACTGGACACTGCGATAGTCACCAGTGAGAAGCACAAAGACGTGGAGGGAGAGTTCAAGGGTAAATTTGAAGAATTGACCAAGAAGTTGGTCGACTTAGAGCTGGAGTACGAGGAATTAACACGGCAGAAAGCTGATCTTCAGGAGCAGAATGCCCACTGCAACACACAGATCCAGAACCTCCAGGAGCGTCTGAAATCAGAGTTGACCCGGATTGCAACATATGACACGGAGCTTAAAGCCCTCAACGATGCCATGCAGCAAGCCCAGGCTGACTGCAAGAAAGCGAGAGAGGCTCAGCAGGAGGAGGCTCAAAGGGTTTGTGCCTTACAAAAAGAGCTGCAAGAACGCCGCGGGGATCAGGCTGCTCTGCTGCTCGAACACGCAAAAGCCAATGACGCCCTGGAGGCTGAGGTTGCTAAGCTTCGGCTTGCTCTTCGAGAAGAGGAGGAGAACAACGCCCAGAGAGCCGAAGACGTATCTGCTCTGCAATCTGAGCTCCTTCAAGCCACACAGGCTCTTGAGGAGATTCACTACCCGGAAGACCAAATGAACGAGCTTAAGAAGGAGAAGCGGCAGCTGGAGGAGGAGGCTGCCAACCTGAGCAACAAGCTGCTGAGCTTAGCGGAGGAGTGTGAGGAAGCCCAACGGGGAGCCACGCGAGCAAAAGAGGGGGAGACCAGAGCCAGGGCGGAGATGGAGGCCGTCCAGGAGAAGAGACACGCCATTGAGAGAGAAATCAGAGAGCTTAAAGAGAGATATGATGAGTCTCTCAGCACCATCTGTGACCTCCAGAAGAGAATTCAGACATCAGCTCAGCAGACTGAATCTAAAGACAAGAAGGTAACATGAACATGATATCACAATTCCATTTTTTAATAGATGCCGATGAGCTCAGTCATTGTTATGTTAGTTAAACTGCATCTGTTTGAGGGTTAATCTACTCCAACTCTTCAAGGAAAATGCATGTAGACTTTTAAAGACACAATTTGTTTTTTATTCCTGGGTATGACAAATTTTTTCTTAGAAAAATGTACGGAAATGAATACTTGCTTGTGTTTGGTGTCTCCACGTCAGATCACGGAGCTGCTGACAGATGTTGAGCGATTGAAGCAGGCCCTGAATGGTCTGTCACAGCTGGCCTACACAAGCAACGTGCCCAACAAGAGACAGACGCAGCACATGGACACACTCCAAGCCCAGATCAAGAGCCTACAGCAACAGCTGGCTGTGAGTAGACACAGTAAAATATTTAACACAGAAAATTATACAAATGTACAAATTAGTCTGCTATTCAATGCAGTCATTGTTTTTCTTTGAGTGGGCATAATATCCAGCATGTTATTTCAGAGTCTAGAAAAAGTTAATGCTGCTAACTTTTGGTTTGGTTATCTCTAGATTTAGAAAAGGTGTGCACAGACGAAAGAGATTTGTATTATGGATGACTGACACATTGGTTAGTTCATACAGTGAGCCATACAAACCACATGAAGTAACTGATGTGAGCAGTGATTCTACAGTGTTTGCTGTGCCTCCGTTACATGGGGGAAGAAAAAAATCAACATCTCCATCACTGTAGCTGAAACCCGTCTGCACATATCATAACTCAAAACACATGCTGGCAGATACTAGAGGACTGATATTATTTCTGTCTTCTGCTCCTAAAGGATGCTGAGAGGCAACACAGGGAGGTGGTTTCAATTTATCGAACTCATCTTCTGAGTGCGGCACAGGTAAGTTCATCCTAGAAACCTCTCTTAAAAGACTGATTTGTCTGACCTTCCTGAGCTTTAACACGTTTGACAAGGAAAGTCTGTCTGATGATTTTTTTTCTTCAAATCGTTGAGTTTAAACTCTTTCATAGCAGAGTTGATAAACATTTATTGAACTGTTAGCCTTTAAAATACGTTTTTATTTATTTTTTATTTTTTTAAATACATTCTTGAAAGACTAGTCCGTAATCTGCTTATAAAACATTCATGTGAACCCAAATGTGTTTGGTCTTTTGTCATTAAGCATTTTCATCTAGTAATGAACAGTCCCTGTGTCACACCTGATCCAATCATCACTTCTTAAAGCCTTTCTTCAGCTTTATTAATGACTCATTAAAGATGTTTCAGCGTCAACAGCTGCAGCACATCATAAGTTAGATTTATATAACAACAGAGTGACTGAACTTCATTCTGACCATTCTTCTCTCGTAGGGTCATATGGACGAGGACGTCCAGGCCGCCTTACTGCAGATCATCCGCATGAGACAGGAGTTTGTCTGTTAAAGCTTTCGCCCAACAAAACAAAACGCTACCTGCTGACTCCAACCGTCATTTTCACTTCTTCCACTGCAGATGGTCCCTGCTGTGGCCCCCATGGGTGTCCAGTTTGTGTGTGCGTGTGCGTGTGTGCGTGCGTGTGTGCGTGCGTGCGTGTGTGTGCGTGTGTGTGTGTTTGTGCCTCAGTAAATGTGTCCAATCAGGCTGCTCTGAAACTCATCTCCTTTCATGTAGAATGGCTCCTCTTTGCTACCTGGATTCCAAATCTATGTGTTGTAGTTGAAAGTGAATACCTGTAGATCATAGTTACACAGTCCAGTCTATGCATAAACCATAAATGCACGAAAATTAAACTGATGTTGTATCAATGAAAGTATCAGTCTGACCTCTAAACCTGTTTAATAAACTTCAAGGGAGAAGGAACATTTCTATTGCAAAGCATTAAGTGAAGATGCTGTTCCCTTACATTTCTGAACAATTATATCTATGCATTTAAACCCCCCCCTGTACTCACTGACATGTGATCTAATGAATTGTAGGTCCTTTTCATGGATTAGTTACACCTTTCATTTAATTCAAATTCAATTAAAAAGGCTTTCTGATGATATAATAGTAAGTAAAAAAGAAAAGAAAAAAGTGGATAACTTCTTCAGTTTTGATGGATATTTCCTGCTGTATTTGTATTTTCTAAAGCAGTGCCTCCTTGTTGAGCTGCAGGGACAGTATAGTTACAAAAAGTGAATTTTGTACTAAACAGACTGTAGCATAGTGGGGAAAACATACATTTCAGATAACTTTGCAGTGGATTATCTTAGAGATTGTGGACTGAAGATTTTGTCCCTCATCACTTAGACTAAAGGCGTATAAGGAAGGCACCTTTTAATGCCTAGTTTGAAGAACAAGGGGATTATAACAGACAAAACCTGTTACATGAGATCATTGTTGTAGAACAGACTGGAAGCCCATTTCAATCTACATGAAGGACTCTCCATTTCAGTCTACATGAAGGACTCTCCATTTCAGTCTACATGAAGGACTCTTCGCAAAATGCATTTAACTGTAGCCCTAATGTGTCATCAGTGACCATTAGTCAGATATAGCAGGCGTCTTTCAGTCTCTTCAGTGTGAAATGTTCTCTTTGTGTTTCCTCAGACGGTGTCCTTGCTGAGCCGCCGACATGACATGCAAAAAGAACAAATTCTGCACTAAAATGTCTGCTACCTTGAAAGCTGCCTCCGTGCTTTGGCTAACTTGTGACTCTATAAATGTACATATCGGTATTGGCGTATAAAGGGAGACCTTGAACCTGTCCTTTTTAATATTTTTCATATCAGTTGTGAAACTTCAGCTACTTCTTTGAGGCTAAACATCTCATGGCACATTTCTTCATCTTCAGGTTTTCCAAACTAGCACCTTTATTTTCTAATTACTCCAAATACCAAAGATCTGAAGAAGGGGGGGGGGGGGGACATCCAAATCTTAAACTATTTGCTGTTCTGGTACATAGTAGATAGTACTGTGACAGATTTGGAGAGCTATCAGTTATGTCGCTCACAGAGCATCACACAGAGCATCAAGTCTGGACTTGGGTTGTGCTGGATTTGAGTCGTGGGGCGTGTGGAGTGGAGGTCTCTTGCTGTGTCCTACAGTTTGCAGTGGCACGTCGTCCTTTTGTTGAAACCAGAGTGTCCTCTAGTGGTGAGACTTGGCAGGCCAAGTTGATAGAAATTGTAATAATCAGTGTGGCCCAGGGGTGGGCAGCAGTTGTTTTAGGAAGCTCTTATATCTTCTGCATGCATTCAACCTCAGAAATGTAAACTCAATCTTACAGATAATCAAGAGATACCAAGTAACACTAAACTGAACAAGATGAATCTACTAGATTTGGTATTTTTCACTACTACATTTGAACAAAACACATTATAAAGACTGCATCTGCCCCTACTGAATTTTATCTAAATATAGAAGCTGATTAATGCAGCAGTGAACTTTGCAGCTCTCTTATGACGAGTGCTGCTTACCCCTGAGCCATCTCTTTGTGACTCTTGATGGTGTAGTGTAGTGGTGTTGTGATTGTTGAGCGAGTCTCTCATGCCTTAACACCGTTATATTTTTCATAGATTTGTACTACTTTGATTACTGTACTACAGTGTGACATTTGTGATATTCAGCAGGTCTGGAAGTAGAACGGCACAAACATGGTCAGGGTAACATTTACCGTAGGAAGCCATTCAACAGAAATAGAACACATCCCCTCTTATTTATGTGGACGTACATGTGTTATTCGAAGCACTCCTGTCTTTATGCTCCTGCCATCACATTTTAGAACACACACAGTTAAATGTTTTTTATATTTCGGACAAACTCCGTTTTCACTAACATCTAGTTTAGAAACGTTACCATGGGCATTTTGTGATGCAGATTTCTGGGGATGAAAACTAACTTTCTGAACATTTCTTTCTGTCTTCCCTCTACTGCTAACATTATCTATACATCCAGGTAAATCTCTTAATAAGTAAACGATATACCAATCTGTTTATTTCTTGACAATAATATTTGTGTTTGTGAATCACTAATACAAAAATCAATAAAGTGCCTAACATAGAAAACTACATTTTTGTGCAGAGTATTTTGTCTTAACTAGAGCAAAAAAACATTCTGAAGTCTTCAGCATTGTTGCAGCTGATGAATGAATTTCAAGGGAGACTACATATGTTCGTGGTCCCCAGAGGATGAATCCCTCTGACTTTGAAGATCGCCTGACATTTTCTTTTCTAGTGTCAACAACCATTCTAAGTTTTCACTCGTGCTGTAAAACATGTAAGTATTTATTGGATAGATTAGTAACAGCTTCACTGACTAGAGAGGTACTTATTTATTTATTTATTTATTTATTTATAATACATTTTAAACCTAGATGATTAATTCTTATCACTTTTATGATCCAATGGTTCTTCTTCTAGCACAATCATCAGGTCAATTATCGACTCTGTCTTATGGTCAAATGTCTGTATAGGATCTCAGTCATTCAGGTCATGGTAAACCGGAGCTTGATCCAAAGACAACTGGACTTAGTTAAAGATCTTGAAGATGTTTCACCTCTCCTACAAAAAATTTCTTCAGTTCTTAACAAACTGGTTTAACATGCCAGCTGAGTTGCTTTAGGAGGAGAGGTTAGTCCAGTTACCTTTGGATCAAGCTTCAGTTTGGCCAACTACATAAGATAACCAATTACCGGTACTTCTTCTTACGCTTAAGTTGAACTTTATGCTTTTGCATTTGCATATCGGCATTGTCACTGAATAATAATGATGCACTTTAATGGACTAACAATGCATAATAAAAGCAGCGTATAATCCATGGTCGTTAATGCAACCCTACTCATTCAGGATTGCTTTCGATTTGTGGAGACTGGAAGCCTTTGCATCCTTTCCTTTAGAGACGTTGGAGCATTTTTCCAGGAAGAAAATGTCTAATTTAATATTTATTTTTTAAAAATATTGATTCTGTCTGTGCTACTTCTTTGGTCTTTGCAGAGATACTGTACAAACCTGTACACTTGTTCATACACACAGTGCATGTGTGTACATTTATGTATAATGATACCACTTTATTTGTAATATTCAGCGTCTGTCACTTTGAGTCTTGTTTTTATTATATATATTTATTAGTTTTGTAAGGTGTTCTTTTTTTATTTAAAAAATATTTTTTATGTTTAAGCTTTAAAGGTGCACTATGTAGATTTTGGTTGTGAAATTTGAAAGTCGGAGAAGTGAAACAATTCTATGCTATATTTTCTGAACTAAATACACAAAATGTATTCAAAGGAAAAAAACAGGTCCCTGGAAGACTGGAGCTAAAAAGCTGCCAGGAGAGTTACAGTTTCACTGTTGCGGGCCCACCACCATAACTTCTGGCGTATCATTTTATCTTCAAGCAGTTCCAGGGAACACATTTTCCTCTGAGGACAGTTTGTGTATAGACTTATGAACCTATACCACATAATCTGTACATTTCTCCAACTTTGACATTTCTCTACCAAAACTCCATAGTGCACCTTTAACTTCAACACTTTGATTTATGACAAATTCATGGAAATATAAAGACATTCATAGAGCTTCAGATGTATTTATGTAAACTAGCTAAACCTCAGCTTGTTAAGATTGTCACTGAGATGCTGTTAGCATGAGGATGTTATAGCTTTTTGTTCAAAGAGGCTCGGGAGAAGAAGCATCAGAAAGCTGCTAGCATGCCTGTAAAGTCATCCAGTTATCACAACAGTTTTCTTTAGATTTCCATATTTGCGTTTGTGCTTTTAAAATATGTGGTTACGCAAACTTTAGTGCACCAATATCAACTTGAAAGTATTTGTAATCACATTTGGATCACAGTTGGAAGGTGCGGTTCTTTTGCCAGATCATCGTGATCAGAACTGATGAAACAACACCTGATGATGCAGATTAGCTGAACTTAACCCTCAGTTGTTTCTCATTCAGCTATAGAGATAATGTAACAGTGAAATGCAGAGTTTCCAGGAGCTTGAAGTTGTACCACATATGTGTGCTTTAGCTCCACACACTGTGATTTCCCCTGTGGTTTGGAGCTCCGTTCATGTGGTTTCACTTTAAGGACAATCAACCCAGGAATGAGAGCGAGTATCTCTTTGGCACACAGTGCTCACTTTTATCTTTGAGCCTGTGCCTCTATTGATTTGTCTGTTACTCTTTTTCTTCTTATAAGATTTATTTTTCATTAAAGCTTTTTTGAGCGAGATGCTGAGAACTGAGGTCACGGCTATTTCACTTATCTCATTTCAGATACATTCTTGCATGCACAGGCTCGGCTCTGAGGGGATTTTCCATTTAAGAAGTGTAATGTGGTTGAATTGGTCTTTGAATAAAATCAAGACTACTGATACTTACTAAAAAAATCGTTAATACACGCAACAAGCAGAACTTGAAGTTCATGAGTGTGGGCTAATCCATCCCGTATCCCATCCTCTGTTCACACACACAAACATAACATACACGCTCCCTTTAATTAATGCAAGGCTTGTCCTGGGTTTGATTTCTTTGAGAAAGCTCGCTGGTTTTAAGTGGCAGTCGTCCTTCCTCTCCTCTCCTCCTCCTCCTTCCTTGGTTTTATGATTCTCTTTCTTGTGGTCTGCACTGAATAAGCTGTTCTCAGCAATTATGGCAAATACAATTCAATCTGTTGCTAGATCTCTCTTTAATCTCATTTCCAGCCTCCTAATCAGTCCCATACATCCACTTGCGGCTGTTTGGTTTACCATTGCAACCTCTTTCCTGGCCACAAAGAATCCCATCTTTATGAAAGTCGTCATCCTGAGAAGGATCAGAGACTTTATTTATGTTGGAATAAGCCCTGGCCGTCCGCTGCATGCCTCGTAAGCGGTAAACTGGCTGAGGAAGCAGGCGGGTGGTTATATACACAACAGAAACACGCCCACATCTTTGCTTCCAGTCCCCAGAGCTGTCACGAATGTTTGTTATCTCACACAACAGTGAGCCACCTCCTGGAGGACCTGCTCCACATTGTCAGCCATTCACAAACTCTGACTTTCTTCTTCTTGTGTTTAACAGACACTTGGACATTTCATTGTTATGACTACATGACTCATGAGATTTCATACACCTCTTTTCTCTTCTGTTCTCACTTTGAAGACCATAGAAACCAATTTTAAGAGCCTAAAGCCTACTGTTGGTCTCTTCCCCTCCCCGTGATGGACAGTTTAACAGACAAAGGATCAAACTGGATAATGTAGGTCAGAACATACTGCTTCATGCTTCTCAAATTCTCTTTTCTCTGCCAAACCTGTTGTGTGACTACCAATAATTCAATCATATATTCTGTTCTGTTGTGATAATAGCCAATGTAGCCATAAGCCTCATGAAGAGATGAGTAGAAAGTTACAGAGGTCTAGAAGCTGAGTCGTTAAGACAAATATCAAAAAGAGTCTGCCATAATGCAGGACCCATTTGATATAAACGTCAAAGTTTGTAAAAAGGCACAGGAACAGTTGTTGGCTGTGCTTGGGCATCCTGCCTTGCTGTCCTGTTGTATCATATTTTTTTGTTAACTCCCTTCTTCTTCCTTCCTTCCTTCCTTCCTTCCTGTCTGTCTTCCTTCCTGTCTGTCTTCCTTCCTGGTTAATTCCAGGGGTCAGGTCAGTCAAGAAGTCTGTGCCATATTTGTCTCCCTGATGTAATTGCCAACTATTTCGCTCCCTCTAATAGGCCATTACTCAGCCAGTGCCGGCCAGCCAGCTAGCGAGGCTGCACTGGGGGGGGACGGTGAACACGAGGCCAGGGGCCCCTCTTTTTTCATTAGTCCCCTGCGGCATCGGACCACTCTTGGCTCTGGGCCGAGACAGGCGAGGTCCCTTTAATGTTTTCGCAGCGCTCCAAAGCACTTTGTTGCCTCAATAAAGTTCATTTATGGGATAATAAGGCTCTGGAGGACACATGGTGCTGATTTGAGTTGAATGGTTTCAGCATGGCTCACACTCCCAAAACCAAACACTTCTTATTCTCTCTCTCTCTCTCTCTCTCTCTCTCTTTTCATCTGGATCCTTTTTCTTTACCCACATCTCACCTTCCTCCTGCTCCTCACCCCACATCCCACTGTACTCTTCATCCGCACTCATTTATTATTCCTTTTTCTAACACTATGGCAGTGTAACCGTCTGATCCTGGGGTGACCTGGGATATGCACACCTGGGAATGAGTAGCAGCAAGGGGGCAGGGGGCCCTCTCATTTCCCAGGATTTATTCCAGAGCTTTTGAGGGGGGAGGCAGGGGGCGTTTGTGAGGGAAGAGAGGTGATCAGAGGAATGAAAACCCTCAAGCATCAAACCCTGGCAGCAGGATCAAGCTTTATATGCCAAGGCTACAGCGGAGTAGAGTGCCTTGGACATTGGCTGTATTTAAGGTTGTACATGTATGAGATACACATACAGATTCCTACACTCATTGAGTTAAAGCATGCACACAGATATATTAGAAACAGGACCACTTTTTTTGTTTTTTATCCCTTTGGTTATTACACTAGAGGCTTACGTGAGTGTTGGCCATCTTTCCCTGAAACCCGGTCAGGACATTGCACTCCTCTTAATGCTAAATGTTTTCATCTGAGTTCAATGTTTTTCTTTTCCCCTCATTAGTAGTTGGTTAACCGCTAATGCTTAGAGTATCTGCTCAGCTTTTCTTCCTGCCTTCATTGACTTAGCAAGAACCAGATGGGCCCCAAAACCGCCACATCTCCCTCTCCCCTCTGACTGTCATCCTACCCACCACTTCTTAACTTAAATGTATTGCTCTCTAATGGAAAATGGCCCCCAGTTGTGTCTGTTAGTGGTGCAACACACAAGACGGTTTATGTGGTTTTATAGCATAAGGCTTCTGGGTTTTTTTGGTGCTTGGAAAAATGGTGAAGGCCACCTCTGACTGCTTCAATCATCTTAAAGACATCGGGCCTGAGGGTGTTAGCTCCAGCTTGTTAGTGCGGTTGGAAAACGCTGTGTTTGATATCATGATGAGGCCTGGATGAAAAGACGGGAGTCTGGAGGACTGATTGACTCTGTGTTGGTATTAGGGGGCTGCTCTATTTTCAAACGTGGCGTCTTGTGATGGCATGATGGTTGGGAAGTCAGTTCATCCGAAACAAACCACTGACACTGGGGTGCCACAGAACCACAGTAAAGATTTATTACATGTCAAGGAGGTAACTGTTCAATATTACCCTGGCTCAAGATAAATATATAAAAATAAATGTTGCAAATATTTAGACTTTGACTTTCTACAGAAGGACTCTGTTTGATCACCACACCAGAATCAGAACCAGAACCAGAAACATTTGCTGCATTTTGAATATTTGCAAGGTATGTGATTCAACCAATTAATAATAGGTAATGACTGATGTGGGTTTTTTTAAGGTATATACTGATTAAGGAAGAAAAAAATTCTGATACCATAAATTGGCTGATATCTTACTTAAATCTATCTTCCATCTTTGGTCATTGGAAGATAAATGCACACATTTATTGCGTTGATCCCTCAAATGTTGTTATCAAACACACATTTTTAGTTAATTAAGAATTATGAATACAAAACTATCCACAAAGAAATAATTAACTTCAATTGAATAAACCTTGTTATACAGGTACATTTCAGAGAGAACATTAGAATAAAAAATAAAATAAAGTGCTTTGTTCTTTTGTTGAAGGGTAAAGAGATCAGTACCACTCTCAAGTCAAACACTGAGGGAGACCCCAAACAAGGAGAAAACAATAAACCAGCTGCTAAAGTAATACAATCCAGTATACCTATCTTCATCATTTATGGTTTCCATGAGAGTCATCCCTTTTTTTTACTATATGAAAATGTTGTCATGAACAAACAACTAATAGAAGCTTTGCTAAGCTAAGCTTATCCGTACCAAATACACAGGTAGCCGTAAATCTGTAGGATAAGTCATTTATAATTAGCTAAGCCTTTTAAACAACAGCTGTTAGCAGTGATGCTAAGCTAAGCTTATCGCTCCATGGTTCCAGCTCCAGCACTGTACTTAATGCTCAAGTAAATGAGTTAATTAGTACATTAGTCTCCAACTGGTGTTTCTTTATAAGCAAAAGGCTGACTTATTGTAAGAAATGTCCCAATTAGTTTTTCTCAATTTTTGGGGGGGGAATTAACCATTATAAATCACTGAATAATAGATAATTCTATAATTTCAAAGATAATACAGAAGTCCAGTGGTTTCTAATGGTCACTGTTTGTTTCCATTAAGCGGAGACCAGACTGAGACCAGCTCAGAACTTTGAACTTCTTGGCTTCTTTGCGTCCTCCTTACCAACATGACTTAGCTTGTAGCAGCTTGACGATGATAAAGTGGTTCAGTGGTTCAGGGGTTCATTTCCTCAACAGAGCTGGGACTTCAGTAGCTAAGAGGTTAAAAGGTCAATCACTCAGTCTCAGCTGTGGTTTCAGTTGCTGAGTTATCGTCATGTAGGGTCGTAGATATTAACTCAGTCTGACTGCAAGTCCACTTTATAGGCCTGAGCTGGTGGTTCAGAGTTGGATGAGTTATACAAGTTCATGTTGTCACACCGTCTCATTAGCCACATAAAAGGAAACTCTTTCCTTTGGAGTTCACGAGATGTAAACAGGCTGGAAAGTGCAGACATCTGTGTTCATTTCTTCCACATTTGGTAATCTTTAGTCAGCATGGATCACGATCAAAAACTCTTCAGGGGTAAATTTTGCCAAACAAATGTTTAAATGATCTGTTGTTAAGGTTCAAGTGAAGCTAGTTTTTTTTTTGCCAAGTTTTGATTGGACCTCTCTTCAACAATTGAAAGCATGTGTCAAAAATAAGTCTGTGAATCTGCTCTAGTACATGATCTCTGTCTTTCTGCAAGTGTTAACTTTAATACTTTAAAGTTTGTTATGGTGATGGTATTTTCCTTTGATCTACTGCACGTATCCCTTTTATTGCTGACTTCACACTTTCACTGTGAAACATATCAGAGACAAATACTGTAGTTTTTATTTGATTTAGAGATTAAGTTATGGCTGAATAAAAACTGCCATGCTTATAAAATGATTAGTGCAGCTAGCATTTAGTTACATATACTTTACATGTTTTTTTTGTTTTTTTTTAAGATTTATATTTGGGCTTTTTGCGCCTTTAATGGAGAGATAGGACAGTGGATAGAGCTGGAAATCAGGGAGAGAGAAGATGGAATGACATGCAGGAAAGGAGCCACAGGCTGGATTCAAACCCGGGCGGCCCGCTTTTGAGGACTATAGCCTCCATACATGGGGCGCGCGCACTAACCACTGCGCCACCAGCGCCCCATACTTCACATGTTTTAACTGAGTCGAGCTTCGTAGTGTCTTTTCTCCTACTCACAATGTGTCATAAAATTCTAACTTTCACCCCTGATCAACTCAAACTTTGATCGCAGCAGCCCGATCATCAATACAGTTCTTAGGAAAATTGATCAAGCAGGCTAAGTCAAACCAAGTCTTAGACTAAGATTTTATAGTTTTGATTGTGGCTTTTGTTATTATGTTTATTTATTTTTTCATAAAATGTAAAACAACACAAGTTACATACCTAGTTAATATTTATGACTTTTGAGAATTACGTCTTCTCGGCTTGACTCAAATATTACTCGATTCCAACATCAGCTTTTCTATATCTGTTAAGTAAAGCTGCAAAAATAACTCCAAAATTAAATAAATGATGAAATAATAATTGGTTCTTGTGATGATGCCAGTTAGTGAAAAGCATCCTCTTCTAATCATTGACTCCAACCTTTTGATATTCAGAAAAGGTCTCCTCTCTCCACTCTCATAACATCCACCACCTGCTGTGAAATTACCAGATTTAATTGCTGCCTCTTTTTTCTCTCATTAAACATAACTTCAGGGTTTAAAAACAAAGTCTTTCCAAAATGTCTGTGTCAAAGCAGTTGTCTTTCTATGATCTCAGCCTCATTTGGTGATGACTGCGTCCTTACGTCTTTGATGCAAATTCACAATGGTGGGAGGTTTCCAGCCTTCTAGTATGAAGTCTCATGGGAAGTGCTTTCACCTGGTCAGGGATTTCACATTTGATAGGTTGCAGAGAGGTGCCTGTGTGTTGCACAGTAAAGAAAGAAAGGGTGTGTGTGTGTGTGTGTGTGTGTGTGTGTGTGTGTGTGTGTGTGTGTGTGTGTGTGTGTGTGTGTGTGCGTGCGTGTTTGTTTTTTTGTTTGTGTGTGTGTGTGTGTGTGTGTGTGTTTGTGTGCATGTGCGTGTGTCTGTGTGTGTGTGTGCACGTGTGAGTGCATGTGTGTGTTTGTGTGCATGCTTACGAGTGTGTCACAGACCTCACATTTTGGCCTCACTTCACAGAGAGCTTCCCCCTGCCATGATATGTTGCCCTTGGTGAGACCAAAGGGAAATATTAATAAATCATCACACAACAAATATTGAGCTGGATCTGAGAGGTCAAAACCGTTCGATTCAACACCCTCACCAGAGAAGAGCAAACACACCTCACAGTCCACCGACTGACCTATCAGAGCGTCTCTGGATCCACATGTCTGTCTGACTTTTATGTCACACGCATCGTTCTGATCTGTTAAAACACACACACACACACACACACACACACACACACACACGGCTGTGTCACATGGCTGCCCAACAGTTATTTATAGTATTTATAGTTAAATTGTCATTTAGATTAGAGAGTTATTGACAGAAGATTCTCCTCTAGAGATCTCCAGGGATCTTTTTTTTTTTTTTTTTTTTAACCTGACACCTAAAACTACCAAGCATTATCCCATCTCTCCCCCTATCCCCTTCCAAGCCCGGCGCAGTCTAGGCCCGTGAAGGCTGTTTCGTCATGAGCCGGGGATCCAGCCGAAGATTTCTGCCTTTTAATAAGGCAGTTTTTTTCTTACCACTGTAACTTTTGCTGCTTTGCTAAAGTGCTCATGATGGATAGGCCGGATCTTTGTAATATAGCAATAAGTAAGGTCTTTTACCTGCTTCTTGTAACATAACAATGAGTATTGTCTTTTTACCTGCTCTTTTGTAAAGTGTCTCGAGATAACACTTGTTATGAGTTGACGCTATACAAATAAAAATTGATTGATTGATTGATTGATTGATTGATTAAATAAGGAACTCCAAGACTTAAAGCCATCTCTAAAGATGCATTGAATTATTTATACTCAAAAACAGGAACTGAAGATTTGATAAAGGATGAAGGTGTAGGATCAGCCAGAACATGGCTGAGATTGTAGGAGCTGTGCATAGTTTTAAAGAAATGCAGACACTTTTGTATTTAGTGTTTTCACATATGAGAACATTTCGTTCATTTTGTTAAAACAGAGCTCAAACCTTTTAACTCACTGACTGTTAAGATTGTATTTCAAAGAACATCCTGAAAAGACAGTTGTAATATTTAATGCTTATTTTTTTTTAATAGTATTTCTGTATTCCCATGTTTAAAATAGTGCTGATTTTTATCTATGGTTATCCAAAAACAAATTTTAAAGGCATCTAAAGTAAGTTGAATAAAGAGAGAGCTGAATAAAGCCTGATGTGCTGAAAGAGAAAAGTTATGTAACATTTGAAGATGTCCAAAGTCCCTTTAGTTCTCCACTACTAGAATTGTTTTTTATTCAACAACACTGACAAAGTAAAGTAAGAATTTTATGATTGTAACAAAAAACTATTGAAAGTATCATCAGAACACTTTTCCAAAACTAAGTCCTTATTCCGGCTTATTGGACTCTAAATGTGTCAAACGGTTAATAAGAGGATTTAAAAACTATTTTCCATGAAAACATCAAAGTTATTCCAACACCTGAAAGATATATCAGAAACAAATATGAACACAAGTGAGAAAATGCAAAGATTCAGCTGGCCATGCAGCATTGGAGGTTTTTACTCTACATCTGTAGGTTTAGTTTTAGTTTTGTTTTTAGTGAGCATGTAATATTTTGTAAGTTAAGTCATAGCAGCTGCAGCATCAGTTTTCACCAGCAGAGGTCAGCATATCCTCATCTGTGTAGTGCTTAATTCAGCGTAGAGCTCTTCCTGAAGCAGCAAAATGAGCTCGTATAGTTAACAATGCCACTCCCCACAGAGAAGATTGTTTTATTGTGATGAAGTCAATATCCCAGTGTCAACAACCATCCATCCAACCAACCAATCACCATGCTGCTGTGAGCATTATACTTTTTTAAATACTTTTTTATTCACAACAGCATTCATGAATATAGCATCATTTTTAGGCAGCATGTCTGGCTTTTTGCATGAATGCTGTTCATAAACCTGTGACTTTAATGTAAAGTTCTAAATATTTCCATTCAAGATTTGGTTTTTGACCTTGATTCAATCGGAAAGTGTCACAAAGACACTGACATGTATAGTAGATGTACCAAACTAGGCCACCTGTGAAAAAGAATTCACTTGTAATATAATTTCTGGATTCAGGAAGGAAAGGAGAGGGGTTGTGGGTAGAGGAAAAAGGTAGCAGCTGAAGAGAGAAAATGAAAGAGAGCTCTTGTTATTGCAGCCTGTTCTGGCTGTCAGAGGACCTGACTGAACCCTGACCTCTCTGCCAGCAGCATGAGGAAGTGGTTAGACAGACTCATAACAAGACGTGCTGCAGCTGAGTACTGAGAATCTGAAGCAGAAGGGGAAAGAAGTGCATGTTCCCTTTCGAGTTTTTCTTTGGTTTTTTTTTGCACGGCAGCTCAGGCCGCATGTTTGTGTGTCAACTAAACCGCATCTCCTCTTTCTCAAACAGCCACTGGCCTCTTTTTCTGTCTCGAAACCAAGCTCTCATGAGAAAAAAAACACAAAAAAATAAGCAAATATCTCCCCCCCACAATCCCATTAATTCAAACACTCTCCACTGACCATGTGGGTGAAGTGCGGATGGATAAACCAGGCTGCTGCTCCATTGCACCCGGGCAGTTTCACGCTCATAAACGCAGTCAGGGCTCAGTAAAAGCACACTCATCGTTGAACTCCCGCCCTTCCAATCCCTTCATGTTGTCGTACCAAATTATCTCTCTTGCTCTGTGTGTGTGTGTGTGTGTGTGTGTGTGTGTGTATATAGAGCACACACACACACACACACACACACACACACACACCCAGACAGACACACTCAGCAGTCTGGAGGGGGCATGCCAGATGTCAGTGCTCGTCTTGGAGCAATTAAACAGGTTGTTATGATGGAAGAATTTATTTGCCATTTGTTTCTCCTGCTCGAGTCTAATTGAGTGATTGAGATCTTAATGAGCATGGCTCTCATTATTCACCTCCATTGTTTCTCAGCGTCTTTAATCCCTCATTTGTGTTTTTACTGTTGAAGTTATACCTCTGTGTTGAAACATTTTTTTTGCAGCGCTGGAAAGCAGATAATTACTGCAAAAGCACAGCAATTACAGGAGCTTGTGGCACGGTAGTGCTGTTTTTTTTTTTTCTGTATATTTAAATAGCTTTTTCCTCTACTTAGGTGCATTAAAATGATCTGTGCATCACACATTTTACTTTTTAGATTCTTATCAACTTAAAATTCTTAACACTCAATTTGTTTTCACAATAAATCACATGACTTCATGTAAAAGGGGTCACTGTTTGACAAACCCACAGAAAAAAATCCCCACACTCTCAGTTCCCTTCAGCACTATTGAGCACCTCAGCATCCTTCACCTTGTTGTTTTGGTTTTCCTGCCTTCAGCTTTACTGTTTTGATTCTGTTTCACTGCTCTAAACATTTTCCCAGCTGCAAAATGAGCTCTAGTAAACCAACTGTGCTGTACCTGTACAGCACAAATAAGCAGGAAGCCAAAGTGAGCGATTAGATGGGGCACATAGTGAGGTGTTAAAGGAACATTCTTGAGGGATTCGGTTTTGTGTGCCTTGGTGCCCACCGAAGTTCTCAGATTGCAACTGCACTATCGTAAAAAACAAACACAAAGTATGAACATAGCCAGCTTGCTTCACACAGCTCTTGCTTCAGCCTGTCAGATATTTAGTCCAGTCTTGTTTCTTATTCAGTCAATCTCTCTTTTTCTCTTTAAAGGCTGAATATGCAACACTTTACACTTACATGTAGCAGAAATCAAGTATATCCTCTGAAAATAACTCAGAAAATAACTGAGTCATGACTGTCTACAATGAGTGTGTCACTTTGGGGCAGCTCATGACTAACCCCAAGTGGGAAAAACTGTTATTGCAGCTTAAATAACAGCAAAAAGTTATTCATATTAATTAGATATTTATGTAACTTTTTCTACATATAAAAACAAATGAGTAAAGAAGAAAAGATAATGTATTTATTAAACACTTGCAGTTATGAAATATAATGCAGAGTAGAACACATTTATATTGAATTGCATATAGAATAGGAACATGACAATATCTGCCTGTGTGTTTTATATATTGCATTGTTGGGAGAATTTCAAGTTATTCACAAAATCATGAATTTAAATTGCACTTTTCCCTCCAAGTTTTGCATTATTTAAAGTTGGACAGCACTAATCTCACTTTTTCCATCCCTTTTCGATACCCTATGAATACCCTACCTATACTTGAATAATCAGCTGTATGCCACACTGTGTGAAAGAGACACGGCTTTCTTAGGTCAATCAAACTGAAAATATTGCCGGTAGTTTGAGATGCTGAGGACTGATTGTTGGCATATCAAGCATGAAATACACGTATAAACAGTTGACACTCAAGTACACTCCTTCCTTCAACACATTTCCCTTTGGCATGTTGCTGACTCTGCCCCAGTATAGAACTGATGTTATCTATCAGAATGTGAACATGGATCTATAATAAAAAAAATGAATTTAACATTGTAAACAGACATTAGGACAGAGAGAGGGGTCAAGGTCGTTGAACAGGAGCCACCAAAATCATATGTGAGCAGAAAACAGAGACGTAAAAACTGCTACCAGAGCTGTTTTTTTATTTCTTTTGTCAAACATCCAAGTGTTTTCGCTCAAAAACTAACCAGCACTTTTTCTGTTTATGCTTATTTTTTGATTCCTGGCCTCCTGACAGATACTGTACACTTAATTTCCAAATTGTGGTTTGGAATAACATAATATCACATATTGGCAGAATTTAGTGTCACATACTAATCATTGCTTTGGGTTTTAGTTGACTGATGATTCACCAGCACAGCTTGCATCAGTCTTGGCAAAGGAGGGAGTCATGTTCATAAAATCAGTCCACAATGCCTCAGCTTCCTGTCCCACAACATCTGCTTAAATGATTGTGAAAAATAGTCAGCTCAGTGCCTTGTGGATTAGAGCATCCATATGTCGATCAAGATGGAAGTTAACACTGTTTGTGAAATGATACTGCCCTTGGAAGATCCTGAGATGGCCATCAGGACAATATTTTTTGCATATGTGTTGATGGTGCACAGTGTTGTCCTCACTGTGACACGTTATTAAATGCTTAAAATATTCTCTGAGCTCTTACAAATCTGAATTCTTGCTCTTGTTGTCTGTAAATGGCTGCCTGAGCCTTGCAGGGACCAGCCAGCTTGTTTTGCATTCTTGTTGTTGGCGAGGCAGCAGTGGGTAAAAGCTATAAATTATTTATCCATTGGTTGTTAGCAGAGATACTCTGGATGCTAATAAACTCCTGGGATGTTTGATCTCTTCGGTAGCTTCGTGCTGAAAATAGTTGATTGTGGCTGAGCTGCATTTCAAAGGAGCTCCTGCATGTTATATCTGTTTATTGATGTGTATGGGCAACTGGTGCATGTTTGGTTTGATGGAACGTTAATGAAACCTTCAGATATGAGAGATGGATGAGTCAACTGTGATTTTATCAACATATGGGTTTCATAACGTGTATTCATGGGTAAAGATCATAATATGTTAAATAGTTCTGCAAATGAATTGTTGTAATAACAACAAAAGCACACGTTTGTTCTTCAGATCTTTAGTGAGACTTATTTGCGTTATTCTTTAGTAATTCTTGTGTGTATTACATTCTTATGACAATGCATGCATTAGATTGAGCTTCATATCACCTGTGTTGAATCGTGACCAGCGGAGGTACCAGAATATAAAAAAAGTTTATAAAAAAAAAATCATTAAGTTTCATAAATATTGCCTGATGTTAAAAACACATAAATGACTTATATCAGGCTATTCTTTACATGGCCTTAGGTGTTTGCACTTTACTTTAGGGATGTTTATGTTTCACCATCTTGGTCCAGCAAATTATTGTTTAGCTTGAGAGGCTAGTCTCCCCTTGAGAGGCTAGTTTCCCCCGTTATTTTATCATCTTAACCATAGACTGTAAATCTTTATATATCTGTAAATCTCTATGTATATATATTCTTAACAAATAAAAATGTTTTCTTTGCCACACCACGTTTAGGACCTACTACGCTGTCACAGACGTGCTCCGTTAATTTTAGAGTGTCATTTGTGTAGGTGAAACAGCGCCCCCTAGATTGGTACAGCCGCTCTAACGTTGATTTTCGTGGTGAAAAGGAGTACTGCACTATTACCGTTCGCTCTGTGTCGGTTGGACTAGTTACTAGAAAGTAGTGCAGGGCTACTAACGGCTGAGTGCTGCACGACCTGCGTTGGCTAACTAGCTAGTTTTTGCAGTGTTAGCTAGCAGCATTATAGAGTAAGGTATAGCCACCCTGAAACCTAACTTCTGATGATTTTAAAGAAGAAACGGGTGTGAAATACAGGTGAATATGTGACAACTAACCTAGCCAAATATCAAGGTAACCGTCAACCATGAAAAACACAAGGTCCAAGTGAAATGTACTTTACACAACAAGGACACAAACAGGCGGCTGCCCACCATGAGGGATGCATAAATCATTTATTAGTACATTCAGTTATTGCTGTACTTGTGCCTGAATTTAACAATTAGTATGTACTTTAGGCCTACTCCACCAACTTATTGTTTAATAACTACTCTGTTGATTGATAATAACATACTTTATTTACTTCAAAGGATGGGATTTACAAGTTATGGGTCAGTTTAAATATTGAGCAGATCATTACACCATGAGATAATATCAACAGTCGAGTCTGTCAGATTGGTTGTGTTTAAAATAAAATACTGCGCCATTAATCCAAATATGCTAATAGGACGATTTGTTAAGATGCTAATTTTCTAGGCTGTTAGCTACACCCAGTAAAAACTAGTGGATTCAATGTTGAATATATGTTTGAGTTTAGTAGTGTTTAGTTTGAGTTTTGTTTAATTTATTGTGTTATTAATTATTTTGACATACACTGAGACGTGATTCTAATTTTCTGTTTACCTGTTTGTTGTTTAAAGGCTAATGCTTTAATGCTAGTGATGTAAAAATTGGGGAAATGTGGCTAGCTGGAGTTCAGTACAAGCCTGAATTTGTTTTGTTGGATGAGTCCTCCTTGGTCATTGCTGTAGTTTTGGGATTTCTATCTCTGGATTAAAAAAATGAATGCTGTAAAATGTTGCTTAATGGGAAACTTTAATTAGTTTGGGATTTTCAAAAAGCGTAGGCAAATTAAGATTTAGGCTGCAATGGTTAGTCAATTAATCAATCACATTTATTAGTGATTGGTTTGTTAAATATGAGAATTTGTTTGTCTTTCATTATAGTGAAGAACAGTCATTGTCGACTCACTTCCCTTTCTTTGCTGCTCGACTTGAGTGTTGAGGCTGGATCCTGGACTCCTGAGACCAACCCTACTTATTAATGTATTATACTGTAGTTTTTCACTGAGGATATTTTTCTTAGTGTGTGATAACATTGTACCACTCCATCTTGAAATGATTTCCGTCTGTGCTGTCACTCCAGACTGTGGGGAAACACTCAATCAGACAGACATTTGATGTCAGTGCTGGAGGTTAATGTCACTCTGGGCCAGGTTTCAAAAATAGCAGGTTGCCTCTGGCTGTGGATGAATTTGTCAGTGGAAACCACATGCTTAGTGAAGCACGTCTTTATAATTGCCCACTGACACTGACAAACTGCCTGTTGATGAACTCTTTGCACTTACCACAAGATTTGAACAGGAAATTTGGAAAAAATGAAAATGAATATACTTTCAGATAAGTTGGTCAACATTCAATCATGTATAGGGTAAGAAAAACAGCATCATTTTGGGTGGGAATGCCAGGTATTGCCAGCACTTGTGATTTGTTATAGTAATCATGTCAACAAATTATCACCCTAGCTACACACACACACACACACACACACACACACACACACACACACACAGACTCCCATTACGTACATACGCCACCCTCCTCTTATAATCAAACAAACATTCACTTTCAGCCCAGTCAGATTGGTGTAATGCATCCACTAACTCCAAGGGGAAATTACTTGCAAGTTATTTTTCTTCAGCAGAGTATTGGCAGACCTCCATGAACAGCGTTTTCCTCTTAAATATGTATTACTTATGAATCAGAGGAAAGAAAGAGGGAAATAACTGTTATTATAAAGAGTGAAAGTTATTAGAAAAAACTAAAGGGGAACATTACTGCTGTGAAGGGGTGCTATGAGACTTGTAAAATCTATTCAGCTTTTTTTTTAGCAAGGTCAGAGGTTTTTAACAGCAGAACTAGACAGTAGCACAGGCTGTGCCACCTCCACTATAATACATGTTAACACCTCTGCAAACACATGATAGAACACAATGAAATGACTCTGTAGGTTCTGGGTTGTGTCAGAGTTTCATGAGGTGTGTGGCAAAGTTTCTGTAGCGTGCTGAAAATTATCTGAAGGCCTCCGAGGCCCTTGAGAACATTATATCGTGTAGCAAAGTTGTCTGAGGAAGTTGATTCTAAAATTAAATGAACAAATGTGTTAGAAAATATACCTTTACTATTATAGAAAATTCCAGTGACTGCTTAAAAGAAGTGGATGTAGCTAGAGCCCTGCACAGGAATGTTTTCCTAATCACTCCCGGCTGCTCCCGCTGGATTTCTCACTATTACTGCCTGTTCCCGCAGTGTGTGTCATCCACTCCCGTCCGCATCATGTATGTTTAATCCAGCCCCCACCTGCACAAATTCTGAGCATTCACGTTAATCATTCAGAATAACAAACACTGTGCTCTGTCAAAGGAATGATAATACCACACCTGACAAGTACCGGTAACTTTTTCCATCCGTTTAAACAAAGCTTCCTCCATGAATGAATCAAGCAACGACAACTCGAAGAAAAGCAACATCCCCAGACTGATTTAACCTTGGTTATATTAATAACAGTCATTTCAAAGTAACATTATCCAAACTTTTTTAGTGCATTTACACAAATGGATTTGAATAGTAGATGGTGATTGTATACAGATTAAAAAAAAAGAAAAATGCAAACATGGTCAGTATGAAAGTTTCACCTTTTGAATTAAATTACAGAGAAGAAACAAACTTTTTCACAGCTTTTTTATCAACCAACTTTTTTTTTCACTCTTTCTACCTGTTGAAATGAGACATTATGAGGATTATATTTTTCGTCTGTTTCACTAATGCGTGTGTTGTAAACCATTTTATTTGTTGTCCTAACTCTCTAGAAAGGAGAATGGAGAGAAACAGTTTGCTATGAAACATCTTTTCTTACTCCCCTGCAACTGTCTACATGACAGCTTGCACTGTTAAACCTAATCCCTCTCTCTGACTGTGTGTGTATGTATGTGTGTGTGTGTGTGTGTGTTTGTAGTGAATTTGCATGCCAAGTTTAGTCTGGGGAGAGCCTTCCCTTATCCCTGGTTCCTGATGTGACCCATAAGTACCGGTATATTACAGATGCAAAACTATTTCTGTCAAAAATCACTGGGAAAACAGGATAGAATATGAGACATGCGCTATTTGGTTTCTTACCACACACATTCTCAGTTATGAGGGAAAGAACTGTAAGAAATAAGTATTTGTTTTACCTATGAACTTAATGAAAAGAAAGCAATTCTCAATAATGAATCCTTTTTAATCAATCAATGTGTTGAGTGTTTATGAAAATGAAAACAAATATCAAATGATGAAAATGGATTTAACATGTATAAAATCAACGAAAACAGAAATATGTAAAGAATTAGATGTTTGCAGGGTTACTTCTTTCATCATGGCCCATGTTGCAACAAGAATTACAAAGTAAGCACCCAGTACCACATCTCTTGTGTAAAACTTTATTTCACTATCAGCGCTTTCTCATGCTTGTTGTTAAACTTTAAGGCCATGTAGTGCTCACATCTTAAAACTGAACTGAAAGGTTGGTACAGCTTGATGTGTACATACCTTGAAAAAGATTACAAGTACATTAATGGTAATGCTGAACTGTGTTTACGTCTTTAACTGTTGTGTCAACATAGACTGATACTTGCAGTTTCTTTCAACATAGTAATTTGACACAAAAGGTTATTTAGCAATCACCTTCGTAGGAAGTTGTACTTCTGAAAGGGATCTAATGATGACACAAACAGCTTGAGGTGATTTGACTCTCAACTCTCTGTTCCATAAAAGAACTCAGCCTGATTAAAGGGAGGAAGCCTGAGCAAGTCTGGGAGTCTGGGCGGCAGGCAGCTGAAGAGGTCCAGTAATTCTCATGTTATTGATTTGTATAAACCCTGATATGTTACTCCTCTTGTACCACAGGGGGATTTTTTTGTTTATGACCCATCCTGAGTAGACCACCAAGTGGTTTTTGTCAAGCTCTTTCCTTCATGGGAGCTGTTGCAGGCCAAAGCCGCTCCAGAGAAGTTTCTGTCGTGTGTTGAGGCCCAGACAGAGAACAGCACTCCGGGGAACCACAGGCATCCATAAATATTCAAGCCCAGAGAAGTTTATAGAGTTTGTCGTTAAGGATTTATGGTGGGCTGCAGAAGTGGTCATGGAGAGGGAGAGGGGGCTTGGGATTGTGGTTCCAGTCCCTGCTTAGGGGAGGGCCTGTGCTGCAGAATCCTCAGAGAACAAGTGCTCGTGTTAAAGAACCAAAAGATGTGTTAGGATTCACTGATACAAACATCACAACCCACCAGTCGGAGAGTAATTTGTTTTGGTGTTGTTTGGAGGGTTTCGTATTCCTGTTGAGTTGTTGCGTCAGAGTGTTGGCCAACTTTTATTGTTCGCAATGCTCTCTTTTGTGAGGAAAACAATTTTGTGGATTGCCATCTGTTCAGTGGTTTAAGGGGTTTGGAGAAAAACCCCAGGACAATAGGCTTTCATGTTTTTGCAGTAAACATTATATCATTGCATTTTGGCATCATAATCTTATATCTGCTCCCTATCAACTATGCATCAATGAAAACATTGTCTCTAGAATGTAAGAGTTAGAAATGTCTTTGGCTGAGTTGGAGGTAGGATGAATCTATATTATAAAAGAAAAACAGCCACACGCTGCAAGTGTTACTTTTTTGTATGAGGTTTAAAAAGAGGAACATGACATGCCTAAGTTAGTCAACTTGAATTTTCAGCTCTTGCTTTCGTAGATTTTTGTGTCAACATGAAACCACTCCTCACTTTTTGCGGAACACGGTTGGTGTGGGTCAGCATATTTGTCTTTCACAACCTGCTAGCCGGATGCCTGTCTGAAAACACCACAACCACATGATGTTTCAACCGATACCCAACATAATGAGTACTTTATGTTGTATTTCATACCAACCTTTTTCCCTTAACCTTTTACTTCCCCGATGTTATACTTTTTGCTGTCATGTTTGACCTTTCCCCCTACTCAACCTGCTGTAGTTAATCTCTCTCCCCCACTTGCTTTACTTTCTCCATCATTTCTGCTCTCAAAGTTACTTTTAGAGGTCTTTGCAACCTCTGCTTCCCTTTTTCTATTCACCTGCTTCTGTGTAATTTCAGTAAAACTCAAGGACACATAACCAAACTTAGTTGCAACAGCACCATTTCACATTAAAAACCCTGTGTCCTTGGTGTCACCACACCGAGATAAAAGGAATCTCAAATTTTAAGGTCATGGTGACGTCGTGCTATCCAAAAAAGGGTTGTTCTCTGTTGTTGTTGTTGTTGTTGTTGTTGTTGTTGTTGTTGTTGTTGTTGTTGTATAGTTTTCAAAGCCTTCAGGGAAACCTTCACAGATGCTGACTATGGAGCGCTTTCTGGCACATTGTTACCATCTCTGTGAATGTTGGTGAATTAACTGTTCTCTAAATTGAAAATAGTTTACTTGACCTGGATTGACAGCCTGCCTGACCTCTGTTAACTGTTACTGCAGTATATTATGTTTGTGTGTGTAAATGTTTTACTAGTTATGTTTGCACGTGTTTCTTAAGGTGTTTTCCAAAAATACAAAAGTCCATCACAATTCAGCAGAGGCCATGGCATAAATGTTACTTCTTTGGTCAATCCAACAGTCCAATGAGGAGGAAATCTATACATTTGAGGGGCTAGAACAAAATACATGAAAGTACAGTATGTCTTTTGCTTTAAATTTTCTGCATTTATACTTTAAAATGGTATAAGATAAAAAAAAATAAACCCTTGTTACTAATTCCTGTCTGTGCTCTATGCATGTTGCGGTTAACCGGTTACACTATCTACAGCGGCTTAAAAAGATGTTAAGAAGTTAATTGATCAGATTTATAGCTTTATTACTATCCTGCATTTTATTGTCTGCTTTTTTTCTTTTTCAGTATCCTCGGGAATGGATTTGTTTAAAATCTAAAATCTTGAGTGATTGGTTTAAATTCAAAATTCACATTGTTGAAATGCAACAGATTTTACTTGATGTTGGAGCAGGGAACATTTCAAAACACACCCAGATAGCCTAGACGTTATGTAGTGTTATTTGGCCAGAGTTCACTTCTTCTTCCCACAAGCCATCCCCTGCAGTGTCACGTGATCCCACCAGCATCCCAATAAAAAGCAGGAAGCTTCATTTCCTATCCTGCCAACAAATTGCTCATCCATGCCCCCCTATCTTCACAGGCACTCAGATTTAGATAAAAGAAGACAGTGAAACAAGGCTGGTGTTACGAGAGAGTAAACAAGGCTGCCATGTGAGGAATCCAGCTGCATTTTTGCAATATATAAAGGGGAATTGTTGATGTCTATCTCTCTGTGACAGATGGGGTTACAATAAAAGCAGGGCCAAGGTAGATGGGGTGATTTGATATCCGCAAAGACATAAGTAAACTATTTGAGAACGCGACAGGCATGAGCTGCTGCAGACATTGCTTTTTATGAAATGTGGGGCATCTTAAGTGCAGATTTCTCAACATTTATATTGGCAGAAAACTCTGAAAATGGGGATGGTGCACTATCATTTTTCGGGGATTTTAATAACTAGACTTTCCCCACATTTATCAATACGTCCCATCTTTGACTTATTAAAAGAGTTCTTTGTGTCTGTCACATGCCATGGCTGGTAGCAGTGTTGGTCTGGCACTCATTAGTTCTTGTGTAGATATTTTTGCATTGGAAGTATGTGCACACATGTGGGAGCATGTTTGTTAGTCCTTGTGTGTGCATGCATTAATGGGTGAAATCATTTAATCCCCTCTAATGTGTGTTCGATTATTTTTTTAACTGCCAATTTGTTAAAAAGGAGCATTGGTTTTAAATAATCCAGTATTTATGACACAAGGGGGGGAGCTGGTACTGTAGACACTTAATGGGTTAGCATTATGCACAGCAAAATTGCCCTTAGCACCCTGAGCTAAAGGGATTTTAAACTGCTGTGTGAAAGGTCTCAGAGTTCATTATTATTAAAAGCTAATAGGACTAACTAGAGGGCTGTTTTCTCATCTGTATCATTAGTTCCTCTTACACAAACCCTCAATGTCTGTTCGCAGGAGTACTGTCTGAAAGTAGGCCTCTTCTGCTCTTCATTATTTCTTCTTTTGTCTGGCAGCCCACGATAGAAAACAAGATATTTGATGTTGTTTGCTGTCTGTCTTTCCTGCACCCACTCCTCCATCACTTCTTTCACACTCTGCCATATCTCAATGATGCACATATACAAATGTGCACCCACATGCTTTTTCTAACTCAAACACACAAATAAACACTCACACACACACACACACACACACACACACACACACACACACACACAGGCACACGCACAACCAAGGGGAAATCAGGCAAACCGCCCTCATGAATTCTTATTAAAGTGAGATTATTGAAATGCCAGTTCTTGCGTTTCGATGTCAATCATTCACATTTCGCTGGTAGCGATAAAAGCTTTTATTTTCCATCTGACTCAAGGTGCAATTACTCCTGCCGTTTAACGTTCACACAGCAGGAAAATTCCACTTCTTGGACCAATCTGGTCAACAACATGTTGTGCTGTCTATCAAGATTTAATATGGGGTGTCAATTAGGACCCGCAGGAGTTTGACTCATATCTCAGACTGATAGCACCAGATGCCTTCTGCTCCTGACAGGATATTAATTTCTACAGAGATGTATGTACAGTACTTATTGCTTTCTACATTTCTTGACCACCTGCTTCCTATTATCAAAATATCACATTTTGAAAATTCCACGTTTTAATATGTACAATGTATTTATGGTAGGTTGTTTTTAATATGTACAATGTATTTATGGTAGGTTGTTAAGGGCTCGACCACTCCACCTGATGTGATTAAAAATACATCCCCATTCACTGTGTATTGATAACGGATTGCACGCTGTGCTGGGAAAGACAGAGACACAGACCTGAATGGCTACGGACTGTTTCACACATTTTCCCCTTTACGAGGTCATAATCATGCATTTACAGAAAACGTTGGTATATTGTTCAGTAAATAAACCTTGTTGAGTGCTCTTTTGATTGAAAGAGTCCTATATTAAAGTTAAAAAGCGACCAGTCGGGCAGAGAGCACGCAAGCTAGGGGTCTGTGCTTCACAACCTTCACTGCAGACTGTGAGCTCAACTATCGTACTGTAGCTAGTAAGAGGACAAACTCCACAAAGCAAAAACAAAAGGAACTAAAAGAGCGACACAGCTGCACAGAAACTGCACGTTGTAGACTTAACTGAAAACAATAGAAGTCTCTGGGAGACCTTCAAAAACACAGTGCGTCTTACATACCGGTGCGACTTACAGTATATTCCGGATTTCACAGCACCTGTATGCAAGGGAGTGTACCTATTAACATAAATGATTGTGTAATATTTCCATTTTTGTCTTCATAGTGTGTGCTCACTGGAGGCCGATGAAGACAAATTAAGATTACTTCAATCGCATTAGAAACTCCAGGTAAGTGTTTTGTGAATTTGTAAACCAATAGAAGTGGGACTAAAACTAATTTTGAAATGATACGCTTTGTCATTTACCTTTGAAACATCCAAATGTCATTCATAGTATTGGCTGGGCAGATAAGACCTGGGAAGATGACAGCTGTAGAGATGAAAGCTGGTATCCAGACAAGAGATTGCTCCACAGTCTGTAAGCCGGACTAAAGACTGATAGACAGGTATGTTGACGACGACATGCTTCATATCGACTGTTGAATCTGTTGCCTTCAAAATTCAATTGGTAAAATACCTACTAACTGAAAATGACTTCAGTGTTATTTGAAATGTGCGAGTCGACACCGCACAAGTCTGCCACAGCAACACTAAATAATGTGAATATAACGCAGAATATCCGTTAGTAACTCAGTTACTTTTTAATAGTAGTAACTGTAACTAGTTACTAATTTTCAGTAACGTGCACAACACTGTGTATGAGTTATTGTTGGATTTTAGTTTAAGTATTTTCTGATGTCATAACTCCTCAACTGTTATGCTTGGATCGCCTCTCTCACAGGATTGTGGGAGAGAGCGGAGAGCGAGGCTGGTGTGGAGGGGCATTGTTGACCTGAAGTGATATTTACTAAAAAGTTACCAGCTGCCCCTTAAAAGCTTGTTTCTAAGCTGTAGGATTAAAGTGCAATGCTCTGTCACATCTTCATACTTCCATCAAGCTTCATCAATTCTACAATTCACCTAGCAGATGCTTTTATCCAAAGTGACGTACATCAGAGAGTAAGTACAACACAAGCAAGGATCTAGAAAAAAGGGGAACAATGTCAGTAAGAGCAAACGATCAGTTTTGAGTCCGATTGGACACACAGGTGTCTGACAGGCATTGCAAAGAGGTAAAACACAACATTGACGGCAGTTCTTGAGAGCTCTAATCAGTATAGAAACCATCTTATAAGTCGTCTTTATCAAACAAAAACAATCGTCACAACCATCATCATCATCAATGATATCGAAACCATCATCATTAAATTAGTAGGTATTCATCAAAAGCATTATTTTACTTTTACTATCCTATGTTTACATTTTTGCACAGACAAAATGTACTAAGCATGTTATGATAGGTAAAAAATAAAAAGAAGCATAAAAAGATCTTACATGGGGTCACCGGTTAGCGTAGTGATAATATTGCACGCTAGAAGCTAGCGTCCTCGTAGCAGCAGCCATAGTTTCAGTAGGACCTATGCAGCATGTCATCCCCCACTCGCTTCTCCAAACATTTCGTGTCTCTTTTTAGCTGTCCTATCCAATAAAGGAAAAAAGGCCCAAATAATGACGGGGAAAAAAATCTCATCTAACATGCTTCTATTTCCTTGGGACATCTTCAGGTGATTTGATGTCAGTTCTTGTCCACTGTGATACAAGGGATAAAAAGATCCAACCAGAGAGACTGTGAGTTTGCTCCTGTAGGAGATTATTGTTGGTTGGCTGTGCTGTGGTGCTGTGGGTGCTCTGATCAGGCTCAAACTAAGCAGGGGTCTGAATGATACATGTCCTATATGGCGCGTTGAAGATAAAAAACCTCAGTGAAAATGTTGATCTTCATAAGAAGGGTATCGTATGTGCTCGTTAAATATGACACATAACCTCCTGATTATAGTGCTTACCCCAGAGTCTGTGCTAGTAAACATGTTTTATTTTGTGTCATCTCCCTAACATTGTTAACTGGCAATTCAGACCGTGCCAATCTCATGGATCCCAGCTCAGATCTTTCAGATCAAAAAATTAAAGAATGACAAACCGCCCTTGAACACCTTCTGTCTTTTTGATACCTCCAAGTCTGCAGGCCTCTGTGTGTCAACATAAGAAGTCAACATTAAATTAGCGAGTCAGTAAGTGTGTCTGCTGATATATTTATTTCTAAAAGGCTTTCTTTTCTGCATATTAGATGTTTGCTCAGAATGCTGAGTGCTGTCAGCTGCTGCTTTGGTGTTTCTGGGTGACATCTGGCTGAGCCTAATGTTACATGTGAGTTATCTGTTGTGACTGTGGACTGTCTGAGGAAATTTGTCAGTATTAACCGTTGTAGCCGAACAAAGTCTTCTCCTTTCTACTCAACTATGACTCAGTGTTGACAGGGTTGAAGAAAGTTCATCTTGTGTTTTCTCGGAGTGTGACCACAGTCCAGGCAGACTGATATAGACTGTGGCGGGTTGTCTTTGCTACAGCTGGGCTGATACGGACATTTGGATGTCAAAGGACAGCTTCACTGATGTCAAGTGAAATTGAATTTTTCAGTTCTATCTTTTTTCTTATTTTTTACAGTCTCATGCAACTGCTTATTTTCTGCTTTAAAACGTATAACATTTAATCATGGTGTAGTGGATCAGAGTTGATTCCTGGAGAGATATAAAATCTGGCAACTCTGTCCCCAAAACCTTAAACTGCTCAGGCCCAATTAAGGAAGTTTAAATTTGTTAAAAGAAATAATGTTTTTGCTGGCTCAAATATATATTTTTTTAAAGTTAAGTTACGTACTTTCTTCCATGCAGCTCAGATGCAGTAACAGTAGGTAGGTAGGTACCCAACAGACTGATTTAAGCCTAACACTTTGAGTTGTTATAAAGATAAGATGGATGCCAACAGTCATGTGATGGTTTAGGTTTTAACACAAGTAAACATCAAAAATAAGAGTTAGATGTAGAGGCAAATAGAAGACTCTTAAAAATACAGAAATCATTATTCAACTCAGTTTCTGATGGTCCACTTGTTGGCACAGGTCACATTTCACCCCAACCTGACTGCAACAAGATCCCTGCAAAGTCTCATTATCCTTTTATCTCAACATTTATCTGACAAGAAGCCAGGGAGGGAGCATGCAGGCCATCTTTAAAGATTCATTAAAAGCAGTAAAGGAGAGAAAAAAGACCTCTAGAAAAAGAAGGGGCGGCTTTTAGCTAGCGATTCTGTTTAATGTCTGCATGTGATCGGGTTGACAGAATTATTAATCAGGAACTAAAGAAAATTCAGACCTTTGCTCTTAGCTGCCTCACTAAGAGTCTTTAGTTACCACCATTACATAGCAACTGAAGGTCGGGAGGTCTGCCACTAATTGGTTCTACAGGGTTTTGAATAACAATGAGCATAGCCCAATTATAAAATCACTATGAGACACCACAGAGGAGTAATAATGAGAGAGAGAGAGAGAGGGAGACATACAGAGTAGGGGAGAGAGAATTAAAGCGAGAGATAGAGAGAGAGAGAGAGAGTGTGTGACAAGGGACCTGCTGGACCTGCGATGGGAAAGAGGGAGCGTAGAGAAGAAAGACAGAAGTGAAGCTGTTTCATCACTTCTGCTTCCCTCTCCTCAGCACCAAGCTATTAATAAAATTTATAAATCAGCGGTGGCATAAATTTTAATAGAGGGCTGTGGAAAAACAGCCAAGGTCTCTGAAGATAGCTCCACCTAATCTGAAATTCCATTTGCATAAAAGATTCACGTTACACAGGCAGATTTGAAGGGAATCTCTTCTTTTTTATCGTGTGTTCATTTATTAGTAATGGAGGCCTTTTTATGTGGCAGGATCTGACAAGAGCACTTTGGAATATAAATCAGTGTCTTTTTGAACGAGTGTGTACTGCTTTTTTGCTTTCTTCACTGCATGTGTGGCGTGCACGTGTGTTTTTTGTCCCTTCATGCATGTACAACAACGTATCTGTGTATCAAAGTGCATTTCTAGGTGTGCGTGTTTGTGCAGATGCACTCGTGTTTTGTGTTGCGCTTGTGTGTGGAGACATCAGCAGAAAGGTTTCAGGGACCACCTAGTGGCTCTGTTCCTCTGAGGGACAAAAGAACACCCCCTCCCTAAATTAGCGTTATGTCAGGTGGGTGGAGAAGCCGTGTCAGGTGGAACAACATTCCCTCCCTTTAAATGGCTTTCACTGCAACGCACACACACACACACACACACACACACCCTCACACACACACACACAGACACACACACACACACACACACACTCTGAACTGACATGATTCCAGTTAATCAGACAAGAAGCTCTTACTCAGCTGCTAAAGTTTATGCAGTGTGAGACTTCAGAAAACGTGTCATCTCTTCAATGGCTGCTTTGAAGAGAGAACTTTAAAAGCTTGTGGGAGATCAACAATTTTGACATTATACATGGAGCTTCCTGTTTCCTGGGAGCAGAGTGATGTCCCCTGCCTTTCTCTTTGATCGTTATTTGATTGATCACTGTTGACTGAGGTGGCCGCCTGATAATGATGATTCTCTTACGTTTGTCTACTGAGACTCTCAGAGTCTGTCTGGGATTATAGTCAGCACTTAATCAACCTTGAGCAGAGGGCCACATGCTGCTACCTCTTCCCACACACCTTAGCATGACTGTATCAGTAGGATTGACCCAGATTATCAGACAAAAGATCCATGCAAACAGACATGCTCAGACCCTGTTGTAGGGTCGGGTGTCTGATACGAGCACCTGAATCGATAGTTTGAGGAGAAAAAACAAATCAGAACAAGACGACGGTCGACGACATTAATCAACAGTTTTTAAATGGAAAGACAATAAAAATAATAATAATATTTATTCTCTTTAAATAAAAAAAAATCTAAAAATTCCCAATAAATTAAACCTAACCCATCTACAACAGACAAATGTTTTTCAAACATTCCCGTGTCGTATTAAAAATGTGAAAGAGGGACATGCAGCATTAGTGCCTTGTGTTTTTTTTTTTGTTTTTTTTACTGTATTACTTTGTAGTTCATAAATTATATATGATATGATAAAATCCAGGTTTTGCATTACTAATTCAGATGACCACTAATAGTTTTTATGTGTTTGCTAAATAAAAGAGAAATATCATTAAGAAATGAAAGAAAAAGACGAATAATGTCATCCATTCATACATCAACATTGACATTCACCTGTTGCACAGTTAAAACAACCTGTGCTTGGAAAGTATGTTCAGCTGCTAGTATGTAAAGTGGCTGCTTCCCCATCTTCATCTTCCATTTGTTTTGTTTCCTAATAAAGCAATGAATGGGTGCCACTCTTGATTGTTTGCTTTTTTTTCCCTCTGGTGCTGCCATAATAGTGCTCTATTTGTCTGTTTGCGGGAGGAAAGCATTGTGCTGAATAATGCATGCACGTCACCGCAACAGGCAGCATTTCCATTTGAATAATGAATCAACAGGGTGAGAGGCTAACTTGCCCTGACTTAATTGAGGTGCAGAGAGAAAGGCAGAAACATTTTTCAACCCCATGTCCTCTTTCTGCCTGATCTCTATGAATACGATGGATGAGATAAAGAGTGGACTTCTTGGATTCTTTATAGTCTTTATGAGACTCTTTGAACCCTAAAAGGAGGTTGAATAGCCTTATAATCATGCTCTATCAAAATGCCTCATGAAGCACATGTTAGTGTCTGAATTGCAGGTGAATTAGAAATGTTCTTTTTGAAGTGTCTTGTACATGCATACAAGCACAAATAATAGGCAGCAGGCTTTTGTTTTACTCTCTTTTTGGCATTTTCTCTTACTGTACTACTTTGCTCTTGTTTTGTTGCTTTTTCACATGTATAATAAACACTAACTGCAATAGCCAGCTGCCTTTCAAGTGAATGTCTCAGAGCATGATTTAGGTTTCCTCTCAAACATTTCATCCATGGATCAGACATGTGATTGTAAATCATGCCTGGAAAGTAATTGTATAAACAACCTTAGCATCATCTGCATGAACATGTTACCTTGTTTATGTACATATTTAGCTTAAACAATTTCCTGCACAGGAACAATTGTGTGACTGTAGAAGAAACTTGAATAACAATATATGCAAATATATTTTCTAAATACTTAGCATAACCCCAAGTCCTTTTGAAATACATTCAAAGTTAACTTTTGAACAACCTCAATTTAGCCCAAGTTCACATTTGCCCTCTAAATCTGTTCATATCTGACAAATACAAACACAGAACAAAAGTGAATCTGCATAAGGTGATAATTTATACAGTGCCCTGTGGCAGCTCGACAGGTTCTCCGGCTGCTTCTTGTTTAGTCTTTGATAAAGTTTATAGGGATAAGATGTTTTTGTGATCTGTGGGAAATGTGGGTGCTTTGTTCTGAAGAGATTGCAAGAGAGACATCGAGGCGTGCTGTAGGGTCCAATTGAGCATACAACAGCCTGTCACCTTGAAGAGAGGCAGAATGTGAGGTTCAAATCTGCAGGGAGCATATCTGTCAGGAGGGAAGTCTGGGCATCTCTCCCCTGGGACACATAGGGGGAGACAGGAGGGACTGCGGGTGAGAGACAGGTGAGCAAAGCACTGCGAGAGAGGAGAAAAAAAAGGGGGTGCTGATGAAGGAATAATGAGAAAGTGTTTGTGTGTGCCTGTGCAAAACCCAGAGAACCGCCTCTGACAACTTATTAGCACATTAAAGTGAAGAAAGGGGCAACAAAAACAAAAACATGCTGAAGCTTCTGCTGCTTTTAGGGACACTTTGGCCTTTTTTCTGCTGTTATGCACATCCTAAGATATGCAAATGAGACTCAGTATTTGCCTAGCTTGAAAAAGCAACTCTATTATCATTAACAGCAAAGAAAAAAGTCTGGCTGGGGGTTGTTTTACCTCTCCCAGCGGGAAGCCTGCAAATTAACAAAAAGAAAATGGAATTCAACATTCAGCGTGGCTATTATTTCTGTATTTTCCATCTCTCTCCCCACATGAGAATGCTACATCCTCTAAATTAATTAGCTCTGAATATGTCTTAATGATATTTATACTTTTTAGTGTAATCGTCTAATTGTGCTTCTCTAAAGAAACGTATACAGTATGTTTTAGAAGACAAGTTGTTTGCATGGGAGAGAATTTCACAGCTTATTTCGGGTTTTTTTTTTATGTTCAGCACATCATTAAGTCCGCTCCCTTTGTGATCGTGCCTAACCAGCCTCCTCTCTCCCTCTCTTTGCTGCCCCTCTGGGGAGAGATCCTGCACCAGGCTGCTGGTCAATTAGTCAGTGTGTGTAATTCAAAGGCTGAGAAACGACCAGGGGGAGATGGAGAGTTTCTGTTTTCTGCTGTGTATGTGTTTGTGTTTGTGTGAATGAGTGTGGTGGTGATGCTAAAGCTCCGCTCTGAGTGCCTTCCATCGTCATGTTTGTGTTATAAGTAGAATTGTTTTTTCGTGTGACAGTATAACACTGGTGACATGGGGTTTTACAGCATTTTGCAACACACTGTCCCAATCCCCTTCACATTCAGTTTGTGCACAGTTATCTTCTCAACAAGTCGACAGTTTTCAAGGCTGCGGTTGATTTGAGAATCAGCAACTGCATTTAAGTGAGAATGGTGGAAAGTCTTCTTTGTCTCACCTCAACATTTAGTTAGTCTGGAGATCTTCACAATATTCCTAATATTTAACATACAAATCATACTGCATTTGTTCCTCCCATTTACATGTCTTTGCTCTCTTGACCTATTTTAATTATCAGCATCTTCTTTTCAATGCATGCTTTGCAGCTGCAAGTAAGTCTGCTCCCAAGGAATTCATTGTCAAACTGTTTGCTGTGTAAGCAATGAGTCCACATTATTGCATTACAAAATGTATTGAGCCATAGACTTGTGTAACAGTGCACTTCTTGATATAGTAGATTTATTATTTATAGCACGTAGACTTGGAGCTTTAATCCCTCAGTCTGTCTCTATCTATCTACCTATCATATCAAACTTGCATACACTTGCTTAATAGCAGGGGCTGAATACCTAATCAGAGCCTACCTCTGTCTCACCCTGGTTGTCATTTATATTACATACAGGAACAGGATGTAAAGCCTTGCAGTTAACTGCTGTCAGCTGTAGAAGTCATAAATCTCCTGTAGGATCTCTCTACACTTGGATGTGAGATCAGTACTCACATTTCCTTACCTGACCTGCATTTATTATCCCCTCCCCCTCTTCCACCACCACCACCACCACCTGTTTTTCCTCATGGATGTGTTTGTACAACTTTATATCAATTATATTATGGAGTTTCATCGCACAAAACAGAATGTAACACATGATCTGATTACTTCATCTTGAAGATGATGCAAACAGGCGGATGGTATCAAAATGTCCAATCTATAAGAATCCAGTCGTGATTTTCATTGATCATTTTTGATAAGTAAAGGTACAGTATAACCTCACCTGCACCATGCAATTACTAGAAAATGGTTTAATAAGCCTTTCACTCATTAGATATGTTTGATTGTCCAACTTGTTTTATATTCCATGAAAGAATAATAACAACTTAAGCAGGGAAGCTCTTTTTTTAAGAAGTGGTCTGATACACACCGACTGCTGCTACTTTTTTTTGTTTACTTGCGTAGGTAAGGAGGAATGGAAGAACTTTGTCGATCGACTGTTAACTCAATGTAAGCTCTGTAAAAATGCTTCACAAGAAATTGGAATTCACAAATTGTGCTTTGCTTTCAATTACATCAATTTATAATGGACAGACCGGGTAAAATTGCTTTGTAATGAGGATAATGGGTTATAAATTAATTGGAAGCATGTATGTAAAAACAATGAATGATCTCAAATTATACCAGACTGTGCAATGTTTCATCTCTCAAACATGTGACTCCAGTGCAGAGCTGAAGACCCTTTGTGATCTGATCCTGGGTGTTAGGACCTCTTCCTCTCGCCCGCTCTTGAGGGATTTTGGTGAAGCAGGCAGATGCAAGTCTAGGAAAGTTTGCTCATGTTTCAAAACATGTCTGCTCTTTCAACTACGTGCCCTGCATTCACTCTGGACTAAAACAAATCCTGCCTTCTCTTGCAGCGCTCACCTGCCTTTTATCTCTGCACCTTAGATTAATATTGCAAAACCTATAGCCGCTACCCTCATCCTCTCTCCTCTTGCTCTTGTTATCTCTGCATCCCATCTCTCCCAAACACATTCACTTCTTCACCTCCTCCGCTGCCTGCTCTTCCCCTCCTGTCAGCTCGTGGATATTGCTTTTCTCCTCTCCATCACTCTTGTTTTTCCTCACCGCTCCATCTCAATCAAGAATGCAGCAAGTTTTTATGAATTCATCAGGATGATCATGGACAGTCCTGGGTGGCGTGCAGGGAGGCAACAAGGTGAGATGATGGCTGTTGTAACAGACGGAGGAAAGGAAAAAAAGGGAGGGAGGGGAAAAAGAGCGGGGTTTGGAGGGTGGGGGTGGGGGGGCTGTTGCTGTACTGCTGAATTTTAATGAGTACCAGAGGGAATTTCTTCTACACATTTCTTTTCCCTCTGCTCCTTTGCTATTTTTTTTCTTGGGATGCACCCATCTACTACATGTCTCTAAATCCCTGTCACACAAATGAGATTTAACACTGTCTGGCTTTGGCCTCGTTCGGCAGCGTGTCAGTGGATGGAGCCATCGGCTGCACACAAAGGAAACAGCAACCCAAAAGTCATAATTGAACTGCCAATTTGTCATGTTTATCTCTACTGTCTTCCACCAGCCACCCAAACAAATCACACATGCGGCACCCACCACATCCTCTTCCTGGAAACTGAAGCAGATGTAAGCAGTGTTTCTTTACATAACAGATCTGCTGCTAATTAGTAAATTATTCATTATGTTCATTAGTTTCTTCCAGATCACATTGTAAGCCTCCACACACTCTGTATCCATTCTTCATGTTATTTTCTTGCCATCTTTCTTTCTCATCAACCTTCTCTCATATCTTTGCCCAGTTAGCCTTCCTAGCCTTTGGCTTTTCTACACTATCTTTGCCTCGTCTTTTCCCCTCCTTTCTTTCTCTCTCTCTCTTTCTCTCTCTCCCTTTCTCTCCTGGGAAGACTTTATTATGCTTTGCTCTGACAGCAAAGTACACAGATAAAAGATAATTGCCTGGCTTGACTCCTCCATTGATATGAAAATAGGATTTAAATTATTCACAGTGGTGTAAAGGTTAGTTGAAGGTTATTACAGGCACATAGAAGTAGAAAGGCAACAGGGTAAGAAGAAAAAAAGACCTTGTGTGTTGCAAGCTGTGGCCGGAAGGTGAGGTGCCTTTCTGAAAGGCTAATTTGCAGTGCAGGCAGTGGAGACATCTTGCGAACAAACCACAAAAGCCTCTCCGGGGGATTTGAACATGGTGGTGAAAGTCAGTTATTAAGCAGCACATTAAGGCTGGCTGCTCAACAGAAAAACATTGTCAGTTGTAAATAAGGCTGTATGGGATTCTTGCTTACACTATAATCCTATTTCCTTCGTGCCCTGTCTAGCCTTGTATAGCATTTTATGCGTGACATTTCCTCCTTTATGCAAAGCCATCAGTGCACACTGGGTAATAAACAATCCTTTCTCCAGAGAGGTTGAAGTGTTGGGTATAAATGTGGGTCACCTCTGTTGGGACACTGGCTTGTTTTGCACTGTGGACATGATGCACTCAAGAAGGGGTGAAGGAGTATTACCTGCTCTGTTGTTGCCGGTCTCCCTGAGGACACGTTCACTGATCACAGCAGGAGTTTGTTGGATAAATAGGAGAGGGGAAAGGTTATAACGAGTCCTTTTTCTGCTCCCCTCGTATTACCTTGGAACCAGCGTGTGTGTCTGAAGAGCTTTGTTATGCCTGCAGACAGGATTCAGACTGTTCTTATGTGGGAAGGTTGCAGCCGTTGGCCCGTTACAATCCACCATCATCCACATGTTTGGCTGGCACAACCGTGTTAGACTTTCTGCTCACTGGATTTGAATCTATTGATGAATAGATTTGGCAAATAGGCCTTCATATCAAATAATGTAACAGTAGTTTTAAAGGTGTGTAGGTTCTACTACTACTAGTAGAATGAGTTTGTTTTCATGGAGCACACAGCCTGACAGCTTCCAAGCTGAAAATTGTCATAAGTCACAAGTCACTTGGATGCAGTATAAACAACTAATTGACATTTCATAACCTGACCAAGTTGTAAAAGCAAATGGTTCCCTATACGTATCCAGTAGATGTTGAGCATTATCATTAATTTAAAAGAAATTCTGACCATGTGATTAATTTAAGTCAAATATTTACTATTCCTGTAGCTCGTTTTTGTTCTCCAAAAGAAATATCTAGCTGCCATAACTCCTTCAGTTCACTAGGTCGTTGCTTTGTCTGCCTGTCACGTTTGTCAACACGTAATAAACATTTTCTTAAAGCTCCTGTAAGGAACATTCAGAAAACTGCAAACAGAATACAATACAAAGTTAATCCTCTGCAGAAGGATCAGGATCGTTACAAAAGTGCTATAGTATGAATGAAAAACTTATTGCATCTGTTGCACATAATTCTGAAGAATTCCTTTCTGTAAAAGCAAAGCCGTTGACAGAATTTGCAAACATTTTTTTAATCAAAGATATTTCTTCAAGGTTTGATCTTAATGTTTTAAAGGGAAGATATGACATAGATATTTGTACAAACAAACAGTAATTTTCCCTCCATAAAAATAAGCATCATTCCTTCATTTCCTTTTCTGAGACAATTAAAAAAAAATAAAAACAATTAAAAAAAGATTCCAAAGTTAGGGTGTCCTTCCGCTGCCTCCCCCTCCCATAGTAGGATATTGATTACCTGAAGCCAATCACTTAACAGTGTCATATCCTTAAAGAGCAGCTAAGCCCCATTTTCTTTCGTATTACTTAATTAGTGATACAAGCCAGACGCACTAATCTATGCATCCCCTCTCTGATACTCTTTAGATGTGCACCGCTTTGATTTTTCTGACCCAGCGAGGAGTATTGGGATTGGGGTGCACTGCAGGAATGCTAATATGTTTTTGAAAAGAAGAGGATCTGTCAGCCTGCTGTCAGACATGAAGAGATCAAGAGTTTTTATATACACACCTGTACATGTCATCAAACAAATTCTGTTTTAGTGTCCCCTGTGGAAAATGACAAATGTGATACCTAAAGTTGGCAAGTGAAGAGGCAGTAATACAGAAATGGATATACAGTTTTGTCCTTAAAAGTCCTATTCTTATACCTTCACAGAATGAGAAAGAAACGATTGCTCTTCAAACTGCCTGAAATAAAGCAATGATGTGCATTTATTGCATTTTGCATGACATGCAGTGGTTGGCTGTAATAAATGCAAACAAAAACGTCTGCCTCATTGAAGCCCCGTTTAGGGCTTTCACACTTGCAGAAATCTCCCGAAAAACTCAGGATATTTCCCGGAGGAGTTGTACATGTGAACGCAAACAGCCAAATTTTTAGCTCGGACTTCACCCGGAGTTTCTCCTGCCTGACTCCTAGTATTTTTGTTTTCGCAGCAAGTCCGAGTGAGCTGATGTGAGATCGCTGCAGGGTATTCTCCGGAGAATTCACCTCGAGCCAATAGGAGGGGGAGTGACGTTTACATACTGTTACTGCTGCACGGTGCATAGACTCTATGCATGCGACCACTACCATCTCCGTGCATGTAATTAAACGGCTGCATTACGTTTTCTGTTTGCCAGTTTGTTGTTCTCCGCTCATTTGTTGATGTTGTTATTATGTTGGACTACACGTAGCATTGATGTAAAGGCAAATATTCTCATTATAGCGTCGTGTAGCGGACTCTGTTGCTTCGTCTGCTTCTTCCACGTTGTTTTTTTTTACATCACTTCTTACCTCAGGAGACCCCCCGCCCACCCTCCAGTCTGACAGGGATAGTCTCCCGCCTTAAGGAGCATATGTGAACAGCCAGGTCGGGAGAATATCTGGAGCAGTCCTCCTGTAATTATCTACATATTTTCCGGAGTTCATGTGTGAAAAAGGCTTTTGCTAGCTCCTGGTATCACCAGTGGAGTGGTCAGGGGTTTTGTGCCTTGCTTAAAGATCGTTTAGTTGTTCTTGCTTAGAGAGGGTGGTGTTTATTATCCCCTTCCCTCATACAGATTTCACATTTCTGCTGCCTCATTGAGAAACGTTAGTAATAAACAGCAGAGTATGACTCCTGAATGAGATCAGTCTCTGGTGTACGACTAAAGCCAGGGTTAGGCTGCCTGGGCATCCCTTTGATGAGGCCAGATTTGTGTATCAGTCATAAGCCAGTGCCACTACCTAGCACACTTCAAACAGGCTTAGTGCTAAGCCAATTAGCATGACTTTGCATGGTGTTGATCTGCCTGTGACATGGAGCAGACTGGGCTTAATTGCGTATTGCTGCGCTGACTAATGCTAATTTAGTAGCCTCCAGGAAAGCTGAGCCCCGAGGTAAACAAAGCAACACGGCTAATATGCTGTTAGTGCTGTCTCCATGCACCAGCAGAACTGCTGCTAATCTGCTTACAGCAAGCAGCACGTACTCACACAGCTCCAGGCTATGAACTGATTTCTTTTACTCATAGACTTAAGTAGATCTGTCACTGCTACTGTACTGTACAGCCAATGTATCTGATTCAATATGAATTACTCAGTGATGAGTGAAGAGGATGCAATGATGAAAAGTGGAAAATGACTCAGAGACATTACTCAACAACATTGTCTTACTCAACAGTGATTCATTTAGGCGTTTTGAAGTTACAGAGTCCCAGGAAGCCATCACCTTGCCTAGGATAATCCTCCCTTAAAGCGATACTTGCCGTCGGGCGCTGGCCGGCGGGGCCGCCGCTAGCCACCAGGCACTGGCCGCTGCCAGCACACATTTCACATTTCTACTACCATATATGACCCAATGTCAATACAGATTCATGTTTCAACGGGTGAAGTACAGTCTGTTGTGTCTACTGTAAGTCTCAAATGTTAAAAGTGTGTCATTTCAGTGATTTTCTGGTGATCTACCCCCATGTCTGACTCTGCTTCTTAGTCTTTGCCTGAAAACACAGATTTGTCAAAAGTAACTTAAAGGAAGAATGTGCGACTTTTTGATCCAGTAGATGTCGCACTTGAGCATCGGCATGAAACCAAAACGAACTGCTGTTTGGCCACACCTCTGCTGTTCTGAATCCTTCGCTCTTCTCCAACCCCTCTCCACTTGTGTTCGCACAAAGAAGTTATCACTTAGAAAGCTCCATAATTAAGCACCATTAAGCGCAAGCAACTGACAAAATTGTGCTTTGCTCAAGCTGCAATTGCCTGTGGTCTGCATTGTTGGGATAGCAGGCTAATATTAGCACACTTTGGTTAACTTATAACTTCACATTGCACATAAATTGACACTAAAAGAGCAGTTTATTAATATTCTTTTCTCCAGTCCTTGACTAGCACAGCTTTATACCCAAGGCCGTCCCATCTATGTAAACATTATTTAAACAAGGCTCAGACAACAGTACAGTTGGCAGGACTCACTCATCTCACTCATTGTAGACAGCCATGACTCAGAGAGACATTTACAGAGGATAGACATGTACTGGATTTCTTCTATATTTATGTATAAATGTTGCACAATCTTCTTTTAAAAATGGAAGTTAAAGCTTTTTTAAAAATATTTATTTTTGGGCTTTTTATGCCTTTATAGTAGCGATGGGATAAAGGATAGAGTCGGAAATCAGTTTGTGATACTGGTGAATACCGCGTGCGTGTGTGTGTTTTGAGTGAATTTGTGTGGATGTGTATGGCTGGTACAGTAAGGGTAGCCTAGCCTCACATCTGAGGAGGCCTGCAGGAATGTTCCCAGCCTTTGAAGACTCTGCTGTCTGCTCTCAACAAGTATCATGTCCAGAATGAATGGAATGTGGCTTCACAAGGCCTCAACCAAGTCTGTTTTATTGAGGGATCCTGTTGGCTCCCTCCTCAGGCTGCCTTTGTTGTTGTGGGGGGAATCAAGAGGGCACATACATACTGATGAGGAGCCCTAAGAAACATTCCCCTTCAGTCAAAACACACAAACCAGGCTGTGTGAGACCAAGAAGATAGAATCACAATGAAACTGTGGATTATGGGTGCAATACTATACCTCATACCTTTCGTTAAAAAATAATTTATCAGACCACTTAATATGGAAGGTTATTGATAGATTTCTGATGGAGCAACAAAACTTTTTTTCCCGTTAGTTGTTTTAAGTTAAAAACTCCGGTTTCACAACTATCTTTACAGTTTTCCAGAGTCTTTACAGATATTTTGCCAACAAAATAATAATTTAATAGTGAGGATCACAGCCACTGTAAGTAAGCTCAGAATTAAGATATTGATTCATCTTCCATCATAAAAAACAAAACAATTTAGGTTTGTGCATTCTTCAATCATAAAGTGAAACATTAGTGTTTTACAGCAGGCATATTAAGTTTGCCCTCTTTGTCTTTCATATGATAAAAATATGTTTCAGCCTCTCAAAATCATTTGTAATCACAAATGGCTAAACCATTGTTGGAGACTGATGTAGAATAAAAGTGCTTTTCTTTTTTGGCTTCTTTGGGCTAATTTTAAAATTGGGAGATAATTTCTGCAGGGCTGAGTAAAAGCTTAATACGCTGGTCTTACATTGCTCATCAAAAAATCCCAGACAACCATAAAGGAAAAGTTTTTCTTTAAAATATGTAAAGACAGGAGTGACTGCAGAAACACCCAAAGACTGGATTGTGGTTGAGGAGTGTGTATGGAGACCTGTATTTTCAAACTATCACTGAGCAAAGTTGAAGGCATTCCATAAAAAGATCCCTTTCTATGTAATATGTAATGCTGATGTTGACCATAAATCTATGATATACTGCATCAAAACAAGAACACTCACTGTATGTATACTGTGAACATACAAAGATGGAATGGATTGGTAGAATGCTGTAATGTCTATAACCTGCAAAGTTTATTGACCTTCAGGATGGATGGCGCTTGCTCACAGTGTTTCTCCCTCTTCATCGCTTCCTCCCTTCCCTCTCTCCCGCACTGCATTACTTACTCCTGACTCCTGACTCAGCGTCTCACCGGCCCAGACACCGATATTGAGTGCTTTTTATCGTAGCCGCACTTTTTCCTCGTTTGAAACAATATAGCCTGACTGTTGCTATTGATTTTAGTGGATTGTGCTCTGGTAAGCACTCCTTCAAGCCCCTGCTGCTATATTAAGCAATCGTTTCCCACAATAGATGACACTCTTTCCCTGCCTCCCGCAGCAGTTTGGTTGCCACTAATGGGCCTGGCATTACTCAAACACTACATTGATTGCACGGTAGAGGATTTTAAAAAGGAGAGGTCGAAGTTTCCGTCAATGTGGTCGTCACAAACGAGCCTGTTTTTAGGCATGGGGGAATTTCTTTTTCTTCGGGACTGTTACAGTCTGACAGCTCAAGGAAGTAGTGCCATTAAATTATGTTCAAACAGGCTGTGATGCAGGCGTGAGGGCAGTGCAAAAATAAACTGAATAGCCCACTGTGAAGTATCTTGGACTGGAAATGAAACCTTGAAACAGTGATGTGCCTGGATTGATTCCACTGGCCCAGCATTTATTTGCATGTCTTTGGTTCTAATGTGATGTGACTACATTTCCCCACCAGGCACTGAGGCCCTCTGAAGTATGTCTCTTTAAATCACTGGGGCCTTGGGAGTGCGACTGCAAATTATTTCAGACTCTCGGCTGCTTTTCACATCAGTTGTGGCGCATTGGATTCCCGCTACGCTATCTGCTATCTCCTCCCCATGTCACTGAGCGTCAATAAATCAGTACGCTCTACAGGCAGACCAGAGAACATGTGGGGAAAATAACATGCCCTGTAGTCACACATATTTAAATATACAAGGGCTCCGTGTTGCTGCTGATTGGGCCACACATCACTGCCCACCGCACCCAAGACAGTGGGAAAAATGGCTGCCGTTTGGGAACACTTAAGTGGTGAAGCCATTTAGCATGTGACTCACCGACGTAACCTAATTGGCTGCACACCACAGACAAGAGAGCAGGTTGTTTGAGAGTGTAAGTGTGTGCTTTCTTCCTTCACAGAGCATGGTGTGTAAAATCTATAAATGTAAGACTTTCACAGTGTACATCCAGTATCATTAGACGTGTGTATGTGGTATGATACATTTGATTTTCTTGCTGTATTTCTTCTACATGATGGGGAGATGTAACCAACAACAGAGAGACAGGAAATATGGGGAGGAATAGAAGGGGAGGATGTCCATGTCCTAAACACGTCAGGACAGGTGTCTAACCTGCATCAAGTTGAAGCTACAAATCATTAACGTCTTAACACATGTCTAAAAATGGATTTAGTCTCAAATGCATTCTGATTAATAAATGCAAGACAAAATAATTTTTTGTTATTTTAGTATGATGGTTGTAGTGGAAATGTAGCATACGAGTCTTCAGGTTTCTTGCAACTTAGGAGAGCTGCTAACAGCTCTGTCTTTGCTGCTTATTTAGCCATCTGTAGCAAATAGCTTTTGGGAGTTTCCACTCACATTTTTGTTTATAGGCTCAGTCTAATAGTTTATTACTGAGTTTGAACACTCACTGACGGTCCACTAGGCAAACTACATCAAGCGATGTATGACTGATTTGGATAATGTTTTACTTACTCAACTAGACAGTAGAAAAATGCAATATATTGTCTAATCTCTGTTCCAATTGTGATTTGTCATTAAAGAATGTGCCAAATATAATTAAATACAAGTTATAATATTAATTTGAAAAAAAAACCCAACAGCAACACAACATCTATCAAAGCCTACATTTAGTCTGCATTTTGCTGGTGCTTATTTTCTTCCCTTTGTCGTACATGTGGACTTAACGTTTTTAATGCCAACAGGTTATATGGTTGGCAATTTATGTAGAAGTAAAAACAAACTAGTTGTACTTATCCAGTGTCATTTGGTTATCTAGGATTCTCAGATCAGATAGTATGACGTAAGAGATATTTAACTGTCTTCTGTTTATCTCTAGAACAATATTTTACCAACATGAACATCTTCGTAAAAAACCCATGTAACCGTCTACTGTTCATCACTTTGTCTTCACTTTGCCTTTTGTTCATAGAGGCATAGTCAACAGTCTCCTCATGTATTCATGTTAAACCGCGAGACAACTGACACCGGGGTGGGGGGGTCGGGGTTGAGGGCGGGGTTTCTGAATATTACAGTAGGGGCTACGTGTTGTGCATCCATGCAAAAGGCTGTGGCTGCCCACCCAGCTGTCTGTCAACATCTCAGAGGGGACAACTGTCAGATTAAGAGCCCCAGCTTAATGTCAATAGATCACAATCTGCCTCCTGGCCTCAATTATATTGCCTCTCGTCCTCCAACCTTCCCCCGGTGTTGAGAGGAGTATTAGCTGTGAGCCTCATCATGTATTCAGAGCTGTAATGGCTTCTCCGCGCCTGCACCGCATAGATTAGCGCCGAGGGCCGAAGGGAAGCTACATGTTGGCACAGGCTTTATGAACATTGCCATGATGGATGTCGGGCCCGAGTGTCATTAGTGCTGTTGTGCTGTGAATTCAGCAGAAGATTGCCAGAAAATCCTCTCAGCATGGCTTGATATCCTGTTAGTAGAGCCATGGCGTGGGACATGTGCACATGTGCTCTGAGGACTAATTTGCTAATGGAAAATTGGTTGTATTTCTGTGAGTAACCATGGCTAGATATTTTTTTGTCACTGTGTCTGTCATTTTCCCAATAACTATCCTCAGTGTAATATATGCTGGTGTTGTGAGGATGTGGAGACTAAAAGGACTCATTCGGTGAGGTCGAGAAATACACACACTCGTACACAACACACAAGCTTCTTTTTTTTTTCATATATTGCTTTTACTCCCCCACTCTTTCACACATGGCCAGTCCCTTTGGGCCCACCTCTGCTAGCCAAGGTTTATTATCTATTTGACAGAAGGGCTGGTGGAAGGCATTTGAACAGCCCATAAATTGTCATGCAGGCTGCAGTGTGATGCCTACCGCTTTCATTCCCCCGGCAGCCTGGCATATAACCTCGGTGCCAGCCCATCACATTGCCATTTGCCGATCCAAGTTGAAGCAGTGCAGAGCAATTATAGCATAAATCATTTACATAGTGGCTGGGCTAATTTTCATAATGTTTCCTTTATTATCAGAGGGAGAAATTAACCCAGGAATATATTTACATACCAGCCGCCAATCGTAACAGCTTGCTAATTGCCTGTTAGATGATTAATAAGCTTACAGCAGATGCTAATGAATCGAGCACTCATTGTTTCAAAGGTGCTCATGTGGCAGGGCTTGTGTTTTTTTCCTCTAGCTTAATTACGGCCATAATTATGTACTTGTTGCATGTGCTTTGAAGCAAATACAGTCAAATAATAGAAATGATATATATCTGAGTGAATGGATGGCTGATTGTGGTTGAATGTTTTCACTGGTTGGAGAAATAAACCAAAGAGACAAATTCCTTTAGAGTCCTTTAGTGGCGTGACTCCCTCTCTCAGTCAGCACTTATCACCAGTCATTTGTGATCACAATGGTGCAATGTTGAATTGCCCCCAGACAAGGGACCAAAAAAACTTTATGATCCCCCTGGATATTTCTAGTAGCCAAAGGATGGTGCGACACTTGTGGTCCATTTTCTCATATTGACTTGCAACTCCTTCTGGTCATAACTGCCGTATCAAGTTTTACTTTTCAGATTCACACTAATATAAAATGATTTAATGCACCAAGCTACCAGTCCTTTCCTTGATAACCTTACATGCATCCCTTTGACATTGTGAACTGAGTGAAAATGTCACGTAAGAAGCCTTTCATTCATAATATTCTCTCTTAGTTTGCTACATGCTGTATATATCGTACATAAGTATGTGTGAGCTCTACCTCTCTCTCATCCAGTCTATTCTTTTGTACAACATTATCATACCCATCCTAACAGACAGATAAGCTTTGGTTTATGGAATAACGGCTGACTCACCTGTGGTGATGCAGAACCGAATAAATCCTCTTTTAAATCCGTTGCTTTGCATCACTTATTATTTCAAATATCCCCTGTGCTGTTTTAAAGTCTTCTGCTTTAGAAGTGCCTCCATCTCCTACACACAGACAGAGACACACACCTAAACAATCTCTTCTCTATTTTACACAGATGCTTGCTCAGTGCCCATGTTACACATTTAGAAAGAAAATATTTCCCTAATCCCTGTCTCTTTCTTCCCAGGCTTTAGTTTCCAGTTAAATAAATGGCTGTGATTTAATTGTACTGCACCACAGTGCTCTCAGTGCAGCGAGTGATTAGCACGACAATGTCTCCTAAAACCCTGCGCTGTTGTTTATTTAATTGTCCCTATGATGCTGCAGCTATGCTCTATTTATTTTGGTGCTTAACTAAAACAAAAGCCAGGGTTCAACTTTAGTGGAGGCTCATGCAATATTGAGCAGAGTGGAAGACTGCACTGCACTCTAGAGATGTGTCTCCCAAACAGCGCACAAAGCCAAGTGAGTGTGTACTGTATGCGCGTGTGTGTGAGTGTTCAGGCGTGTTCATTCAGTGTTTGTGCCAATCCTGCGAATAACACAACTTTCAGTCTATGAATAATTTTCTGTGTTTATGCTTTTTTTGCCCCCCGAGTTGCTATTTTCTCCCTCCTGGCTTTCTTCCATTTCTAATGCAGATTTCTCCCCTCCATCTCCCACATTTCTCTCCCTTTTACCTTGATGATTTCTTGTTACTATTACTGTTACATTTGAATATGTTTTTACCAAGTTTGTTTCAGTTTTATTTTCATTTCTGCTTTCTAGAGTAGGTCTTACAAAAATGAATACAAGGAAACTTTTTGTGGTGGTTTTGGTTTTACAAAAAAAAAAGAACAGAACAGTTCAGAGCAATTTAGCCCATGTCGTTGGGTATTTCATCTGGATCAGGAACTATACATGTCAGTATAAGGTCTACATGCAAATCATACTTCAATCAGACTCTGTAAAGAAATCATATTACTCACAGGACATTATTCACTAAAATCACTGTGATAGATTGAAAAGTCTCCACTGCATTAATAAAACGAGTCGGGACGATAATGGATTTAAACTTAAATAAGCAACTTGAGTGATCAACTGAAGTGTAATTATAGTTTAACGTTGGTTGCTTCATTTGGTCAGTATAAAATACACAAATCCCCTTCCCCAAGATGGTGTGTTTTTCTTATCACCAGTCATCCCTCTCTGGATGATGCATGTTACATCTGGGGTTAACAGGAAATTGATAATTGTCTCATGATGTTGGTAATTTAAGATGAAACTCTAAATGGCTTTATTGTTACCAGAAGTGCCTGAGGCTGAGCTCACCACATGTCTGACAACAGCTACAAGCGCTGACAGAAACACCTTCACCTTTCAGATCGTCACACATCATTGATCAAAGAAACAAGACATGTACATTCAGATGGTAAATAACAGGGAACAAGACGAAATGTGGCCTCATATTGTGGTTCTTCAGAAAGTCTTTAAAGTATTGCTCTCTCTGCCATTGCTCTCTGTAAAACATGGTGAAATCTACAGAAATGGTTTCAGTTGTTGTTGTTGTTGTATTTAGCTAAGGTAGTAACAACAGAGCCAGGTTCATCTCTGTGTTAGAGGGGAGCTGTCAGCTAAAGATGGGGGTGTGATGAATTGAAATGTTATCATTGAATCACACCGCTGGAGGATTTGCCAAAAGCTAGTATGTAGCATATTGTTGTTTACCATGCACAACAACTTTGTTTGGGCTCGGAGAATTTGTTTGTCTTGCAAAAGCAACTCATCAAAAGTTCATTCATAATTCAAGAAATCCACGCTTTCTTATTCACTTGTTTGTATTGTGTTTGATGGAAATAGTTTCAGATGACGTAGCATGCTCTAGTGTCTATAGTTTAGCATTAACCTCAATGTATAATTTACTGTCTTGCATATCTTGTTTGATTACTTACTTGTATCTTTTATCTGTTTTGTTGTTGTGTTTATAATTTTGATGTATGGGTTACTGCCCTTTTTTTGTTTGTTCAACTTTGAAAATGCTAATAAAAAAAGAATGGGGAAAACCTCAATGTAGGCTGCTCCATGTGGGCCAAGTTAAATACACTTGCCATTACAGTCTAACTGTAGTCCATAAGTCAGAAGGGGGCTCTATGGCAGAGCCATTGAGGGGTTAGTCTTTCAACCATTACAGCTCTGTATTTGTCTTTGGACTGGTCTATGTACAGTTCTATTTGAAGCAATGTTTGAGATCTCTTTTACAAAGATTTACTAATGATGTTTACACAAGACAATCTGTTTCTTTATCTAGTCTAATGTTAAATAACTTGCTACACAAAGATTGACCTTGCTCAGCTGCCTGTTTATATCTAACTACAAGGCTACAAGCCAGTGTATTTTCCATTTTCAGAGGTCAGACTTTGCATATATAATATTCATCACATGTTTCTTTCACCAGGGAAGAGTGATCCTTTCATTGATCTGTACACTAACTGAGTTAGACTCTATTCCTACCTATCCAAAGTGTACTTAGAAGTACATATGAATAAGTTCATTCAAGGACGTGGACGCAGCAGTGATGCTCCTCCATTCAAACTATAACAAACATTATACAGGTCATACTAGTGATACACACTGCGGTACATTAGCTGTGAAGTCTGGCAGGGGATCTTTGGGAACCTCATCTGAGCTCATTTATTTCCAAAAGTTGGCCAGACTCTGCAAAATCTTGCTCATAAAATATTAATAAAAACAAATCTTCAAGGGATGTGTATGAAAATATTGTAGAGGGACCAATTAGGCAGAGTGCCTGAGGTTTTTTTTTACACTTTCTTCCAGGGTTTACATTTTCATACATGTTTAACACTTACAGAGGAAATTGCAGCTTGTGGATCAACACATTCTACTGAAGACGTGCTCTCAATCTAAAATGTAAATTCCTTATTAAATTGAATACCAACAGCTATGCATATGATATTAACATGCAAATATACACACACACATTCATTTTTCTATATTTATTCAAGCTACTACTCATTCACGTGGGCTCCTTTCTCAGTTAAATAGATACAAACTTAAATACACTTGCTGTGTCACTGAGCATTTCTAAATGTAGGAAGTTTTTAAAAAAATTCTTAAAGGATGGTACAGTAAGTGTTGTGCACAGAATAGCTTTTTTCCTGTTAAATGAACTTTGTTTGCTGGTGATATATTTGGTGCTGTTTGATTTGATCTGCTCTTTATTTTAAAGCAGAGGGATTCAAATGTAATCCTGTGTGAATAGAGGATTGTGTTGGTTTAACTGGTCGTCATACTTCTTCTATAAGTGATGTACTCTTATGTATTCATCCCATATCGCTATACAATATATGTTAAAGGATCAGACGGTATAAAGCATGCTCAAGGTTATTGGCCATTATGTGTATTAATGGCTATTTCACCCAGAGGAGGCTGACTCACACTCTGATTAGTCTTTTTGGTCATTGTGTGCTTTGAGACTTGATGAGGTCAAGTAAACAGCAGGACGGTAGACCACCAGAGAGAGCTGCAGTCAGGCAGTTAAATCCCTTTCCAGAGACATCCAAAAACAAACCGTCAACAAGGTTAATTTGTTATTGAAAATAAAAGGATCTCCCTGCCTGCAGTAAAAAGGTTGAGAGTGAAGCACTTTTAGATCACAGAGCTGTTTCTTCCACCATTTGCAGTGATGATGTTGCATCAATTACAGCCTAGGTAAAATGTTTCTAAAATATTTTATTTCTTTGCACACTGGATCGGAGGTCAAACATTTCAACATGTCCTAAATTATAAACACCATTTTTTCAGTACTTTCAAACAGTTTGAAACGTTGGATTAAATAAAGACTTTTCAGGTAACACAACTGGACCCTTAAAAAGGAGAAATGACCAACAAAAGCGTCCTTAAAACTTGGAAAACTTATGTTTTATATTATCCATGTTAAAATGACTAAGCACATTCATATAAGAATATGAAAAGTCAGATTGTTTTCATTTGTAGATAAAGAAGCAATTCTTATGTGTCCCTTCCTTTTCCTGCTTTGTGGGCAAATACTAGACAGTTGAACTGACTAAAATAAGAAGAACAGAACAGCTCTCTTTAACAACCAATCTCTACACCTAATTTTCTGGCTCACGACTGCTAATGTTTGCACAACACTGCATTCCACATAAATTGGCCTCCTAATCACAAACATCTGCAAGTGGAGCTGCTAAATGATACTAAATGATTAAATCTGTAAAACAAACAAAAGTGTCGGACTGTTCTGTCAGCGCAGTAAAACCCATTCAGCTTGAAAGCAATAACATTGTCAGCTGTGCATTTGGCCCTGTAGTCAGTCAAACCTCTGACACGGTGATTTGTCTGCTTCACTCTTAATTGCTCACCAGAAGGAGCCAAACTCAGGGCTCATTCTCTCCTGGCACCTTGTCCTAATTATAGATATTGCTTTGGCAACATTACTTACTCATTCAGCATTTTCTTTATCAGTTATCCAATAAGTGCTTGTTCCATAAGAAGCTAATTGGAGGGTGTTGTGTGCTTTCAGGACTAGGAGAGAGGAAAGTCACTCTTAGAGCTTCTTCTGTAGGATGACAAAACGCACAAAGACGGGCTGAGGTTAGCTGCTATTATTTGGCTTTTAGTCAGTATCACAGTCAGTTGTCTGACAGGAAACGATGTCAACGTGTTGTCTGGCTGGAAATATGCCAAAGAAACACTTGTACATTTGCAGACCATTTTAGCCAATTTTACCTTTTTTAAATGTGTAAAGAGCACCAATCACGATGCATAGGCTACACTAATCTAATGTTCAGTCTACCCTTGCTCCCTCCCCTCGCCTACAGGTGCAAGTACGCTTTGACACCTGCTCTGCAGATCATTGGGGAGACGTCTGTTTGTACATCCCTCGATTGAGCTCCTTGTTTATCTTAGATTTGGATCATTGCGTTACTCTAACAAACCTCCACTCAGATTAGCTGTTATAAGAACAGAATATGGAGTCTTTTAAAAGAGTGGAGATAATTGGATGTCTTTATAAAACATGCTGCTTGATAATTAGGTTACGGTCTAAAAAGCAAGAACCGGGAAAGATAAATAAAGAGACAAAGCGGCTCAAACCGTTGTATTTAAAGTTTTGCCACAAGAAAACGATTTCTTTTGCCCAGAGAACTCAAATGTAAACTTGAATAATACAACCAACAGGTTTTTCCTCTAATGTTAAAGCATGCATATCAGCTGTTTATCAGTCAGGCTCTATTTGATTCGTTTTAGAGCGCTTTTTGCCGTCTGCTTGTGGTGAGCAAAACTCTGTCTGAGGTTTTTATTTCAAGGTGGGAACAAGACGAAACACTGTGCTGTTGCATGTTGTGATAACTTTCTCTTTGGATGCCTTCGAGCTTGTGAGAGTGCTGCAACACGCGGTAGTAAGAGGACATTTAAGACATTTAATTCTTGCATGATAATGAATTAATGATAAGGTTTGTGTTTTTTACTGTTTGCGTTTTAGGGCTGTTAAATGAAGGTTATTAAGCACATGTGACTATTCAAAGCACATGTCCAGTAGTTGCTCAATATGGCCAGAATTCTGTGATGATGTCGGCCAAATTGCCTGTAAACAAAACAAACTCTGGCTCCAAGACTAGATGCTGTATACAATTTATTGAGAAAGTTCTACGCTTTGCCAGGGTCTGTCCTGAAAACCTGCAGAGGTAGACGTTCAGAAAGAATCTTGATCTGAACCGAGAACCATCTTGACTTCCCACTGAGTTTCATCTTCACTGCGATGGTCCAATACCACGCTGATGTACTGCGGACAGATAATAATGATCTATAGCATACTTAATGACGTTTTTTTAATGTGGTAAATGTTATTTCATCTTATATATTTATTTAAGTTCCAAAGAACCACTTTGCTGGGCGTACGAAAGTGATATGTGTCCAGGTGTGCTGGGTTATATTAATATTTGTAGAAAATGATTCAGAGTTCATATTGAACTCCAAACATAAACTCTGAGCCTCAGGAAATTTGAGGATTTACTGGACAAAATGCAAAAACAGGTTTTCACTGGTTGATTGGCATGATTATAAAACCCTTAATCATGTTTCCCCTTCCATGGTGCGATGTGTATTGTTATTCTTGGGACTTTTGATACTTTAAGTGAAGGTTTTATCCGCTGGGGACGAAATGACATCACCAAGGTTAGACTGACAAGTGGAAAACAAAACCTCTCTGCAGACTCGCTCTGACCCTGGCTCCACTGACCTCCACATCCGTGACAGCCAGAAAATGCGCGTGTGGAACCTATTTGAGAGAGCAGCCTCGGTCATACAGAGTTGAACTCATGTTTTTATTAACTTTAAGCCCCTGGCAGCCAGGATGGAGTCACTTGATGAAATCCCTCCTGCTGCCACATTTCACTTGGAACACTTAAAACAAACACACGTCATCCCTTTGTGTCCCCATTTTAAATGTTGTTAAATATTGGCTGGTTATGTTATTTCAAAATCCACAAATCTGAAACTGATTATACCAATTTATATAGTCAACAAATTTTACAATGTGAGCTTCCTCACTGCTCTCTTTCTAACTTTTAATCCTCTTTCATACAGTTAAGGCCTTTGCCTTGCCTCATAAATCCAGACATGTCATAGATGTTTCTTGACACAGTGCAATCATCTGTAAACTACTGTTCTATTGACTACGGATTTGGAAACTTCACACACTCTTGAGGCTCGCGGTGTTGTAAACACAGTCATGTCACTTAGGGGATTGGTGCACTTACGCGGATGTCAGATGTGCACACTGTCTCCATTAAGCAACAGAAGTGAGGGTGACAATTATGTCAGCTTTCCAGCAGAGGACACAGACTGCAGCTGTACTCCCATTACTTTGATTTGCTCATGTCTCTGGAGAGAGCGTGTGAGTAGGAGTTGGAGAGGTAAAGGAGCAGAGGGAGGTTTCATTAGATGCCCATCAGAGAGTCAAAATAGCAGGTGAAACTTCTGGTTCTCTGGCAAATGTGAGTGTTTGTACACGCAGTTGGCATTTCTCCAGACCCTTCTGCCCTTGGCTGATGATAAACCAGGGAGGTGGGTAGGTAATAGCTTTCCTGCACCTGCTTATTCATCCAAAATCCTTCACTTAAAGGACGAAGGAGATTAAGTCCTGCTCAGGTGTCCCACTTCCCCTAAACCTGCTGACCTTTGCTGATTGACTCGTCAATACTGAGCCAACTTGCTGCTTTCGGAGGCGAACCACCCTGCACAGCAGAACAGAGAGGCTCACCTTTGACAAATGAAGACAAATGTCTTTTGGAAGGCAGCCATTTTTATGAGGAAATGTTTTTTCCCCTTCCCCTCGTGTTAATCACTCGGAAGAACAAGGATTTCACTGTCTCTATGTGAATGTCGAGTGCTAAGTGGGAGCAAATGTGCTGTGACAACAGCTTTTTGGAAAGGGAAAGGGAATAGAATATATCTGACGTGGGGGGGGGGGTTCAGTCAAATGTGTGAAAGTTGCTTTTTGGCTCATTGGGGATTCTGGTTGTTGGCTACCATTTTTGCCACCGCTCATTGGCGCAGACATTTTGGGATGATGGACTGACTGCGTGTCCAGCAGGATGTCTGTGCTGCAGAGAGGTAAACAAGTACTGACATGCATTGTAAATGTTATCACCAAATGAAACAAAAACTGCACTTGTTTTTGGAAACCACATGACTGCTTAATAAAACATATTTTACATATTTTTATCTAAAGCATAGTAGAAAACAAAGTTGCTCAGGAGTTTCATGCATGTACACACACAGACACACAGACACACATCTGCCTCAGTGTGATAATATCATCTTGTCCTTGGGAGCCCCTGACTACATTGAACATTGTTAGACCCACGCTCTCCAGCATCCTCTGCGGTCCCTTGACAGCAGCTGAACCAAACAAGGCGTCTGTAAGGCAGTGCAAGAAAGAAACATCTCATTGTAAAGTCTGGGCACAAGCAAACAAGGAAATAGCTTGGCTGTGGTCGAACCTGAAAATAATGGAAAAAGCGCGCTTTCAATTTAGCCATTCCTGAGGTTTTTTTTCCCCCTTTTCGAGGGAGTCGGGGAGGGAGAGGTATATATGGCCTGAGGCAAAGCAAAGTAGATAGCTTGGAAGTCGACTGACAAAACACTGCTGAAAAATGGAAGCAAGCTATAAATAAACAAGCAGCAATATCCGGTGTTATGAATATATAATTTCTGTCTTTAATAACTATTGAGGCCTGGGGGATAGTCTACAAACGGCTCAGCGAGCACTGATATTGTGATTGCAAATAGAACGGCTATTGAATTATTAAAGCACCTGCAAACTGTCATCTGTCTAGTCAGGTGATCAGCGCTGCTGTCCACTGACACCTGTTCTGGAGCCGGGGGTTAAATTCAAATCAGGGCCATGTTTATGTCTTTCTATTAAATCAAGGAAGTAAGGAGCAATACAGGGAAACTTTGATACTTTTATTTACAAAACCACACAAACTTTCAAGTTAATTTTGTGATTTATGTTTCTAGTTCTCTCAAATGTGAAGTTTTAGCTTTGCTTTAAAATATGACTGTATGTGCATGAGACTCACCTGGCCTTCGACATACTGTGATGTTTACCCATCTATAGTAATGTGATGTTCCCCGAGCAACTGTTCCCGTCACAGAGAAACAAGGAAGTTAACTTGGAGTGGCAGTTAGGGGCAATGGACTGGCCAAATAAAAAAACGACATTCAAAAAGGATGCCCAAGTGTATATCCTTAGTGTGTAAAAGTTGTTAATGTTCTAACCTACTCATTGATTGTTTTTCATAATCTTAACCCTGTAGTCTCTTTTTGCTTAAACCAACCAATTATGCTGTTTGATATTAAACACCTGTTAGAAAAGCAGAACATAGATGGAACATATATGGAACACAAAGGTAGTGTGTCAATCCCTTATTTGAAGACTTTTCTTCGGTCAGATCAGAGACACTTCTAGCAACATTGAAAACCAGTGAATTGGACTCTTCATATATTAGCCTGCTTGATATACTGTGTAGGTCTATGATTTAATAGTTAAGATATTCTAAGATATTTTTTTCAGGAGTTGGAGGAGACTAAAGCAGAGCGAACAAGTAAAAATGACATTTAGAATTGACTGAATAATCTGGCTGCAAGACACATGGCCCTGGTGTTTATCTATGATTACATAAAGTTTCTATTTGTTTGTGTAAAATTGAAACAGATCCATCTCATTAGTGATAATTTGTCTGGGCTGTGTGCATGTGTTCAGTTTGGTAACCATGTGTTTCTCAGTAAAGCTTAAGATTTTGAAACCAAAATCAGATGAGTAACAATTCAAAGAAATTAAGGTCATTTCATGCAATGTTGCATTTGTTGCATATTCATTATCAGTTATGATCATTACCCAGAAATGGGACCACATGTGCAAATTTTTACGCGGTAACATTCTGTTTTTGGCATAAAGACTTCATTAGTCTTTTCCTGTGTCGCATCCTGTATATCCCACAGGAAGACACTGACACAGTTAATGCATCTGTTGGGCTCTCTGAGTCATCTATTTTATTAAAAGCCTGCATCGAGAATTTGCAGCAGTTTAGGCTAGCATTGTCAAACTAAAAACTAAAATCCACCAAATCATCAGCTCAAAATGATTAGCGTCATGCAATACCAGTGTTATTATGAATTGTAACACCATCTGAACAACTACAGTATGCAACTGTATGGTCTAAATAAAAGGATGTACACTCTATGGATGTAATATGATACAAATATAATGGTATTTGTTGGATGGATGCTTGAGTGCCTGCTCATCTTTTCATAGGACATGCTGCTGTGTTTCTTATGAGTAGAAATCATCACTGACTGCTTTCCTCATGCTTTCACTGCAGTGACTTGGTGTAGTGCTTTTGTCTTTTTCATTTCCAGTTGGTGTCCAAGCATAGATTTCTATCCTCTTATTAAGTTAGAACATTAGTTATTGTCACTGACATGTTATTGAATCTCTCTGAATATAAGGACAAGTCAGCAATAAAGGAAACGTTTAGGGAATTGTATTAATAGCAACAGCCAAACTAAAGTATTCAATCCAAATTGAAACCCTCAAGTCAAAAGGGTGTCTTATTCCAACTTCTCTAGAGCATCTCACTATGGCATTGTCTTATTATACAGACCAAGAAGGCTAGTAAAAAGGAATAATCTTACAGCATATTCAGATCTTTCTATTTGTTTCTCCTTCCTTTACGGCAGTAGCGCTATGTTCCGGTTTATTAACGCGACTGTACGTTTTCCTACATTGCAGATTTATATTAAATCAGGAATAACCTCTTCTTAACTATGATGTATGAAACAGTGTTATGAAACAGAACCACATTCATGGCCTGGCACATTCAAATTCATTAGCAACCCAACATTAACACATCACGTCCCTGTGACAGTGCTGAAATGCATTTTTTATTATGCGATTTAATGGTAGACTTACAAAGCTATAAAGGGCCTGATGGGAGGCAGCAGCCTTACAGACCCACCATGGAGCACACCATCGATTCTCTCTGGTGCTCTATTGATCTACTATGTTCTCCCTCCACTGTAGCCTGCTAATCGCTGGCCTATTAGAGAGATGGGTTCAAGCGCTGCTGTAAATCTCTGGGCAATGCCAAGATATGAGTAAGAGCTTAGGCTGTAATGATTGATCATTACCTATTCTGAAGAGTTTATTGGTGAACTCTGACTCTCTTCTTTCTGTGTTGAGTGTTCAACTTGATAAAGGGCCAAAGAAGAAACAAGAGATCGCATTGACGTCTTGGGTACCAACAACTTCTGTAACCAATAGCAGTCTCTCATTGTTCAATTCTTTGCAATACCCAGAGATAATCCAGTTAATGTCACAGGGGAGTGAAGTTACCAGATATATTCAGATTTTCGAAGCTTGAACCTGAGAATTAAGATTTAATGTCTTAAAAACGTGAACCTTAATCATACATTTTAAAAATAATAACATGATAACAAATAGCCCTCTCTTTAAAGTGAAACAAAAATGAACTACAAGCAGGGGCCACTGTATTTACTTATGGACTAAGATTTTGTACATCTCGTTGGAAGTCATGTTGTTTAAACAGAACTTCAAGTTCAGCAGCACAAAACATAGATGTAGTCTCAGGACGTCTCCATTGGTTTCTTAAAACCAAACTGAAAACCAATGGACTCACTCGTGAAGCCCATCGTTGGCAGTCTGTTGAAACTGCTATCTCAACCTACTCGATCAGTCACTAACAGGCAAAGAGCTGAGGTTAAGGCAGGCCTTAAGCCTTCTGACAAACAGCTTTAATGCCCCCGCTTGTAGGCAGTCACTCCCCTGATTAAGCATAACTCTTATCCTTTATAAAATCAAAGCGGATGAGTCATAAATAAAATTCATCCCCCTGTACAGTGTTTGTGGATAATGTCATGAGCTATTCAGACCAGAATCGCCTTTTGTACCTGGATGTAACATCTTTATATCTGCTGTCAGAATGGACATTCTAATATATGAGGTTTGAATGTGAATAAGCCTCAAGTGGACACTCAAGGAACTTGCGGTTTCTTGCATTTTATCTTGATTTTTTGACACCGAAGGAGCCGCTTGCTTACAACAGGAGATGTAATTGTTTTGCATTGTGGTTGAATAAGTATCACTGTTTTTAGATAGTTAGTAAAATAGCTAATAGTCATCAACGCGGAGTTCCCAACCAATAATAATAAAGAAAGATTTATTATTGTAAATAAACAATTTTTGGACCTCAGAATCAGATAAAGCTAAGTGCAATTACAAACTCAGGACTTCCAGTTTTATATGGGCTCTCTAATGTTCAGCTGCACTACCATACATCTTTCAGAAATACAGACAATGGTAAACAAAGTCTCAGTATGAAGTTCATTTTACAGCTAACAGTATGAATAACCCAGGATAAATAATAATCCTAAATTTGAGAACATATCAAAAACAACAAAAATGTGTTTGAGAACAAAATACTGAATTAGCATAAGTTTCACAGGAAAATTCATCCATCTACAAGAGAACTCTTCAGCAGAGGACCATTAACGTACGGCTGCATTGCACGCCTTGCTTCGATTCACACTGGGTCATTTCTTATAATGAATTGCCAAATTATCAAGAGTGTTTTCTTGTCAAATAGGAAACGGTAATGATGATGACAAGAGAACAACAGCAGCATAAGACAAGTTGTATCTTGCCCTGCAGCCAACAGCAGTGCAGTTTTCCTCCCTCTCACACACAGACACACTTCTCAAGCTGATAATCAGGCATTTATTCCATAAACAATGCTGGAACTGACTTGGGATTTGCCTAACAATGTCTCATTACTAGTGTATGAGTTCCTTTTTTTCCCTTCAGATAATGCAATTCGTCAAGGAGAGTGGATGAGGGAGGGAGAGAGAGTGCAAGATGCAAGAGAACGAGGGGCGGGGGTGGAGCGAGGGGAGGAGGACAAAAACACTTATTAATTTGCACGAAATGGAATTAGCAGCGGGGAGTTAGAAGCGGCAGAGTTTCTAATTTTACCCTTGCCCCCGTGCGCCGATGGTAAATGGAGATTTGTCACACTCCACTTGGCTAGCTCCCCAGCTTGATGAGCTGTCTCTCTTGCAGAAGCTCTGCTCAATCTGTAGCATTAGCCACAATGCCAGCTCTCACATCACTGCCACAGAGTCTGCAGAGAGGGGGTGGAAGTGTCATCTGATGCCACATTTCACTGGTGACATTGAATTAAATGCAAAAAGCAAGAGGCAAGGGATCCAACTTATGAACTCTAAGTCTACTTGTCTTTTCCAGGACTAGAGGATGGATAAACGGCTGCATACATAGATGGATGGAAAGGAACATAGTCACATGGATATGTATGTCAATAAGTGGAGTGCACTGCGATAGACTTGACAGCACATTAAACTGCTAGACAACCAAACACATCTAACAGACAGCTTAGTATTATGTCTTGATGTTACAGCACACCTTAAACTCAGAGAGCTAGGATAAAGATGGACAAGCAATAAGAAATGTACTTTATTAAGTGCACTACTTTAGAATCCAAAAAATACTTAGCAACTAGTTTAATAGTTATACCCCACAATGAGAGCTCTGTACTGTACATATTTCAGACTGAATGATGAGCGATTTTTTTTCAAGGTTTTTTTAAGCATAAGGACATTCTGTAGTTGAAAACATAGAGTGAATCAATTCTTTTGTTTAATGAACCCTTATAGAGAAAAACAGAAAAATAATCATGACAATGTTTTGTCATATCGCTCTGTCCTTTTGGATGCATGGATAGATAGACAGATGGATAGATAGATATTCATAGGCACATGGCCAAATTCCAATAATGCAATCTGCTGGCGCCCACAGAGCAGCCAGCATGATAAATAACATGCTGTTAAATAGGAGCATGGATCAATAACACACACACACACACACACACACACACACACACACGCACACATACACAGGACACACACTTGAACATACACAGTCCCCTGGTGAGATCATTGAGGAGAAAATAACTTGCTAACCCTTCGCCCACCCCACAGCCCTTGGTTGTTTGACTACTTTTTCTCACAGTTCAGAGTGCACAGCCAGTGATGCAGACGATAAACACAAAATACAGTATTGTTGTTTTTCCAGCGTGTTCAGTTTCTTTTTTTACACCAGATAAAAATGGCTGAATGATTCCTGCTCTGCTACCTCACCTCCTGCCCCCGATCCTGATACGTCAATCAATCTATATGTGATGATATGATCAAATGTTGGCTGGAACTCTGTCGTGCAGTTTTGGAGCTGTTGTACTGCTCTAAATCCTTCCATGCGCCAAATATTAAATCGTGGTGTAAAAAGTGTTAATTGATCATGATTTAAAAACAGAAATTTGTCTCTTTGTTGTTGCACTCCTTTGCATCTGCATCGCCCTTGCTAAGGAAGAGAAAGAGCAGTGTGAGACAGAGGAGGAGGATAGTGGTAGTGGTGTTGGGGGGGGGGGGGTAACATTGTCATACAGCGCTTTAATTGGAAGCATCAAAAGCAGAGAGAGGGAGGGAGAGTGTTTATCTTCTGGATGTATTCCTCATTCTGCATAGAGATTGTTTGTTTATCCATTTACCAAAGTTCCTCAAAGCCCGGGTCAGGTCAGTCTGTCTGCGAGGCCACAGACATCCCTCATTGATTAAAAGGAAGCAACTGAGGCATGCACATACACACACCTACGCATGCACACATAGACACACGCACTCGCCTGCAGCTTCCGCCTGGCGATAAGGATCCCAATGTGTCTGACAGCGAGGATGACTGCAGAGTGTGAGGGAATTAGAGGGATTAGGGGGTTATAGAGTAGCGTGATAGCCTCTGGGATGACGGAGGGATTAGCCCGATTATCTCTCTTTCTCTCTCACTCTCTCTCAGCCAGGCAGGCCTAGTCTGGTGCTGAAAGCTGCCAGATGTGGCACCTACAGATAGAGAGAAAAGGAGGAAACAACCTGAGGGAAAAAGTGGGGGAGGAGGGAAATTAAGGGTCGGGAAAAATGGGGGAGCAGGAGAGGTACAGTTAGAGGAAAGAAGGTTAAAAAAAAAGGAAATACAGGAAAGGAAAGGTTCTAAAGATAGCCAGTTTAAAAAAAAGACGGGGGTGTGGGTAGAAGATCAGGGGGGAGAAATGGGAGGAAATTGCGTGGGGAGTGACAGACAAGGTAATGATAGTGGTGAAAAAAAGAGGGGAAGAGGGCGAGATAGGAGGCAGAACTCCCTGTTGACTTGGCTTCACTCTCATTCCCTCCAGTGCATATTGACTCCCTGCTCGGCTTAATGTGGGATTTCATCAAGGTGGTGCTTAGAGCAGCTTTACATTTTAATTTGCGGATTTTGCTGGCAGTTTCAGTCCATACCAGAGGCGGTAGACAGTAAAGCATCGACTGTTTGTGCATTTGTAATCAGCAGGAATATGATTCTGGGCCACGTTTTGTACTACTGTCAACTTATTGTCTACTGTTCTGCAGATAGTCGCTCTATGACGACATTCATGTGCAAATGTCCCATGACTGTGTTGTTCACATTCAGACCCAATACTGTGTGAAATAAGAAGGCTATTTAGGGGAAGTTATATACCAACGGAATCATGAGACACAGATTTTATGTCGATGCTTATTAATTTCTCGATTAGTATTATATGTAGTAATGTCTCCACTCATGGAAAATAAGTATTTATAGTTAGCCTTGATCCAAACTGTGAAACCCTAATGTGAATCATATCTTTTTAATGTCCACCCGCCGGGGAAGAATGTTTCTCTGAAACAACCACAGACTACTCTGAAGAGTTGTTTTCATCCTGCAGAGTGAGCTGTCATATGTGCCATACAGCTGTGTGTGTGTGTCTGTCTTGTGTGGGGTTCTGCAGGGTAATTTTCTCAGTTCGCCAATTTGGAGTGGGTTGAGTGTGAAAGCACTGCATTGTTAAAGATATGTGGTATGTCAGTCACAAGAGCTGAGCTGAACTTTGCCGAACTAATGACTGACAGTTTTGTTCTCAAGGGAGGGTTAGCAATTAAGTTAATCTGAAACCACAAGTTGAACATCATGCCTATAGATACGTACATTTACATCATCCAATAAAGCATGTATCCTTAATTCTCTGAAGTTTGCAGTGCCAAATAATACAATCTAATGACATTCTAGTGGTGGTGATTTATGACTATGTTTGCCCCGTGCCACTGTCGGAAAAAAACATGAAACATAAGAGGCTTCGTCACAGGTTCTGCCTTTGTTTCCACTGTACTTCACCTGCTGTGGGTGTCAGTTCCTGGAACTAAGTTTTATTATTGTTGAGGAGGTGATGCGTAAAGCAGTTTTAAGTTGTTTTCAGACGTTTATAACAATGCTGGTGATCACGGTGGATAAACAGCAACTCAGATGAATTTCTGAATTTGGCTAAACAGCACATGGACAAAGACTAATTGATGACATCATTTACGTAGCCAAATTTAGGTGAAACTTTAAAAAAGCACATCATAGCAAACCCCTGTGTGCGTTTTGTTGTTATTATTAGGATGACCACATAAAGTAACTTGTGGAAATCCTGATTTAGTTTGTATATTTGGAGTTTGTGTTTAGGTGTGTGCTGTTGGAAACGTAATCTTTTTAAAACTATCTCTCACATTTGCTTCCTGATTGGGTCTTATCAGCCTAAACATGTTCTTTGCTGATTTTCACACCCCTATAACGAGATCCTTTTTCATCAGCTTTGACTGCAAGCAATTCATTCAACATGGATGATGAACTTGAGGCCATTGATGCTCTTTTCCTGAAAATATTTTTCTAAAACAAAGAAACCAACTGTTGACTAAAGCCTCCTGTTTATCAGCACAGACATGCTTAGTGTAATTTAATCACTCATGTGATATGATTTTAGGCATCTTCGCAAAGTAGAAAATTGTATTAATATTCGTAAAACAACTTTTTCTGCAATTGTAACACTTATAGATAAAATCCATAGAGTAATCACAAGCCTCTGCAAACTCTGTAAATAATCTGACATTGAATGCTTTGTTGGCTTCTTTATAAGGGCCTAAGGCCAACTCAAAATAGTTTTAAACTCTGCAGGAAGACTGTTAAAAAAAAGACTACACTTATGTTACACAGTACAACTTTTAAACAACTTTACTCTGACTCCTATTATGGCTTTGGGCTGTTTGTTTTGTTAAAGAAAAAGGAGATCAGGGGGCTCTCTGGTACAACTTCCCCAACTACCAAGGAGTGAAGAGAAGTAAAGTCTTAACAGAGTAAAAGATACAACCAGACATGTAGTGCACAAAAAAAAAACATAGTTCTCTTTACAGTCGGTTTTACAAGCTGCTTGTTCTGAGTGCTAAAGTGTGTGAGATTGGACTCTCCTGTATTGAGGTCAGGGGTTATCTTGAAGTATTGTACTTTTAAATGTATGAAATAACAGATTTGTTTTTTAACTGATTGGTACTTTGTACTCCTTTTTTTTTTTTTTTGCATTTTTTGAACATCATGAGCACACTGAATAAAATGTAACTTTCTGCATTAGGATTTTCTGTCATTCACACTCCATTCATGTTTGCTGCTTGTTTAAAATCTTATTGATGAATGTAACAATGTCACACGGATCTAGACAACGTTGTTGACTATTTTTAAGGCCCTGTTGTTGTTTTTTCCCCCAATATGTCCGTTGTCTCACCAACCGAGCAGTGGCTTACATGGCCTAAATCTGCTGACAGGGAAACTGAACCGTTATATCTTAAACAAAAGCCCACAAACCAAAAGCCACAAGTAGCAGCCTCTGTAAACCCAGAGCACTCCGCCTCCTGCTGCACTCAAACCATAAATGCTTCAAACACACAAACCCACCAGAATAATATAGAGCTGTCTGCACTTTACACTTCTGTCTTAAAGTATTATTACAGGTTTATGTAAATGCTTAATGAAGTGTTTTCTTTATCTTTCTATTAGTTTCTCATTGTTTTTTAAGAGCTTGTCTCAATCCGGATGTCTGACGTAGGAACTGTAACACCACATGCAGTTGTGGGTTACTGTATTCTCTGGTGGCTCACATCTACACAGGATGTGCCGACAGAGCTGCTTGAAGGTTTTTTTGTACTGAAGTGGATAGATTGTTTCCGTGCAGTTTGTTTGTGCACGTGTGTGTGTGTCTATGTGTATGTGAGCGTTTCTCTGCGCTGTAAACAAGATTTGCTTCTGCCCTCAAACCATGGCCGACAGAGCGCTCCTGTGTGTGTGTGTTTGTGTGTGTGTGTGTGTGTGTGTGTGTGTGTGTGTGTGTGTGTGTGTGTGTGTGTGTGTGTGTGTGTGTGTGTGTGTGTGTGTGTGTGTGTGTGTGTGTGTGTGTGTGTTGGTGTGTACGTGTGTAAAGGCTACACACATTTTTTTTTTTTTTTTATATTTCCACGGGTTATTGGGTATGGTGGGTTGTCATGGCAACTGGTGAGACGTTCACTATGATTCTTTCCTCTTTCTTCTCAATAAGGCAAGAAGCAGGATGCAAATTGATTCCCCCCACCAGCCAAACCGAATCAAGATGAACATATCTGGAACTAGTTGCAGATGGGTGGAAAAAGTAGAAGCTTGTTTTTGCTTCTAAACAGACGCCTCCCACACCAACATAATGAGCAAAACCTGCACAAAACACATGGCAACTTTTTTTCTGTTAATTTGTGTTCGGTTATTTGGACGGCATTTCTTGACAACCAAAGTACAAAAACATTCTGAGCAACCACAAATAACTTTGTTGTAAGGCAATACATTTCTATTTTTATTATCATGTATCTTTTACTTTTGAACGTTTCCTTTTTCTAAAACAAACTTCCTCCTTTAGATCACATGAAGAAGTCAACAATAATGAGCACACAAAAGCAGGCATTTGTTCTCCAGGATTCTTCTGCATGACTGTCTTTTCTAAATAAGCACATGTTCCTCAAACATGCGTCATCTGCATGTTAGCTCTCCTTTGACCCAAACTGAACTGATGTGTTGTCTGAGAGTGTGCATCACTGCAGGAGCTGTGGCAGGTAATCGAGCTGATAAGTCAGAATGAAGCCAGATGAGTTATGTCTTATCTTCCCACTGCTAAGTGCTACAAGTCTATCTGCATGCAAAGTGTCACAACACTTTGACACATACACACGTGCGTAGAGGAACATACAAACTGGTTCACACACTACAGATATCTTTCATATCTGTTATTTTTTTTATAGGTGCGTGTTCATATGAATGTAGAGGCATGTCTGCATGTGGTCACTGAAGTGTGCAGACGTGAGCTTCTTGTCTGGCTGACGTGGTTGGAAGCTGCTAGCGACCACACAACAGAACAGCAGGTGGAAACGAAAAAACAATACCCAGAGATATAAAAACACTCCCCACCAAGCATGCATCAACCACAATAAAATGGCACAATAATGCCTGTTATCTTCAAATATTGTTGTTTTAATTTTGTGAAAAATTATCACCTGAAGAAGACCTCTGGTCTAAACGTCAAAAACATTTGTGGCATTTGAGCATGTGTGCGAGCCTATGTTCTTCCTAAGTGTGCTGATTTTGCACTGCCGTGCTCCTATGTGATGTGCGGATAACTACCTTTTTCTATGTTATCGTAAAATGATTATTATTATTTTTTTAACAACCATTTGATCTTATGACATCTACTGAGTCCAAGTTGTTTGTATTCACAACACAAATCATCTACCCAAGAATGACATTTTTCTGTTAGATCAAGGAATAAAGTTTTAAAATAACAGAAGACAGTCTGTTAGGTCTGCAATTGAAAATTAATTTTAAAATGAAATATTTAAAGCAACAAATTATTGGAAAACAGTCGAAGTTGACATGTGCAAATAGATTTCACTGTCTCATTACTCTAACACAAAAATAAAAGAGTTAGAAAACTAAATCAGTATTTTTGCTTATTAAGTTATAAAGATGATCAAACAAATACAAACGCAGTATCTTGAAGTTGCTGCCCTACAGTCAGTTCTGATCTTTTTCTGCAAACATTATAATATATTGAGGAAGAAAACAGACAGCTTAAGAGGAAGTAAGAAAAGTGAAAGAGTGGTCTGGAGAAAATAGGCTACCCCTACACAATTGCATAACTGTGACCTATAACACAACGCAGCCAAGAAGAAGAACAAAGGTGGGATGGAAACTGTTTGAGCGTGTGCACACACTCACACATGGATGTGGGTGTGTAAATGTGCATGAATTTGCAAGATGACACACCGTATAGCAAAAGTGTGAACTAGAGCAGTGGAGGCGTGTGTGAACGAGTGTTTCAAAGTACACATCTGCAAGATTAAGATATATTGGTTGCTGTATTTTGTTTTTGCATGCTGTGCCTCATAGAATGCATTGATAGCACCGTGTTTTTGCTGCCCATGCTCGCCCACCAACCCACACTGACAACCTCATGGCTAAGTTGTCAACATCAATACATTAGAGGGATTGTTCATCATATTGTTTTGTGATCAAGATGGATTACTCTTCATCACAGAGGTTTAGGTCTGCAGATATGAAATCACGCCGCTGCTTTTGATGGAATAGTGACGCTGAGAGATTTTAGATTGAGATCTCCGTACCTTATTGAATTTCTCAGGGGTGAATCAAATTACTTTTTTTTTTTGGTCAGTGCACCGAAAGAGCTGTGGGCTCTTTCCTTCTCATTTCTCAGAGTTATTTATCATGTTATAAACAGAAAGGCATTCTTGCAGCTTTAAGGCAACATTTCTATCTGTACTGGGTCTTCTCATCTGGTTTGTATTCCCGAAAAAAAAACATCTTTACATTTGGACTCTCCCTCTCTGCCAGTGGATTCCTTTCACTCGTCCTTTACTTCTGACTACTCTTGTCTTTAGATGCTGCTGCAGCATGGAGAAATGAGAGCAAATTGGGCCTTAAATCTAAACATGTGACATCAGAAGACAAAATGGCCGTGCTGACAGGCTCTGGACCACCCACAAGCATTGTGGCTTCCCTCTAACTGAATGTGGACTGAATTAGACGTTGCCTCAAACCGTTACCCCAGAGCTTTTATTAACCACACTCCAACCAAATACATATGTGGCCTTTTTTTTTTACTTCTGCTTTCGACCCTATCTAGCGTGTGTTTCCAGTGTTGGGGAAGTTGTGCTTCAGGGTTTTTTAAGAGAGCTCTTAAAAATGGACAGTGAAAAACAGTGTGCTTTTAGATGCAGATACGTGTGTTTGGGGCGGGGGGGGGGGGGGCAGTTCCTCTTTCGCGTAACTTAATATTACCAAATTGAATGTGCATGTGTGATACAGGTGTTAGAGTGACTTTGTTAAAGTGTGTGTGTGTGTATGTCTGTGTGTGCGTGTGTGTGTGTGTGCGTTACAGTGAAAGCGTGTGTGTGTGTGTGTGTGTGTATGTGCGTGTGTGTGTGTGTGTGTGTGTGCGTGTGTGTGTGTAGTTGTGTTAATGCAAAAACAAGCATGATTAGAAATACATGCAGATAAGTTGACTGTTCTTCCTTTTCTTAAGCGTTTTCCCACCCTTCAGACAAACACAAACACTTATTCAGATCTGCTTCATTTTGTGATCACATGGCTTGTTACTATGATCATTACAAATGTTTGTTTACAAACATGCACAACACGTGGAGAAAACTGAATAAAGTAAATATACAAACATGAATATGTGCTCTTGAGCACGCAAACACACAAACACACACAGCCGACATACACACTATATCTGTAGTGGAAAATTACCAGGCTCCCATGAACGCCTGTATGGTTATGGGAGCTGTGGAGAGAGGGAATGGGCTATTTGTGGTGTCCTGCTGACTGGACCAAAGGAGAGCAGACCAAAGCTGCGGTGAGGCTTGAAAGAGAGAGGGAGCGGGCAGTCATTAGGCTCAAGTCCAGAGACCTCCATTTACTCTCTGTTCTGTGACTCTGGGCTGCTGTAGAGCCACACAGCAGGCAGTTTCTGTACAATCAGGAGATGCCTCTCACCTTAGAACACAGAGGTCAAAGACAGAAATTATTTTTAAAAAAAGGCAAGTTGAGGAAGGAGAAGCCACATGTTCAGAAACTAGTGTTTTAAAGTTTTCTTTTAAGTAGGAACATTGAAATTATGTGGTAGTCCCCTAGAGGATGTAGAGACATGTTAAGGATGAAATATGTAAGTATTTAAAGTAAGTTTAAGTTGAATTTCCTTCATCTCAAATGGTCTTTTGGGAGATTTCCAAAAAGGCTCCTTTTATCTCTGATGGTTGTAGGGGCGTGTCTGAGTTTGATTGACAGCAGCTGGCAGGCTGAGCTCTGTCAGCTGCTGTCAATCAAAAGACAAAGGCTCAATCCCAACCTGTGTTCCTGGTCCTACTCCTGGTTTTGGAGACCCCTCAATTTGGTAGTTGTACTTCATAAGGGAAACATGGAATACTTTGACAATAATACACCGCTTGCTATGACATATTTTTGAAGCTTCATATTTGGAACGTTAACAAGAAAACCTTGCTGTAAAAATCCAATTAACACATCTAATTGTCTCTACGTTAAATAAAGACATTATACTAAAAATTTATGTTTTTTGGCTCACTATTTGCTAGAGGTAGGAAAAAATCAATTTATGTAAAAATTGATTCATAACTTCCCAAAATCAATTTTTGGCTAATCAGTCACTCCCTGCTGAGTGCTAAGGCTTTCTATTTAACCCAATAGAATACCAAAAGGAGCAGCAAGAAATCCAGGCAGTCCCACAGATGACTGGAGTAGATCCTGAAATATGTGTTCATTCAAAAATAGACTTTAAATCGTGAATCCAGAATTGTTTTGAATCGTGAGACACCCACAGATTCCCAGTCCTACTATTTGCAGAGGTTTGGCTTATTTCCCAGCTCCAGTTGTCATGTTATGTGTTACACTGCTTTTGTTCACATGTATAACTGGAAATCCTCTTGTCCACCACTCTGTCTGAATCTTTAATGTTCTATTTGGAGTGCCTTCTTCAGGGCTAGAAGACTCCTTGATCCCAGAAAGAAAAGAGAAACTTTATCCAATGAGAGAGTGTGCAAAATGGAGCAGTAGGGCCTAGAGGTAACTTGGATTTAGTAAAGGTAAACGAACGTGGGCTTTCGCTCAGCTCAACTCATGGCCAGTGTGTTTTTGCAGGGAATTTAAGGAATAAGATTCACATTAGCATCTAAACAGACCAAAGGTGAATTTGTGTGCAAGTAGACATGCTGTGCTAAGAGATTCAGCTTAACAGCCGATCAGCCGGCAAACTGATATTAGCAGAAGTGCCATAATTTGCTGGTTATTTTGGAGGAATCACACAAAATGCTACGACGAAAAAAAAAAATGTTTTCATAGTTGTTAGTTGTAAGAAAGGCTTATAGAGCGGTAAGCTAATGTGTGATGTTGTTTCAAGTCACTGAACCCTGTGTTGTGATGCAGGCTGCCATCTGGATTCTCTAAAATGAAGCAGACTTTGAGAAGACATAGATGGTTATAGATACTGCAGTAACCATAAAGAGATGCCTGGAATCAGGCCATCTTAATTGATATGAATATATTTTCAACATAGTCTGCTTCAGGTTTGGTCATGGTGTTATATACTTCAAACTATGTGGGCCTCTAATGTGAACAACAAATGTGGCCATGGGCATCACTAGGAAATCTTTGTTTTGATGCAGCGTATTCATTATTTAAAAGAAAATTCTATTCTCTGAGTATCCAAACAGATATTTCATTGTCACAATTTGATTTGCTGCTCTTGGCCTTAAAGGCTCCCCTCCACCACAAACAACATGAGAGCAGCAACAACAGCGTTTGCAACAGCAGTATTGATTTTAATGGCTGTGGTCGCAGCCACTGTTGTGCTGCTTGACCTGCTTTTATGAGCAGCCATAAAATAACAGTCAGGAGATGGCCTGGATGCTTTCCATGTATTACAATCAGAATTTATAAATTGCCCCATTACCCACCTTTCCACTGGTTACTCTTGGAACATTAGCAATTATTTCCACATGGGTCACACTCATAAAACCAATAATCTGGTGATTTAAAGCCTTTGTGGAGGAGCTCGGCCGCTGCAGGCTTTCTAAGGCAAGAGGCCTTTGCCTTTAAGACATCGATTTCAGGCTGCTATTAGTTGGGCTTCTCAGGGACAAATTGCTTCTGGGTTTGTCTAAGGAGAGACAGATTGAGGGAGACAGTGAGAGTGACATTGAGAACGAGGAGAAGATCAACTCAGCACAGAGTGTATCTGTTTCGCTGAAGTGAAGTCATAAAAGCATGTGTTATGACTGTTCTAATACAAGTACATGTTTGGTGGGCTTTTAAGTCATTTTGTGTCTTCTTATACTTCAACTAAACATGATATTTGCGTATGTATTTTTTGTTTGCGTATCACAAACATGTATTTATTTTTTGTGATTGTGTTGGCATTGCACTTTTGTATTTGCATCCACTGTAAGTGTGTGCATTTTGATCTGAAACGCTGAGGCAGGCTGTGAATCCCAGTCCGTGTGTGCTTATGGAGATGGATGGCTGCAGGAGGTGGTGTGAGGTTAGACAGGTTTCTGTTCCACAGCAAAACTCCTCATGGCTGCCCACCCACCCATCATCCCATTACTACTCCCCCAGGAGAGAAAAAGAGAGAGAGAGCGAGGGAGGGCAGAGGGACGAGAGAAATAATAGATAAAGTGATTCAGGTCTCAGGATGAAAGTGATGGAGAGGCCCCGATGTAGAGATGGGTGTGGGAAATGTGCAGGAGAGAGAGTAGAAGAGGAGAAGGCAGGAAGGAAACCGGATAAAAAAGGAGAAAAGAGTTGTAAGAAACCTGCAGAGAGGAAGATATTAAAGAGAAGAGGACATCTACACATGGAAATCAAATCTAGAAGTAATATTAAAACAATGTATACATGTGGTAGAGGAAGTATTCAGGGCTTTTGCAGAGTAAATGTATCAACAAAAAATGTACAAAATTTGACAGTGGATGCCCTATTAATTAATAATTAATATTTCTCCTTAAAAAATGTTGTGAAGAATTATCAGAAAAAAATACTTCAAGTATAAAAATATTAAAATAAATTTGAGCAATTTTGACAATGATCTATCTCTTCTGCTCCTGATTACATTTAGTTCAAATATGATTCAGGATCTGAAGTTAACTTTAGATCATTAAATAACAGATTCTTTTATCATTATTTGGTATATGCTATCAAAAAGTATCGATGTAAACAAAAAATGTTGACGTTTCTAGCTGTTATAGATTTATAAATCTGCCAAGTAATATTCATAGAATAGAAATAGATGAATAGAAAATACTTTGTTGACCCTTTGTGTGAAAATAGAAGAAATTTGGTTTTTAGATGCATTGTGCACAGACAAACCATAAAAACACAACATATCACAATTAATACAAGATAAATAGTAAAACACATTAACTTACAATCACAATAGAAGCTGCAACAAAAGGAGCACTTAGTGCTTTACATTTCATTAGAAGTCTGAGAAGAAAGATGCAAAGTGCTGTGTGCTGAGGTAGCTGACTCGATTCAGAAAAAAATGCTTTCATTACTGATTGAGGTATTTTATTGCAAATGATTCTTTAAAAAATTACTTTTTAGCACAGGATATTCTGTACCTTTGCCCTGAAGGCAGCAGCTGAGAAAAGAGTTTAAAGAATGACTACTGTCCTCTAAAATGTTGACACTTAAACGTTGGACTGCTGTGTCACGTTGATTGGACAGCTGGGAATGTTTGCAGCCTGTTTGACTAAATGTCCGAATAAGTATCAACACTTAACTGTAGAGGGGTACAACTGAAGAGTTGCATAAAAATGGGATAAAAAAAATGCACCACTATTTTATTTACAGTATTATATGTTCAGTACTTCAGTACTTGTGGGTGCATGTGTGTGTTGTCTGTGTGTGTGTGTGTGTGTGTGTGTGTGTGTGTGTGTGTGTGTGTGTGTGTGTGTGTGTGTGTGTGTGTGTGTGTGTGTGTAGGCTTGGACAGGCTTCTTTGACTTCTTTGACCCATAGGATCCCCTCAGCGATCTCATTTACACTGAGTGACAGCCCTGTGTGACATCCAGGGTGCTTGGGAGGCTGCACACACACATACACACACTTATTCCACATTTGGAGGTCATTCTTGACCAGTTTCTATTTGCATGCACTTTACATGTATGTATGTACATGTATTTGTATGTATTTTACATGTGAATAATGTAACATAATATTCAGATCCTCACTCACATCAGGTCTTGACTTGGTGTCATCTAAGTCGATGTTTGGCCTGTGGGGCCTGCTGTTGGAGTTCAGAAGTCTTCTGTATATGCTCCTGTTTTTATAAAAAGGGAAGCAGCCGGGTTATGCATCATAAACATTTCTTGAACTTCAGCCTAACCAAAAACTGCCACTCACTGAAGCCTGCAGAGAGCTGAGTCTTTTTCTGGTCCAAGAAAGATACAGGACCTCCTGCTGGTGGTTATTTAAAGATAAGTTTGCTATTTTCAAAACCTCAAGCTCGCCTTAACATGGTGGAAGTCTCTTAGTTGTGGCCATTAAGCAATCTTTGGGCTTTCTTTTTTTGCCTTTAAGTGTGGTGAATGGGAATGAAGCATACACACAGACACACATGTACACATTCAATACATATAATATGAAGGCAAAGATCTATGTGCATGAGAGAGAAATCAGAGCGACACACCAGTAAACACTTACACGCATAAACAAACAGTTACATGTACGCAAAAACGGCCACAGATGTACATACACACAAATAAACACACACATGCTCGTGCACACAGTGTGGTCCAGCTTTGGCTGCACAGTCTGTAATGATGCCTTAGTGAAGGTCTACCAAGAGGCTGGAGGAGTCGGCCAAGCTGGCCTGCGGTCTCATTCAGACAACCGCCTCGCCTCCGCCAGTTCCCCAGGCCTCAGTGTTCAGTCACTGGGTGGGATGGTCGGGAGATCTAATCCGGCAAAGCAGTGGATGGAGGTTTGGGGAGGACTCCTCTAGATGTGGTTACTGTGGGACACCGAGAAGGACCGTCACTTATTTGGTGCCACAAAAGGGCAAAGGCGGCCTTTCCTGTTCTTAACCCTTGTCTCCTGGCCCGTGTAGCGTGTAGCCCGCCACAGTCAAGACTGTGAAACCAAAATCTTCGTAGGAAACCTAACCATTCTTGTGTTTACCCGGCGCCTACAGAACAACAAACACTCAAACAATGTCTCAAAGGGAAGCTCAGACTATTAACAGATGTGGAGTCCTTTCACTTTCCGCTGGCACGCCACAATTTTTTTCACAAATATACAATCTCACATAGAGAGAGACTTCCTCCATGTACACAATACACCCACCACAATGACCTGACGTGGCTTGCACCATGCTGCAGCATATATTTACTCTACAGCAATTTAACGTTGGGCTTTGACAGCTCATCGTTTATGCCACTGTGGCATTGCAGGAGCACCACTCCCTGTCTGTCTGTCCATCTGTCTGTCCATCTGTCCGTCATCTCTGCCACAAAATGTCATGAATGATAAACGAGTGACTCAGCAATGACCGCGGGTCACTGCGAGATACGGAGTCTGAGTTTTTTTAAGGTCAAAGTCAACATAGACATGTTTTGTTGATGATTTTAATATGTATTTGTAAAGTTTAGCACAACTAGGATTCGAATATACAAATATTTATTTTTCTTATACAGAAAATACATTTGGGTGGATGTATCAGCTCCACTTGTGACTATTGATGGTAATGTCTTTGTATTTTTATCATTTGGATATAGTATTGCTGGTAAACTATGAACAAATACTGAAACAAGTGTGCGATACTCGACTAATTTCTGTGCATGACAGCAGAGAAAGATGTTTCTAAAAGTCACTGTATGTTCACTATTCTGTACGTTTGTAGTTTGTAAACAGGGTCTAAAACTAACTTTTTGGTCTATCTGCCAATGGAAGAAATGTTGTGAGTCACCATCTTAAATATATATAGATACTATGTATATTTAAGAGGGCTACTCACGAAATACACTTTAAAGTCTGAGGAAAAGCATGTTGACTCAAAACGTCACTTATCACTAAATCATGAATCATTAAAAAACGGGCGCTTCTTTGTGTGCGGATCTTGTTTGCTTTTCTTTACCTATTTGTGCGTGTCTTTTTTAAATTTTGATTTATAATACAGAGATTTTCAACAACATTGTAGGAAGTACCAGTGTACACAGCCGCTCCCGTGACCACGAGTCAGAGCCACAGCGCACTTCATTTAATTGTCTTGGATTTAAGAAAACGAGTAATCAGTTTCAACACAGCTTAATCAGGTTGTCAGGATATGCTAATCCATTCCAGCAGATAGCCTTTGTTCCTGCCCAAGGCAGAGAAAGAGAGCGCTGCAAGCGAGCACGAAAAACGTAATGTTGCTGTTATTTGCTGAATCATAGAGATTGGAGAATACAAGTTTACCTGATTTCTATGCCACAATTCGCACTATTGTAAACACTGAGGAGTCGGCCACCTGTTCTGGTGGTGCCTTTGACCAGTGAGCTTGTGAGACCACAGACTCTACTCTGAACGTCAAACCAAAACATGGAGAAGACCAGGACTTAATCTGAGCCGCTGTCAGTCACAAATCTTTGTTTGATGTCACTTCTATTTACCTGTCACTGTAGTCAGTAGGCTGAGTAACCAGTGTTGCTACGTGTGTGCTCTAAAATGGTAAAAGGACTTGAGCTTGTATAGCGCTTTTCCAGTCTTCAGACTACTCAAAGCGCTTTTCCACCGCATGTCACACCTACCCCATTCATACCCTTCACACACTGATGGCAGTGGTTGCCATGTAGTAAAACCATCAGAAGTAACTAATCCCATTCATACGACCCCAACGAAGCAGCGGGAGCAATTCGGGCTTAAGTTTCTTGCTCAAGGACACATCGGACATGTTGAGCCACAGCCGCCCCTCTGCAACCAACCGATTGCATTTAAACCTGTGACGAGGGTATAACAAAAATCCATGTGGTGGCAGAATGTAATGCAGGTTCCAGTGTTTATACGGTTTACTTCTTGAACATGGTTAACATCATACCATGGTAATAAGGAATGTGAGCATAGTCGCTGTTAGCATGTGTTTTTATTTAATATTTGCATTTAGCTTAAGGCACTGCTGTGCCTCAGACTGTCTTCAGTTCAATACTTGCAGGCTGTTTAGTACACTTGAACAGGAATTGAATAACTGCGTAATGGGACTGAAAAGTTAATACTTTTTTCCTCAGAAATTAATGTTAAAAGATGGTACACATAATGAGTATTTATGCAATTTACTCACGTGCAGTTAGCAATCTTTTAAAAAGAGGTGGAGCTTTTCTGTCCTATTGACATGTATCAAATGCTCTCTAACAATGTTGTGATCTTTACAGTAAAAGTTACGAGCTGAATCTTGTCATACAAAAAGAATCAGAATCGTTAAAGTGAGATACATAATTAAATTGTAGATTGTCTTAACAGTCATATTCCCAGCTCATCTTTGAACACAGAATCTCTACAAAATCCAGAGAGATTTAAAGTTCACTGGTTTTTAGCTGTCAACAAGTTGTGTCTGTGAAGCATTTACTTCTCTTTCCCCTAATTCTTCTGTGAACTGGAGTTTAAATGTATCGTCAGCGCTGGAAGGTCGATGTAACAACAGCATTGAACATGTCTGCCTGTCTTAACCTTTAATCTCACCAGATGAGACTCCTATGGCCTCACTCAAAATAGTCAATTATGTCTGTCATATGGAAAACGGTAACCAAGCCAGTTTTCTCCTTCACTCTCTTTCTTCTCTTGAATTGCTTTGTCTTTTTTTTCTGCCATGAGACTTTAATTGCACATTTGATAATGATGCTAAGCAGACACAGATAAAGAGAAAAAAGGGGAGAGATCATGTCCCAAGAGCACCCTGTGTTTCCAGTTTAATTGATGACAACCACAAGTGAAGTTTGGAACCTCTGAGCTCTATTCTGTCAACAATTCAAAGAAGCAAGACAGCACAGGATCAATTGTATTTGAATGATGTTAAAGTAAAAGCTATATTTTGTCCAGATCCCTGCAGCAGTGGTGAAGGACTGTTTTATGCACATAGCAATCTGCTGGAGGATAATTTAACAACGCTCTTTACTCATTGTAAACAAAGCATTTACAGCTTGTGTGGTAGCTTTCAACAAGTTTGCAGTGTAGTTGTTGTCAATGAAAATACATGGGATTAAAAGGTAGTATGTCATAATCATCCATAGGTGCCTAGTCTTTTATATACAAGTAGCCAAGAGATGAGAGATAAAAACATGCAAAAGAAAGTGCTCCTAGCTATGACTTAAAAAGGGAGGGGAAAAGAATGTGTCTCTTTTGACTGCATGTTGCTTAATTCTCTCTCTGGGCTCTGGCAAGCCAAGCCCGATGTTAAGTGGCTTCTAGAGTTTATCCAGCGAGGTCAGAGGGAAAATAAAAACATCACGCGAGAGCTACAATTACAGCCCTCGAACATGACAAGCGTCTGTTTTTGTGCTTTTGACTGAGGGCCCACTTTTAATGGCTGGTTCTGGCTGCAAGATAAACAAACAGTCATAGGGTTAGTGTAACCCATGTCTACAAGCGCTAGCCAGCGAGACAGCCAGAGAAGCTAAACTCTGCCGCAGCACTAGGCAGCAACAGCAGAAGCAGCGGTGGTTTTGGCGGCAGGGGAAATTACAGCATGGAGCAGAGCTGTGGTTTGTACAGAGCACACTCACACACTCACTCGCTTTCCTTTCACTCTTGCTCTCACACACATGTTGGGCTCGCCCCGGTCTGTTCTTCTTTCTGAGGGTTTAACAAAACTGTTCAGGTTAGACACATAAACGCACGCCACTCACATACACACATGCAGTCGCTTGGGTGGGCTCTTCCCTTTCCCACAGGTGTCTCCAAAGCGAGGCAAGCAATCAACATCCCCCCAGGCAGGACTTTCAACCAACAAACCTACTGACCTCATCAGGAGACCAGTAATCTCTTAAATTATCCGTTTCAAATTCTACAGGCGATCTAAGCTAATGGGGCCTCATTATGTGGAGAATAAAAAAGACTCCCATCAGGTGACATTTCCCTGTTGCATCATGCTGTATTCCCACCCAGTCTGACCCAAGGGGCTAATCAGAGATAAGTTCAGCCAGACTTCCTACTGAAGGTGAAATAAGATAAGCTGTGACGGATGCTGATTGAAGGACTAGAGCTGTTGTGCTGTAATAACACCTGGTCTTTGTGATATTATAAATAAAACATAGATTTTTTGGGGACCGCCTTCACTTCAAATGTGGATAATGTGCATTACTGCTATGTGTTTTACAAGAGGGATTTGATTTGTGGTCACGGGTGTTAAACTCTTTATGGTTCAACCCTGGATTTGGAGTTGGTCATTGTTCCTGATAGTTAAATATTACTGTAAAATGGTGATATATGCTGTAGATTAGACTTCATAATAAAAGAATAGGCCACTAAGGAAGCTGTACACTTGCGTGTTTTAAATATTTCCCATTTTTGTTTGATGATCAACAATAAGGCTTAGGGAAAGTGAAGTAATGGCACATTGATATTTTATCAGTGTTATTTCTAGGGATGTGTTCCACTAGCCAACTAAACAATTAAATGTCATCACCCACACTAGCCAGCACCAGAATTACTAGTGGATTAAACAAATCATTAATATTTAGATTAGCGTAGGCCCACAATGCCAGTCAAATATTGTGTCTAAACGCTAAAGCAGCTCCTCACCATTAGATGGTGCTGTAGCTTCTGGTTCTAATCTCCATGCTCTACTACCTGGATATAAAACAGCTCAGGGGACCAATGGCAACTCATAGGAGCGGCACTGGACAACTGGCGTGTAACCACAGATCAAGACGAAGCGTCATCAGCATATGTGGACGTTAATCTGCGAGTAGGAACAAAGGCTGGTGATGTTTGCACTGCTAGCATTAACCACACTAGAGAAACCAATTTGACATTGTTTACCCACAGAAAAATACACATTGCAAAGTGCCACACATTGCAACATCATTAATTATATCTATTATTTCATTATTGATGTGATGACATGTTTGAAATAACAACTAAATACGTTATATGCAACATGGTTTGTGACAGTGTTTGCCTGTGCTGTATGAATCAAAGTATTTTCTTAGTGTTTTCTTATCTTTAGACTGAACGAATAATCTGAATTAAAATATTTGTTTCATCTACAGGGAAGTTAGTTGCTAGGAACATCCCATTTTATATCAGTGTTGTCTCAAAACCAGAACTCTTGGCTTCCTTTTTCTTTTTGCTATCAATATTTTTATTACATTTTTCTAGAACTAATAGTTTTAGGTATCATTTCTTTGCTGTGCTTTGAGAATATCTCGCAAGTACTGATTGTTTTGACTTGTTTTAAGGTAGTGAAATCGGCTAGCCAGGAGGAAACACTGCAGTTGTGCTTTTCTTCCTTTGTGCCTCATTGACTCTGACTGTGTAAACAAACCCTGTTCTCGCTCTTTATGCTCTGTTCACACCTGCTGCTGAGTTCCTGTAACAGATGCAGCCATACTTTAGGGTCAACGTGCACTCTGTTGTTAGCATACAGCTACACGTTCACAGGCATCCTGTTCAGTCAAAGTAAGACACGGCTCACAATTAACAATGTATTCACACATGATTATTATGTACATGTACACAAAGGAAAAACACAGACATCCACATATGCACACTGCCAGAGACACACCCCTACACCCACACACCTGCTGCTCATCCCTCTCCACAGCCCCTTGTGTTAATGGATGGGAGTCTAATTACTACTCTCACACTGGGACTACTTTCTCCACACTTGTCTCTCAGGACATGTGTGCATGTTGGTGTGTGTGTGCAAGTGTGAGTGTGTCTAGAAGTGGTTGTGTTAGCTACTGTCAGCACAGAGCTAACACACACTGCTCATTAGCAGACTTTCTATCTCGCTCTCCTTTCCCACAGAAACACACTCGGCCTCATATAAAACACTGTTAAACACGTTGTAGTGCTCAGATGAACATCAAGGTAGCAGCAGCTTAGCTTTGTGTGTACGTTTTTATTTTAAGAAATGGTTCATTTCCTCCCTCTTTGTGTCTGACTTTTTCTCTCACAGAGCTAGCTGGAGAAAGAGACTGAAAGAGATGATTGGTGCGCCTAAAGCAAGACACAAAACCAGACAGACAGACTTCCCCATTCAACCACCGCAGTTCTGGTTAAAAATAACGACAAGGAACTGTGAGCTTCTGACTCCATCTCTCACGGTACGAATGCACACATCTGCATGCTCAATGACACTGACACACACACACACACACACACACACACACACACACACACACACACACACACACACACACACACACACACACACGCACACACACACACACACACACACACACTCACACACACACACTAAAAAGCACAAGCACAGCGCTGGTGGTGGTGGCTGAGGTGCTTTGACACGGTCTCGTCTGTGACGCAGTCTATGTTGTACCATAAACTGCCTGTGTACTAGAGTGACCTCCCCCACCACTTCCTCCGTGTGCGTGTGTGTGTGTGTGTGAGAGAGTTTGTGAGAGTGTGTGTGTGTCATGTTTCATCTCCCCTGTGGTTGTCAGACTCGAGGTCTAAGTGGAGCACAGAGGAGCAGACGGGTCTTCAGAGGAAAGATTGCTGTTGAGAGCGTCTGCAGCTCACAAACAAAGGCCACCTGGCTCCTAGTTGGATGGAAATGTGCTCTCCTCTGTGCAACACTGACAAGTGTGCGCTATTAACAGGGTCCACACACTCTTGAGGCCTAATTAGTACTTCAACTAATGTGTTGTTAATTATTCACAAATGAGGAAAAAGGCTTTAATGTTTATATCATTGGTAATTGAGCTTGTTCGCTATTGTCTGTTTTTCTACATGGCGTCCAGCATAGTAAAGACTAGAATGGACATTTGTGTACCGAATATTAGGGCCTGTGTCAACAGATGGCGTTTTTTGCACTGGCAGCGCCTATTTTCATTACGAAACAAATCTAAGTCAGCACTTTCAGCGTTCACTGTCTTGATTGCTAAAACATCCTTGATGTCAGCATCTCAGTTGAAAACAGTTCAACTTTGTATCAGCGCGTCGCTTGTCAATGTCACTTCTCCCTCAGCGACCAATCAAGATCAAGAAGGAGTGGGAGCTTTTTTTTTTTTTTTTTATAAAGGAAGCTGCATATTTATTTCACCTGCTTGTAAAACAAATGCACATGCTAGTTAAGACCAAAGTCTGTATGAAAGTCCACAGGGGTCCCCAAAATCAAACCAAAAAACTTTAGCAGCTCAACAGACCAATCAAAGATCTTTGTTGTTCATTTCGAGGTATGCAGCTGAGCCTAACATGTAATTACATTTTTGTTGATGGCCTGTTAATTAATTTATAGATGGTCTGCTTAAACAGCTGTGTGTGAGTGTGTGTGTGTGTGTGTGTGTGTGTGTGTGTGTGTGTGTGTGTGTGTGTGTGTGTGTGTGTGTGCTGTTTATCAATGCTGAAAACCTAAAAACCTCTCAATTTATTTGATAATAAAATGTCACACTTTCGGGCATACATGTTTTGTGGTGGGGCACTTGTTTTTTTGTGTTGTGTGATCACAGTCTGTTCCTTTAATACTTAAAATACCCGACTCCTTTGTATCTTTTGTTTAAATATTCCCTCAACATTGTCCTCAAAGCACCACATAAGCTGTAAAGTATCCGTCACATGAACATCAGCTGCCAAAGTCACAACCTGTGATAAGACTGTCTTACAAAGCAGCAGTGTTTGGGCCACAGATAAAGACTGAAAAACAGGAATTGAGTCTTACAGGCATCTGTGCCAGAGGAGTATGGATTCATCTCCGTCTGGCTGACCTCATCGGCTGCTCGCTGCTGACTGGCGATGCAGAAAGAGGGGCAGACGAAGGGTGGGCAGAGACCAGCACCCGAGTGGACCCCCGGGCCGCTCGATTGCTCAGCCAAGTCGAAAATGTGTTCTCAGATCTTTGCCTGACATGCTGTCCTGTGGGGTTAGACTCCTGCTTGTGTGTGTGTGTGTATGTCAGGGAGGAGAGGAAGCACTGCTTGGCAGAGATTCACACTGATCATCCTTGACTGGTCTATGTGTGTATCTGTGTGTGTGTGTGTGTGTGTGTGTGTGTGTGTGAGGTTTAAAGGGCATAGAGGTGTGTTTGTATAAAGACGGGCAAACTGATGTGTGACAGTTTTACACTTGTCTAAGATTCATGTGAAATATCAGATCATAGAGTCACGCGCAACATCATATGTCGTCTCTTCGGAGGTGAAATGTGTGTTTGTACCGAGGGAATGTCAGAGGTCACATGAAGGAAGCATTTAAGTCGACTTGAGCTCATGTTTGCATGAGACAATTAAAAAACAATAATTGACCTCAGACTTTAATAACTTTGCATAATGTGTGTTTGACTGGTAGACAGACCTATTTTTAGGCTGTGTGCATGTGTGTTTGTGCGTGCGTGTGTGCGTGCGTGGGTGTGCGTGTGTGTGTGTGTTCATAATGTAGCCGATGCAGTAAAGCCATGATGCCTCGCTGGGCCTGTTTCCAACTGGAACATTTTGTCAGATTGAGCGACCTTCGGCTGACAGGCCTGAAAGTTCGCTGGACCGTGTGTTTGTGTGTGTGTGCAGGCAGCACAATCTGTGATTGTGTGGTCACGCATATGTGCAATTGTGTGTATGAATATGGGTGAATGCAGTCAATGCATGCATGTGTGAGTCTGTACATTTGTGTGTCGTGTGTGTGTGTGTGTGTGTGTGTGTGTGTGTGTGTGTGTGTGAGAGAGAGAGAGAGAGGGAATTTGCAAATCTCCCAGGGTAGCAATCCATCTTGACAGTCTGTGTAGCCCCATCACATCACTGTCACGCCGCTCTCTCTTACTTGGACGAGTGATGGAAGGAGTCCAGAGGGAGAGAGAGGGAGAGAGGGAGTGAATGACAGAGAGAATGACAGATCACATTGGACTCATCAGGAAAAAGTGCTGTGACACACACTCTCCTGCACGGAGAGAGGAGTGCTGAGCGTGTCAATCTAGTCAAAACAAAACAAGCCAAGTTTCCCTCCTCTGATCTGTGGTGTATTGGCTTGATTGGAAGTCTCCATGCATTGATTTCCACAGAGGTAAACAGCTTTCCGCTTCTGTTTTCACGTTTTTCATGCTGACATAAGATGAAGCTGTGCATCAAATTGATGAGAGCCTCTCTTCTTATGCAGACTTGTATTAGAGAGCACAGCATCTCTGTCCTAACTGCTTCTTTATGTTATGCATAACCATAACCACATATGCATAACCAGCTTCATTGTCCTATGTTTTATAAATAACAAGATCATTTGTCTTTTGAAATGGCATACAAGTGGTCGCAGAGCATAATTCTCTGACTCTTCTCAGAAATAATGGATAACCTCTTGTTGAATAGAGATGAACAGATGTTGAAGTGTATACATTCCTGTGTGGAATGATAATTAACTAAAAAGACTACAGCAATGGTGATTCAGAAAGCTATTTCTGTCAGTACTGAATGTTCTTTTTATGTTGTCTATAGATGCACTATAAAGAGAAAATATAAGAGACATATTTAGTATTTTTATGTTGAATTATTTTCAGCCACAGAGCTCTCTAGTGAAGACAGTGTTGCTAGTTTAACAGAAACTGAAATATCTGAACAAATTTTGAATGGAACATTCATAAGCACCTGAGGATATACCACCAAAATATCAGTCTTGCACATTTTTCATTTCATTTATCATGTACTTCTTTTTCGCAAATTGACTCAAGATCTATTGACTACCCTGTCCAATAATTTATTTTTTGAAAAAATACCTGCAAAATACTGAAATATCCATCAGGATCTATTTAGCACGCAATGATAAACATGCTATGCTATTGAGGCTAATATATGAAACCTGCTAAACATAGCATGTTTGCATGTTTGTGCATTCATATTGCTTCATAGAGCAGCTAGCATATATAGACTCTCAATATATTGTTCTCAGTCTTCTTTGATCAGTGATGGAGACAAAAGGGAAATATTGGAGATATACTGCATGCCCTTATTTTTCACTTCTGTGCGTTGTCTTTTTTTCTGTATGAGCCACCAGGCAGCTGTGAAACTATGGTGACACCTGCACAGATCTCATTAAGGTGTCCAGAGGGGAAGCTGCTCACTCAGCCTTAGCAACCAGGATAAGTACTCTGGCTCTCATAGGAAACCAAATTATAGAATTGCTGAGGACATCTAAGGCAAAGTTAGCGACATTCAGCTTAACATTTCTGCTATGTTGACATTGTTTTACTTTCTTTCCTCTGGACTTTCTGTCCCCACAATCATTTGACAAACTCCTACCACACTCACTAATATGGACTCCTTGTATCATAGATTTAAGTTAATATTTCCCAAATGTAATGTTTGGTGCTGACCATTCAGCAGCGGGCCAACAAATGTTTGGTTTCAGAGTAATGATTCAAAAAATTGCTTAGAGTAAACTTTCATGACTTCATTTCCTCTCCTGGTGCGTTGTCACTCAGCTGTAAATGTTATCAGCTGCTTCTTCATTTACGTTCAAACCCAGCCTGTCAGTGTTGTTTTTAAAAGTAGGACTGAGACAGTGAGGAGACTCTTGGCTTGTTCGCCTTGTCAGCTGCTGCTTCTAATGGAACTATCTTCTAAATATTATCCAGACTGTGCCTGTGCTTCTTCATCCAATCCTTTTATGTGTTGGCTGCTTGAGCGTCTGAAGAAAATCTCCTTGATACTCTTGGCTTTTTCAACCTTTGCTCAAAATGTGGAGCACAGATGGTCATAGTTGGCTGGGAACCAGGTTTAAAAGGTTCTTGTAGTTTTTTTTTTTAACACTGAATATGATTCTGAAGTTCAGTTGAAATGCAAGAATTTGGATGAATTAAAGAAAACGTGTGGGAACACAGCATGATGTCTGATAAGAGAATCTTCTCAAAAAGCAAATTAATCTCATTAGCCAGAGCACTAAATCTTACTTTTGTTCCCAGATTTCCTTTCATCATTACTGCTTTTGTTTGTTAGTGTGTGTGTGTGTGTCTGTGGCAGCATCATAGTGGGGTTGTTTTACAGAAATCTCATGGCACAAGCACATAATTAAAGCATTGTAGGGAATGAGTATTTGAGCTCTTCATCAGCATAGACAAGCGAGAAAATTGCCATCACATGCAGTGATTTATTAGTTTCATTAATTTATGTTGATTTGCTTAATCACTCTCAGAGTGTGTCAGGCCCAGATCACATCAAGATGTTTACAGCCCCGACGCTCAGCAAAGCGAGGTGTTATAATAGTGTAGTCACTTAATTAAACCAGAGTGCTAGATGTGTAATGGGGTTAAATTGGAAACAGGGAAACACTGCAATCACTAGAAGTCAGAAACTGATATCCATGTTCCATAATTACATTTATTTATTAGTTGTTGTCAATTAAACAGTAACTTGACACAGGCTTTAAGGCTTTTCTTCTTTAAAAAAGTCATAACTTATAACCAATTAAAAAAGCAATTTGTTTAATTTAGCAAAAATGTAATATCATTTGGTTTCAACAGTCAACATTTCACGAAATACAGTAGTTAGCTTACATTGCATCCATTTTACATGTTGTTGCATACACTTTGTGTGCACATATAGTGATCATAACAGTGTGTGTCACATTTTCAGTTTCCACTAGTCAAATACTGCAGCTCAGACATCATCTCTAAGCATAAAATATGTTATTACTCTAGCATCAGTTTGGCATGTGTGCAGACCTGTGACAAGTGATGCAGTCGAAAAGATGCAAGGACTTAAAAGAGCAGTCATGCTTGGGGGTCAAATTTAAGCTGAAAAAATATTCGCATTTGATCAATTTTGCGTCTGAATTAGTCGTTTACAGGTAGTTAACATTTTAAAATAGTTAGTTGGGTTTTTATTTCAGCACAAAAACTACAAGGTTAGTTTTCAGGAAAAGAAGTCCAAAACTGTCCTTAATGTCCTGCATTTAACTGAGTGCTTAGTTTTTCATCAACTTACTTAATAATGCATTGTATTTGACTTACTAACATACATGTGTGTTGCACTTTACCTCATTTTGAGAGAAGTCCACCTCTTAAGAGCTGTCAACACTTACTACTTGTTTCATAAATAATGTGACCCCCAGCTTCCTTGACTGAAGTGTGTTTGTTTGATAGATCAATCATGCCTCACCACAGCTCTGGGAGGACTTTTGCCGTCTTCTTCATCCCCTGTCAGTCAACAGTAAGCATTTTTTGACAGGTTGGACAATTGGCCACACTGTTTTATTTGACAACTTGGGACTGAGAAGGTGCTGGTGTGTGTATGTGGATGTAAGCATACAAGTATCTATGCATGTGTGTCTGTTTGTTTATGCCTCCATCTGTGTATATTATTGACATGCAATCAATGATTGTAGGATAAGTTTTATTTTTGCCAGTTTTTCACATATTCATTTTATTTCGTTCTGTTGGTGATCATTGCTTGTACATTTGTAATTTTATTGTCTGGGGAGCAATGTCGCTCTTCCACCACTTGCTGTTAGAGAAACAAGTGTATTTTTAACCAGGCCCCCTGTGTCAGTTGCCAACCATTGAAGGGCTTGTGTGAAGTATTTTGCCTGCAGGGGTTTTGGTTGTATCTCTGTGTGGTAAAAACTCGTCGAGGAACAGTAGAGAAGCCGAAGGGGGATGATTTCTTTTTTTTTCTCCAGCAAGGTTTATGGAACTGACACAAAGAAATGTATCACAGGAGAGCCTCCAGAGACAGATAGCCTTTGTGTTTTGCACTGTAGGCAGATGTGGGATAGATCTGCATAGGCATAATGCTGCTGCAGAACCTTCACTCACAGAGGTGCCCATAGGAGTTTTTGGTCCCCTGACAGCGGCTCGAGAACAGCTCCGACATAATAAATATCTGTGGTTCCCGGTATGTTCCAGCTCTCCTCTTCAACTCAGTTTTCCTTCAACTTTTCAGGTTTCATCTGGCCGACAGCATGCCTGAGTCCATACTCTATGAGACACTAATGTAGCAAAGGAAAGGTGTAGAAAGTTAGACAGAAAAGATTAGATCTTTTCTCAGCCTGAAGTAGGTTGCAGCCAACGTCATAATCTTCATTATAAATACTTTTATGGGAGAAAAAAAATCCTGGCTTGGGTTCAGTTGTTAAAGGCTGAGAATGATCCAGATTTTTTTACTTCTTAGTTTGTTCTCACTTGAAACGGTGTGTGGGTTTTTTTCCTATCCCATGTTTAAAACCAACACGTAATAAAATTAATATATATGTTCATGTTATCAAATGTAGCTTTATTAAAAATATAACTCCCAACCATAATGAATTCCAATTTTAAGAAAACACTCTTTCTTTTACATTTTACATTCTTACATAGACTTCCTACTAAATGTCCAATATGCCGTCTGAAGTGGCTAATAGTGACACGTGTTTCATCCTATATTCTAATTTGCTAATAATGGATCACATATATTCACAGGGATCGCTGATATCAAATAATCTCGCCACACTGCTGGTAACAGTTCTGTGAGCCAGTGCAGCTTGTCTCCAGCTAAGTCCGTCTACTTCAGCTGGCTACTCACAGCTTTGTTCTTTAATCTCATTAACTGCTATCTTTGGGAAAACATCTAAATGACTTTAAGGTAGATGACTTGGTTTAGTACATATTTAATTGTTTTTTAACCCCCCCCGACTCAGGCTATTGTAACTGCTATCGTACAGCTTAAAACAGTTCGGCAGTAAAGCCAAATCTTCTCCTTTCCAAACGGTCATCTCTTTATTCATACTGAAACTGTGACCTTTTGGCCTTTTGACCTGCTGAGCCTGTTGCCATGCTACAGTTAGCATGTGGCTCAAAGCACTGTTGTGCCTAAGCAAGGCTAGCATGGCTGAAGACTCTTTAGTCTTTTATTCAGTATTTCTAATGACACATTGTCTTCCTGCTGTACTTTTGTGTTTATGTCAGAATAGTTGATCTTGTGCACTTTGTAAAGACATCTGCTGCCACTGCCACTTAGAGACAGCCTCAACCTCAATGTAGTCGTGTTCTGTGTGTGTGTCTGTGTATGTGTGTGTGTGCGTGCGTGTGTGCGTGTGTTTGTGTGTGTATGAGAGAGAGAGATTGTATGTGTGGCTCTTTGAATGAGCGAAGCGTCTATCGTTGGATGGGCACTTCAGTCAGTGTCTAAAACATATTTGTGAGAGATACTACAAAGAGCATGAAGTAAAATACGCACTCCTGTAGCTGCCAAAGCTCCACATCGTGACCCCTGAGAGGCTGTTGATCACATTTCGTAACAATCTCATCTTCTTAGCCCTGGCAGATTGAACAGCTCAAGGAGTTGCTCTGTCATTCACTAACAACCACTTGAACCTCGCTACCAAGGAGACCCAGGTACTCCCCAAATCCCAATTAATGAGAGAAAGGCTTTGAGAGGGTGCTCTTGACTCTGGCTGTGACAGCTTAATTGTAATTTTGGTGCATCCCCCCTGGCAACAATCTTCTCTACTTGACAGCTCTGTGCTCTGATTGAACTGAAAGCCTTCTTTTGCATATTCATTTAGCTACAAGTGAATACAGTGTAGAGTTGTAACATGTCTGCTGAGAGGATGTGTGCAGGCTATGTAGTTGTGTATTTACTGGCATGGAGCCATTATGTACTTTCTCTTCATGCTTGATTTGAATAAATATGCCGATGACAGACGCATTCATACAGACGTCAGATACGATAATGTAATTCTGCATTCAATTCACATCTGACGAGTCTTCAGGAGTATATCTTTTTCAGACACTTGACTTTTTATATCCCACAAAAAGACCATTTTGAATGTACTTAATGTTTTATTTGTTTTTGATAATGATTGAACAGTAAGACATTATCCATTTAAAAACATTGGGTCCACCATGTCAATGGCTTATTGACAGTTGGCAATTATAGGGATGTAACGATTCACTCAACACGATACTGGGTTCACAATATCATGCTCTCATTCTCTCTCATTCTCTCTTTGTGTTACAAAATGTTACTGTAGACAAATTATGACTGAGAAAGGTTCTTTAGGGGCTGCAAACCCACTCGTTAATGTGGTTTGGCCTTTTAATGTTTTTTTTTCTCACAACAAGGGGAGGTGATTGGAGCTTCTCATTGTGGTGTCGGTTACATGCTGCATCACGTTGGTCGTGATATTTGTGTAGTTCCCTTTCTTCTTGCAATATTTGCACGCATTTTGTCTCGTCTGTTATCTTCTCACCTCTTTCATTTACTGTCTTGGGGAAGCCTAAATGCTTCCATACCTTACAAGCACAAGTTACAGCCATGATCCAAACAAAGACCAGTACTACACTAGGTGACAAAATGATCTGGTGATGAGTCAGAATGAAGTGGGGGTTTTGCACTGCATGGGTTGATTGTGAAATGAGTTTCACCCATGGTTTCACCTGCTGCTGCCTGCAAAAGAAGCCACGCCCCCTATACTCACCCACAGAGACTGACAAGGGGGAGAAACATGAGGAGAGTCACAGACAGGGAATAAACAAACAACACAGAGTTGTGTGGTTGCAGGCTTGAGAGGCCTACTATTGTAAATGTGGTACAGGCCTATTGTACATTTTAAAGATAACTTCATGTTCATTTTAGTCATACCTCTCATTTGTTTCACAAACTATTCTCTACTGTAGTGGAGTTTAACTGAAGGATCTCACAGTTCTTTGCAGCTAGGACTTTTTGCTCAGTAGAAAATTGTTTCAAAGGAGAAAATTGAAACTTTCAAGATCTCATTTTATACTCATTTCCACCTTTCATGTTGTTGAAAGAGTAAGTTTTGCATGAAAACTCCTTATTTATCTTATAAAAACCCTCATTTCAAGCTCTGTCTGAAACTGCTGTCTCTTTAACTCTCCCCTCTTAACTTGCCCACTTTCTTCTGATTGGCCAGCTCTCTGGAAGTCCTGTGGGGGGCAGAGCGCTGCAGGGCTGCCAGGGGAGGGCTGCTCTCCAATGCTGGGAGAACAGTCTGCATACAGTTTTTCCGGCCTACATAGAGGCTTGTCACCCTCTATTGGAATTCTTACTGTCATATCAGGGAACTATCCATGATTAGCAGGGCAAGCCATTAAGTGCACTCTATTGACTTAGACTGGGATTACTCTAGCAAATGTTTACCTCTTAAACTGAAACTTTGCTCAAGTTTAGTACAGGCATCCAGCAATGTAACACTATAGGTGAGATTTAAAATAGGGATCAGCATAATAGGTCAACTTTATGTGTTTTTTAATCTTATTAATGGGGATACTGTACCTAAAATCACACGTGTCCAATTTTTTAAATTTCATTTCATGATTAATCGCTAAACTTCAAGAGTGAATCACGATTAATTTAATCCGTAACTTAACCACAGAGAAAGAATGTATCAAAAACAAATGAAATCAGCTCAAAGAAGGGTAAAAGTCATGAGGTCGATATTACTTTTGACTCATTAACTGAGCTGTCTAGAATTTTTTTTTAAAAGTGAAATGACACATTCAAAGACAGCATTGTCTTTATTTTCCATCACTGTGACTACAGGGAGACACTGCAGAGGCTTATCCACGGTGTTCTTAAAGGGACAAAATAGCGTGCGATTAATCACGATTAAAAAAAAGAATACTTTAATTTCAGACATTACTTAATCCTGATTAAGTAGTTAATGCTGAATTTTTGAATTTTAATATAAATCTGAAATATTTTTAGCCACACAAACAAATCATATTTAACCTTCATTGTACATATTTCAAAACATGAATGAGATAAAAGATACATGACATTATTTAGACTTATAAATAAGAAGCTATTGGCTCTTTTTAGAAGTAATATATCTAGAAGTAATATATCTCATACTGAAGGTATCTTTACCTTATACCTTTAAGTGACTTAATATTATTTCTTGACCATTATTGAGTTTCCTGGGAAACCTAGTTATTATTCGTACATTATCATTTCTGTTGTTGCTCAGAAGAGAATAATGTGCAGACCCCGTTGCATCAACCTTGACTTCAGATCATCCTCGACAGACTATTACCATCAAACAGCTGCATACAGGGGCAAAAAGGCAGCAAGGTGCATTAACATTAGTCTCTTATGTTTGTGGGCACATTCATCCTTTTTTTTTTAGAGTGCACTATATCTCGCACGATTCCTTTTCCTTATTAACATAATATTAGCTTTGAAAAGTCTGGAGCTAAATGCATTTTCTGCATCAATAATGTAAGTCAGAGACGTCTCTGCACGTTCCTTTTCCAGGCAGCGTGCAGCTCTTCCTCTCTGATGTGGATGTCCCTAAAAGCCTTTCCTGGGAGAGTGCAGTGAAGTGGACAGCAAAGCAGAACAAAAGGTTATTTTGTTGAAAGAAGCAGAGTGGTGACAAATTATGAACAACTCATTACACTGAGGTGGCACTTTGTAGAGCAGTGAAACACAATCAAACATGGAGGATGGATCTCTGGGGGAGTGTTGGAAGGTGCTAATAGCTCTCTGTCAATGACAAAATGAATTACATTAAATTTCCCTAAAGACAAAAATCTCATTAATGTTTTAGTGCATTTCATGTTTCGGGATTATATTTTACGGTGTTTCCCCTCTGATAGATACAGTTCTTCAAGACTTTAGACAAACTTTAAGGGAATACGGAAAGTAATAGAAAAAATGGAAAGAATATAAGAAGTTAAAGCAGCTTCTGTGATGTCACTCATGGCTCCTTGACTGGTATAATATTGATTTCCATCTATAGGCTAGTAAATAGTAGTTCTGTGTTTCAATTCTGGTGCTGCCTCTGTCTTTTCTTTTGTCTGTACATAGAGCGTAATGTCAACCCAGAGGCAAATTCCTTGAATGTCCATGCATACCTGGCCTACGAGGAGGGTTGTGACAGAGCTTCAGACTTCTTTTTTCAGCCAGTGAAGACGCACCCTAATTATTATGAAATTAGGTTAAGGCTTTTTGCTTTTTCTTTCCTCCCAATATCAAGAGGCTATGTCTACTTCTTATATATGACCTGCAAAACAAAATTGTATTCTAAAATAATTTCTTGAAATATTACTAAGAGCTTACTTTAGTTGCCAAAATGTTTAAAAGGTGCATTATGACATTTAATTTCTGATCTCAGTTTCCTTAAGATCCTGTAGGGTCAGTGAAGGTGTCAATTTACTCAGAGTGTCACAGTAGAGACAGAGAAGATTAAAAAAATGGAGGAAAAACAATCAAGAAAAGTATATTAAGAACGAAATTGTGTAAGAATGGTGACATGGTCCACTGTATTATCGAGCTTCATCATTATGTTCCCAGTGTCTTGTTGCAGGGCTGCAGGGTGAAGCAGTGTGACCCCCTCTAGACTCTTGGATAGAGTTATCAGCTGTTTGGATGTTATGGTGTTAAAGAGCCTCTGTGTGGGCCAGCACACGTTTCCCTGGTGGCATCATCAAATCTCTGCGGCTGGACTCCCCACTTTACTTAATATGCCCTGTCAACAACTGCTTTAAGCTCAGCTCTCTCCACTGCTATTCTAATCAGACTTTATTATGGGCCAAACAGCTACAGCGGCCCTGAGGCCAGCTGCTGGACGTGTTTGGATGTGTTTGGATACGAGCCTGCATTGCAAAGGCCTGCCAGCATGGGGGCAGCACAGCATGATGGACCTTTAATGAACTTACACACACATATACACACACAAAGACATAAACACGGACAAGACGCAGATCAAAATAAACAAACAATGTGTTAAACTATATATTGGCCTTCAAGACAGGTGATGACAGCTTTAAGTAGTTGCTTTACTAATATCCCTTTAACACATACACACGTGTGCCTGTATTCACCTGCAAACACACACTCCTTTTCCTGTAATAGGTCTGGGGGGGGGGTTAGTGATTTAAACTATTTATACTTTGATTTGCTGTACAATAGTTACATGGCTTGAACATAGTTATAACCATTATTATAAGAAGCTACGTTCTGCAATGCATCAGGAACAAACAGCCGCCGTCATACTCAGCACATCCTTCAGAAAAAAACCTGTATTGTCTTTTGTCATCGATTATTAAACAATTAAATCAAAATTAAAAAATAATTTTGGTGTTGAAGTCAGATTAAGTCAGATTAGTTGAAGGAATAAGCACTCACTCAAAATACACTTTCTTTGCGTACACCAAGAGCCCAACAGTCACAGTCATTAATAGTTGGTAACTAGATGTCCATGATTTGGTTATTCTGTAAACACTTCCTGGTCTTTTTGACCATTTCTTGAAATAACACAGTCACTTGTGTCTGCTACCTAGCAAGCCTTTGGTTTTTAATGGTAACAAAGAACATTTTCAGACAAAATGAGAAATACCAAACTAGGGCTGTCAAACGATACTCTTTTTAAAAAACACAATTAATCGCTAAATTTCAATAGTTATTCATGATTAATCCCATGTTTAACCACATACTTGAAAATTCCAATATTATGTATTTACAAATAAGAATTGTTGGGCTTTTATTTTGAATTTTGGTACTGTCCTGAGCTTAAAGTACTTAACTTGTTGTTTGATTTCAACACTGCTTTTATTTTGAAATAAAGTAAGGACCTTCTGGTTGATCGAAGGCTACGACATTAACTTAACCACGGAAAAAGAAACTTGTTATGGTTCAAAAACTAAATGAAAACAGCTCAAAGGAAGGCTAAAGAAGTGAAATATTTGAAGTCATTACTAGTCAACTGAGTGTCGACCTTTTCAAACTTCACACATGCTGTTGCTTTTGAACTGCAAATAAAATAGTTGCTGAAAGGTCAGACTTGCATTACTATTTGGACACATTACAGCACAACATTAAAGTTACCTCCATGTGAGCATTAGAGCTGTTTCCTCTGTTTGAATGAGGCTAAAAGACAGAGAGTGATGTTTGATGGGCAGCGTGCCAGCCTCAGTGTTAAGTGGAGCACTGCAGCGCTCTGAGTGTGGAGAAACCTGATATCTGGACGGCAGCACTCAGCATGTAAGAGGTGAGGGACAGAGAGAGTAAGGGCGTAACACCAACAACTGCACTACTTTTTAAGTGGACTGCTCGAGGATATTAACACGAGATAATGTTTGTCAGTGTTTGTATGACACATCAGGCAGACAGAGGTGGTGAAAACACAAACCATATTTGCAAACTGACAGCCTGTATTAAACTCACGTTTACTTTCTGTTCTAAGTTAAGGTCCCATGCAACATTGTAAAAACCGCACCTTGCTTTAAAAGTAAGAATTAAAAAAAACATGTTTTGGTGTGATTAGCTGCTAACTCTCATTCTCAGGATAACAAAGACACATTTCAGTGTCAGAATCTCAGCATTTTTACAGACCTCCGAACAACCACTCGTACATTTGACTTAAGGCCTATTACTCCTCTAAAAAGGCTCTCCATACTTTTAAATAAGTAAGGACAGTAGACTCAGTGGAGGGAACTTTTGTTTCCAAGAGGTTGTGTGTCTTTGGTGCTGTTACTCTTGAAGATTATGAAAAAACTAATGGCCTGAGTTGATTGAAAATGACCTTATTGATTGATTGATTGATTGATTGATTGATTGATTGATTGATTGATTGATTGATTGAACGTTATTGTCAGACAAAATCTGAAATGTGTCTTACATCACAGCAGCCCTATGTACAACATAAACAAATATTTAGAGGCCTTCAACATACTTTGATCTGGGATTAAACTCCATATTGACTGGTGGAATAAGTTGACACTTTGTTTGTATTGTTTAATAAACCAAAACTTATCAAGCTGGTGCAAGTTTGACTTCCAGTAAATTTAGAACAGGCTGGTGATTGTTTGAGGCAAAATCCAATCTCTCGTTGGCGGAAAATTCTAGCATGAGGGTAATGTTAGTCTGTATGTTGAAGTTATATAGAAAACTCAATTTAGTGGAACTATGAAGCAAAACGTCTTAAAGAATTAAATCAACAACACAGTAACTCCCATTCCAGCTCCTGTGAAGGCAATATGATCGTTTCTGAATTTATTGCAGTGGGTGGAGCAGGGTAATTAGAGCTATTGATCTGTCTAAATGATAGCCTTTGCCTAGTGCTGAAGGGCATGTGCTGAGCAAGCCCTAGTATTATCTGATGACCCATGAAATCGATGGCCTGGTTGCAATCTCCCAGGTGATTTACCTCATTCCATTTATCTCACAAGGCTGAGTGGCTCAACATGCACGTAGCCGCACACAAGGCCATGCACCTTATTGCATACCCTCCATAAGCCTGCATAAATGCTACACTGTTCCCTCTGAAGCGAACATGTGTGCAAACATCTCATCCTGCCTACAGTCCTGAGGCTCTGCATGTTCAGGCTTGTTCCCTTGGAAACCACATTTTGCTCTGGTCCATAATGAACTCAGTTCGCTGGTAGCCTGCTGAGTGACTGATGAAAAAAAGATCATTACACGGGGAAGACATTTGAAATGTCACCAAGATGTCAGGCTGCTCTCACATTCTTGTACATCCCCTTTTCTTCTTTTTAATCGAATTTTTTACATCAGAACAAGAGAGCACGCAGCCGAGTGCAATCCTCTGCAGATTATGAACAATGTTCAATACACAGAGCTCTGCAACTACTTTAAACTTAAAGTTCTTATAATTTGATTTGTTAAGATGGTCAACATTTCCACCAAAACTGAAAGTTTACGAGCTATAAATGATAACTAATCTTATCACCAGGGAATGCTTGTACTCAGTTTTTTCTAGTTCATTAGAAACAAAAGATGATTAAAATAAGACAGACGTAGACTTGTACACTCAAATGCACAGGTGGGAAAAAAGAAAGCCCTGAGGGCTTGTAAAAGGAAACCACTCAACATTAACATTAAAGCATCTGCAAAGTTTTGTCACAAAATACAAGCTGGTTTTGATATTTATAGAGAGATTAAAAGCAGGAAGGACAATTTACAATCTTTTTTTTATTTTTATTTAGCCTGCTGTAACATAGCCCATTCAAATACCGCCATCAGTACTTCATGGATCAAGAAACACAAAGTGATGTTAACATTAAACTGAAACTTAAATCTTTTCTATCCTTCACCAAAGTGTGTATGCTACCTTTTCTAAACAGATAGGAGTGTTAGCCAGGTCTCAGGAGTCACAGTCCTGCACTTTTAGGTTGTGTGGTACATGTTTCACTCCATTTCTTTTTTTAAAGCCCCCCTGATAACATAATCCAGCCAAAGACTATGTTTATTATTATAAACTTAATTTAGAAATCTGTTTTGACTAATTTTATATTTTACACTTTCCCTTTGTTTCATTCTTAGTTCCTAATGAAGATATGTTACTTGAGTACCAAGTACCATATTAACATCCTTATTAGATTAGCATTTCCTCTCCATGCATCTTTCTGGACCTCGAACAGGAACAGTATGTTCTGACTTGATCAGTGGGAAAAACAGGCTTTGTATTTGCCTGATTTAGGAGCAGTGGGGACTGTTATACGTTGAATAAATGATAAAATTTGAACACAATGATCTGGCATTACATGACAAAAAACTTGACACAATGATCTCTGGCACTAACCCTGGGGAGGCATATTTGTTGTAACAACAGAAACAAAGTTTGGACTGTGGGTTTTGGTGTGCTGTACTGAGAGCTTGGCTGGATGGTAGACTGAATAGTTGTGACTTAAACACCTTAGAAGTCCTGGTGGCTCATTTAGAGTGACAGTACAATATAGCATGCAGTTCTTCATTGATTGACCATTTTAATATTTCACAGTATTAATGAAGCATATACACCCGCTTTGTAATAAATCAAGACGAGATCTCAATCTACAGTTGCCTTATTTCTATGAAACAGGGTTTGCTAGACCATGTGCTTTCCTGTTTTCCACTGGCAGCAGTAGCAGCAGTACAAGGGGTACTTGTCACCTCCCTGTGTGTGTTATCATTCACTTGGTAAAGACAGAGTGGGCCTCACAGTCATCACTGGGTTCCCTTTCACTCTCAGCTGAAGGACGGGATCAGGTCGCTCTGTTGACCTGCTTCTTACAGCAGCCACTTGGACGGTAATCACAAAAAATAACACCAACCCACTAAAGAGCCTTACACTGGGCCGGCCTCTAGACCTGGTCACAATGAGTGCCGGTTAAATGAGCTTATTAATCACAGAAAGCTCCAGAGGCAGAGCCATTCTGAATTCATTAATGCTCAGCAGAACAGTCTGAAAAAAAAAAGACTCAATCATGTTTTTGATATCGACAACCGTGATCTCTTTTCAAATGAGTGCTGCGAGTACAACAAACACTCAGATTGCTAAGTGCTGAATATTGTGTTCCAGGGCATCAGGTCCAAAAAACACTTCAAATAACCTGCATTAACAAGTGAGATGGTTTTACTAAAATAAAAAGCAAATTATCCAAATTATTCAAATGATATCATTTAAAAACAAACAAGCCCAAATTTCCGCTATCGTATTTTAACCACTTTAAACTGTTGAATAGTAGTGGTATAGTTTTTCAACTCAACAGTTGACGGCACATTGTGTCAAAGAATAACTCTGAACATCTTGCACAAAAAAATGTACAAGACAGAAAAAGCTGTCTTTGCTTCTAGATTACATAAATGCAGCTCCTTAAAAGAAAGGAACAAAAGGAACAATTGTCAAGGTAGTTTGAAGGGCCCTCCTGTATGTTCTCACTTCTTCACTCTTGTTTATCTTAACAACCTGTCCTGATAGACAGCTGTAGTTTTTAAAGAGCTTACTAGTCACAGGTTTTCTTTGCAGAGGAAGGGGCCCTCTTTCAAGGAGGGATTACAGCAAATCACCAGAAAGGATTTTAAAAACAAGAAATTCCTCAACATCCTCTCTGTGTTTGAAACTCGGCTCTGTTTAACTCGCTTCCTCTGTTAATGAATAAAATACGATTTGGAGAATATTCTTACACAAGTCTCTATCTACCTGATAGGCAGCCCACTGGCTACAACAATACTACCTTTTATAAGCAAGATGAAACGGATGATGATATCAGAAAAAAGACTGCGTGTGTTGAGCTCCATTATTGCCCATATATACACACAAACATACATTATATACACCAGCTGCTTTGACAAACAAGTGCATGGACTTCAGCCAAAAAAAGGCCTTCACTGTTTTTGCCCAGACACTTCTCATGTCCGTGTTTGTCTCCTTTGATAAGGCCCTTTCATCTTGTTTGCATTGATTACAGCCTGACGAGTCACAGTGTTACACTCGGGGGCCCTTTTCATGTCTGCAGCCCCCACGACACACACTGGGTCCATTGTGGCGAGGAATGTCTCCTTTCATGGCCTCAACTCGCCTGTGAAAGCATGTCAATAATCCCTAGTCAGTGGGTGCTTCACAATACTGCTGCGACCATCCCACCACCCAGACCAAGAGGCTCCCATGATGCACTCCTCTGGAGAAAAAATGACGGGAATGGATGAAGTAATTAACCTGACAGATGCTGATAATCAAACTTCTCCACAAAAGATGAAACTTTTTACACGAGAAACAAAGCACTAATCAACGTTTTTCAGCAGTGTACAATCCCTCCTTATAAAGAACCTTCTCACACACCCCACCAAACATATCCAGAACAGCTTTGCTGCTTTGCACAGCCCCTCCATGTTTTCACACTGAAGGAGTCTGAACATGGGCTCTCCTTTCAGGAAGTATCAGGATCCTCGTGTGCAGCAGAAGCAGGAACCAGCACTGGTTTGCTAAAGAAGCTGCGGTCTGAGGATTTGTTTGAGCAGAGAATGTGATACTGTACACAGAAGAAATGGGATTTGAATCTTCAGTGGCCACTAAAGCCATTAAAAATATACATCAGTAATGTTTATATTGGTGCTGGTTCGAGTTGGGGAGGGAGCAATTGAGTCCATTGGTCGGGCTTTTGCAGGATGGGAGTGGAAGGAGCCAATCATTGCTCTGTAAAGAATTAAAACCACCTCTGCAAATAGCCCCAATATTTGTGTAGCGCCTCAGAGTGGGAGTTTCACAGCGTCTGGGTTTCCAGTGCAAATAAACAGTGCAGAGGTCTACAAGGGTGGACCCCCCCCCCCCCCTTCCCCTCCTTATCCCAGAGGTGAAGCCCACTCCTTTGTTGCTGCCTGATCTAGACCACTGTCAATGGAGTGAGGTGAAAAGTGGATCTGTGTGTGTGTGTGAGACATGTCTTCTGTGTGTGAGATGAAGCTGTATGATAATGTCTGTTTGTATGTGGTTCTTGAATCAGAGTCTCGGAGTCTGTGGAGACCGCCGCTGTGTTTGCCATTTCCCAGATAACCCATGTCCTCACACTGCTGGACCCACACATACCGATACCAGGGTCCTCAGTGAGAGCAAACAGACTAATATCAGAACACAATAATCAACAACTCTGCATAAATACACACATCTAATGAATAGATGATGATGCTGATAATAACTGTTGGTTTTATCAACTTTTAAAATGTTTGATGAGACAACATAAGAACTTTGCCTTTCACTGCAAAATACATGTCAGACCACTTCCACCTCACTGAGATCTGATCCAGAGCCTGGATTTGGAAAGTGTCTTTAATGCATTCAGTCTAATTGGGACAGGTAGCCTCCCATTGTATTAGTGCAGGCTTTGTGTTTTACAGAATACTAATGTGGAAATACATCTTCAAGAAATGTAGTTTCACTCGTCACAGGTGAAATGTGTTTATTGATAAAAACAAGAGTGTAAACAGTGAAAATTAAAGAAAAGTTACACGCTTAGATAACGATTCATCATACTGCTTCTATTCTGGTTGTCCTTTAAGTATCTACAGGATTTTCAAAGCTCTAGTCTTTACTTTTTTTAATCAATTTTTATGCAAGATTTGGGTATGTTTACAACAAAGTTATGGAAACAAATTGAATTAATGGGAGTTTGTTCGTTTACTTTTCTTATATCCCATCACAGAAAGAGTTTGTTAATAATAAAATGTATTGGTGAACAAAACCATAACATGAAAAGAAGATTTGGTTTTGTGCCGAACTTCTGATCTTCCTTCATGTTTAGGAGATTCTTAAGCTTCTTATGAGTGGATAGGAAGCACTTTTAATTTAGAATCGTTTCAACATGCATTTTCAATTTCTAGGCATTTAGAAATGACCAATAAACCTAAAAATGTTAATAAGATCGTGTTTAAGAGCTTCATGGCATTAAAGTGCTTTTTGGCAACAAGGTACAAGGTGGAACTTTATCTGTTCTTGTCTTGGACTGTTTTTCTTAAACGTACAGCCATCACACATGCATCCTGCAAGAATGTGTGTCCAAGGTCAAAGGTCAAGCCATGAGAGACAGAGAGGAAATTATTTCAGAGGATTTTTTTTCTTTACAAGAAAGATGACCAAATTAGATTTTTCCCCATAATGCAATAATGAACATTCAATACTTTTTTAATAAAAGATGATTAAGCATATTAAAAGATTAGAATATATCTACATATTAATCTATGATTATTTTATGAATTTTCATCAAAACTTTTACGTATAACTTCACATATTTTGGCAAGGTCATGTCTTACTAAAGCCTCATTTGTAAAGTATGAATATTTGTCTGATTCTGTGCATGGTTACACTGCACCTGTGTTATTGTGTGATACCACAACTTGATAGAAATTCATGTGCATCACGAGTAAGGACAGACATGTTTTCCAACATTTTTACATTTTATTTGTGCAAAGTTACCACTGGATATCTGGCAGTTCTCTGTTTTCAAGAAACACGGTTATTATTGAACCAACGTTGAAACCATGTGCCTATAGCAGATTCACACACTATGAGAACACAAGCTAAAACATGAAAGAAATTGTCGATTCTGAAAAAAGCTTTTCATTGAACAAAGATTCAGGCAATTCAACCTCAAACTTCAAAAAATATGTGTTGAGACTTATTTTGTCTGCAAAACCACAATATTGTCTGTCAGAGCTTGTAACAGAAAGAACAGCTTCTAATAAATATGACTTACTCCTAATGTTTACAGCTTGTTTTAACTCAAACTACTATGATTAAAACTCAAACTACACAGATCATTTATCATTAAGGAAGTTCTGCGCTGAAAAAAAGCAACAACTTTAAAGTCTCCTAGTGAGTGTATATCTCACTGACATGCCCTCAGTGCATGAGTTATTATCCCGGCTCATGTCAGAGCATCTGCAGGAGGGATACATTTGTTGCTAAGCAACAGCTAAAGCTCACAGCGTGCCAGTTTCAGTTATGAACAAAATTTGGTCAGACCATACTTTTTGAACCTTATGGCCTTTTGTTTTGCTCCAAAAAATACATAATTAAGTGGAGGTCTGAGGTTCACTAAAGTCTGAGTAGTTCTGTCTGCATTTTAGAAATACTTAAGTGACCCTTGTGCTAAAACACAAAAAAAATAATGACATGCATTTGATACACTTTTAACTGTGTAGGCACTGCAAAAAACATTTTCAAATTTTCAAATTTATGATAATGCTGCTTTAAAAAAAAAAAAAAAAAAATTTTTAGCTGAAACAAAATAGTAAAATCATTTATTTGGTAATTTAAACATCAGCCACTAACATTTACAACATCCAAAAAAAATCAACGTATTAATAAATGTCAAGTGAACTGGCCAAACTTACATCTACTTGTTTCAGGATATACACAAACAATATACTGAAAGTAAAACGTCAATAGACTTCAAATGGACACTGAGATTAATAAACAGACACAATTTGAGAAGAAACAGGACAAAAGCAGATGAGTGTAACAAGCTCATGTTTGAGCGAGGTAAAAGCTTTGTTTTGCAGCAAATGTTTTCATGGAGGGGGGGGGGGTTGAAGATGGGGGAATCAAACTGATATTTAGCCCCTACTGGCTTTTTTTCCCTCCTGCTTTTGTTTTATGCAAGGCTCTTTTTACCACATGGTAGTGACAGATTGTTTGAGCTGAAAGGAAAAGCCATTCGAAGCTAATTAAGCAGCCATTCCAGGCACTATTCGCAGGCAGGAGGGAGAGTAGCACAGGCATTTGTCAGCGCCGGACCCAACGTGGGTTTAATTGACAACCATGGCTGCTGACTGACAGCTTTTCCAGCTCTCAGCCAATCGCACGCCGAGCAGAGAGACAGCCGTGGCACCATTGGATAAAACCGCTCCGAAGAGGTGGGGAGAGGGGACCCACGTGGGGGCGAGCATAGTGAGCAACACCTGATAGGCTGACATCCTCACGCGCAAGACGTGTTGTAAGCCCACCTACTGCTGCTGATAGGAAAGCGTGTAGATGCTTGAGGTCTCGTTAGAAATAGGTCGATCAATTCAAGTCACTCAAAGGACACTCTGCTGTAGATTAAGCGGTATTCACATCGTCTTCACACTTTGGGTTTTGAGTGAAATTTGTGCGACCTCCTTTTATTCCTGGCAAAGAAACATAACTGGTCTCTTTTTTTTTTTGTCTAGGCATCTCTATTTCCCCTTGAACTGAGAACAGACAGTGTGATCTTCCCGTTTCATACTGAAAAGATGAGTTCATAGTGAGTATTGCTCCCATTCTGATGGTTCGCACCCCCCCCAACAAAACAAAAAACCCAAAAAACACCACATTTCCTTCCAAATGATGTAGTTACATGATGAAGTCCTTCTATGGTTAGAGGGATTTTTCTCATGTTTAAACAAGTAAATTGCGCCCGAAACTTCTTAGTTTTTAATGATAACGACTCGCAAGTTTATCCTCACAACCTGAAACATGGACCACCGGCTGCATATTCCGCGGATATATAAATTATTGCTTTGTTTTTGAACAAGCTGTTGAACGCAACTGAATGTCACTTCAGATACCAAAATGGCGAACGGTGTGAGGTCACATTTCGCAAAGCCCAATCAGAACGCCGGTTTCCTCGGGTAACCCCACGTGGGGGATGCAGCGACGCGATTGGTCACCGTTTTTTTTTTTTTTGCTAAACTCCTTCCGAGGATCCTATTGGTCCAGCGCGGGGCCTCTCGCGGCAGTCGGGTCCTCGTGTCAGTGCACAGTCTGTGTGTGGTACAGCGCGCGGCGGAGGAGCTGGGTATACCCGACAGCGAGCGAGTGGTGCGTTTCACAACGGCCGACATTTTCAAGAAAATTTTTAACCCGGTTATTCGCCGTAGAAAATAATCTTTGGACTTTAGTCGAAGATTCGCGTACTACTACCACTGGATGTAACAAAAGGCTTTCTTTTGAAGTTGTGAACGGCCAACAAACCAGGCGGCCGATTGAGGGGTTTCCAAGCGTCCGACTGGACGGAGAGACGCTCTCCGCCTCGGGATCACCGGGGTTTAAAGGACTCTCAAGGGGGGCAAAGAAGACGAGAAAAATAGAAACGACGACGGACATTATCCGCCCATATCGTTTTTTGCGGTGACGGATACAACTGGAGGATATAAAGCGCTGTGTTTGGATACTATTTTTCTTTACCTGTGCAGAGGAGAGAGAGAGAGAGAGGAGGAATCAGTCCAGACAAAGGTAAAAAAAAAAAAAAAGGGCGACATGAGTAGAGCCGCTAACAAGACGGGTGGTGGTGGTGGTGTTGGTGGTGTTGGTGGTGGTGTGGCTTTATGGCAGCCGACTTTGAAAGCAGCAGCTCCTTGTTTTCTGATCTTCCCGGACCACCAAAACAAGCCGCTCTGGTGTTTTTTCTTGTTTCCTTTGTGGAAGACAACTCATTAGATTTACGAGAAAAAGGAGAAAAGGAAAAGGCTCATGTCGTTGAGGGCGTGTGATTTGAAAGTATCAACTTTGGGATTTATTTGATACCACGGATCAAACACATTTTTTTTTTTTTTTGCACTCTTTATTTTCCCCCTTTTTTTGTAATGCAAATCAAGACGTCTGATTAACATATTAGACTGAAAATGTGTGTGTGTGTGGGGGGGGGGATGTCAAAATAACAGATAAAAACTACTTTTATTCTAATTTTGTGAAGTAAACACGAGAAAAGTGCTTTAAAATTCATAAAGCTTTTTAAGATTCCTGTCGATTTACAACCCAAGGATCCGCAGCATTTATTTATTTTTTTGCTTGTAAAGTGTTTTTCCGGCTCCTGAGCTGTGCCATTCTCCTGTTTGTTTAGGTTTCAAAGGAGAGGCTGACGGGGTGATACCTCCAGTGGTCGGGTTGTGAGTGTGCTCATCGTAGCCGAGAGCAGGGCTTTGTCCGCCGCCATCCTGCGTGTACAGGGAAGGGGGCGGCGGTGATCTACCGCACCTTCACTGGGATTACGGAAATAGAGAAAACAAACCGAATTCCCTTGTGTAAAGGACGCGACATGTATCCACAAGGCCGGCATCCGGTAAGTAGCTGTCTATGTCACTGTTTGTAAATTGATGCAAATACACCGCCCTTCAAAGCAGCCCAATTAGCTCTTCAGAGTGGAGCTGCTGCTGATCCACACAGTGCTATCTATGAACTGCACCAGTACTGCTTAAACGCTCCACTTTGGCAGGTGAGAGACTGGCAGATCATGTATATTTGCAAAAAAAAAAAAGATCAAAGCGTTTGGTTCAAAGCAGATCATCTCCTCATTCTGTTAAATTACATGTATTTCAGGACAGTTTGTCATAGCTGCATTATTAGCTTAGAAAATGTTAATTGTGCTAGAATCCTAAAACTGAGTATGCTTTTTAACTCTCCAAACCATACAATGTTATAGTGTAACATTCCTCTCAGAAAGGATGAAGTGACCTGCCTTTTGTCGTTACAAATTTTGATGTGTGAAAGCAGCTCTTTCCTCCACCAGTCATTGCTCCGGGAAATGTGAGGACACATTTACTGAGAAAAAAAACTTGTGCACATACAGTTTACCTCGAAAGATGAGAAAGCAAGCGATATGAAACTATTATCTGCACTGTGATGGCATCGTTTACACCGGTGGTATCTCTAACCTTGCCCTTTTCAGGCACCTCACCAGCCAGGACAGCCTGGCTTCAAGTTCACGGTAGCAGAGTCCTGCGACAGGATCAAAGACGAGTTTCAATTCCTGCAGGCGCAGTACCACAGGTAATGATCAGCCTTCTGCAAACAGCATGGACTTCCTGGAAAGAAGAGGAAGCTGTCTTTGTTTAGTCCTTTTTTTTTAGTAGCTTTATACAACAGATGTCCTCTGATGTTAGACTCATATATTCTCCTTTTGTATAGCATGTACTTTAATTTGATTATATACCTTATATCAAACTGATCACAAAGCTTAATTTATTTCTCTCTTCATTTCCCAAAGTCTTAAAGTGGAGTACGACAAACTGGCTAATGAAAAGACGGAGATGCAACGTCACTACGTCATGGTAAGAGCAGTTGTGTTGCTGTGAATCTGATTTAGAGCCGTATCCTCCCTTTAGCCTCAGGTGAACAGTCACAGGTGGTGTTTTGCAAAAGCCATGTTAGTATTTCTCCCTGCGTGGTATGTTGAGTCATGGCTGTGTTTTCATTGGATAAGAAGGTGCAGGTTGGGTGTGTGTGGAGGAGGGTAGGGGGCTCTAGCAGGGGTCAAATGTCCAACCATTGATTGTGGGGTGTGACGACCCCCCTTTATGGCTCTGGGGTCTTCTTTATGACCCCCACCACCCCTCCCTAACACACCCAACATGACCCCCTGGGGGTTAATGACTGGTCTGCCGGCTCTGTGCATGAATCAGAGGTTTCCTGCATGTTTTATTTTTACTTAACTCCCCCAGGGTGAACCAGGGGGTCATTCAGACACTTTGACTCTCCCAGGGACTTCTCAGGGATTTTCCCTCAACAATAAAGACCACAGACACTACTACTTAGGACCAGGTGTGATTCTAAAACTAAACATCACCATATTGAGATGTTTTTTTCACTATTGATATATTATGTGAGATATATGCAAAGCTCCACATGAAGTTACTGCATTTTATGCTCAGTGGATCATGTACTTGTCTTGACTCTTTTGAGTGGCATCAGACAAGAATCACCTCTTTGAATCACTCATTAGGATCACAGACTTTTTGAGGTAACAAGATGATGTTATCTCATCATCTAATTCAGTCTTTTGTCTTGTAGACTTAGTCAGATTACATCTTCTACTTTTGGTGACACAAGACATTTTAACCCTTGGTTACATTTTTTCCTATTTTTAGTTTCAAGTAAATTATAATTATAGAGTAATTAGTTGATTGTGCTACATTAAAGTTTGTCACCATTATAATAAACCACTCTAAATCCTGATATGTAAAATTCTACTGTATGTGAAGATACTTTTTACACACTTCACTCTTTATCTCCAGAGCTCAGAAAACACTTCTCAACCATCAAAGTGCAATTAAAACATGTGACATTCAGTTCAGCGCTTCCTGATGATCACACATTGACAATGAAGCCTGTGCCTCTGTAAAAAAAACAAAAAAAACAACACAAAGCTTCTTTCTAATACAGGAAAAGCTGCATTGTGTGCATGGAAAAGAAAAAGAACAATCTTTATCTTAGAAGTGATGTAACTCAGACCCCGCTGTAAGTTTGTGTGTGCATGCTTATCTTGTTTGTACATGAAAGGAATGACTTCAACCAAACGCAGCAGTACGTTTGTTAAATATTATTTTCCCTGTGAGGGACCAGAAGGTGGTGGGAGTAGTTATAATAAATGGAAGCTGTTAACTGTGTGTTTGATAAACAAGACAGACAAACTGCTCGGCTTTAGTTTGTATCTGCTGGTGGGCTCACAAGCTTTTGGCAATCAACATCAGATAATGTTGCTTTCAATAATAGCATTGGCTCTCTACTGGGGTTTTGAAGCCATAGACTGTGTTTGTAGCTCGAAGACTGGCAGTGTGTGAAGGAAGTAAATGAGGACAGTAGCCAGTAGTAGACTGTCGGCTGTGGTTGCACAAAGAACATGAAGTTGTCAACCTCCTTGTTTCATGTCAGTGTGTTTTTAACGGCTCACCCCTGAGCTGCAGAAAGGATTGAGCGTGTCTCTTTTATCGTTTGGGTGCTTTGGAAAACTTGTAAAAATATCAGACCAGTGAACCAACATGTTTTATAGTCTCGTAGGAGAAAACTCTTCAGTTACTTGCGATTTTGGTTAATTTTGTGCACAAATAAGAAATAACATGACGTAAATAATACCACATAAAATGATGGAATCATGTTCTGTATCTAAATAATTATTAAATTATTGAAAATGAAACCCTCATGTGTGACATGTCTTTGTTTCAAATGTTTTCAGCTGATTGTGATATGTAATAATAACCTTTTCTGTCTTTTCTTCACAGTACTACGAGATGTCCTATGGGCTCAACATTGAGATGCACAAACAGGTATGCAGCCATATCATAAATGTTTTGTGTATAGTCCCCCTTAGTGATTGAGAAATATAAACACACCTACACACACACACACACACACACACACACATACCTGACCTTAGTGTCTACCCTCATCCTTAAATGGCTTTGGGAGGCGAACACATACCAGCTTTCTGTAGTGAAAAGGCTGACAGGCTCAACAACATAGAGGGCACGCTGCCTGATGGGGATGGTTTGATAAGATTAAAGTAAAGTATTTGGCAGACTGTCTGAGAGGATGTGTTTTTGTGTGGTTTGTCCTTCTGATTATGTGAGTGTGTGTTTGTGTGTGCACATATGCCTCCACTATTCTGTGTCTGCCTCCCTAGTGCCAGGCGGGCTAAAAGCTCATTAGTTCAGCTGCCACCCAGTATTGGGCATCATGCTGCAGTGGAAAGACTTCCACAGATGAATGGGGCAAAAATATCTGCAGCTCCTCCGCACCACCCAAGGAGCCAATTCAGTAAGCTGGAGGCATGAAGGCTAGAGAAGGGGGTTGATGGGGGCAGCTTGGGGCATACTGTATGTGTTCAAATCAAATTCTCTGAAGAAAAAGTGACAGTGTTTCAAATCCTTCTCATATTTTTTTTGTGCTTCCGGTTGATCATTGGTCTATGAAGTCTAGAGTTCTAGAGGCTAGTGGGTCTAACCCTCAACCCTAATGTTAAGTCAGGGTTAAAGCCCCCTGCACCATAGACAATGTGCACCGCTGAAGTTTCCAAGAGCAAGGCATTGAAAGCAAAGGAGATCAAGCAGAGACGTTATGTCAGCTGTGATCTGATATTCCTCTGGATTCTTTCATTGACTTTGTTCGGTTCTTTTGGTCCGTCCTGGTGCTTGAAAACTTTGTGTGCGCCAACACAGTTTTGGCCCTCCCTTCTCCCTTTAAGGTGTTGTCTCTTGGATTTAATGTGTATGTGTTTTTTTTTTTCCCTGTGCAGAGAACAATCATTTTGTCATAAATAGAGAATATTAGCTGAAAATTTGAAGTGGAATAAGAGTAAAAAGTCATACATTAACTGGGTTCAGGTTTTTGAACATGAACACAATCGTTGTTCTGTTTTGTTTAGAATGGTGGAATATCTAAATATTCGAATGGCTGGTTGGATAGAGACAAGTTTGTCAGCGTGTGGTTTTAACATCTAAGTTAAGATGAATCATATTTTGTACAAAGAAAAACAGCTACTTTTAATAGTAGTAACATAATAGGTTTGTATATGAATTTTGAGCTTCTGTGATTGGCAGGTTGACTTTTCATGTTATAAGACATCGTTTTCCTTAATGAAACACACTAGCCCTCTGTAGAAGTCAGATCACCACTGTCAGAAGCACAGCAAAACCAATCTCTCTTGAGCTAAAGATCTGACCCAGGGACGTTTAGTCAGCCTTGTGACACCCACATTTTCTTTTGTATCAACATGCATCAGCATAATCTTTAATCCAGTTCACTTAATAAGAGGAAAGAAATATGAATGTGATCTCAAAACGCCCCTTTTTAATCGCTCTACACTTACATTTCCATTTCTTTGATTCTGTCTCACCTTTCGCACCCTCAATTCTCTTCTTCAACCTTCTCTTGCCCTATGTCTTTTCATTGCTTTCCCCTCCTCCGTCTGCCCTGCCACCCCAGTGATGTGATGTGAATGATGGCCCTCGTGTTATAAGCTGTATGATATGATGTATGAGGGCAGGGGGAGAAAAGGGAGGTGGGGTGGAGACTGCATGGCCCTCAGATCCAGAAGGTTAATGGCATCAGTGGGAGGGAGGCCCAGTTGGAACAGCAGCAGACTGCACAATTCATCAGCTTTAGATGATTTCTTCAGGCACGTGCTGTGTGTATGCGCGTGTCTGTGTGTGTGTGTGTGTGTGCTAACTAGGTGTTTTCTGTTTATCAAGGAGCTCACTGCCTCACCCCCCTCCTCCCTGTTCTTGAGCGTTTTCTGTCAGGCACTTATCACCAACAAGGAGGTTGAGGCAATGCAGGGATTGGGGGGGCAGGACTGGTTGTTGTGGGTGGATGCTGGTGACAGTGGACAAAGCAAAGGAAAGGGGAGGAGGAGACAGGAAAGGAGCAAGAGGCTTCGGGGTAAATGAGTTAATCGACTGGTCCTCTCCTGTGCATCTTCTTTGTTTATCAATAAGCCTGGTGGAGTCGACGGACCACTCTGAATAATGCATGATACCAGCCACCTCCCCCCTAGCTCTCCCTCTCTGGTGAATGAGTGTTTGTGATGACATCAGTGAGAGGTAAACAGACAGCCCTTAGCGGTCCCTGTTATTGGTAGGCGGTGGGGGGTGTGTGGATTATTAGATGCAGGCGGGCATATTACTTTGTAGAAGATTTATGCGTGAAAAAAAGACTTGATAAACCCACTTTGTGTTGTTATCGCTACAAAGCTGGATTGTAAACCAGGCAAATGGGCACACACACACACACACACACACACACACACACACACACACACACACACAAGTATATTAACAAATACTTGCATCCCTTAAATGGTAATACCAGTTGTGTCTTTACACACAGAGACACACAACTTCCCCTATACGCCTGCTGATCTGAATTGTTCCTACGAAGTAATGTGTGCCGTTGCCGGGGGGTAATTTGTTTTGACAGTGTCTCTTATGATGGCATGAGAGTGCAGGGTGGAAGTAATCACCCTCGCTTGCTGTCAATAAGTGATTTTAATTAGCGCAGCTCATTAGGCTGCCTCAGCAACATGGCCTGCTGACTTTGTGGTGTTGGTTGCTTTGTTTTTCACTACCTCTGTTCTCTGTTGTTGACCCTGTTTATCTCTTGTTTCCTTGCCTGCGTCTTGATTTCAGTTCTCTCTTTTGGTGTCGTGAAAGCAAACGAAACATAAATAGTTAGTGTTAGTTATAAATAGTGTTTTTTTCCCCCACCATTATTATACATATTTTTGAATCACAGTCTGTATCTGAACATCTGTTATTTTTGATCTATTAATTTCCTCACTTGTTGAATGAATAAGAGACACAAAAAGTGCTTTATCGTGGAGTGTCATGCCCGTTTCCTGGATGGAGGGAGAGGGTGAGAGGAGGACCAGAGGAAGGGAGAATGGGGGAGCTTGTACAAATGAATAATTTATCGAGGATTCCTGGAATTGTTTGCCAAGGTGATGATGGCCGACCTGTCTCTAAGCCAAAACAAACTGACTACGAGAACACACACACACAGTCTCTCGAGGGAGGTTGACAAGGTTAGTGGAGGCTGTGAGACATGCTGGATTTTGATAGCCGGGCTACAAGGGCTGCTTGAAACAGTTTTACACAATTAGTGTCTCGGTGTTTGGGTGTACTCAACCAGCCAACTGATGATTGTTTTGTGTGTCGGACGGTGTTGCTGTGGTTAAAGGGCAGAAAATACTTTGTGTGTGTGTGTGTACACATAAACTGCATCGTTCAAATGAAAGTTATAAAATAATGTTTACATGATGCTTTTGAATCGGATGTAATCTGTTGGAAAACAGCCCATCTTCATACGCTCCCCTGCAGAAAAAGGATGTCACTACAGTTTTGTGTGTATGAGCTCAAAATAGAAAGACATGCACATGCAAAATATCCTTCATGCATTTGTAATGAGCAAGATACCTCTAAGTGCCTCTCTCTTCCTCTGCTCTGGCTGAGAAGATAATTCCCAAACAGCCCATCTCTGCTACCCCCTCCCCCCCGTCATATGCCACTTGTTTTCCTCGCCAATTGAATCCTCGTCAGTGACTCTGCTCTCTACTTGCGGGCTAATGCCTGCAGCGACAAACAGCCAAATGGCTTTCAACGCACCATTGACAGAGGGATGCAATGGAGAGAGAGAGAGAGAGACTCTCAGAGCTGTGGTGCTACTAGACAACCCTGAGTACCTGTAATTGTGGAGCTGCAGTGAAAAGCTTCTGCCGGCTCAAAGGCTTCTGTTTTCAGTGGCTTTAAGTGACAATAAACTCTTTCCAGTGCCTGTCTGTGCCGCTAAAAGCACTGTGGAAAATAGAGCCTCCACAGTAAAGTGGGAGTCATTTAAGGGTGCTGCGAGTCATTGGATGTGATGTGTTGCAAGTATTTTTTCCCTTCAAAATGTCAGTGAAAAAGTAGGGTAAGTAAACTGTGTGCCCATTTAAACTCTCTAACATGTCAGAACAGAGCAGAGGGACTACTTCTGAAAAGATGTAGTTAATGTAGGTGGCAATTACAAGGTTGTACAGTGTGTTTCTCAGCTTAATGTGTGAGTCATGTTTGCCCTCATATAACCTCAATTTGAGTTAAATAAGGCTGGTAAATTTATGAATTAGGAATTGGGCTGAGACAAGAAAAAAACAAAAGGCTGCAGAGGAAGTCTGCTCCATTGTTTTATTTCCTGGCCAAAACATGTTAACTCAAGTTTCAGAGTGAGCCAAGTGTTTGGGAACAATTAAGTAAAACTCAACTCTGCATGATCTCAGCTCTGAAAGCACCTGCTGCAACTCACCTGTCGACATGTGCATTTGAATTCCGTGAATGATTTTGGCTCTGAAGTGGGGATTTTCTATGAGCATATGGATGCCTGTCTTAGTGAATCATTTTTTGGTGAGGGTTTGTGATATTGTTGCTGTAATAGCAGTGTAGCAGAGCACCGCTGTGTCCTACAAGCCCCATGTTGCTCCCCTTGCAGCCATTTCCAGAGAAGTGGTGTGATACTGAAACACTCTAATCCTACTGTGTGTCATTGTATCCAGCCCCCGCTAATGATGATGGTTTATGAGTCTCCACAGAGCTCCCTCCTACTCTTTCTCTAAGCCCCCCCTCCCACTAGTGAGACCCCCTCCCATCCTCCCCACTCTCTGTTATCCCTCATTAATTTCCCGTGCCGATCAGATCGACAGGCCGAAAATTCAATTTAATGACCTGCCTCTTTGCTGCGCCTAATATGATTTTACAGGCTGTTCTGGTCAGGGCCCCAGCCCAATTTACATAACGATCAGCCGTGCCAGATAGCGTTTCCCCAGCAACAGAAGAGAGGGGAGATGAGAGAGAAGGAGGAAAGAAGGAGGGCACGGAGGAGAAGAGTGGAGATTAGCAGGGAGGGGTGTGAAGAAGCATTTGGAGGAGGAGGAGGGAGAGTGGGGAGGCTAGATGGAGAGAGAATGCACAGTGCGTATAAGGTCAGACGGGGGGTTGTGAGATAATTCCTGACAGGCCAGCAAAGGTCCGCCCCCCTCCTCTTCTTTATTTCTTTTCCTCTCCCCTCCGCTTAAAAGAAGAGAGTGACACAGGAGGTTGTGCAAAAGGCTACCGGCACCTCCTGTCCCCCTTTTCCACTCTCGTTCTCCTCCCTCCTCCTTTCACAGTCAAAAGATGTTAAAGGAGAAAATTAGTGGAATGAAGAAGCCTTTAAAACGGCGGGAAGGACCTCAAACCCCCCCACACACACTTGCTGGGCCTCCACCCCTAATCTCTCAGAATCAATTAGTTCACCTCCCCCGGTTCAGTCAAACTACATTACCTGAGTGTCAAATCAGAGCGTTTCACTTCACCATCCCCCCCATCCCCCCCACATGCCTCACCGGTTCTACTTTCTTCTGCTTTCTACTTTTGTGTTTCTCTCCTCCTACTGCTCCTCTCCGTAGAAAATACAGATTTAAAAAAGGAAATGGGTTTAGGCCAAATGTCTTGGGACATTCAAGTGCATAAGACTGACAGCACAGCAGATCCATTTGTCTGAATACAGCGCTGTAAAGTGCTCTATGTTCGTCCAGCCTGCAGTATCATCTTTCTGTCCCAGCTAATATTCCAGGGTCGATACGGAGATGCCTCTGATAGATACAGAGAGTTAACCTGTCTGCCTCAGTGTGCACTACCCCCCTCTCTATGGGCCGTAATTATGAAGTATGGATCTCATTATGGTCTCTACAGCCAGATGGTATTAGCATATTTCAACCTGCTAATGAAATAAGGCCTGAGTCTAATGGAGGCAGGAGAGAGAGAGGTGCATTTGTTTAAAGGCCGTCCTAATTTAGTTAAGAAATACATGATCTGTCCAGAAGGACGCTGCAAACATTTGCCCTTGTGTTTTATAGGTAGTTTAACGGTTTAATTATAATGTTGCCCGTGTCATGCAGCACACTAAAATGGTTCTTACATCTACTCTTTCTTCCTTACAGACTGAGATTGCCAAACGTCTCAATGCAATTCTGGCTCAGATCATGCCGTTCTTGTCACAAGAGGTGAGTGTCACTACAGCTTGCACCTTTTTTCATGAATGAAACTCATTTATTCCATTATGTTCAGTAACTGTACAAGACATTGTGAGGGCTGTGCCCTTAGACCCTATCAATGGTTTATGTAGGAATGTGAAAGCTTCTTATCCAAGTACTTGAAATGCAGATAGTAATAGAAAGTCAAATTATTGACAATAATTGATTCATCATTGGTAAATCCTAAACCCTGGTTCTTATATATCATACTGTAATTACAATTTGAATGGTTGCAATGGACAGTAATGGTTTTGTGGTATTTACTTGGGTTAAGTGGGATAAAATGGCTCTATATTTCCCCCCCTCACCTTGAGTGCAGAGTTCTAGACTTGTGTAGGTAAACCTTTAGACCATGCAGGAAAAATAGCTTTTTTTTTTCTGAACCTGATATTTCTCAACAGGAATCTAACCTTTGTGTTTTTGTGTCCTGCAGCACCAACAGCAGGTGGCTCAGGCTGTTGAACGGGCCAAGCAGGTGACAATGACTGAGCTAAATGCTATCATCGGGGTACGTGGACTTCCCAATCTGCCTCTCACTGTGTGTATATCCCCTTTTCTTACTTAATTTCACCTGAAGCAAGGGGCAAAACTGCATGTATAGAGGAGCACAGGCTATCCAATACAAACATTTAGGGGGTTGTAAGCTTGCCACAGTATGATCAAGGTTTTACTTCGCCTTTAAGGGCTTCAGTTTGAAGGGCGATAGATTCAGGATTAAAAAACAGGTGAATTGTGGCATTTGAGTTTCAAAACGAATGTAAAATAACAACTCCATGTCCTGCTCTCTTGTGCAGTTTTGCCCCCATCTACAGTGGTTTATTATGTTTTATTTGAGTTCACAATGTTTGCAATGTGCTGGCAATATGCTGTTCACTGGTGTCGTTCCACTGATTGTTGGTTAACCGTGACCTGTCAGCACCCAGTGTGCAGCTCTTAGCAGCAGCTCTCCTCTGATTTTCTCCTCTGAGGCAGAGTCAAAGAACATCTGATATAAAGTAACACAGTCCAGGCTGAGATCAGATTGTGGGGTTTCTCAGATTTCACTCTGGCTGCACTTTAATTAGATAAAAGCTTCCAGCCAACAGACTTACCCAAACCTCTGACCCTGTAGCAGTAGGATTAAAGAGCAGTAAAGTTGGGACAAGCAGTGTGACTGCAGCAGAGATTACTGCATGGAGGATGTAGCAGGTACTGAACATTTGTAAGCAGCAGAGGATAGAAGATTTCAGCTACACTCAAGAACTTATTGTAAAATACAAAGAAAAGGAAAAACTCCCAATATTCTGACTCAGGAGCACTCACACCATCGAAATACAACAAGGCAATACTTTGTCTGAAATGTTTTCTTGTCATTTAATGAATCAGTTAATTATAGTGTCTCTAAATAAAAATAACCAAAATGCTTCCCTAAGTCAAGGACACCGTCTGATGTGAGCATTGGTGTTTTAATGATGACTGTATACATGTGAATTCTTTATTGAATTAATATTTGCTACTTTAGTTGTAATCTGGCTGTGCGAGGGCTGTGAATGTTGTCTTCCCCTCAGCAGCTGGTCATCTTCACAATTCAAATGTGTGATACAAATATATACTGCATATTCCTTGCTCCAGTATTAAAGTATTCTTTTGGCTTTTAACTTGCAGCTTGTATTACACTGATTATACCTGAAGCACTTTTCTTGTGTTTGATTTAACGGAGAGTATCTGCAGCTCACATAAGTGTGATGGAGGATAAGAGTTCACTTTTAAATCAGTAATTGACCTTTTAATGGAGCCACAACCCTAAACAGTCACTGAACCCACCAGCCTAAGGGTTTTTTGGGGGGAGGGTGTTTCGCCCTTTCATCTGGTTTTATTTAACTGCTATGTGCTGAATGCTCTCAATAGTCAGCCTGGACCCAGATGGATAGTTGACCCTTTTTATTAGCCCTCTGTAGCAGAGGTTTGTCGTCTGTAAGCTGTTCTCACTGGTTGGGGGTCAAGCCTAATGAGAGGCAGATATCGAAATTCGATTAAGGTAAATGAGCCAAGAGCACAACCCACAGTTTTCAAGATAATTACTTCCTTTTATTTTTATTCCTCCATTCAGCACAGTCAGACTGTGCACAGTGACCCTGCCTTCATTAACGGTGGGCAGGGCCAGACAGAACACACACACACACACACACACACACACACACACACACACACACACACACACACACACAGACGAAAGAAAACAGAGTTTAATCATTGATGCAGAGCCTGGCAGGTGATCAATCTTCATGTCCCCACAGTGTGAGTGAGGCGGTGTGTTTGTGGTGTCATTAAAGTCTCAGAGATATTCAGAGAGCATCAGACTCTGGCAGTCAACTACAGCAGCTAGATCAGAAGATTTGAGTCCAGGCGAACACACACACTCATACGCTGGACTCAGTTCTGACACGTTATGATGAAGCCTCAGTTTGTTAAAGTCCCTGACTACTTTCAGGGTCAGGCAACTGAAGTCAAATATAAAGGATTAATTTCAGCTTTAGGGTCAGAAGGGTTTTAGGTCACTTCATGTGCAAGTAGTACATAGGATCAAATATTGTTATTTTCAACTAGGCTGAAATAAACAGTAAAAAAACAAATGTCATTCTTGCAAATAGAGATTATATATAAATGTATTCTTTGTAATGTGAGGAGTATTGACCAACCAGGTTTTAGTTGCAGGAAAAGAACTCTAGAAGAAAGAACAATGAGTTGAATGTATTGGCTGAAATGGATTCCCAGAACCCATCGGTTATTGACGATGTTCAGCTTTATCAAAATGTCTTTCAGACGTTTCATAACTTCTCTTCTCTTTCTCTGTAAGGGGAAGTCTTTGCCTGTTTATTAGTCATCTTGATCTCTACTGGCTAAACTGGAAGCCCAAACTATTAGCCAACACCATCAGAGGCCAAATCATCATTTGGCTAACTGAGTTGTGAAAGTGACAGTAAACTAGTCACCTCTGAAACTATTCGGATTACCTATAAAACCGTGCAATTTTATCAGGCTAGTTGCAAAAGATATTCCAGGACCAGCACCACGTCGAGAAGAATTAAATGCAGATAACTTTTTGTATTAGCTGATGGCTGAACAAAGCGAGCACATTAAAACAACACATTGGACTGTCAGCCAATCGGGTTGGGCTTTCTTCATGTTTGTGGTGAAGTAATTGCTAAAATGAAAAGAATGAATTAAAACAAGTAACGTTGCAGCCCCAATTTTAGATTTTTATTTATATTCAAAATATATATTGAAAAGGTGAGATGTACAATGAACTCTACAAGAAACGTTTGCTCTTGTAAATATAAACAATACAGGCAACATAATATCAAACTTAATCCAACAAGAGTTACCTGTAAGTTCAGTGCGCTGAAGTGTGTGAAGGTGATGGAAAGTCTGAGGTCAAAATGCAAATGATCCTCCTCTCTCCTCCACTATAGTTTGCATAAGTTGTGGCTCGAGGCGACATATGATTGAGTTTGATTGAGTGTCAGAGGTGCCGTCTCATTTCCATCCTCCCGCTCTCCTTTTCATGATTCAACACAGGCCAAGATTGTATCGAGACAATGTTTAACGAGTCAGTTACAGGTGCTGCGCTGCTTATCACCAACCCTTATGTAAATGTTACACAGCGCAAACTTCAACACTACCTGCTTTTGTATTTGATGTTTTTTTGGATCATTTGATTACATTTCAAAGACTAAAAAAATGTTTGTTTTATTCCAGGATGTATACTTACTTGATTAGAAAACGTCATGTTTTGAATGTAGCTTTCAGTGTGTAGGCTTTCTGATTGAGAGTCTTCAGGTGTATATGGCTTGTCTTAATATCTACACATGTGCTACAATATGTTACTGAGGTTTGTTCAAAGTCAGGATGTGATCCATTTACATATAAACTCTGAAATGCATCCTCATCCATTAGATCTTGTTATTTTTATTTTATCTTATTTTAGGGATGCATTTTTAAATATGTACCTCCAAATACATCAAATGAAGTGAGTGTAGGATATATTTACAGCTGTGCCCTATAGCTACAGAGAACATCATCAACTATAGCAGGTTTTTTTTCTCACAATTTGTGTGTTTAACTGAGACATATAGAGGTCAACTCAACAGCAAAGAACAAGAAAGGTGTCAGAAAAGTCCTTGTTTCGAGTCTCTTACGGAATAAATTTAGATTATGTTCTTTGCTTCCTGTGATAATAAACTGAAATATTTTCGTATTTGGATTGTGCTAAGACTAAACCAGCAATGTGAAGACAATACCTTGGACTCAAAGGGATTATTTCTCCATTTGTTAACACAGGATCAGTCGTAAATCAGCAGATAAAATAATGTCAGGTTGAAGCTATAGTTTCAGTTTTTCCTCTTCATGCTTGTTTCTTTTTTGGCTGAATCTCCTCTCCCTCTCCCCTTTGATCCAGCAGCAGCAGCCGCCTCATAGTGTCTACCCAGCCTTCATGGTCAGTTTTTTAAAGAATTTACTAAACATAGTGAATCTGTTATTCCCCCCTGAGCATTGTGAACTGGTCTCTGGTAGTCTTAACATGTGTCTTTGTTTAGGGAGATGATGTTTCCTTGAGACAGAGCATGCCTTTGGTGTGTGTATATTTTGTTTGCATTATGTCCTTTGTCTGCCTCGGTCAGACAACACAGATTTTAACCACTTTAGTTTTAATCTCGGCTACAAATCCAGCACTTCAATCTGATTCCTAGACTGAAATCAATCCGATGTGTTAGAGGTAGTCCCACCTTTGTGATGACTGAAGGAGCTACCTTCCACTGAAGTCGTTGTAAAGCACTGGATAAGTAGGTAATGTGGCGAGGACTGCCAAACTTATTAAGCCGGTCTGGCAGCTGGTTTGTGCTGGTGCTGTTGATGCGTGTTCCACCTGACAGTACTGTTCTGCAGGGAGCCAGCTTCGCCTAGTTAACTTTAATTGCCTGTTTCCTGTGGAAGTTGACTGAGCTGCGGCGGCATTTACACATAATGAAAAAAGATAAGTGTGAAAGGAAGCCAGCTCTTTATCCATGAATATTGAATTGGAAGCAATTTATTTTCTGAATTTTCTCCCTCTTTCTCTCTCTCCTCCCTCCCCCTCATCTCTCCTCGCCGCTCTTCTCAGCCATAGCTCGTTAATGAGGCTTCTTGATAATGATCCCTGCACGCTTTTCCTCATTAGGCACACTCAATAGGGACGTCCCTGCCTCCATCCCTCTCTCTGTCGTTCTCTTGTTATTTTCTGATTCTGCCTCTCCCTCCTTTTTCGACTCTGGCCGCCCCTTCGTCTCTTTCTGCTCGCTTTTCCTTTTTCACAACAAATAGGCTGCTCTGCACACCAGCACAATATCGATTAACAATGCTGCTCCTCAGTCGCTTATGTCCATTGTGCGATTTCAGGTCCAGCTCGACATAATGAGCTGACTGAATAATGGCCAGCTGCTAAATAAACCTTTAAATGTGGTAAGCCACTAGATATACCCTCGCCTAGCTCGTGTAATGAATGTATGGATGAGGGTATTGAAGTTCTATCCAGCAAGCAGAATAGCAATCATGTTTTTTTTTCTGTTTTCGAGAGGCGGTTGATGGATGTGCTAAGTGTTATTTAACCTTGTTTTAAAGCACTTGCTTCCCTCTTGCCTGAGTGGCTATTTAACTCCTGTCTATCTACTCACTCCTCTCTGGCTGCCTCTCACACACACACATCCATGGCCTCTTGGGAGGTGTATGTGTGTTCTCCAATGTGTCTGTGCTTAACTGCATTTTGCTGGAGGAGTGGGCGTGCTTGCTTGGTTTTCCTGAGTGTTGAAAGGGTTTGAGGTTTTAGAGTGTAGACCTATTGATTTTGAACTGTCCCAGCTATGATGAAGCGCAGGGTTTGGGAGGGAGCAAAACTCTGTATCCTCTCTGGCAATCAGAGGAGACGTGTTGTCGAGTCGAATGTAGTTGTCACAAAAAGATCTTTAGTCTTAAGTGGGAAAAGATAAGAAGTTATAGCACAGTTGTATGAAGACGAGGTCATGATCTAAAAAGAGTGTCAGGTGTGTGGTATAAATATCAGTTAGTCTCAGCTTTACTTTGCCCTACCATCTTAGCAGAGTTATATCTAAAGACATGTAGCAATTTATAAATGAGCGTTGATGTTAAGTATTGGCTATAATGTACTGTATGAAGTTAGAAAATTTTGCATTTTTGGTGCCACATGATGCAGTTCAGCCTCTTTTAGGATAATAATGAATAGCCCGATGATAAATACTTTGAACATGTGAGATAAAGTCATAAAAAAAAAACAATGTTGGGAAATGAATTTTCTACTGTCAGATGATGCTCAATCTGTACAACTAGAATGTACAGAATCAGTTTTCCCCTGAGCCGGTGAATGTGCTGGATCAGCATGTTGGCAGTCTCTGTCAGTCTATTCTGCATAAACGGTTTGGCCTTGGACTAAATGTGGTCAAAGCCCGCTCTAATGCATGAGTGGAGTGTGGTCATCCATGGATTCATTTCCCAGCCGACCCACTTGTCCTCTGTCTTGTCTCCGTGCATTTGTTTACAGCAGCAGCAGCTCCAGGCTCAGCACCTCTCTCACGCAGCCCACGGGCCCCCAGTCCAGCTGCCCCCCCACCCGTCAGGCCTGCAGCCTCCCGGCATCCCCCCTGTGACGGGCGCAGGCTCTGGCCTGCTGGCTCTTGGTGCTCTTGGCAGCCAGGCCCATCTGCCTGTTAAGGATGAGAAGAACCACCACGACCTGGAGCACAGAGGTGAGGAGGAGCATTGCCTGACACACGCAGACACACACACACACACACACACACACACACACACACACACACACACACACACACACACACACACACACACACACACACACACACGTATACTGCCTGCAGGATTTCACGGCTGATGTGGGAATTGTTCTTTCCAAGAACTGGTTCTACCAGCCAGATGCATGTATCGTAAAAACAAGTCAGTGTATGTTTCTACCTGTAAGTGTGTATGTTCAGAATCCCTATGTGAACAAATATTTGTAAAGGTTTAAAAAAAAAAGTTTATTTTGATTTGTTAAAGTACTGTCAACCTGTACAAAGGGTTTATAGGTTGCAACTAATTTTGCTAATATTTCCTCACTAATGCTGAACATATTATTTATAAGCTATAAGAACAAACAATATCCATCTAATGACTAATGAATTTAAAAACATTAGTCAAGTCGTTATTAAAGCAAATGAGTCTCTCACTTTCTAATTAGCCATTCATTCTGCTGTTTTAGATCATTGATGGAGTAACTGGATGTGGGTTATAAACTTTCACTTTGCACATCCACATGTTCACAGTAAAGGATTTAAGGGTCATGAGTTTAATCACTTTCATATAAGCCAAAAGAGAAGTTTTACGTTTTCTATCAGTATGAAGTCATTGATTAAGGCTTTTCTTAGAGGTAACAAACATATTTAATCTGGATGCCCAACAACAGTTTCTCTGAAGCTCACAGTTCAAACAGTTGGGTCTAGCTGATTCAAAGATCTGAAAAATAGATAAAAGTTTCTAAACACAAGCTATGAGTTTTCTCATGTAGGCAACCTAAAGCCTACACTATCCCCAATAACTGCTTTTAAATGATTTATTGATATAGAGTAAATGACTCATGAAGCATGAATAAAGCTTATCAACCCTTTCTTTAAGGAGCATTATTAGAACATGGTACCAAGCTTAATAATGCAGCCTCACATACTTGAGTTTTTTTTTATAAAACAATGTTATTACTGTTATTTTATTGGAGTTTTGACACTTGGTGACACGTATACTAATTTGTGTTTCGCTTTCCTCTCTCCTGGACCCTCATCTTTTCACTCTCCTCTGGCCATTCCTCTGAAAGAACGCGAGTCGAGCACGGTACGTTGACTCTCACCTTCTCAGACTCCTGTGTGTCTTGACTTTGCCGGTCTCTGGCTAACTGTGTTTGGTGATTAGGTGTACTTTACATAGACTTAAGCTCCCTGTTCAATAGAAATTCATGCTCTCTCTGTAAGAACACACACATTTTTGTACTCAGGAGGTTGACTGAAATCAAATAATGAAGTCTGGCCAAATAAGCCAGTGCCATCTAATCCAGGTGGAAAATGACTCCAATCACTGGGCGAGGATTAGCAGTCAGCCAGCTCCTTTAATTTCAGCACAATTAAAAGCGACTTTGACTCTCCTTCTCTTCTTCCATCGCCACTTTGGAGGATTCACTGTTGCATGTGAACAATGCCTTACTGCTTTTCATTTTCCATTTTTTTCCCTTTTATCTACCATTCTCCTCTTCTTTTACATACATCTTTATTTTCTGTCCTCTCTCCTTCCTCTTATCTCACTCATTTGCTCGTTTCCTAGCATATCCTCCTCTGTCTCGCTCTCTCTCCTTCTCATGTTGAAGTCCTTGTTTATTGGACTGGCTTAAAGCTCTCAGTGAGCTGGAGCATGACGACCTGCTGGATCTGCTTGGCCAGATTGAGTTCCCATTGACTGGTCATCCTGAATGAGCCCACTCATGTCTGAAGGGAACCCAAACTCTTCCCCCGTCTCGTATGGTGACGAGCAGCTGCCAGTGCTACCTTACCTGATCTTCTTTCTAATTCACCCACACACTCGCACGTCCTGTCCTGTTGTCTCAGGTCATCTGATCCCAGAGTTGCAGGCAAGTGCAGGGTTATTGAGTCTAAGGAATCCTTTAAAGGTCACAGGCTCAACCACACAGACAGGCAGCATCCTCATACTTTCGTAAAGCAGCTGAATGGATTTCCATATTTTGACCTGAGAAGGAGAAATGTGGAAATGGTAGAAACAACTTACATCCCAAAGTGTTGTTTTTACGTATTTTCAATCTCTCCCTTTTTTGTCATCCCTTCACTTAGACTTCAACTTCTCCCTTTTCTCTGCCACTCATCTTTCTCTTCCCCTAATTTGCAACCAAGAAGTTACACATCTTCTCCCTCTTTAACCGAGTCTTCCTCTTTCTGAAGGCAGGGATTTGTTGAGCTGCCTGACAGTGTGGCATGGCCTCAGGGTTTGCTTGCTTCACCCCTCCTTTCCCCCTCCTTCTCTGCCTGTCGGCCTGTTTGGCAGTGCTAGCCCTCCACACCAGTGCCCAGACTACAAAAACCCCGTTTGCAGCTTCTGAGAGAGTGCCAGCCTGTCCGGGCATTCCCACTAGTGGGGAGAACTCGTTGCCACACTGCTACGCTCTCATGGCTTGCCAAGTTCCTTTCCTGTTTTGCTCTCTTGTCTTTCTTCCTCTTTTTTTTCTCGTTTTCTCACTCTGCCTCTTTCATGGCTCTTTTCTCTGCTGGCAACACCCTCTTTGTGTCTTCACATTGCACACTTGTCCAGGTTCTTTCAATGGCCTCTTTATTCCTTTCTTTTTTCTTTTTTAAATTCTGGTTGATTTTCATGAACTCTGCTGTCATTCTCTGCTGTTTTGTCACTGAACGGCCACAGCCCACACACAAACACACAGACTGTCTGGGAGTCTTTAAGACATTTTTTACAGTTACACAGAAAGATCCTGGTCACTCTTTGTTATGTTTGTACGTACTTCCATATCATCTAGAGACAAAGTGCAAGAAGGAATGTAAGCTAGTAAGCTGTTTGGTTTGAATAGTGAGAGGTGTTTCAAGTGTGTCTCTGACCAGGTCACTGAGAGGCTGTATGAGAGGATTAGTTGTTAGGTTGTGTGTATACACACACACCTCGATATCCCATGAAGCACTCTGCTTCATCTTCACATTCCCTCTTCACCTCTACTAAGCCTGCATTAAAGGAGCAATATGCAAGATATCTACTGAATCAAATTATGAAATGACCTTTCTGTATCATCAGACATTAATGAAACATGCTATGTTGAAGTGTTGGATTCTCTGTTAACAGCACAGCAGCCAGTACATCCTCTTAAGTTTGGATTCCGAACCTGAATGGTTTGTTTTTTTGATCAGAGAAGCTGGGCGGTTTTAAGGCACCCCTACACAGCTGTTTTGGACCTTCGTTTATCAGCCAGATATGAGACCAGTTATCGCGACATATCCACAGGTGCTGCAGTGATGGAGGCAGGCAAGCAAACTGGTTCAGATATGAATTATTCTACCCGACCTAAAAAAAAAAACCTTTTAATAAGCTCCACTACCAGACACAAGGCAAAACAAGGATAAATATTGAAGATGCTTTTGAAAAATAGAGGGAGAGGTTACCACATTAAGGTTTCAAGACCAATACAGAGCTGGTTAAACACTGATGCTTCTGTGTCCCCCACATAGCATCCCGCATGTTGGGGCGCTGGTGGCGGTTAGTGCGCGCGCCCCATGTGTGGAAGCTGTAGTCTTCCAAGCATGTGGCCCAGGTTCAAATCTGACCTGTGGCTTCTTTCCTGCATGTCATTCCCCACTCCTCTCTCCCCCATTTCTGATTCTATCCACTGTCCTATGGCTCAAATAAAGGCACAAAAAGCCAAAAAATAAATCTTAAAAAAAATGTAGCATCCCGCATGTGGATCGACTCTAGGCGGGAGGGGGCAAGGGAGAGACAGCTCTCTCCAATGTTTTGAATTTAGACTGCAGTACCAATTTTGAACGCTACATGTCACAGTTACATATTGCTCCATTAAGTATCACCTAGCTTGTGATTTAATGCTTTTGTCTCCCAGCGGTGTTTTGTGTGTTTGTGTGTGCTCAGCTGTCTCATCTGTTTCCACCCTGCTCCATTGCCCAGGCAGCAACAGCAGAGCTAAGCTGTCCCAGAATCCTTTTCTGCACCTTCTATCACAACTCAGTCCAGGAGCATTGTGCGTTTAGCTTTACAGTCAATATTGTCACTGCTTCAACAAAAGAAAAAGCCCCGAAGCAGTGGCTGGACTAAAATACACCATTTTGGTAGTTTTAAGTTGCCGAAGTTTTAAGTATTGCATCTAAGCCCCAAACGCTTACTTGACAGGGCATATAACGTCAGTACAGTAGTGGATATTACTTTGTGATAGTTAAAATCTTGAATCCTAAGACGACAGTGAAGTTAATCATTTCTAAGACTCACAGTTTCTTCTGCAATTGCACTTCTACACGCTGCAACTAAACTAATAGTCATACGAGCTGAAGCATATTTTTGTATGTTATATATTATGTGGTTATTGACAGTCTGTTTCAGGAAGTCAACGGTAAAGCACACAGAGTAAAGTGGAGACTGACGTGCCTGCATGTTGTTGTTTTTGTTGTTGGCAGAATAACTCGGTGTCGCCGTCTGACAGCCTGCGGGCAGCGAGTGAGAAGCACCGCGGCTCTTCAGATTACAGTCTGGACTCCAAGAAACGCAAAGTGGATGACAAAGACAGCATGAGCAGATATGTGAGTGTTTGTCTTTAGGTTTTCTTTAATTTCACAGAGATGAGTTCTCAGCTCTCCCACTCTAGCTGCTGGTTGGATCCTGAATTTTTTTTACTGGTTGTTTTTGTTGCGAGTGTAAACTTTAATAGGCCACTCCGGATAAACTGTTACTCCTTAGGAAAAGTTTAAATTTACGAGCAAACCAATCTATTGCCTGTGATTTCATTATATAAACAATATGGCCTTTGGAAACTTTTTTTTTACGGGTCAGTAAATTCCTAATTATTTTGCTGGGAGTGTCCTAAAAAGGAGTAAAAAAATGTTGTCTCTTATTGTATTTAAATACACAGTGGTCAAGCATAATATTTATAATGAATTTACTCCAATTAAATGCTAATCTAATTATTTTCCAACAAGTATACAGTATCCTACCAAATACAGATGACATAGTTGACTGTACCATGGTCTTTTATTTGATCTAGAAGCCAGACAAGTTGACAGCAGTTATTTATGCTGATTGTCTTTCACCACTGTTGTTGTTCCTGCAGTAAAGTCTGTCACTCCTTCTTTCAGGACAGTGATGGAGACAAAAGTGACGACTTGGTGGTGGATGTTTCCAATGAGGTAAGAACTGTTTGAACTGAGCTGCTCAGCCACATTCCACAGTGTGAACGCCGCACAGAAACTAAACAATGTTCTTTTGCAGTTAGTCCGTCAGGGCCTCAACACGTTTACAGCACTGCCAAAAAGTCTGTCATAATATTAGTTGTGTATGTGCAATGAGTGTGTGCTCACATGCTGCATTTCTTTTGCCATTCATGCAGAACATAAGACAAAGAACACAAAGAGAAAAGGGAGTGACAGGTGAAGGAAAAGTGTGTATGTGTGTGAGGGAGAGTAAGAGCACGCATGAGTATATTTATCTGTGTTTGCACATGAGGCCCCGGTTTGTTTGACCTACATGTACATGCCAGTGGCTTTCCTCCGCTCTTGTTTGCTCAGCCTCGCTCTCTGTCTGTCTTGTTTAACTTTGCAGGATCCGGCTACCCCTCGAGTCAGCCCTGCTCACTCTCCTCCAGAAAACGGCCTGGATAAATCCAGAGTCCTGAAGAAGGATGCTGCCCCCAACAGCCCCGCTTCTGTCGCATCGTCAGGCAGCACTCCATCCTCCAAAGCAAAGGACCACGCCCATGTGAGTGTGAGCGACACACTAGTCTAAGGGAGGAGATAAAATAAGGAGGTTACAGTGGAGGGGGTGAAGGGTGAGCTGACAGATTAAAGGGCATTTGTCAAGTGAAGTGGTTGTCTGTGTGAAGGACTTATACGCAGGAGGCTTAGCGGGCGGCTGCTATGAGGGGTTGAAGGGGGCAGAGGGTGGATGCACTCTCAGGAAATCAAACCTTATGGCTCACTCCTCTCAATCTCCTTTATGGCTTACCCAATAAATGGTCATTTCTTCCCTTACCCGAGGCTGTAAATAACCTAGAGACACCACAGTGAGGGAACTGCTGTCTCCTTCTTTTTTTGCCTCTACTCATCTTCCCCCCCCCCCCCCCCCCATTTTCTCTAATACTGAAGTTCTCCCTAACCAGGCTAAAACAATCCTCATGCATTGGTTTTACAACACCCACTTCAAGGAGGATTAGGATAGATTTATAGTCCACATTACTCCCCTCCACCTCCCATGACACCAGCTTCTTTCTGCCCTCATTAGTGTGTGTCACCAAGATAAACCCCCCCACTCCCCCCTCTGTCTACAGAGGAAGAAAGATGGATTAATTATGAGAAAAAACGTTTGGTCCTTCATCTTGCTAGTCTAGCCATTCTTAACAAGCTTGACTTCTAAGCTAAGGTTTATGCCCCTACCGACAACACACACACACACACATACACACACACACACACACACACACACCAGGGCTGTAATGAAGTGTCAGTGTTAGATTGGATTACCATGAGCACGTCCACTTAGATTGTCACTCTGGATTTCCCTGGCAGTGGGGTTATTTTTGACTCACTTGGATATACTTTTTTTTTTTTACGGTTCACTGTGAATGTGTGTGGACAGCGTTGAGTGTTCAGTATTCAGTGTTAGTGTGGCTGAAAGAAAGAGTGAGTGAACTTCCAACTTCAGTAAGAGGATACAAAACAAGGTCACAACCACAGGTTAAAGAGTTCTTCTGTTTTTAGAACGACAAGTCTTCCACACCAAGCCTGAAGTCCAACACACCGACGCCAAGAAATGAGGCCCCCACACCAGGAACCAGCACCACCCCAGGACTAAGGCCCCTCACAATGGGCAAACCACCTGGCATGGAGGCACTTGGTATGTTAAACATCTTTAATATCATACTTTTAAACAACTGTTCTGCATTATTGATTGACAAAAAGGCCATTTTGGGGGCACCGGTGGCCGAGTGGTTAGTTCGTGTTCCACATGTACAAAGGCTATAGTCCTCTTGGCGGACAGCCGTTGTACAGTTGAACTACGAGGTGCGTGCTCGTGGCTGGCGTTCCAGTGTGTGTGTGGGTTTTGTGCAGCAACGTATGCTGGTGTAGTTCATGGTGCTCCCACGATACTTTGTCTGCAGACAGCAGGGGAACAGGGAAATGTGGCTGCAGCTGTGTCGTAGTATAGATATTACATGACTGTTGGGATAACCATTTACCCGCCATGTAGTGGATAGCTCTGTGAAATTCACTCGCCAAAAAGAAAATCTACACACATTTGGTGGGTGTCAGCAGAGCGTCTAGACTCTGTCAAAAAAAAGAACAAATTGCTATTTAAAAAAAAAACATTCAGAGAGGATTTTAATTGTCTATTTTTTTGCCGCTGGTGATTTTCTTTTGGTGCTGGGTTGAATCTGTTTGGGGTCTCCAAAAAATTCTCTATGCAGGAAAAAAAACCTGGCTTATTGTAATTAGTGCTTCTAAATGTTAATTGTTGTGCCTTTCTTCTGCATGGTTTAGTATGAATTTATCCAAATGGTCCTTTCTCCTTTCCAGCTGCGCCTGCTCTGCGTACACCTCTGTCCATCGCGGGTTCCTATGCCTCCCCATTTGCTATGATGGGCCATCATGAGATGAATGGATCCCTGACCAGCCCAGGCGTCTATCCAGGTCTCATCTCACCACAGATTAGTGCTGCAGCTGCTGCCGCCTATGGACGCTCTCCCATTGTAAGTAAACCAGCATCTATATATACTTGCGTATATGAACTGAATAAATGAAGCTCTTCATCTGCACATTTATTCATTCATTCATATATTCCACCTCTGTTAGTTTGACATGAGAAGTCCTCACCAACAGCATTATGAATGATCCTCCTCTGTGTTAGGTGGTAGAGTCAGTCCTGAAGTATGACTTTCAGAAACTTGAGCATTCATCCTGTATTTCCATAACTCATAGTGAATATTTCTGCTCGGCTGGCTGCTGCTTGTTGTGTGTACATAATGAGAGAGTACAAAGACTGCCGCGCTGCTTTACTTTGATCTTAGCTAGTTAGCATTCTAAAGGCTTTAAAAAGCCCCCCCCCCCCCCCCCAAAAAAAATGCAGCTCCGTGTTTAAAAGTCTCCCAGGCTTTCATTAGCATTAGCAAGCAGGATGTTGTAGCCTTGTGTAAAGCTTCTCTGAATGTAATGAAGATGAATCTGCTCCTTTCAAGGGATTTTCCTGCAAATGATTCCTACAAGAGTTCCTCAGGGTGTTATCAGATAAAGCAAAGCATAGTTTTCAATTTGAATATTAGCTTAGTAGTCTAATGTATCTTTGAAGATTACTAGTTGTTTTTTTATTTATTTAATTTTTTACTTTTTTCTCCTCTTTTACCTACAGGCAGGGTTTGACCCTCATCCTCACATGAGAGCTCCTGGGCTGCCAGCCAGCCTTACATCCATTTCTGGAGGAAAACCGTGAGTATCTGAAATTTGTCTTCAGCCTTTTTGGGAACAGATAGCATTTAATTTGTATTAACTGACAGTCTTTTCCTTCCTCTGTCCCCTGCAGAGCGTATTCTTTTCACGTGAGTGCGGATGGTCAGATGCAACCCGTGCCCTTCCCTCCAGATGCACTGATCGGCCCAGGCATCCCACGCCATGCTCGCCAGATTAACACACTGAGCCACGGGGAAGTCGTGTGCGCTGTTACCATCAGCAACCCAACGCGCCATGTCTACACTGGCGGCAAGGGTTGTGTCAAGATTTGGGACATAAGCCAACCAGGCAGCAAGAGCCCGGTGTCCCAACTCGACTGCCTGGTAACTAATCTTGGTATTATCTTTGGAAAAGTCATGGCTGTGGAAAATGTGAAATGTTTGTGCAAGAGTTGTGTGTTATTAAAGTGGACATTTCAAAGTGCTAACAAGGTGTCCAACTAGAACAGAGACATAATGTTCTTGTTTCATGAGGTCTCTGCAGACTTCCTCCCTCATTAAGATTATCTTGAGCATCAAATGTAGCCTGACTCCACATCCCATCATAGCTTTCCCCAAGATCCCATCTGACAGAGATGTGAATAATTCAGCAAAGTATCTCTGTGCTGTGCTGAAATAATCCTTGGTGAGAAAAAAAGCCTGCTGAGTAATGATGTTCTGATTGGCCGACCCTGTCTGCCATTACCCAGCTCATTACTTCCTCCCAACTGCCTCCCATTTCTCATTTTGATACTGCGGCTTCATGCCGTTCAACTCATAGAGCCTCCAGCACCCTTAAGGTGCGTCCAGAGTGCAGTTGTGTCTTATAAAGCCATCAGGGTGCTGTTTTAATTTGACCGAGAGCTTCAGCAGTCTTATTGATCTCTTTCTTTCTGCTCTCCTGGAGCCAAGCCAACAGCAGCAGCCTCACACACTACCTACATCTCTTGTTAAAGCTGACACCCACATCTTCACTTAAATACAGAGGAGTCAGCAGGAGTCTTAAGACTTGACTTGTCAAAGAAAGCTCTCCCTAAGTTTAAGCAGAGATGGTCTTGACCTGCTCAACAGAATTGTAATTTAGTATGTTCTTAACCTCTAATTGTCCTCTTCATGTAGATATTTGTAAGATTTAAAGATTAATGATGTCCTGTGACTTAGATCGTGACAATACTTGTTTCTATTTCAGAACAGGGACAATTACATCCGCTCCTGCAAGCTGTTGCCTGACGGCCGCACACTTATAGTGGGTGGTGAGGCCAGCACACTGACCATCTGGGACCTTGCCTCACAAACACCCCGCATTAAGGCCGAGCTCACCTCTTCTGCTCCGGCCTGCTACGCCCTGGCCATTAGTCCTGACGCCAAGGTCTGTTTCTCCTGCTGCTCAGATGGAAATATCGCTGTGTGGGACCTCCATAACCAGACCCTCGTTAGGTAAGTGCTGTGGCTCTGAGGATATGATTTTACCAACACAGAAAATGTTAAGAATCAATCCATTCATTTTAATTTTGGACATTCGTTAGATTAGAGCATCTTCTGAATCCATCGTTTCTTTTGTTGGATTGTTGCAGGCAGTTCCAGGGCCACACAGATGGAGCCAGCTGCATTGACATCTCTCATGATGGGACCAAATTGTGGACTGGGGGACTTGACAACACAGTCCGCTCTTGGGATCTAAGGGAGGGGCGACAGCTCCAACAACATGATTTTACCTCACAGGTACAGAGAAGCTTACGATAATAAAATATGAGAATGATGCAATATCTTCTTGTTTGTCCCTTCTTGCAAAACAGACTTTTTTAGAGTGTATAACGTAATCGTTGTTGCAGATCTTCTCGCTGGGCTACTGTCCTACTGGAGAATGGCTGGCTGTGGGTATGGAGAGCAGCAATGTGGAGGTGCTTCACCACACCAAGCCTGACAAGTACCAACTGCACCTGCATGAAAGCTGTGTCCTCTCGCTAAAGTTTGCTTACTGTGGTAAGTAACAGACAAAGGGTCTTCTTTTAAATATGTGTGGAAAGACACTGATCTTTGGGGAACACAAACATCTTCAGGCATTTTTGTTTGAAGGGGAAAGTTGTTTTGAGCTCTGTCCTGGTCCAACGCTTGACAATTCATGCGGTTTGAGAACTGTAATTGACATCTTCTTGCCGTGTAATATGATTAAGAACTAAGGCATATTAAGAGGTATATTGTCAGGTGATTTTGTATACCTGACAATATGCCTCCTTCTGAGAGAAAGTAAATAGAGAAGTGGCACTAAAGGCTTTGAAACAACTGTAAGACCAGAATGTAGAGCAATAAGATTTACATCAAACTTCAAATGAAAACATTTTTTGACTGGTTTGGTGGCTCTTCTTTAATTTTCTAAGTGGATTCTCATTGGGGGAATTGGAATTCAGAAAGTGAGAGTGAATCTCTTCAGTAGTGTTTTGAACATCATGGATAGGAACTTGTTTGTTGAACCCCTCCATAGGAGTACACAATGTTCTATCAGCATTGGCCTGGACATGAAGATACTGAACTCTTTCACTGGTGGGCTGTTCTGTCTCTGAATCAACCTCTCTCTTCAACAATGACATGTTGAAAATGTTTCAAGAGTTCAGCGCCTGTCCTCCTGTTAATTAGTCACTTGCGTGGTGATAGTGATAGTGTGATTGCTGTTTATTTGTGAGAATTTGTTTTCAGTGTTTGAATGTCAGATCACTGCTCCTGACACTCTTTGCAGTGGAAACGGCACACAGCGAAAGCTCGTAACTGTATTAACAATGAAGCTGTTATTTGCTCATTAGAGACTTTAGTAATTGCTTTTTCCGTTTAAATCAATGTGCCTGTCGGGCAGACCAGCTGGTTTCAAGTTTAAGGCTCTGACAAATTAGCTTTTACTATTGCCTCACTTATTTATTTCAGAAACCAGCACTGTCGGTATTCATTTCCCCTCACAAGACCCCCTGAGCACAGCCTCGTATCACTGCCACGCATTCAAAATGATGCTCACTGCTTCAGAGCCCTTGCTGTCACTAATTAAATCATTAGCCAACTAGTCAGTGTGTAATTAATCAGAGGCTGATTAAAATACTTATCAGGGCGGAAATGGTGCGATTCTGCTTCATTATGTGTATTTTATGACGATTCATGTAATTGTACTTCCCTCTGTGAGGTTTGTTAGTCATTGAAAAGATTTTCATGGTCACATGTGTGCTGTTATTTTGTGTTAGCCTTGAATGACAAACCAGAATATGTTTGTGTGTGTGTTTGAACACACACACCTTCAGATTGTTTTCTCAACCTGTCTGTTCTATGTTTGCAGGTAAATGGTTTGTGAGCACAGGGAAGGACAACCTGCTGAACGCATGGAGGACTCCTTATGGTGCTAGCATATTCCAGGTAACTATGACAAACATGAACACACTTCACAATCAAACAATCCACAATCAAAGTTAAAGCGGAATATTACAGTTAGAGTTGAGTATCAGTCCCATTTCACAACACATTTCTCTGAATCTCATCTTTAAGTTTGGCGCTTTTTCTAAACTTTTATCTGCATTTCATGAAACTAACTGGTTAAATGTGGAAGGGAAGGAGATTTTAGCATGATTTAAAAAAAGAAATAGATAAGATAACTTTAATTTTCTTAATTAAAAAATGTAATTGTTGTCACATGGATTGATTTCCAGAACAAATCTCTCTTTTCTGAGTTTCCACAAATTAAGTACAAGTGATGGTCCACTATCTTGAGAAACAATAGCAGCATATTAGGACGATGTGTTGATGGCTTTTGTTGTTTTTGCTTCCACAGTCAAAGGAGTCATCCTCCGTCCTGAGCTGTGACATCTCAGCAGATGACAAATACATCGTGACTGGATCTGGAGACAAGAAGGCAACAGTGTACGAGGTCATCTATTGAACAGACGAGGCTCCTGCTTCAGCACTTCTACTGAGATTACTTTACTTTCCTCTGACCAACCATCTGTGGACCTCAACGTGCTACGATAGACTACAGGTTAAGCAAGGTCATCTGACAGGAATTGACGGAGCTGCTGGCCTAAGGATAACTGCTGGAAAGATATTTTTTTTCCCATTGGAGGCTTTATTTTTTGGTAACTCTTTTTGTGACTTCAGAATTTTTGCTCTTTTTTTTTTTTTGTTTAGAATTGTTTGGTTAAATCGGATGAAGCAGCGCTTCAATTCTGAGACCCTTGTTCCCCAGATGTCTTGTGAAAAGTGTACATATCGGATTAAATAAAAGACATTTTATATATATTATAAAAAATATATATATTTTCATGTCCTGGGTGTACTTGTGATGGGTTTTTTGCCCACTTGGTGATATGCCATGATATTTGAGTGGGGGAGCTGAACATAAATTTTCTCTTCAATTTTTTTGAAGCCCCTTCTCCCGGCTGATCTTTGAAGAAATCAAACAGAGGAGCATGAATCTTACAAGTAGGACGTTTTTGTGGAGATTTAAACATGGCCTTTTGTCACCGTGCTCTTACCGAACTATGAAAATGTGGAGTCCTTTAACTCTGGCAGAGCCTCAGCTGGTTTGGACCACCTTGCACCCCGAGCGGGACTCTATGATTCAGGAGAAGAGATGGATGTAAATTAAATTCATGCTTATAAAACAATGTTTTTAGTGTACATCTCTGTCTGTGCTATATTTCTCTCTGTTTGTTTTACCTTGTTAGATTACAGGAGATAGGGGACATTTAATCTTTAGCCTAACCCTTGGACCTCAGTTGGCAGCAGAAGCAGTGCTGCAGGCACAAACTGGATGATAATGTGCTTTTTTTTTTACTAACTTGACGTAATATGGATGTTGAATTGCACCATGGATTTCTTGGCTACAGACTAAACTCAAACAGTCCAATCTGTGCTGTTGGACTCTTTTTGCTCTTTGTATCTTATCAATATTCCTGGAACATGTTTGGACAACTGTGATGGGGAGGCAACGCCGTGTAACTCATGAGGAAGGTAACACATGAAGTAATCGAGGTCCTCTAATGTTGACATTAAGACAGCGCTGATTATTCCTGGTTTGTACACTGTGCTCCTGATCCTGTCAGCATTTCAAACAACAGAAATTAGAAAGGACAAAAATCGCCTGTTCCTCTGAATCACACCAAAGTATGTAGCAAATGCTGTCAGCACTGAAAAGAAATGTACAGTTGTTAATAAATCAATAAAACTGTTTTTGTAGAATGGCCCTCTTCCTAGTTTATTTATAGACCATGTTACCCATAAAGGTGTAAAGGTATGCTTCCTGTGTGCTTCTGAATCCAACATTTAAAGGGGAGGTTTTGCATTTTGGGTAAATGCTTATTTGCTTTTTGCAACAACAAAACATGGGAGGGAAATTAAAATTCACACTTGTGTCTGTTTGCTGAGTTAGCTCAAGAGATGGTTATCAAAGCATAAAAAATAAAAACACTGCTAGCTTGGCTGCGTTACAGTCCGTCTACCAGCAGCTCTAAAGCTCACTAATTAACAGCTGACTGCTGACCAAGAAAAAGTCTGGCCACTTAACACTGTCTCGTTTCTCTAAAGCACAAGCAGAAGAGGATTACATGTAAGCATAAATTAATTTGCGAAGGTCAAACCTCATTGCGTATGTCCCTTGATTCCATCCTGATGTCTGTCGAGAGAAAACCAGAGTGAAAGTAGTTTGTTATTCAATTTAGATAAAAGCTTAAGGAAACAATACAACTTGCAAGGCAGGCTTTATGGGATTCCACAATTTCCCAGTTTGGGATCAGTAAAGTACACCAGTCAGTCAGTTTTAAGTATGTCCTTAGCAATGACCCCCCCCCCACCTGAAAGTCCAATATGACTTTCTGAGGTCGATAAGTTGAAGTGACCCTTCCACAGCTTAAAGTCTACTGATTTCACGCACCAATAAACCTGCACCCTGAATCTACGAACTACTCTGAAGCCGAGTACATTTTACCTTTGAAATTGTATTTGAACATTGGTTTTTCTTTGTTCTTCGCATCTGAACTGAAAAGATACTTTTAGTCTGCCAGCATGTTCTCAGTTAAAGCTCATATAAGACAGTCAGGGTTGAAGGAATAATGAAAAGCTGCAGGTTGATCATCAAATACTATATTTCTATAATATACACTTCTCTCTGACTGAAGAAAAATAAACATAACAATAAGAAGGCATTAGAACAAGAATGGAAATAACAAAAAATTCCCTGTATACTGAACATAAATACAATATTTATTTATAAGGAGTGTAACGGTATTTGTATTGGTCCCGAACTGTCACGGTTCAGTGCATGCAGAAATAAAACGAATACCGGTACGTCTGAGTGGATAAAAAAGCAATCACAAAAGACGGTGTCTACTCCCCAATCCATGTGGCGGCAGTGCTCGTAACTATGGCAACCGTTGTGAAACAGCCCACACAAAAGAAGACATGTTCCTGGTTACGGACAGACATGTGACCTCTACTGTTACGCCCCTTATAGGTATCTGTACAAAAGCCAACATACTGTAGAATATGCAAGATGAGAGTCATGTGACTCTCATCTTGCAGGTTATAACAACCCCTTGAGTTGCTTCTCATTTGCCTACCAGTGTAAATATTGGATCAAATGCTGGTCTGAACAGTCTAATTTGGTTCTCAGCTGCTAATACAAAAACATGTATTGCTTATAAAACAAAACGGACACCAATTGCCAGTTCTAACAGAGAAATCAAGTAGTTCCTGCAGGTGTAATGTTTAACTAATGGGAACAGTTAAAGTGGTGGTTGTGACACACTGGTATGAGAGTGGTGAAGTGTGAGAGAGAGACGAGATCTAAAAGGTGTGAGAGGGAGACAGAGATGATTGTTGTGAGTTAATGGCTTTGTTTCCAGACGGGATGGTTTGTGGTTTCAGGCCTGCTGGTGGGAGGGATGAGACACACAGCTCAGGGTCTGTGTGGCCTGCCAAACCACACGCACACACGGACTGAGTGACTTCTCTGTTGCCTCACTTGGTTTACAGCACCAACACAGACACATTTAGTCACACTCAGATTTCTCACACTCCCACACACACCTGAGAATCAGACAAACCACTTTGGGAATTTGTTGCTTTGTGCTGAGATCAGAGATGAGTGAGGATGAAATGTCTCACAATCAGCATGTGGTTATGAAACTGTGACATTTGACTTTCTCTGTTTTGTATTTTGTCATGCACAGGCCTCCATAGAATTACTCATGATGTGCACTATTAATGTCAGCGTCTTTGAATCCTGTTTTACTGACTCATCGCCCTGAACAGTTGCCATGTCTTTTCCTTCTCTCCTCTCTTTCTTCCTCTCCCACGTCCTTTCCCACTCTCTTGTTCTGCTCCCACCACAGGTGGCAAGTGCATTCATTTTCACTTTTGTGGGGGAGCTGGCTGTAAGGCTGTGATTTCTCACTGTGTATGTGTGTGAGAGAGAGAGAGAGAGAGAGAGAGAGGGAGGGCGATTTAGTGCTTAGAGAGGCAATATGGGGAGATTTCTTTACCACACATTTGAGCTGACTGCGTGGGCTGAAGCCTTTGTACATATGGCTGAGCTGTGCATGTATACATGCACATATTTCCCTCAAATACCTCAACATAAGAAGCGGCAGCCATCTGTGTAAGATCCTGCTTGCAAGAAATTGTCTTTATATATTTTTGAAATCGTTTAGTCAGGAAACATTATAGCTATGTGGATTATTCTGTATGCTCCAGAGATTTTCCAGGTCAAAAAGTGACATTCTCTTAATGACCACACGTCATAAAAAAGGCGGTCACAGTTGACCGTACACCAGGGCTTACATACGTGGTTTGGTTTAGAAATGTAAAGTTGAGGTTAAGAAAAGTCAAGTGGTTTTGATTAAATATTGAGAGAAAACTGAATATGGAAAAGTTAACATGTCCTGTCATGTGGAAACTTGGACTCTTTAATATTTAACCAAAACAAAAGAAGATTTCTTCACATTCAAAAAGTGCTTCGACATAACCAAACCATGAATAAATGATTTCTGGACACCACAAAAGAACAATGCGTGCAAGACGTGATCATGAAAATGATATCCATGTTTGTTGATGGAAAATGTAATCGCAGCAGAATTTGGTTTAAAAAAAATGTGTTTTCTGTTTAAACTTACTAGATTTGCTTTTGCTCCGTCTAAATTGGAGCTCCAGACTGAAGTCAACACAAGTTATTGGGGCAACATTCACAGTCTCGTCTTCTTGTCTGATTCTGTGCAGCAAGAAAATCCTCGCTCTGCTCCAACAGAAAAGTGGAGTTCAATCAAGTCACTGTCATGTTTTGGTCATTTTAAGTGCAAACTTGAGTCTTTTTGTGTTTGTTTGTTTTTTCTCACTGAGCCGAGGGAGCCAAAAACTTTTACACTCAAAACTTAGCAATAACAACTTAAAACGTTTGTACAGAAGAGAGACTTATAGCTACTGTAACCGACTGAAATAATACAGAAAAGAAGCATGTACATATTGGCGGGAGAGTATTCTTTAAAGACATCTTTTTTGAAAATATGAACAACTTCTGTATCACGGTTATAAAGGTAACGCCCTAAAGATACAAATCTAAATTGGCTGTTTGCTCTTGTCTTGTTGACATAGCAGAAAAGCAGTCCTGCTGTGAGTCACAGCTGTTTTGACTCAACATGAAAAAGGCAACACTGGGAATGTTAAGATATATAACTTTTTATGCATTCTTCTGAATTTGATGCATTAACAAAAAATAAAAAGACACATTTTCATTTAAACTTCTCATCATTTCAACCGATTCATAAAAACACTTTCCTTCTCGTGCTGTTGAAAGCTGTTTGTCAGCCTATAAAAAGGCTCGGCCTACAACCTGATGCAACGTGTTTTTGTACTCTTGACAGTCGAGAGCTTTTACTGTGAAGGAAAAAGGGACGCTTTGCACTCAACAATTCTCTCATCGGCCCATTTCAGCATCAAGGCGAATATATTGCTCACCTTACCCAACAGCCCTCCGATTTCATCTCTTCCTAAGACAAAATGGAGAGCCAAAATGATCAGTCATTTCTCTTTTTCTCCCATCTTTCCTTTCACACCAACACAGCCTTTTATGTTTTGAAATTTCACTTCCAACATCTACTTTTCTCCCTTCCATTCCCAGCCTCTTCTTCCTTTTTCTGTGCATCCTGTCGTCAGGATCTGCTCATATAAGCACATTGACAGGGCTGAACCGAGCAGCCTGAAGAAAAACACAGAAGAGTGTTTTTCTTCTTTGCTAAAGGAGCAGATAAAAGGCGGGAAGCTCTTTCCTTTCTCCATCACTCACTGGATAACCAAGTGCTTGTGGAGATTAAAGGGAGCTTGTGTAGAGGCAGGGAGCGCCGGTGCTTCAGTTCCCAGAGGTCATTTGGGTTCCTTTGATAGCGTTCAGGCCGCTCTCCATCTTCTGACCCGTCCTTAAGATGAGAAGCTTTCATCAGTCTCTGCCGGACACGAGAGCCCACTCAGGATCAGGGGCTCAAATTAGAGGAGAGCTGTGTGTGTGTGTGTGTGTGTATTTTTATATTTTAATGTATAATTCAATGCTTTTACTGCTATAAAAGCCTTTCCTTTGGTCTTTGATCACACAGCCTGGTGAGAACAATGCTTAAACTGGATTTGATCAATTATTTGTCAGGGTGGAGGCTTCCTGTGGAAAGCTAACAGCTCCCTGAATGTACTCTGAATATCAAGTGTGATGGTGTTGATGTGTTTACAGGGTGTGACCAGAAGAACATGAGCCCACATTACAATGCAACTTTATCGATTCGTGATCAACACTTCTATCACTAAGATCTGATGCTTCTAACATATGACGTGACGTATGATTATATAAGGGATGTGTTGATTTGAAGAACCGATAATTGAATTTGGATTTGATACTTTACACTACATGTTGGAGAACACATTGAACCCTATCAGGATTTATAGCTAGTAACTTAGTGTAAATCTAAATCCACTTTCTGAGTCACTTTGTCCCAATCAACTGTTGCTCTGTCTTAGTTTATATTGTTCATTGTTACAGCAGTACTAACACCTTCATCCTGTGAATTTCTCTACACTATTAATAAAAAACTAACACGAGTTAAATAAACAGTACGCTCGCGACTTGCTCTAAGTGTCTTGAGATAACTTTTGTTATGAATTAGGCGCTTTTTTTAAAATTGAAACCCAAACCATTATGATTATATGAGCTCCACACAAGCAGATTTCAAATGTCTATTTTTGATTGATATAAAAATATTGTGTTTTTCATTCTATACTAAAAGCATTCAATCCACATTTTAACAAATATGCCTTTCACTTAATGCAAAAACATATTTTGCTAAATAAAATGAATGAAATGTCTTTGATTGATCTGTATGAGTATATTTGTAAGGTAAATATCTAGCTTTTAGGAAGCAGCCTGTTAGCTTAGCTTTGTTCAAAACAACTAGTCTATTTACCTCAAAGGTAACAAAAAGCCACCTGTCAGCACTTCTTAAGCTCACTAATGGAAATATTAAATCATTGTCTGTAAATTTGTACAAGTTCCTTCTAATAATTGTTTAGAATATTTCTCAAAATGTCAAACTGCTCCATCAATATTAAGTTCAGCAGAATGATGCCTGAGGGAAACAAAGACAAAGACACCCTGACGATTGACTACAGGATCAATCAGCTCCCATATCACCCACTCTTAGTGAAGAGGTGGAAACAACAAAGAGGAGGAATATACTGTGTTCTTTGTTTCTTGTTTGTCTTTTGTTACAGAGAAATGCACATGCTGTTGGTGATTTCATTATCATGACTCTGATGTCATTAGGGAGATGCTTCATCTGAATGCACATGAAATCATTTATGATGAGAGAAATAAGGGTGGGGTGAGAGGAAGAAGTAAGACACAGAGTACACAGTTAGAAATCTACTATGTGATAACGTTAAGAGACAGAGGATCATTGTTTCATTTCATGGATCCTGAAAGAGAAACTGTGAAACGTTTCTCTTCCACAAATCGCTCGAACTGCAAAGGTGAAAATGAGGGTTAACAAGCTCAGCAAAGCAAATAATTGGTACAAATAAGTAATTAGCCCAGTGTAAGGGCTGGGATAAAATGTGAAGGAGCACTAATTGAACATGATTATAAACTTCCTTCCTTCCTCCTCCATCAGTGTGAGCTGTAACAAGGACGTCCTCACAGATAATTAGGATCAGAGGGCAAAAGTGCCACTTTAGAGGAGACTAAGAGGGAAAGTGTTCAGTGAAACATGGCATGAAGAGTTAACACAATACTGACGAGTTCTTGCGTTAATCATTCCCGCTTCACATTTTCTTCACTTCATCTTTTCACAATTTAACCACACAGAGTCAGTTCACTTTTTTTAATCTATAGACCATATTCCCACAGCAGCCAATGTTCCTGCGACGTCTAATTCAGGGTGGGAAGCTCAAATGTTGTTATCATGTCATGCTGTTACATTCCAGCTTCCATGGTTACTCATTTTGTTTGTGCAAACGTTAAACTTATCTATGAATTGTTGGACTAATGAACCCGTCAATAATACAGCAACATGAAAATAACAGTGGAGCTTGAAGATAGATATGCATGATGAATACATCCAGTGAGACTTCCTTCAGGCTCAAATAAACGTGTTCAAAATGAACATTAATATCTTGAATTAACATGTGCTTTTTCCAAAATATCCCTCACCATCAAACATAAATGTTAGCAAGTAAGTGGCTGAAGGCTAACGTTAGCTACAATCAGATGGAAGCTAACGATTTATCAAACATGTATTCCAACATGATATATGGTCCGATCGCTCTCTGGATTTACAGTGTCCGTTGTCTCTGTAGTGAATGATGAAATCTAAAACAGCTGTCAGATTGTCAACGTTTATATGACCAACAACCTGGAGTACAACGGTATAACATGGCAACATTTGAGCTGCTGTGTGTTGGACTTCAGACTCCACAGGTAGCCTCAAACAAAAACTAAATTAGATAAATGCTTCTCTATTTAATGGGAACTTGTTGACTATGTAGAATTACATTTCAAATGTTTTCTATGAAGAAACTAACCGTAGTAGATTTGAGAAATAGACGACCATTGACTGCATGTGTATAAGCTGACCCTTCAAAGTCACTCAGATGAATCCCTACAGCAGTAGGTTACATGTAAGTCAGTCATACATTAAACAAATGAGACCCAGAGTTACTTCTAAATTATAAAGTTGGTAAATATGTCTTTGTCTAGTCGTTATGTATCCTGTTCAACTGTAACATGACGCTGCAACTGTCACATAAAAAGCTTCAACTGAAGTCAAGTTCACAGACTGGTCTCTGCCTGAAGGTGTTTTTACAAAGATGAACGTCTGTGTCATTTTATGCATCTTTTTTACTACTATACTATAAGACTACTTATTTTTTCCTAATGTGGAAAAGACACATCATTTTCATTCTTCTTAGGATGCTGTTGAGTTTTTTAAATTACAAAGTGAAAAACTGTTAATAGTTATTGTAGACATATTTTAGATTTGTTAAGCACTTTGTATTTTTGGTTTGAAAAGTGCTTCACAGGAATATTCAAATATTCTAACGTGCTTTAAATGAATGAATTGTTTTCTGTTTCAAAACAAGAGCCACTGTATTCAAATAGCATTAGAGGTTGTGGTGCGATAGCATGTTTTTATGTTTCATACTTAATTCAACGTATTTATAAATCAGGCTAGTTTTTAATGACGAAGAAAGTGACAAACTTCTAAGAGAAAACAAAGATAAAAGAGGAGGAAGGGGAGGTCAGAGGGGGCTAGTGTAGAGAGGGAGAAGTGACATGAAGCCGGAAGCCTGTCAGAGAGGCAGCAGGCTTTGTGCTGTATGAACAGGTCATTTGTTAAGGTGGGGTCACAGTGGTTAAAGTGAGGTGTCAAGTTAATGTGACAGGCAAATGAGTGTGAGCCTGTTCCTGGGATTTCTATGGGCTCTATGCAAAGCGACAGGCAAAAGAGGAAACTGTCCATTCAGTGTGTGAGCAGAGCGGAGGAGAGAGAGTTCCAAAAACAGGAATTCAAAGCAGCGGTCAAAACATCAGACTGAGTAGAATAGTGCTTTGAAAACTGGATTGAGCCGGTGAGACTTATCAGCCAACTCTGTCACTGCTGGTTTACACTACGACTGAAAGTTACACTCTTAAGGTTAATGGTTTGGAATTTTTATATTCATATATTTTTTTTTTAGTGCAAATCTTGTATAACAATCAGTAATACATAAAAAGTGTCTTGAGATAGCTTTTGTTATAGCACTATACAAATAACATGGAACGATTGATTGATTGATTGACTGATTGATTGATTGACTGATTGATTGATTGACTGATTGTAAACATCTTCTCTGCACTGTGCTGCCTGATGTGCCGAGGTAAACACTGAGATGCACAAACACTGAAGCTACTCGGGGTAATAATCAATAAAGTTAATAATAAAAGTATTTGTAAATACACCCTCAAAAAAATAAAATGGACTTTACTGAGCTCTTCTTGACAGAAAACTTGTCATATAGCAAAACAGTCAAACTGGTGATTTCTAGAACAGCAGAAGCAAAAAGCTCCCTTTCTAGTTTCTGTCTCTGTCACACACACACACACACACACACACACACACAGACACAACATATTCCCTCTCCCTCTCTCGACCTGTCTCACACACCATTACCCCTGTGAGGCGAGGAGACAACCCTAGCCAGGGGAGAGGGGGAGGAGGGCAGCATCATGGGTAATGTCAGTAGACACATGTCAAAAGTACAGCCTGTGTACTGAAAAAGCTGTGTGTGGTGTGACAGCGGTCCGCCTGCTGCTAACCCGGCACCCCCTCCCCCACTCCTGCCGACAGAAAAGCTTCCTGTGCTCGCCCCGAGGGAGAAAGAGAGCAAGAGAGAGCCAGCAGGGAGGGTCATCAGCACTACTCCGCTCGGATAAATGCTTTTTCCTCTCTCAGTCTCACCTCGCTGCACAGCCATTGTCCTCAGGAAGAAGGGCTTTGTGTGTCTGTGTGTGTCAGAGGAAAGCAAAGTGTGAGAGAGAAGTAGTGTGTGTGTATGTGTGTGTGTTTGTTTGTCAGTGGACACCAACAAAAAGGAAGACAGTGATTGTTTGTGTGTACAGGTTGGGAGCTTGAATAGTTTACCACTTAAAAACTCAACACACACAAATCACTTGACAAACTGCTCAGGCCTCCAATCTCTCTCTATCACTCACACAACTATGGATCACATAATTGACTTTTTAATGAGGCAGTCTCTGCTGTCTGACGCTGGCAGGATAATTCAGACATCACCTAACTACACGACCAAAAGTATGCGGCATATTGAGAATTTAATCAACTGCTCTAATTACACCCTCCACTCTTTTGGATGAAGACTATTCCACCACCTTTTTATCTTACCTCATGTTTCATAACGTGACCCAAGAATGGAGATTAAGTCAAATGGTATCAGGGAGCTAAAGAAAGTTCAGGTAGGTTCTATTTACAGACAGTGTTGGGACCTGCTGGCTTTGTGCAGGTCGACTCTGAGATGTTGGAGAAAAAGAAAGAAACAAGGTTGCGCTCACACACTTGTGCTTTTACGATGGTGGAACATCTAATTTCTAAAATGTCATTGTATTCCAACCAATAGGATCACCATTCAATAACAGAACCTTCACATACTTTTGGCTGTTATCAGATCAAATGGTTTCACTACAGCTCTTTAGTTCAAAATGACTCGCAGAGTTGAATACATTTAAGCTAAATGGGCTGCTAACACGCTACGCTGTGTATTTAGAGAGAAAACCAACCACAGCCGGGATGTGTATACGGACTCATTACAGAGCTCACACACACTAAAGCAGGAACAAACAAAGTGCTGATTGCTCTCCTGCAGAAGGGTGATCTGGGATCAGAGGAGCCGGCGAAGAAAAGCTTTTAGAGGAGTGCTTGGATAAGATGCCTTGATGACATAGGCTATTAGATATGATAATTTTACTCTACAGTTTAATGAAAACTACAGCCACCCCAAAACAATGATGTGTCATAATGTAAAATGCTAATATAAGAAGCACTGATACTATAGTCGTTTTTTTCCCCATATCTATCCCTGATTTTAAGAATACCTCCACCAGTGTTAGACATAGTTCTATTTTAGGTTATGTAATCCAGATTGCACAGTTATACTGGCATTTAATGTGACAAAGATGATCATGGCTAACCTGAATATATGTTTCATGCCTATAAAGACATTATATAAATAAGTGGAGGCTTATTGAGACGGTTGAAGTTCAACCTGCAGCACACCTTCTGCATGTCCAGTCAATGATGTAACCATCTACCCTCATTATACCATATTATCATAAGCATCATAATCAATGATAGCAATGACCTCAACAATGCTTTTCATTCTTAAACCAGTCTTAACTGACTGATGTATAATACCATGACTTAAGTTCAATAAAAAATATTTATTAGGGTTGCTATTGAAGACAAACTGAAATAGATGATCTGGTTAAGGCAAAGTTAAGGTGTTAATATAATATTATAGAGTTATGTAGAGTGGAAAATTGACAGCAGGGAGAGTTTTTAACTTTGTATTAGGCGATGAGTTCACACCTGTTAAGTCATAACATCTTCAATGCAAAGGGCAGATGAAAAAATATATACCCCTACAGTCATAATATTAATTTATGATAAACAAAGACCAACCAATATGTTGTTTTGCTCAAAAAAAAAAAAAAAAATCCCTTGTACCTACTGTCTGAACCAATCAGGGAACAGCTCTGTAATGAGTGTCACTTGTCGCCGTGACAACCTAACCTTCCTTATAGTTCTCATTAAAACATACAAATTGTTAAAGAGGTATACAACTTAACATGATCTTTTCTTGATAGCAGAAACATTTTATTTTTTTTTTCAGATTAAAAATATTTTGAAACAAGCGAACATTCAAAGGGTAAATTTAAAATAATGCCACATTAAATAAAAATTAATTACATAAGCAACAGGAATATGCACCTTCCTCTCAGCATACATTCAGATTAATTCAAGGTAAAGAATTACAGTCGCTAAATTGAGACAGTAAGCTTAATTATGTTAAGAAGTTGTGCGTGTAAATTCAGCTTAATGATTCGGTGGATCACAATTTACTAAAATAAAAACAACATTCTCTCTGATGTACTCGCAGACATGAACGCAACAAAGAGAAGCATTGTTCACTAATTGGATCTTCTGTTACGTGAAATCCATTGATTTTTATTGTGCATTAATGGAGCAGAGCTGTTACCGTTACTTGCTATCTCCTTTAAATTAGATGTTAACAACTGATATTGAGCCAATGTTTGTGTACCTGCATGTTTGCATGTAATGTATGCATGTGTATAGTAACATCCCAGAAGGACTTGAATTACATTTGACAGTAAACTGTGTGTGGTGTTTAAAAGAGAGTCTGCTGAATGTCGTCTCATGTCAACATGTATTTATCTCCGAGCTCCGTTTCCTTCACTCAGAATGCAAATTAATTCAAATCTGCCACTCAGCTCTGATTAAGAGGCAGAGTCAGGAATAGCAACAAACTGAGATGTTTTAATTTGTGCTTCTGGTGTTAAAATAATGATTCACAATCTGGAAGCATAATGATCACATGTTTTCAAGCACGCACACATGCAGGCACACACACACACACACACACACACACACACACACACACACACACACACACACACACACACACACACACACACACACACACACACACACACACACACACACACACACACACACACACACAGAAACAGAAGAGTAAGAACTGTTCAGACTTCCCATGCAGTGAAATAATCTTCATACTGAGCAGGAATAATTCTGTTTCTAGACTCAAGACTTCACAGAAACTAAAAGGAATGCAGACATTTTGGCGTTTGTCATATTTCTTCACAGATGGGCGAACAATAGATAATATTTTACATCACTTTTAACAGTTACAACATTTCACACTGTGTGCATTCATGTCCCATTGAAACATGTGAATAACTATACGTTCCTCAGAGCTTTTGTGCTCCTTCTCCTGCAGGATCACTTAGATCACTGATGATTGACTTTGAACCTGCTTCATGCAACTGTAACAATTGTTGTTTGCATTTATGTTTATTTTATCTTATTACAGTTATTAATGGTAATATTAGTCATTTTGTATTATTCATAATGACATTGTTACCATAAGTCTGAATGACCTGGTGTTACTGTTGTGTAAATATCTTCCTGTCTGTCTGTTTTTATCACTCCCTCCTTCTGACGTCCTCTGCCAGTTGGGACAAATGGCTGCTCACGTATAAGTCTGGTTCTGTTCGAGGGATCTCGCTGTTTGAAGAAAGTTTTTTCCGGCCACCATCGACAAGTTCTTGTTTCTGGTGGAATAATGTTGGGTGTCTCTCAATAATATAATAAAGACGTTCAGTAAAGACCTCTTCATGCATAGAGTCACATGATACTGTTTAATAATTATTGATTGATTGTTTGATTAACTACAAAGTGGAAGAGCATGGCCAACCCATTTAATGTTCCATACTTACAGACTGATTGATGAAGCTTCACTATCTCTTATACTGATTTTATTCTGACCTTGGATATGTGTGAGCGATGTTGAAATTGCTTGAAAAGTCATTTGGGTTAATCAGTATAAGTAACACGACTCCTGGCAGTAATGCATCAGTTTCAACAGATGTCAAAAGGTGTTCTGTTGACTGTTGTGCTCCTGATAATGTACTCTCTTCCCCTTGAAAATTGCATTCAGACATGACACACTGATTAAAAGCTTCCATTCAAAGCCTCAGCTGTATTTACAGAAAGGTGACAGCATCTCCCTCTATCTGTGGGTGAGGAGCACCTTCACCTGATGACCTTTACTATTCTACCCTGACCACACAAAACTCTGTGCTTTATATCTTGATGGAGTTCAGTGCAGATGCACTTCTGTTAGCACTCTGATTTTCCTTTCTGCCTGTCCTCAGAAAGATTTTAGACAGCAGTGAACATTATAAGAGGCTCAGGTAATTGCCCTCATTTCTACCACAGACAAAAGGCATTGTTCTGTCTGCTCTTAAGTAAACCGCTGAGTGCAAGCCAAGGACCCTTCAAGGCTGCTGGAAATTGTAAGGGCCTTTTATTCCCATGGCATCCACCAATCTGAGGATATTATGACTTTCCGCATTGAAAAAAAAAAAACACATACTCACAGATTGCTTCTGGTTTAATAAAAATAATAATCAAAGAAATCCTTCTTGGTGTGTTCTCATCTCTCTGAGACAGCTGGCCCGATGGATTTCAGTTTGTTGTTGAACATAACCTTGTATCCTTTTTTGAATGTATTATTCTTTCTTGTGTTTAAGATTAGTTTATTTTCTTGCATTTGTATTTATATATTAACATTAATATTGATGTCAACTCTGTTGCATAGAAGGTTAATGACTTGGGAAGAAGTCGTTGGCATTTAAACATTACTGTTCACCACTTTATAGTATGTGTGTAAGTTTAGGATGAAGTCAGCTTTGTCAGAAACACCTAGCTGTAAGTAGCATGTCAGTAGCATGAGATATGATATGTTCCCTTTACATGGAGGCTGGAGTGGACGTTAGGCTTTTGAAATACTAGATAAAAACTAAAAATAGACAATTTACATTTCTGCTTTTTACATGGGGGAGGAGCCTTAGATAATCACTTTTTCCACATATCTACATACATGAAGTCCCATGTTATGTGTTTTGTCTTAATTGGTAAAGAGGTGTATCTACAAAAAGATGACATTGGTCTAGCCTCTAGCCAGATGTTTTGTTGCTGAAAAGTAAATAGACAACTTCAAAAATCTAACTTTCAAGTTTCTTTGTGAGAGCAAATGGTACAAGGTGTGTTTTTTCAATGCAAAGTTACTAGAAACATGAATACACATAAATCAAGGATATAGCTGACAAAGCAGTTCAATTCTCGAGGGTAATTTATGAACAATAACTGATTATTTTTTATTGTAGCAAAAGCAGCAACAACCACAGCTCTTTTAACCTGATTGTTGTGGGTGAATTCATAGGAAACTGGACATTCTATGTTGGGTGAAAGTCATATTGACCCATAAACAATATGATCAGACTGATACACCTTACTTAACAAAGCCCTCAGAAGAAACTGGTACAGTAGGTGAAGTTTTAGTTCTTTATACCTTTGATAGGGTTTTTTTTTCTAAGCTTGTGTGTATTCAGTGTGAATGTTGGCTGACTTTAACAACATCAGAGCAAAGTCACCACAGATTTTATGTTTGTGCTTTGAAGACCCAACCCATTTAGGGAATTCAGAAGGTATTAGTTGGTGATTTAGGTCCTAATGAATGGGTTGCCAAGCCACATACACACATAGATATGCCCTCATCAAACACACACTCTCTCTCACAAACACAAACGCACACCCACACACACAGGCACTAATCCCTCAGTGAATTGTAACTAAGCATTACTCTCACCCCAAACCCTTCTTCCTGCCATGCTAAACACCAGTTCATGGGACGCCATCTGGTCTCCTCCCTTTAGAAAAAAATACCAGATCTTGTCAAAGCAGCAGGGATAAGCACACAAAGCTCAAACCCAAAGGGCAACCAAAGACTCCAAAAGCTAACTGAAGATGAGAAACTCAAATATTGCCCCATTACCCATCCTCTGACCCCAAATGTGATGTCCACTTTAGCACACCAACCAACGGGGTAGAACCAATCCTAACCCAGTAGTCCATTTGCATATGAAAGACTGCAGCCTCAGAATATAGCATCCAGAGAGGTGGCTCTGGCTCTGATTTCAAGGGATATTTAGCCCTCTATTCAGCCATCAACAAAGGCCGGGCATTCAGACAGGCGAGGAGGGAGGCAGTGCTTGCTGAGCCGTCACAGAGCTCATTTGTTCTCTTCTGTTTACTTAAGCCTCCCTCTTTTTTTCCCTTCCCTCCAGAGGCTTCAAGCAAGAACGGCTGGGTGATTGGGAACTCCTCCTTCGCTCCATCCCAGTGGGAGAGATAAACAGCAATTTAAATGGTAGTCAGAGAAAGGTTTTGATTTGCATGCGTTTATCGGTCAATCAGTGCTGCCGACAATCATCATCAAACTGTTGCTGTGCTGTCGTACAGAATGATCAATTCATTGCATCTAAATCTGTTCCAACCTTTATTTTGCTCTTAGTATTGTGTGTCTATTTGCATCTACCTGGGATAAACAATGTTCTTTAGTCTTTGTGTGTCCATCCTACGTTTAAGCGTCTTTCATGACTGATGGGGAAACACTTGATGACGCTAAGAAGCATCCTAACCCAATTTCTGCCTCCACCCACCTCCAGCCTCCTGTGTGTATTTGGTAGAGAGAGGTATTTGTAGTTATAAAGGTGGATTAGGAGGTAGACTGGAGGCCACATGAACTACCTTTATCATGTCTGAGATGTAGGGGAGGTGGAGTCTACTGCACATCCATCAGATATTAAACAAGGTGCTGTTATATGAAGGACAGCAGAGAATGAGGAATTGGCTCCAGATGTGTAGTGTAGTTTGGTGGGAGATAAAGAGGTGAATGGAGGAAGAAAGGTATATGACACTACCAAGACGAGAGGCTCATTTTGAAATTCCCCTGGGGTCTGTTTTGAAAGGTAAAACCGGATAGAAGGAACAATAGATGTGGAATTAACAAAATATATGGAAAATGGATCAACAATAAAAATAGAACTAAACCCCAAATTATTTTTGAGTCTATAATAACCTAATAAATGGACAGATCTGCAATCAAGCTAAGATGTATTGATATACCTCTAAAGACACACATTCACCATTATATTTGTTTATCACTGTAAAATAACACATTCTGCATGACTTCTCCTCGCTCTTTTTTCCTATTAAGACATTTTCCACCTTGAGTTCTTTATATATAACATATTATGACAACTTGATGCCTCACATTGCCTTGACAGATCTGATACACCATGCATGACCATATTTGACATACTGTATGTATGCCATGTATGAAATATATGATTTCAACAGTTAAATGAAGGGGAATCACATTTTCAAATTTAAGTTACATTTAAAAAGTATTTTTCTGTGTCTACATCATCCACTAAAAAAGAGGTTTCAGCTTCAGTTTAAATATAAAGCCCAGCAACTACACACAGATTTATCATAAGAGATAGAAACAGAACATCTTCCACTGACATTTGTCTCAAAGTCTCTGAACAGTCTGAAGAGAAAAACTCACCACACAATTTGTCATCACTCAATATGCCTACACTTGCAAAGGCCTCTTGGGAAAACATTACCAAAGTTAAAAAAAAATACATTCAAATTCTTGATAGTTTCCCCCCAAATGTTCCACAGTTTCTGTAAAACACAAACTACATCAACCATAACAACTCAAAGTGAGAGTAATGTTGTTTTGTACAGGAAAACCTGCTGAAATGCATGAAAGACAAGCTTAGTAATGATAAATCAGATAAACTTGAGCAAATCTCTCCTTTGAAGGATACATTTGTAGTGACAGCACCAGTACATCTGCCACTGTTACAATTCTATTACTTGCTGAGCAGTAATGCTTTATGAGAAATGTACTGGAGGAAACACTCAGCAGAACTGAAATGAAGTTTGTAAGACAGTGAAAATAAAGAAGTTACGTTCTCGTAAACGATCAAACACAACATTTATTTCTCTGCATAACTACCAGAAGTCTGTTTTTATTTTTAGACTTAGGCACCTATCATTTTAGTCTTTATCAGTCACATATATTTCACTACTGAGTTAAATTGAAACAAAATTGAAGAGTAATGGAAAAATAACGATGTGTGGAAATTGGGAGTTAAAATCTAGCAGACCTGCTGAAATCATTTTCATGCATGGGTGAATGTTGAAGAGCCCGAAGAGAGATTAATTTGACTAACGATGTGTAAGTACTTTTTAAGCAGAGGGAAGACAGGTACTTAAACATATGTCAGAAATCAAAATCCTAAAGCTGCGGGTCTAACAAAAATAGATAATGAATAATAAAACTTGTGAAAAGGCACATTTTCTCCAACAATCCGTATCTCTTTTGTTCATCGCTGTTGTGTCTTGTCATTATTCAAGCTGGAACGATGGAAAAAAGGCACTTTTGTTTGTCTCTGACCTCAATGCTGCGAAAACTCTCTATTTGCCATTGCATGGTCACCGGCTTCTTGTTGTCAACAATCACCTGAATAAACAGACTGTATAAAGTTTACTGTGCCATGAAATGCAGATACAGATATGACTGCAGGTCAATATTTAGGGAAATAAGATTTACAGAAAATGTCATGATGGTCAGGGTATTAATTGGGTGCACACATATTCAATAGGGATTACACTATATGGATAACAGTGAATCAATTAGTTGTATTAATTAAATGAATTTGATCAGTAGAAACAAATGCATCCCTCTCTGCAATGAGACATGAGGCACTGTCCAAGGTGCTGAACGACGTCTCTCTGATGAAACAATGCGTCCTGTGATTGGTTTTGTGATTCCAGAGAGAACTTTATACATTATGCTTGTCAGGAAGTAGTATTTCTAACTCAACATGATCCACAAAGAAACAAAATTATGTGTTATTTTACAGACAGTGGGTCAACTTACTGAGGAGTAATATCAGTATAGATATGGAAATTGTCTAATACATTTATTTAAAGGGGTTCAAGTAACCTTTTGCAATCGCTTGACTTTTATTTACTGGTGCTGAGATATCCTTTTCACCACAACTTAAAAAATACTGCAGAAACATACCACAAAGAAAAAAAGAGTAGGGAGAATCAGCTCTCGTCACCTAATTTATCTTTTAAATTCTACAGTTTGAATATCATTGATGGTAGTTTTAGATATACAGTCTGTACTGCCAGCATTCTGCACTTCATAGACACACTTAATTCTCCAGGAATCAAACTGAGAGCAAACAAGTTCAAGCCTTGTGGCAAAGGTTAGACGGTTTGCAGTCAAGCCTCTTGTCTGTGTGCCTCAATCTCTTTATCCCTGGACTGAGCTGGCCTTGGCCCAGGGCCGGTTCCCAGACTGTGTGTGTGTGTGTGTAACTCTTTATCCTCCCAGCAGGGAGTTATCTGGGGGTAAAGAGCTCACTACTGTTTTTACATAAACAAAGACTTTGGGATGAAATAGAGAGAGCGTCATGGCCAAATCCCTGTGCCTGGCTGTCGGCCACCACTCTGTACCCACTTCACCTCAGGCACCTTATGGACACCCCGCTGCTCCTGGTAATTAAGCAGCACAGACGGCCACCATGAGTGAACTAAGTGACACCACAGACTGAGGAGCGGCCACCATACAAAATGCTGGCTAGATCCATCACTCTTCATTGGGTCAGATCTTACATAAAAAGGAAGATTACATGTTAGATGAAAGGAGTTTGTTGGCATTTACACTGTAATACAGATTCACTCTTATCTAAGGAGGTTCAGAGGAGTTGACGGCAAAACAAAACAATCAGAGCCATTTTAGAGTAATTGGCAACTTCCACAAAATAATACAAATATGTATTCATGTTTATACATTCAAAATCACAATTACAATCTAACCTTTAAACTAGTTTAACTTGTGAATGTAAAGAGTAAATAGACTGCATTAGCATCTTCTAGTCTAAGAAGGATGGATGCAGAGGAGACAGCCTGCTCATCAGGAGACATTTGCTCTTCATCCTTATGGACAAGGACACCATGACACATAAACATGAGAAGAGATTGAACCACAGGTCCTTCAATTAATGAATAATCCTTCAATCACCTGAGCCACTGACCACATGAAACCACCTCCCAAGAAGAGGAACTGAATCATCCAACTGTTTATAGTTTCTGAACCTCAACCACATGATTATTAATGTAACCATGACGATAAGACTTTAAAATCCTTAGAGAACATCTCATTTTAAGCCAGACATTTAAAAACAAATAAAAAATCAATTCTATTCTATATCAATTGTTCTTTGTTATGGTAAAGGTAGGCATTGAAATTAGTATGGCTCAGCTTCAGGTGGTATTAAGCCTATCACAATCCCTTTAAAGGTATAGTATGTGACTTTTGATCCACTATGTCCAGTAGATGTACTTTTAGACCAAAACAAAACTCCCTCAGCTCACCAACTCCCCTCCTCCCCCACAACGCCTTATTGTTCCAACCGAGTGCAGCCATTTGTAGGAACGATCTACAGTCTGATATGCAGCAGAAAGTTGATATTCGGTTCTTAATTCTTTAAAATAAAATCTTAGACACTGTGCCATTATGCCTCTACAAGTTTGACCTCACTCTTTTATAAGAAAGCCATTTGTCAATGAAGTATTAAGTTAGGATATATATTCGATATCTACTATATCAATGTTTTGATGTATTAATGTTTAAAGGTTCTATATGTAACTTTTTACATGTATAAATCGTTTTTTATCGCCCATTAATAAGCGAACGGTTAACTGATGTGAAAAAGTAGATGTTCACTGTCTGTCTGTGTTGCCTGTATACAATTTTTTCCACGGGTCGTATTTTCCGTGAAAGCTCCAGGAAGTGACATTTTATGCACGTTTTCAACGTCCTCCTCACTCCGCTCCACTTACAGAGATCAACTGTACAAACTCATCACGCACTCCCGGTCTTCATCTCCACAGCCAGAGGCCGCCTTCCACACACTTCTATCTGCCCTAGGAGCTCTCAAAGGCGGACAACCTCATCACACACTCCTGCTCTCAGCCAGCGCCTTCCGAGACTGTCGTTTGTAGGATGGAGAATGAATACAGACACACAGATTCCTTCACAGACTTTCACATGTGTATGACCACTTACCTCCTCTGTAAACATTATGTCAGTAAATATCTAGTGTTTCGCGGCCGATGATGATGCTGGTTTGTGTACGTACGAGCACGTGAGGGAGAGCGAGCAAGGTGCTGTTCGCCAACGGCCATGCGGTATCGCTACAAACGCACTATTTTTGAAAGTTACATATAGCCCCTTTAAAATGTTACAAATTATACCTTTAACCTGCAAAATGTTGAGTGAAAATTTTGCTATAGTAACACAGTGCAAGAAAAGGGAACTTCATCTAAAAAACAGGTTAATTGTCTGACATGTCGCCATATAAACCCAAGAGAAATACAAACATTGTACTCAAAACATCTCTTGCAGTCCAACCTCAGTCACTTGTATGACAGGCTGTAAAGCAAAAAAATTAACATTGTTTGGCAAAAAGGAAAACAAAGTGACAACAACAATGCAGGTCTCCACATAAAATTGGCTAACTTCCACAGAGCTGTTTGAACTCCCATGCCTTCTTACCCAACTTCTGCTCTAGATTTTTAAACTTAGATTTATTGATTTGTTTACCACTGAAATTAGTTGTCAATTGTAAGGCCGTACTTTTCCTCAAAGCATGCATAGACATGATGAACAAACAAATCAAGAGAGTCAGTGAAAATTGTAATTTAATGTCATCATGAAAATAATCAGCCCTTCCACTTCACACATACAGTCTATTCTCCACAATGCCCACACTTGAGTTCCTGCACTGTCAGGATCAGCTCTTCCTTCCTGTCAGCCTGTATTAAGTCACAGCACTGAGGAGGCTCAAGAACAACATCGCTGACTCTATATACATGCCATCTTAAGCTGCCTACCATCCGACTGCATAACTGTGACTCATGAAGCAGACTACCCATGTCCCTGCTCTTCCTGCCTGCTTGTTGACAATGAGTCAACAAATCTTAGACATCCTTAAAGTAGAAACTAGTGCCAAATCTGTGGACTGTAGAAAAGCAGAATATCATTTAAGAATATCAAGTGTGACTCATGCATTGCTGTCACTGTTTAATATGATCCAAATTCATTCATATAGTACACTTAGAACCCACTACAGTATATGTGAAAACAAAAAAAATCAAACCTCCTTAACCAACCATAAAATTGATATATAACAGAACATGAAAAGGGTTCAGTCATAAACAAATCTACCCAGTTTGATTTATCTTCACTCTATCCCTGCAGGGAGAAAATGTATCCTTGACAGTTTGCTGGCACAACAATAGATAAATTACAATAATTATGAATGGAGAGTATCCAAAAGAACAAACTCCATATTAAATGGATCTAGACTACAGATTAAACATGCACTCATATTGAGAGGTTGTTGTTCTAAAGTATTTGATCTTTTATGGCTAATTCCTCAAAGCCTCAAGTCCATTGCCATGTCTTACTTTTTTTACACGCATCTTGAATATTATCTGAGATACGGTTCACCTGACAATATTGTGAAAAACATTTACCCTTTTAACCTCTGTGACAGCATACACAGATTTGCTGGGATCAGTGCTCCCTTTTACATGAATACTCCGTTCCCCGGTCGCAGAATTTTACTGGTGCTCAGTACAGCACAGGTAATGTTCTTGTCTGTTTGAAGGCAAATTGTGTTCTACAATTAAAAAACCTTAAAAAACTGTCCAATGAAATCTTACGGCATATAATGTCGCCATCGTGCAAACATGCATAAAAAAGTTATGTAAAACATGTCATATAAACCCTAAGCTAAGGGCTGTATGTGAGTAGAAAGTACTTCTGCCAGCCAGCTCCCACTGAGGAAATTGTCTGTGATTGACAGGTTTCTGTGGGTGCCATGGAAACCAAAGAGGAAAAAGTGGACCAGTAACAGAAATGGCTGACATGAGTGACTGTTAGCGGGGTTTTTGTGTAGCTTTCAGTACACAGTGAGAGACACTGCAGTTGTCTGTGCTTTCAAAGCCTGGGGTTCCCACTGTTTGCTCATGTCTGTGTGTGTGTGTGTGTGTGTGTGTGTGTGTGTGTGGGCATGTAGCTGTGAAATGTTTATTTGCAATACTCCCCTTCTGTTCCTGTAACAGTGTCAGCTATATCCCGCTGCATTTAGTGGCCGTTGCCGTTTATGTGAAAACCTACCAGCAGCCATCTGTCATCTGCCATCTATGCAAAGAGAAGGCCAGCAGCACCTTTTTTATTCTGCATTCAAAGCACTCTGTTTGAATTTAGCCTGTCAGTGATCAAACAAGCATGATGTCATAACTGAACAACCCATATCACAGGCTCTGAAAAACAACAATGGGATTGAATTTGACTGCACACACACACACACACACACACTGCTTCAATGGATTAAGATAAGCATGTTTGAGTTCCTCTTATAGAAACAGGTCCTGCAAAAGCCGCTGTAGATAATTTGGTAGGCAAGTCTGTGCATGTTGGCGAAGGGGTTGTGTGTACAAAGCTGTGTGAGTGTGTACATATGAGAATGACTGTTGTACCCGTTGTAACTGCCAGTGTTAAAGTAGAGGATGCAAATGATGTCCTGCAAATATTGACATTAGTCATTGTTTATGTTCATTAAAAACAAGATGAGGTTATAATGTATGGCTACACAATGTAATACTTTCACAACAGCTGTGTTTCTCTAAAGTACACATTTTTGTTAACTGGGAAGGCTGTTAATTCAATACTATAGTCAACTGTCACAATAGTTTGTTTTTGTGTTGTATTTGAGCATTCTTAAGGTAAGTCAAGTGTGTGTACATGCAGGTTTTGTTTTGGAGTAGATGTTTTTATGAGGAGAGAACTGTGATGAAAAGATTAACTGGGATAGAGCATTATCTTTATAACCCACATTTATTTGTCTAACAGCAGGTGCCAGAAAAGTCAAAATGGGGAAGAAGTTAAACTAGATATGAAGAGAACACTAAACCGGCTGTTTGGTGCAATTAAACTGTTGGACAGCTAACAGTAGTTTATTATCATATTATTACCTCCTCTCTAGTTTGGTGAATTGTCTTTCTTCTTTTCGATTACTTTGTTGTTGTGTTTTTTTTTTACAACCGATCTGTCAGTTAGGGAATTCCAGCATTGTTTTTTGTTTTTTTTAAAGATTTATTTTTGGGCTTTTGTGCCTTTTTAATGGAGAGATAGGACAGTGGATAGAGTCGGAAATCAGGGAGAGAGAGAGAGGGGAATGACATGCGGGAAAGGAACCACAGGTTGGATTTGAACCTGGGCCGCCCGCTTGGACGACTACAACTTCCATACATGGGGCGTGCGCACTAACCACTGCGCCACCAGCGCCCCCAGCATAGGTTTTGAATTATAATTTATGTCCGCACCTTTTATAAAACAGCCGTGTTGCCTTGTTTTTCAGTTGATTCGTTTGGTTTGAAACATATTTAATATGATACTGAGGTTTTGCCTTCCAGCATTTTTGTCTGAACAAAATGTTTTACAAACATACCAAGGGCAGTAAACATGAATTATACAATCACATAAACATATAGCACATAAAGCTAAACAAGAATTACAAACTGCAAGCAAAAAAAGGGCAATGCTGAAGGTGACACTTAAAAATGAAAATAATACTAAGGACCATGATAAAAAAGAATTATGATACAAAGTAGTGATAGTAATGACATCGGCCAAAAAAGAAGAATACAAGTAACACACGTTGTTTTAACTATGAAAGCCCTCTCTCTTAGATGATGGACTTTTGTTTAACTTGGTTACCAGAAATATGTAAAATGTAGATGTAATATTCATTCAAATTCATGATAAAATCTCTTTTGTAGTATTAAGGTTTTTCTGCCTCCAAAAATCAAACCATTTTTGGAGCGTGGCGTTGGTTTAGATTCAAACAGGTTCGATATTAAAGGCACCCTTTATGGTAAATAAAACAGGGAATTTAAACTGACAGGAAAGAAGGATTACTTTTCCTTGAGGGTGTTTTTTGCATTTCTCCTGGGTTTTCACTGAGGTGATTCTGCTTTGTGCATGACAAAGATCTCAAGGTGACAATGACATCCAAAAACCCACTTACTTTAAAGCCCTTATAACATCTCCTCTCTTTACATCTCAAGGTTTAGATGTTCAAAAAGATCTCATTCAATTTGACTTTCATTTGTCAAGCTGTAATTCACCACCCAGTCTTGGGTCAGAAATCACACTCTTCCTCTAATTCCCTTTTGGCATCTTCAAAAATCCCCTCTATTTTTTTTTCTGGCTGATCTTGTTAAATTAAGTATGAAGGCTTGGTGTGAGTGCAGAGCTTTTTGTAGAAAGGAAGAGAATTGAACTGTCACTCAACTAGCACCCCTTAGAAGCAGAATGCTTTAGAGTGTATCTCTACGTGTTTGTCTGTGTGTGTGTGTGTGTGTGTGTGTGTGTGTGTGTGTGTGTGTGTGTGTGTGTGTGTGTGTGTGTGTGTGTGTGTGTGTGTGTGTGTGTGTGTAGAAATGTGTGAGTCTGCAAGTTCAAAAACATGTTTATGCTTCTGCAATGATCAGTGATTGACAGTAAATGAGCAGAACACATCAAATAATGACTAGCTGACCTGACATCATGTAAACAAAAGCTTCATTTGTGACTGCACGCACACCCAGAGGACCCAACATTGTTCCTCTGCAGCTAAAGTAAATCCTCTCAGCTGCTAATCGCTCACAGACAGGCCGCATGTAGGCGCTCTTATCCACTCTGTAGGATGCTACCAATACACGGTTGACTGGGAACAAAGAGGATAGGATCGCGTTAGCTAGTCCTATGTGTCACATTCTCTGGGCAGAGAATCTTCCACATTTTTGGTGAGAACACTTCGTCTCTGTCCGCCTGCATCTGTTCTTTCACTCCTCCGTGTTTTTTCAATCTCCTGCCGACTCTCCTTGTCTACAAAGTGAGAGACAGAATGAATCACCCAGGGGGATTACTTTCCTCTCCACACAGTGCCAAAAATACCTTCTTTGGCTAACAGTCTCTCTCCCTCTTTTGTATTCTGCATCATTCATATAACTACGCTGCTGTCACTGTCGGCTGAAAATCTCATACCTCCAAAGTTCTCAGAGAAGAAAATGAGCAGCATTAATTTTGAGTCAGACAAAACGTTATTTAGTTTATCCAATGGAAGATTAAGAAATATTCCCTGAAAATCAGATGATCATGGCATGAACCTACAGCTGAAGTGAAAACATGAAAATCATCAGGTCTTATTTGACAACAGGTTGACATTACTATAGATTTAGTGAAGTAACTGAGGAGAGAAAGTGTCTATTTCCCTTCAAAAGGACACTATTAGGGCTTTCACACTTGCAGAAAACTCCTGAAAAACTCGTAGGAGCTGTATGTCTGAATGCAAACAGCCAAATTGCTCAGACTTCACCTGGAGTTTCTCCTGCCAGACCCCTAGTATTTTAACTGCAGCAAGTCCGAGTGAGCTGATGTGAGGATGCAGCAGGATATTCTCCGGAGAATTCACCTCGAGCCCATGGGAGGGGGAGTGATGTTTATATACTGTGACTGCTGCACGGTGCATAGAGTGTCTGCATGTGACCACTACGATCTCTGTGCATGTAATTAAACGGCTGCATTACGTTTTCTGTTCCTCAATATGTTGTTCTCAGCTCTTAGTTGATGTTTGATTCAACTTTGATTCCATTGAAATACACGTAACGTTGATATAAAGGCAAAAATTCTCATTATACCATCGTATAACGGACTCTGTTGCTTCGTCTGCGTTTTTTTTTTTTTTTACGCCACGTCTCACCTCAGGAGACCCCTCGACCCCCTTCTTGTCTGACAGTCTGTCTGTATATGTTTAGTTGGGCTGTAGTGTCAGACATCAGTATTGGGCTCAACATTTTTCCAATGCTCTCAAACATTTTTCAGATATGAAAATCAAAAGTCTGTTTCGCCTGTAACAACCTCAGGTTCGCCCAAGGAAGATACAGGCGAAACGTGATTTATTTATTTATTTTTCCTGGTATTTTTCTGTAACAGTGCTCCCCTGAGAACGCATTTAGGCTGTGCATGGGCTACCCTGTTGGCCACTTAGATTTTTCATATGTGTGTTTGTTTCTGACTCAGACATGTCTCATTTTCAGCCATCTTTGTCTGTCCAGTTGACCTTTAGTTCTTCCTTCCTGCTGATTACACAAGTGATGGACACACGATTTACTGAGTAAACTGCTGCTGATACTCAAGATGCACATGTAATGTTGTGCACTGTCGTATGCATGTGCAATGAAACCATGGTACCCTACTTTCTGACATCTAGTCTTGTGCACAAACATCAGTATAGATATAAATTATTGTTAACTTTGTGCAGAATTTTTTTTTTTTTTTTCATATATTTAAATGTTACACATACGTTTTCAGAGTAATAATCTTGATTTCAGCAAATCGTGTCACAGTCCAAGAACTGTGTAAATAAAAACAAAAAACACTTTTTTTGTTCAGGCCAAATTAACTATCACTTCACTAAGTTAATCAGCTGATGTTTGCCTATAGCGTTTTGGTTAGATAATGCAGACTCAGCACTATTTTTTTCCTGTCACTATCATCATTTATATATTAACAAGTCCAAAGGATTGCACTTAATAATTTTTGTGTTACACTTCTGCAGGATTGCGTTCTTGTTTGCTAACAGCAGAGAGTGGCCCTTGAGGCCTTAATCCTTGTAATCACTACTACATCCTTAAAAAGTATGGCCAAACATCAGAGCGGCTGTGTATGTGTCTTTCGGTGGGTTTGTGTAGCCTGAGTGTGTGTGAGGGTGATTTTATGTGTCACGTCTTTTCTAAAACGTTAAAGTGTTGGATGAAGAGATATTAAGGGGATCATGGTGATCACTCTAAATGTGATGGCCTCAGCTCCAGTAACAACAACATTTAGAAAAGCTTTCCAAACGAGCATATTGCACTCATCATCAGGCAAGACATGAGAAGATTTGGCTGGCATGAATCCTTAATCTGAGGGTAAAATAATCTGTCTCAGAATGTAATAATTCACATGGTATGTCTTTTGATTTGGATTAGTGATCCAGCAATCCTCTTAGCCCAATGGCTCAGTAGAAGTTCTCACTGACAAGTTCACAAGTCCACATAGCTTGCATAGATTCCCTCTCTTGGCCATTAACTCTCACAGCTTATAGGTAATCTGCTTAATTCTGGCTGTGGCAGTTTCAACATACATCTTTGAGTGATATTGTAAACACATTTGGAGGCATGCTTGTATGTTAGGGGTCAGTGTTCTCGTCAATCTTTCAATTGTAACAGATTTTAAGCATTGAGTATTGCAGCATGAATGCAAGCAAAGAAGTCTTAGTAATGTATAAAAGTTGTCAAAGGGATCAGTGACATTCAGGATTACTAACACGTGGGAAACACTTTACACTTTAATACCCGAGAAAAAGAACCCAGCTGAGTCCGTACTTAATGCAGGTTTTTGCTCAGAGGGAAGTGAGTTGCATTTGTAAAAACAAAGTCTGTCACAGCTCATGCCTGCTGCCATCTTTAAACATGATCCAGTGCTATCAAATAACTCACACTAAGACAGCAGGGAAAAAATAACCCTGAATCATTTAAATCCTTGACTCAATATTCTTTATCTTTATCCTTTAAGGTTCTTTATAATTTAATAAACAGGATTAAAGTCATTGGGTAGAACAGAGCTAAGCGAGGCTCGTTCCACATTTTCTGTTTTAGCCTGCACTCCGCATACTGAGTCTTATTAAGCCCTTGCAAGATTACAGGGCCTTAATCTCCGGGAACACATGTTGTGAAGAATAAAAGCAATTTTATTTGGGAAACCAGAGTCCAAGTTTAGCAGGAAATGAGCTTTCTCCATAATCTCATCTTTTTGCTTTTTTTTCCTCAAGTAAATGAAAAGTCCCCTGTTACAGAACTGAGCTCTTGCTCTCTGAGTGTGTGTAGAAGAATTAACTGTGTATTGTGCTCTGAATTAATGTGTACTCCCTCGCTTGGCTCTAGCCATCACACACAGACACAGACACATGCACACACATAAAGCGTGCATAAATACCACAGCAGAACACCGAGCCGGCTTTGATTTCTTAGGAATGTAAATCCACCTGTTTCAGAACAGATGGGTTTTCAGACGAATGTATTTATTGTCATAGTTCTCCCCCAACACCACAACCACCTCCGTCTTCTCCCGATCACCTCCCTTCTCTCCTCCCCCTTCATTCCCTGTAAATTCTATGCAGATTGCTGGCCCATGCTTACTGCACTTTGCAGAGAAAGCTTCGTAAAGATGACGATAAGCTAAAGCTCTAAATCCCAGACTTAGCTTTCTTATCGAAAGCCACAGGAGCGAATGGAGCGCTTTAATAGAAGATCTCTGCGTTGCAGTGTGTGTTTGTGTGTGTGTGTGTGTGTGTGTGTGTGAGGGAGAGTGTTGTCTGGCTTGTAAATGCAAATGCAATAAGACTCCTTTTCCATCACACCGGCACTATTTCATAAGCGCCGCAAAGGCCTGTTAAGCCTAAACCATTTGAAAAGAATTAAGACACTCGTCTCTAATAAATTTGATTGACGATGCACTGTCATCCTTCTGTCACTGCTGGTACTTCAGAATACGGAAATCCATCACACAGAGATTAAAATTTGAGTTGTTTATTACTGACGATTTGGAGCTTAGCAGTGTATCTCTTTTGTAATAACCTTTCACCTAGATGTCACCCTGAGAGAGAACAGTTTACAGTCACCTTTGTGAGAATGTCTTCAACACAGAAATACAAATAATGACCGACCTCAATTAGCATTAAAAATGAACACGATTGTCTCCAATTCTACACGCTACAATAATGGCCATAAAACTTTTTTATCAATCCCCTATTTTCTCTGAGCGTTTTTGTCATACTTGAATGTATTTTACAAAAAAGTGTGAACAGTTTCAGGTGTTTCTGGATTTATTAAGTATTTTTACCGGTTTAAACATTGATCATGTATCTGCAGGAGCTGGGGATTGAACCCCAGACCTTCCGGTTGACAGACGACCGACTCTACTCTACACTGAACCACAGCCTCCCCAATCATCAAAGTGATTGTTAGTTTAATCTCTGCCAAACAAGATTCACATGAAACTCCATTTTCAGGTATGGGGGAGAGTTTTTTATGTTAGAATTAGACACTAACTTTACCAAAATTGAGCTTCTGTATCCTGTCATGGATTTACAATAGGTCAAACTACATCATGAACAACAATGAACAGGCTAAAAAAAAACCTCCCTGACAGCTCCAGGTTAGCATTTGGCACATGCAGGTCTCTCGGCCTGGCAGCACCTCAGGGTTAAACCTTGTTGCACTGCCAAAGAGCCAGTTAGTAAGCCAGCCAGACAGCAGGGATGTCCACTGCCCTGCTATCTGTACTGGCACACACACTGCCTTCCACAGCCCCCTCTCCCCCACCTGGGTCCCTGCTGCCTGTCCTGTGCACTCAGGTGCACGCACATCAGCATAATGAACTCCAAGGTAGACTTTACCACTTCACTGGCTCCTCACAAGACAAAATGCCAAAACAAATCTTGTCATAATTAGGCATAATCCAGCTCATTACCATCTGCTTAATTATCCTATTAATAACACTTCCTAGGAGAGCTTGTTTGCGGCAGCAGCAGTGCGCTCGGGCAAATGTTTGTTCCTAAATGAGCAAACACAGAGAAGACAACAGCATTGTTCAAACACGGGAGCTTTGACAACAGGAAAAAAACAGGGCCAGGATTAATAGCATCGTATTGTGCTTATCTTCCCTCTGAGGCCTTCACCACCAGGGCTTTGCTATACAGATAATAGGTGAGTATACCTGAATGAAGATTTTATACGGAGATCAACTCATTATTTTTAAAGTAGAGGCAGTGCTAGGCATTACTAAACAAGTCAATTCATTATCCAATAAATGAAAGGATAGGAGCATTTCCTGGAGTCAAATTGAGACAGTTTAAAGGTGCTTTTGGGATACAAGCGACATAAAAATACTAAAAGCAAACTTTCTTTTCTAACCTAAAAACAAACTCCAACATCAGCATCATGCCTTCATCAGAGAGTTAATATGTTTTAGTACAGTATATAGTTGTAGTATTATGGAAACATTTAGAATAGGGTCATTTTTCACATCACCTTGTTACTCCTCATACAATCTTCAAACAGACAACAGTTTGCCATTTGTTATAGCTGAACCAATAATAACGTCTTTGCATGAAGATTAATCTCATTATGAAGACTGTATGAAGGAGATTTTGCAAAGCAAAGTAATTCCAGGTCACTGACCTCATGTTTTCTCCGAGGCATTGAGGCATAATTCATGCGAGCTGAAATGGGTTAATGCCCCCCCCACCCCCACCCCCCATAGTTTCCACATAGGCAAATGCTTGTAACAGCAAATAAATAGTATAATGATATCATTAGGATGGCATTATGCTCAGTTTGTTCTGTTACACTCGGCTACATGGTTAATTTTTCATTTCATGTCCGCCCACTGTTGGTGAGATTTGTGAGGAAGCCTGGGGGTGGTTTCCTTTTCACAAACATTTGGGAACAAGTAGGAGATTGTCCGCGTGTTCAGGTAAATATTTTGATTGGACAATTGACCAGCTTACTCCTTATGTTTTGGTTTATTGGAAATTAAATCTGACAAAAACAAACAAACAAAAAGGTCCCCGATAAACAAACAAACAAACTGATAACGGTGTTTGCAGGTCTGCAGGAGTTATTTGCTTCCCGACTGGCTGGTCACCGGTCTTCTCCTACAAACCTGTTTCTTGTTTATTTGTTGAAAAAACAAATCTATTCATATGCCTCTTCAGGGTTTTAAAACGCAGCAGGAACTCTCTCCTGTGCTTCTCTTGATCATCTTTCTCTCCAACATAATCGGTGCTCTCCCAGCAGGGTGAAGAAGAGATACAGAAAGGTGAAAAGGTCTGTGGACTCATTAAGGCATAAGCCAGATGAGACAATCCAGACCACATCCTCCTCAGCTAGAATTATAGGTTGGTGTCTGTTCTACAAATGAACTTTGTATAGAATGTATTCCAGTACACTGTTAACATACACAATCCAGAGCTGTGCATAAACACTAAGGAGTTAGAGTAACTCTCAAACAGTTAACAACCGACAACATAGTACTGTACAAAAACAGGAAGAGAACAAACATTCTTTTTTTTCTTTTTCAGGCTAACATTTCCTCCCCTGGTGTTCAACACAATCCTTTGGCCTCTGGGAGGTTAAAGACAAAGCCCTGGCACTACACACTGTCTTAAAACGTGTGCACACAAACAAACTTTACCCATCAATATTTAAATACACTTTTAGCAAACCTAAAACCTGTGCTCACCCAAGTGTATCAACACCAAATATAAAATGGCAAACAAGTCCACCATCTAAAAGCTGAGTTTTCTTTCAATACATTCAGTCATGTGATGTTTTCCAGCCAGGACAACTTTTATCATTCAAAAAGCATATCCGAAATCTGTGGGAGATCATCTGTAATATCATGTAGCACACTTACGCTCCTGATGTAAACTGAATGTGAAAGCATGACAGGATGTAGTGTCTTGGATGCCTGTTTTATCTTTTTCCTCTGATCTTGGGAGGAAAAAAGGGAGGAAGAGAAAGGGAGAGAGACAAATACAGAGGAGAAAGACTTTCAGCCATAGTAAAAGAGAGAAAGGGTGGGCGAAGGGAGTGACAGCAGCACCATTTCAAAAGAATAAAGAGAATGTGTTATCAAGGAAAAATGGATCAATGAATTCACTTCATGCTAAAAAAACAGCAACAGCAGACATTGAAATCCTATTATGGGAAGAACTGGGTATAACTGATGTGTTCTCCTTTTTCCACTGATCCGTTTTTTTTTTCTCCGTGCCCGCATCAGTTAGGGTATAATGCAGTTTAGAAGTGTATTGATGATTTATGTTTGAGCTTTAAAGCTTACAAAAAGAAGTAAATAATAAGCTTATGTTGAATGGCTGCTATCCTACAGTTTATGTGGGTGACTGAAAAACCGATAACAAGAATCAACCATTGATAAAGCTGTGAGATTTGTTAATTTATATTGTGTGACATAATAAAACATTTGTGTGGCAAATGACACGCTCAGCAAATGTATTTGTTATTCAGATAGCCCTATTCATTTTCCTGCACAGAACAGACACAGGCATAGACAAATATGGAGAGGAGTGAACGTGACACAAAACAGAAGTGCTGAACGAGTCGTACAGTTAGAGACTTAGACCAGAAAGGACAAAACATATCGCTAAAGCAATACTTTGTGAGGTGACTTATATAAGCTAACGTTAGCAAATATATGTTAGACATAGCTTTATAACCAACATTGCTGAAATATAGCATAAAGGACCCTATCTTACACCTGTCGCAAAGCATAAATAAGTAAATATGTGTTTACCTCTATCTGATGTTGAGCTCACAGAACATTAGTTAACATATATCCTGTTTAATAATCACAGCCTCTTTATTTTATTTCTGATTTTGAGGGAATAATTCAGCGAAATATAACTTCAGTCCACCATCAACATATTTCAGACAGTGTCCTGAGTGTATGTGTTCAGGGCCTCAACGATACGAGAGACGTTAAATGAGCCAGATGGAGATTTGTGTATTTTTGAATATAGATTTGAATCCATGGTGTAAATATCAACGCACCAGCCAGCAGGCGCACCTGTCTTCTAAAGGGAATGAGAGCTGACACTCTGATAAGTTTGTTTTCATGTTACACCCAAAGCACACCTCCGTATAACATCGTCCAACCTCTTTGCACTCCGCACCTCAGATTGTGTGCTGCACAACTAGCAGAAGGGATTTTCAAGTGGCGCAAAGTGTTTTGGACTTTGGACAATGCGTGTTACGTCGTCAAGACATGGCCTGTAAGACATGGCCTAAAGACACTGTACTTGCGCTAATGCTAAATCACAATTCATCAGCATTAACATTAGCTAGTTCTTATGAGCTATTGGTGGCCGTAGTGGCTTCTGTGCTTTAAAGTTAACATAGTCTAATCATTTGATATAGTGTTTTCTTATATGAAATCAATAATTGAAAGAACTGTATACGGAACAATAATTTTTAAGCTAATTTCTTGTCAGGAATTTGGTATGGTGACGCATATTTTTAGCAGCACATAATATAAACAGTATTAATGTAAAACGTATCCTGGAGCCTAAACCTCAACACAAAGAATGACAAAAGACCCCACTTAACTACCGTCAAATTCATTGTGCAGGCATGTAGACAATCATCTACACCTCCATTCTTCACCTGTTAATATCCATAAGATTCAAATATCCTCTGCAGCTATTTCAAGCCAACCGAGTCACTCAGGCTAACAACAATTAGGCCCCGGCAATTAGCCATCATAATACTGCAGCTCACTGGGTAACAATAATAAATGCGGTTATGGACGCGCTCACCCAAGTGAAGCTAACATCCGCCAAGTGCTAATGATAGCAAGACAGTGCACATAATAACAAATTGTGCTCTGCCTTCATAATGAGACACATGGGCTGAATGAAACAAGGAGAAAGGAGGCAAAGAGAGGGGATGCGGTTAACTGAGGACTAACGGAGGAGAACAATTGCAAGCATGGGCAGGATTGCCGTCAGCAATTTGCTGAAATGAGGGTTGAGTGCAACATTTATTGGTAGATATTAGTATGATTTATGTACTTGTCTGTGCAACATACTTTTTGCAGTAGGTGAAGGGTTGAATAGTTGGTTAGAATTTTAAGGACTCTAATAGCCCAAGGAATAGAAAAGTCATTCTACTGTTTTATACTTTCAGAGATGTGTGAAGGTCACACCCACACATAGATGTTCCTCCTGTTCTGTGTTCCTATATGCCCATACTTAGATTGTGTTTATACACTGAGTGTAAATAAACAGATGATTGACTTCCAGCAACATAAAGTGGCACCAAATTCATCGAGAATTGTGTAAGGGTTTTTAAAATGTCTGATATCTAAAATCTGAATAGATTTCCTTGCATGGGCTTAAATAAAAAATGCAATAATTAAAGGAAGTCTCTGTGGATGAAGTGATACATGTTTTTGATTGATAAACTTTATCAATCCCAGAGGAAAAATTTATTTTTCACTATGCATGCACAACAGAGGCTGAAACACACACACACACACACATACACAAACAGGATCCTATGGATATGCACTAATGGAGGGATGTCAGAGTGAGGGGGCTGCACACAAAAGAGCGCCCGGGCAGTTGGAGGTATGGTGCCCTGGTCAAGGGAACCTCAACAGTGGTCAGGAATTTAACTGGTACATCTCCAGCTACCATGCACATCTTCAGACTGGATTTGTACCACGACTTGAATCGGCGATCCTGTAGTTCAAAACCAAAGTCCCTACAGTCTGAGCCACTGCCACACCTCACAGTGTAATTAACAATGTAATTAAGGTCTGAAGTAGTTCAGTTAACAGACAGTAAAAAGGAGTACTGAGAATGTTTTATCTTTTCTTTGTCTTTTGTGAAAACATTAATAGTAGAAGTGCAAAAGCTTACGTTAAGACGTAAATTGAGAGTAAATAACATCACGAGTCAATCTAAAAACAGGTCTGCTCACTTAAACTGGATCAATTTTGAACACTGTCCTTTAAGGGAATTGTTGGTAGATGTTAATTAAAGGTGAAAGATACCCAATGTAGACAGATATTCCTGGACGAGCTGGATCAACCCATTTGATCTTGGGCAGTAATAATAATTTTTTTGTTCATTTTTTAGAACCTGTGCACTGCATGTGCTGACATGCAACCTCTTCCACTGATACTGCACTGCATTTTTATCATTACTATAGTCATATAAAAAGGTGGTTGCTGATGCTGATGCACAGACACTCCCCCTTTCTGATCAAAAACAAAACTGGTTGGAAACTGCAAACGCAACAGAGAAAAAGCCAGGACCCACAATGCACCGGGCCTGGCAGGCAGGAAGCAGATGGGTTGGCTGGCCTTTCTGGAGAGTGGATGCCCAATAGTGGCACCGGTTGTTGTTTTTGATGAGCTGTGCACATAAGAAACCGGAACATCTGGTCTGACCATGTGGCATCTCCATTTGTCCAAGACCCCTTGAAGCAAGCCCTCCAATACACACACATAAACACACACATACAAAACACACACACACACACACACACACACACACACACACACACACACACACACACACACACACACACACACACACACACACACACACACACACACACACACACACACACACACACACACGCACACACATTTTCTCCTGCCAGCTGCATCTACGCAAATGTGAGCTAAATCCAATGAATGATGCATGTTGTTCACTCTGGGGGCGTGTGGGCTGGGTAAAATGAGAGAGGGGGTGAGGTGTGGCGAGACCTGCAACAGAGCACCCAGTTTCCCGTCGTCCTTTTCACTGACTTTGATTAAAAATCATTGCACTCATCCCCAAACAAGTCATGAATATGCAGCAGGGTAATAAGCCCCGGCTCAAAGCAACTGATTTGTCAATTGTCTGTATTTCATCAAGATTGAGTAACACCTCAAGGGTGCTATAATCGAAAGCTGTAAAAAGAAGAGGGAGGAAAGAGCCTGTTCACTATTAGATTGCTGCGTTATCTTAATCATTAGGCACTTCGGGAGCTTAATTAACAACCTGACAAGAGCTGGAGAGAGAATTTGGAGTTGATTGGCTGTCGGAGGTGTTGAGTGAATATACAGAATGCTAAGTCAGGGAGGAATCCTAGAGAGATAGGAGAGCTGCTGATTCACTTTCAAAAAAAACAACTCAGCAGCAGCCATTAGACGGTTTTAATTAAGCGTAATTAGAGATACAATTACAATGATGGGTTTGATAAGCAGCATTAAATCATTCATCCATCAATGTTTTGTAAAAAACATGAGAGAAGAAATAGCAGCGCGAGGAAGGGCAGAGTGGCGGTGGAGTTAGAGTAAGATGTATGGAATAAATATTTATTCCAGGGAGAGAAAAAGAGAAAGCAAGGGGAAGTAAGGGTCAGAGAGAGAGAGAGAGAGAGAGAGAGAGAGAAGGAGCAAGTTAGAGAGAGAAAGAAGAGGGAGGGGGGGTGGCAGGCTGCCACCAATTAGTTGGATGTGCTCAATTGCAGGAATTCTCTGGTGTCATGACTCATGTTGACAGGTGTTCAGGGTGAATTATTTGTACTGTGAAGACAGAGCGTGCACTAAACACACACACACACACACAAACAACACACACACACACACACACACACACACACACACACACACACACACAAACAACACACACACACACACACACACACACACACACACACACACACACACACACACACGCCTGCTCATCCCATAACCTAGCTCTGATATAAATCCTGTGTGTTTATTGCCCTGGTCGGCAGGAGAAAATGAGATTGGACACTCTTTTCCTCCTTCTCATTCTCTCCCTCCTGCTCCCTTCTGCTGACTGGCTGGCTGGGTCATTTTTAAATGCCTTGTAAATTTGTCAGCCATATTAAGTGCCCATTAAAGGGCACCAAGCTGGAGGAGGAAGCAGGAAGAAAAGGCTCATATGGCAGTCCCGGACTGGCATTGCTCCCACATCCATCCAGCTTAATGGTTCCCGCCCACTGTGGCACTTGGGAGTCATATCAGTGATGCATTGTGGCACGGATGGACACAAGCTGGAAGAGGCAGATTAGCTACTGTGGGCCAGATTGTTTTGAGTTAACCTTGCTCACACTGACTACTTGCAGTGGTTGTAATAATTACCGTAAGTAAAATGTAGGGCTTGATTAGGAAGCAATATTTTTAAAAGTTAGCAATTATTTTAAAACTTGATTTTGCGACCATTATGTAAAAAACAAAAACAGCTTGCACAGTTCTATTGCAGGACACTAAAGGCCTGATTCACAGAGGGGCGGCTTTTGTTGCCTGCTAATCCTGAGCAAATTTATCAAAAAGACACCATCTAAGTCATAAAACACACGTTAATTGTGCTGTAGCTCAAACAGTTTCTGTGCTTCAGTGCTGGATGCACGTACTTGAATGAACCAGTATGCAGAAATTTGGGTAAAAAACGGTCCCCTTTTTATGCAAATAAGTCACATGCAGTTATTGAAGAGCAAACAATTGTCTGTGGAGACCAGGTGATTTTTTTGCTGAGGTATTTACAAGGGATGTCAAAAGCAAACTTTCCAGTGGAAATAAATTCCGCCTCTGTATGACTTTAAAAAAAGTATTTCTGTTTAAAGTCTGCAAAAATTACTTTGACATTACTATTATGAGTATAACCCGGGGTTAAATCAGTTTGGCTGTCAGCCCCATTTCATCTTTATCTGTCTGGAGACTGTCTAGAGCAGTATTGCACAAGGATGTGAGGTTTTTTGTTTGTTTCCCGTTGTACTTGCTTGCTCCATTCAGGAATGAAGCTTTGTTTTAAATGGTGAAACTTATTAAACATTTCTTAAGTCAGGCATAAAAAAAACGTTAACCTCTCTCCCAGATCATCATCTTTTGGAAAACATTCAGCTCTGTCAACATTAGACGCAGCTTTGCATAGAGTGAAGGTACACAGTTTTTCTTCCCTTTCAGACCGAAAACAAGAGCAAACTGCAGAGAGGAAGGACAACTTTAAGGGAGTGTTTGCCCTCTGAATAACATTAGCGCTATATGCTAAGTGAATTAGACCTTGAGACGGTGCAGACACGGAGCCAATAATGCACTTTTGCAACTTTTGGCGCTATTAGCAACCCAAATCCATTGTTAGTGAATCAGAGTTATTGTTCACTCAGCTAGTTTATTTAGCATTGCAGTTATCTAAGGAAATTTCTTTCTTTTTTTACTGAAATGTGTACGCTGTTAATGTAACTCTAAATATAATGACTACATTGAAGACACAGTACAGTCTCATTGAACCAATGACTATAAATAATTGTGTGCAATCAGTCGGAAGTATTCAAGATTTTAGCAGTAAAAAAGAAACAAGTCAAGCTTAAGATCTATGTGCTTTTCAAAATCACCATCTTTAGTGATGGCACCAGCAGTGATTTATTTAATATATTTACAATTAAAATATACAACTGTAAACAGAATGATTGTTGTCTTTCAGTACAATATGTTCAAAAACTCAAGTTGTACGCACAGAAAAGATAATTTCTATAGGAATACTCACCAACTCCACAATGAAAAAGAAAGAGGAGAGTGGTCTCAATCTATCAAAGTGATAACCATTATTGACCTTTACTCCACATATTGTATCAATACAAGGGAAGTCAATAAATCTTTGGCCTGGTCTAAAAGCAAAGTAGCCAAAGTCCATTTTCTGATGGATACGATAAAAAGCCACTCTTCTCAATCGATTACAAAGCTAGAAATAACGACCAAAAGGATGCTGTGGGAATAAAAGCCCCGCAGGCTCATGCTGCCCTATACTAAGCAAGGCTTCACATTGTGCTGGTGTCAGTCATCCGTCCACCACAAAGAAAGCACAGCATCAAATTAGTTAGTTTGCTGAACAGACTGTATATATAATCTTCTGTAAGTTTACCATAAAGATTTGAATTGACAGAAATGAATACACCGCCTACGAAAATGTTAGCCTAACAGCAACATCTATACAAATTTTTTTTGGGGCTTTTGGTATTTGAATTGCTGACACCTTTGTTGCCCATTTTTAACTGAATTAACGTTGGCCCAAAACTCCTGTACCTCTGTACCTTATATCCAATAGCCTTTCAGCTGCAGCAGCAGGGGGAAGTCCCAATGCCAACAACTTAATTGCAGAGAGAAATGGAGGAGGTAAGTATGGTGTATCTCCAAATCTAAATCATTGAAACCTAAGGTCATTATACTCCCACTGATGCTACCAGGGCTTGGACAAAAAGAAAAAGAAAACAGCGAAGTCAGTTACAGAGCAAAACCAACAGTACCTATTCAAACTGTTAGTCATTGTTCAATCATAAAATGCCACCCAGTCATTGGTGTCAGCGTTTCTAGTGTTAGGATTTGCTGTTTTTTTTGTCTTATATAAAAGTAAAGGGTTCATTTGGATTTTTTGATGGCTTTTCTCTGTATATAATGTGTTTGATCTTACTTATATTTGACATTGTGAAGAGCACACTAGTTTACTTTATGTAAAAGTGAAATCATGGTTCTTTTAAAAATTGTTGTTTAAGACTTGCCTTATGTCACAGGATTGTACACTATATATGCGGTATGTTGAGTGTTTCAGTGCATTCCCTTTCTTATACAATCTTTCTCTCTACTTTCAATATAATTCCCTCTACTTCATCCTCTGCTCCCAGCAGCTCCGTTAATGAAGTTGTATGGAGCAGCATTCCCCCTTTGCTGGGACTGGATATGAAAGAGAGCCCTCAGAGCCATGGCGGCACAGGGCTCTCTCCCTCCCACTAATGAGCTGAGCTTTCAATGCGCCCACTAATTAGTTCATCTATAACTCTAAGCACTCAATTACTCTCCAGAACCACCAGCACCACCACAGAGAGCCGAGAGAGGCGATAAGACTGACGAATGCCTTGGCACACACACACACACACGCACACACACAGACACACACATACACAAAAAATGGCTTTGAGGCCCAGGAGAAGTTTTTCTAAACTTCCCACGCTCGAGCTCTGTTCAGGCAAAACACATCGATCTTCACTTTCACCCTCTTTCTCGGGTGTCTCTCTCACTCTCCCACTCTCTGGCTTTTTAGGCGCATGATTCATGGATTAACATGGATTTGCACTGACAGATGTCCACAAGCAAGTGCATGCATGCATGAATTTTTAGAGCAATATCTAAGAAATACAGTATGAATTATATCAGACTTATTAAACTAAACCAAGACCAAATTATGTCTCATTTTACCCCTGAGGAAACAGAACACGGCAAGATAAACAAATATCATGCGGATACTTCCAATGTCCACTTTCTTTCTTGGGGACTTTCCAAGTAGAATTCAAGCTTTTTAACATCTTGACCAATTATAGCAGCATTGACAACTTAATTATTCGCATGGAAACCTTCGTCTGCAAACATTAACACACTCGTCAATAAATCTTGGTCAAATGTCTGTAGTAAAAAAAAACCTGATTCAGAAATCATATTGATTGAGCTTCTATGTTGGCTAAATTGCATTGGATTATCAACTTGTTTTAGTATATGGGTAATACAAATAATAGCCTGATGATCCCTGTGTCTGCAGTGTGCAAGCAGCCAATGGGCACAGCATAAACAGGAAAAACACTAATAATATTAACAGAGCAATATAATGAATGCAAAACTACACTCCTCTTTTAGCTCTGTTTAGGACTTCACCAGATCCTGACATTTTTGGGGGGTTCTTTTGGTTTCACAGCTATTCACTCATTGTGTCTGTCTGCAGCACGATCGAAGTAACCCTCTGTGTAGTCTCTTCAATGTCAGCAAATAGCAAGTTTACCAGTGCTTGATGAAAACAGCTTTACAAAACACTACAATAAATGTGCAATATGTTTATATCAAGCACATACATTTGTCAGGCTTTTGACACTTATAAACAGCAGCAGACCTGACCTGCACCTTACCTTAATGAACAACCACAATATTTCAGTGGATAAGAAGACAGCTAACATCAGTTTGCAGGCTAGATAAATAATAACCTGTCAAGCTGGAGCACATTAAACAGACAAATAAATATACCTGCAGGTGACTTCAGTATCTCTAATTCATCAATACCACTGACAAAACACTGTAACCATGTAGCTAGTTAGTTCATTTGCTTTTGTTTCCAACAGAACTAAAAATGTCATTCACACTTCAACCAATATCATACTGTATAAAGAAGGAACACAATAAAGCTTTGTGCATATACGAGCACTTTTTAGCTACCCTTTAGTTTCCCTATGAGCTACTTCATTCCCCACATCCATCATAGTACATCAATGCCTTTGAACTTCTGAAGTAAATCATTAACTAGAGGTTCAGTTTGCATAATGCAAATAGGCACCAAGTAATCATTGCCTCTCCATCTTATAATGTATGACCTTAAAGTCAGTGGTCATCAGATAATACAATGGGAACCTTTGTGCAAACTTCCCTAATCTTAAACAAATAAACAACAGGTGGAATTACCAACACATTTGCACATCCTGCAGCTCCCCTTTTGATACTCACACATCCATTCACACACACAAAGAAATGCATACCCACATGCAAATTAATGTCAGGGTCAACACGTTGTCAATTTATCAACTTTCTACTGTATTCAGATATGAACAGATATTGCTGCGATAATGATAGACAAAACTTTGTTGTCTCAACATAAAAGAGGAAGTCCATGTATGCCATCTGGTTGATATAAAAACCAGTTGTAAAAGATAAATCCAGGTGTGTGGAGGAATTATGACAATCAGAAACCAAACTGAAACAGAGATACAGCTGCTACCATTCAAACATATGAAAATATCCATCCATAAACCCATAATATGCTTCTTGCAAGCAAGACAATAATTTTCTTTCTCGTCAACTCCAACAAGCACAGGCTAAATAAAGACATCAGCTGGGGGCTCTGCAGTGTCTCAATATAGGAGGCTGCAGCTCCATTACCCCTTGTCTCATGAGCCAGAAACAAAGACTCAGCAGGGTCACTGTTGTGGTTGGTTGGCTGAGAAGTCAATAACTTGCCCTATAATGGATACAGATAAAAAAAGTGGTATAGTGTCATTGGAATTTCTGGGTTTTGGGGTTTTGACCTGAAGCATTTATTTGCAATCCTCTTACTAATTTTGGACAATGGCGTATTGTTTTTCTCACCTTGGTTGAGAAAATAGGTTTGGCGATATAAACGTTAAAGTAAATGCATTGGTCTAGATAATGCATATACTTTACATTTTAAAGATCAAGGTCAACATGATACCGTCTGAGTAAGCGCTTTGATTTTGATTAGCCAAAAAGAAGCAGTGCAGTGCCAGTCAAACTCACAGCAATTTTGTTAAGTTTGATTAAAACCAAATTTGCAAGGTTTTAAAACAAATGGTTTCATTTTTGAAAAGTTATGGACACAAACTTAGCGTAAGCCAAAAAAACTAAGCCAAAGTTGGCTTTGGTGTGTCCTATGTTGTTTAAACAGCAGGTTTTCTCCTCAGTACATTACATGGGAAATAAATTGAAAGTGTGTTACATGAGATATGAAAAGTTTAGGTGAGTGAGCTACAAAGTGGTTATTGGCTAAAGAATAGTTCCAATGGTTTTTCAGTGCATGTCTACCACAGCCTGCTTACTACAGTCCAGCTTTCCATTGCTCTCTCATAATCTTACTACATAGTGTGTGTGTTGTGTGTGTGTGTGTGTGTGTGTGTGTGTGTGTGTGTGCATGAAGCCAATGTGTGTACACAGGCACAGACACACTACATGGTGTAATGGGTTACGGGGGTGTCTTAAGCAGAATGGATGCAAAATCCACATTACACAACACATTCCCATTCCAGAATGGTGATCCATCAAGCCCTTGCACTAAGCATCTGTACATAAACCTCAATTATGCTAATGCTAATCCCTGGGACATTGATGTGAGTAGGCAAGGAGGCTAACAGCTACAGACTTTGATGTGAGCTGCCATTTGGCAGGACCTCCTGAAAGACTATAGCGTTGGACCCCAAACTCCACCAGGGCTTAAGGAGGAAAAACCAGCCCGGCCTTGTCTGTTCCTCTACTGATTACAAGGGCTTAGGGGGCTTCTTTTATTTACTTCTTGGTTTGTACCCAATCATGGGTGTCAGTTCTCACCACTGCAGCTTGGCAGTCTTTGTGAATTCATTTTTTGTTTTTACTCCTCCTTTGCCAGACTTCAGCTCTCTTTTGTGGAGTTTCGCTTGTGTTTCCTTCCATGTTAGCATTTTTATCTGACACCTTCTGTTTATATTCCCTTTGTGGTCACTTGTAGGACATTTTATTGTTGGAGATCATTTATTTTTTTAGAATAAAACATCAGCTATGATGGTGTTAAGCCCTTTTTAATCCGGTTCTTTTTGTCAGGATTTGAAATTTTAAAAAAGTAAATTCTACCTTCTTACAATTTTTTGGGATTTAATTAAGGAGAGTTTCTCAAGGGACTTAGTGGTCTACAGAAAACCACTTGACATTTTACATTGCATGATTTTACAATGGGAGTTTTCTGACTACAACTTGATTTTCAAAACAGAGCGCATAGTTTTATTCTATTCACTTAAACAAAACTATTTGATAAGAAATTTCATGGCAATAGAAATATTTTTGTCAGAGATTTTGTTTAAATTGTTAAACGTGTTTTGGAAGTACTTTGCTCCCTTTTCTTACTCTTATGTTCTCATTTTTTGAAGCATTCAGGAAAAACCCTGCCACAAGAGAAGGATTAAAGCTTATTTCCAGTGAATGAGTCAACACGTGAACATTTGAAAAACACGCAGACAGTTTGTGTAACAAAAGAGATTAAGGACATTAAGAGGGATTTGGGAAAATAATTGGGCCTTGTTCTTATTTTATTGGTGAGGACTGAAAAACAGTGACATGACCTCTAACTGTAGATTTGGATCAATGGAGACAGAAAAGCATGATGCAAAAGCTGAACTAAGTCATAATGCTGCTGCAGGTCAGCTTTTCTTCCGATTATAGATGAGATTGATTATTGATACATTTCCAATTACCTTAACAAAAGGGACAGAAATATCCTATGCCATAGAATAGTTGTTTCATATAATATATCGGTATGGTTACCACAAGTATGACAATGAATGTGATTGCTATGCTTAGTAGTCTTTGTTTGACAGTTGCATTTTGTGTCTATAGATGAAATACATACAAACACCATAACACTAAAAAGCTGTGTGATTTACTTTGTGGGGCTGCTTATCTTACAAACATGAGATTAACCTTAAGGACTGAAGGCATGGTTAAAACTAACTCATGTAAAATTACCATGTATATCACAGCAAAGGTGAATCCGGAGAAAGACTTTAAAGGAAGAATGTTTTACAAATAAATACAGCAGAAATCGAGTATATCCTCTGTAAATGTCTCTCTGAGTTATGACTGTCTACAATGAGTGAGAAGCCTGAATCCCACCAGCTGTATTGTTGTCAGAGCCGTGTTTACATCATGTTTACATGGACGGGGCGGCCGGCCAGCTCATTACCTCGCGTAAAACCCCAAACTTTCTGTATTGATCTTGTGATAGATGCCGTATGGCTGTTCAATCCTTCCAAATCTTCAAACAGCAAACCATATAATATTACGAAGGGTGATAGCCCAGACTCTCTGTCAAGGTTGTAGTTCACCAGTGATTACAAGCCACTGGTTTTTAAGCATAAGCACAGTATTCAGAAAGTGCTCACTGATTTAGTGCGCAGACTCAACTCAATCATCCATCTCTACATGTTTTCTACTTTCATTCTTAAATCCATCCTGTCATTTCTTTGGATGGGATATTGAAGTCATCGTCTGACCTCAGGTGGACACATTATAGCCCACTCAAATCCAAACCTTAATGACTCTCAGAATAATTGCATATCTTAGAAATGATTATGATCTTTTATGGAAAATGTAAATGTATTAAAGTTAATTAATGCATGTGAAGTCTTGAACATATAAGCTGATACTAAGGTGGATTCGGTATAGTCAAAGTAAGACATCTTTTAGAGTGACTCTGATAGACTTCTGCACATCTCTCTCCAGCAGTCGCAATGTGTTCACTGACTGACTGATTGGCTGTCTAATCGGCAGATTGACAGTTTGTCTGTCTGTCTGATTGTCTAATTGGCTGGCTGGCTTATGCTCCGCTTCCTGATGCATTGACAAACAATTATCCCCGACGACAGTATCACACTTGTCTAATTAATTACATGCATTTGCTACAACAGCAGGTAGTTAGCAGTGACAAGACGGAGCATTTGGAGCTGTGTGTGCGAGTGAGATAAATACCTGTGTGATTTTTCTTTGCAGGATAAAAAAGGAGGTGACATTTTTTTTCTTCCTCACTAATCAAAGTGATTGTTGTTTAGTTTTTTAGCAGCACTTTTGAAGACAGAAATCAGAGAAACACAAAAGTGCTTTTGGAATCAACTAAATGTTTTTAACTGCAGTGTTGGAAAAATATTCCCTTCTGCAAAGCGGGAACTCAGTCAGTCGGTTGCGGTCGGCTCAGTGGAGCAGTGAATCAATGCATTCAGACAGGCAGACAAGGCAAGCAGCAGGTACCTCGGATGTCAGCCGTGCTCTCCTGACACTTATCTGCCCAGACAACCACTTTCAAACTTCTCCCTCTAATGCTCTCTCTCCGTCTCCATGATCAGTTTCTCAGTCGCCCACCAACCCTCTCTTTTTCTCTCTAAATGCGTCTTCAAGCTACAAACATCACACACACCTGTCTCGTCTCCTCCTCGTCTTCTCTCTAATCTCTCATAACTATCTCCTCTCACTGTTTTGCATCTCTTCAGCCGCCAGTGACAGCAGAACAAAACAGTGAGAGAGCAAAAGAGCAGGAGGGAGAGAAGTGGTGTTTATGTGTGTGTCAAGTGTGTAGCAGTCCCAGCAGCAACAAGCTGTCATTAGAGTGGGCAGGAAACAACCCTTGTGGCTTGGTTCAATCAAATTGTAATCCTCAGCACATTATTACCATGGCAGGGTCACCTCTCCACTGCTGCTCCAGGGCAGGAGCAGGTGGAGTAGACACACAGCACGCACGCACACGCACACACACGCACACACGCACACACACGCACACACGCACACACGCACACACGCACACACACACGCACACACGCACACACGCACACACACACGCACATACAGCGTCCTTTCATTTTCTATCATTTCCAGTGTTATGCTAGCGTTTTTTCTTGACAGTCCTTATATTACCTGGCCAGCCCCCATAATGAATCCATCTGAGAGGGCCAGGCCGAGACTGCTGTCATGCATAATTCAATCCCCACCCTTCAACACCCACACTGCACTCTTGTCCTCCTTATCCCTTATTCCTGTCATCCCTCTAGTGGGCTTCTGTATTTCCCACCTTGATGGACTCCAGGACAAAATCCTGAGGATAACAATCTTGAGGAAGATTGCGTGTGGATGTGTCTGTATGTGTGTGTCACATGTGCCTCTTTTCTGTGGTTTCTAGGGAAACCACCATTAGTATTGGTATTGGTAGTGATTGGTACGTGAGCAGAGAAGAGACTTTTTACCCTCACTAATGGACATCCCTTCTAATGTGCTCATCAATACCGCAACACTCTCCTCCAGTGTTACTTTTTGATCGTTTTCAGGTCACACTTTTGCCGGAGGTGAGAAATTGCTTAAAAATAAGCAATAAGCATTTTTAATGGACTGATTCCAAATGAGGATTCATTTAAATGTATTGACACACATGGTTTGGCGTATTGACCTGCAGTTGCATCAATACACTCCAATAGACAGACATGTGTTCAGAGACCCACTAGCAGATATATCATTTCAGACTGGAATAAGAAATACAACTAGTGAGCAGGTCAGCCAAAGAAATGTTTAGATCCGACAAAAAGTAATATAACCACCACAGTACAATGTCAACTCTTATGCCAACTGTATGTTTTCTTATCATCTGTGTAAACTAATAAAAATATTTTAAAAAATATATATAACCCTCCAATTAAAAAATACATGTTTAACACATGTTGATGTGTTGCAGCTGATTGTCACTGATTTATTTACAAAAATTACATAAGCACACAACTTCATAGAGAATGTGTACACATTGCAGTTCAATAAATAACAAATCCTTAATGGCTGTAAGGGCGTGATGGGGTAACATCCTTCAGTAGATACCAAATGTACACTATGTACAGTACATATCATATCCACATAATCAATTTGGTTCATGTGTATTGGCTTGCATTCATATTCCAAAATGTATCTTTTTTTTATTGTGAATAACACCCAAATTTAAGATAGTAAATTAAGCATTTTAATGCTAAAACCAATCATGTATCATAATTTTGATCAGGCAGGTATCAGCAGAATTGCTGTTTGTTGATTTGTTATGGCAACTCTAAATGAAGCACTTGATTTTCGTATATTTGTGGATTGAATAGCTTGTGAGACTATAAAAGGCGTTATCCAAGGATCTTGGAAAAAGTCCAAAGTGGGAAACTTTTTCTTTTATCTGATGATAAGAAGAATTTTTAATTAATCGATAAAAATACTTGCAACAATCTCTAATCAGTTACAGCCCAATACACCATTAACAACCTAAACTTACCACAATGTGTGAGGACCTAATGTTTCTCTTTAAGTAGAGAGCATCCCTAAAATACATGCTGTAATACACACAGTGGTTGTACACAGTGAGGCTGGGGAGCGTATGTGAGTGTAAATTCCCTTTTAAAAACATTTTTTTGTGTGTAAAAGCACAGAGGTCGGTTCTAAATGAGAGTTAATTATAATGTTTCCCTGATGAGAAGTAGGCTAAATGGAGCAGATCAGCAGACTGACGAGCAGAATATTCCTTAAATGTACGCTATTTAAACATGACATGCATGCTTAGCACTCTTCAATAACTTGCACTGCTCAGCAGTAAGGATTTAGAGCGGCGGGAGTCTTCTTGTGTTGACCTAAATGTCATAAAATTGGTGTGATTCATGTAATGATGTGAGAAAAAAAACATGTCTGGCGATGTTTCAAATGAAGCAAAAGTTAAATATTATGAATTACTTTTATCCTCCTCTATAAAACATTTTAAATGATGATTAACAGTGGCACTTTAGAATTAAAGGTTTTTATTCTTCCTTGACTGACACTCACACATCTTAAATGTGTTTTTTGGAAACCGATACTGTTATGTTGAAAATTGTGTCCCTAAACTTTTCATGCCTTTTAAAACATAAATTTCATGGCAAACCACTACACAACAATTAAACAAGAGACAAAAAGATGAGGAGTTTAAAAAAAAAAAACATGTGACAATACTTTGTGAGCATGAAAACAAGATGCAATTGAAAGTAAACATCTTAGCCAACCGTTGGCCGCAAACAGTGGTGTATTTCTGCTAATGAGCCACAGATTATCACACTTGATTACTGGCCTTGAAAGTCCTCCAAATCACAAACACCACCTACTCAACAATTGTACTCTTCAGCATAGAGATTAGTTTCTGTAAATTACTTTGTATCATGCCAAAACTGCAACATAGCAGGCAGCCATATTTGTTGTTGTAAACATTGGACTGTTTAAGTGCCTCTTTAAATTTAGAATATGAATCTATAAGTCACACTGATGCTTGGCTTGAGTTACTATGAAAGTGTAAAGAATCACACTCCTGTTGGTTAATATACGCATGTAGTCTGTAAACGTTTAAGAAGTACTGCACACAAGTAATTCATGGAGTAAAGCTGTGTATGTGTGCAGGAGCAGCAGGGTGCATTTCATCATGTCATTAGCAGCCATGCAAGCAGAAGTGACTTTTTTTTCTTGCACATATAGGAGAATTGCTGTTTCAGATCAATGCCCATGGCAGTTCTTAAATCAATGAGTCATGTTGTAACTAGGGGACTCGTCGGTGAAGCAGCCCCCTGGGAGACAGACGGAGCAAGAGAGAGATTGTCAAACAGAGGGACATGGCAGATAGAGAGAATGATACAGATAGGGATAAAAAAAAAAAATACACATGTATCTAAAAGGGGTTGAAAGACAAATGAGAAAGAGGGCAACATTAGAATGAAAAAGGACAAGAGAAGGTGTAGGTTAGTATAGTGCGATTGCATGTTTGCGTACTAGATAATGAAACAGTAACTCAGTTGAAATGTCCACATAAACACGCTCTTGAGTATTCTTAAACAAAGACTTTTTAGTTAGTTTCACGACCAACTGTATGTGAAGTACATATGAACAAGGAATTATTCTCACAAGCACAGGACACTTCTTTGGCATTAATACTGTATCCCAAAATGCAAATCTGTAGTGATGAAAAGAAAAACATCACACATTAGAAACAACAGCATACACCGTGCAGGGCAGCCCTTATGTAATGTCTACAACACATACATTTCAACTCAAGAGGAGGTTCATGATGTTGTAGTTGATGTTGTCAGGGGCTTTGGAAATATAAAGAAAAAGCTGTTCATTCAAACAAGAGTAGTTTGAAAGACAGTAAACATATTGGTTTTACTGTATCGTGTATACAGTTTCAAACACAGTCAGACACTCTTCCAAAATACATTGATTGACCTCTCTAAGTGCCTTATGCTAGAGCACAATTTAAATATGATTGTGCAGAAATAATTACCCATTCAATGAGGCAGGTGAATCTCTGCAGCATGACCACCCTCCATCTGTCTCTCTGCCATGTATTCGTGCAAAGTGTGTGTCTGTGTACAGGGTGGGGGCGCAGAGTAATGGGCAGGAGGTGAAGCGTGAAAAAGGTTAGGGGAAAAAAATCACATCACCAGAGAGAGAAGTGATGAGTGTGTGCCTGGCTCCTAAGGCCAGATGTATTTACCTGGGTAATGATAGTCATCTGGACCGACAGAGCGTGTGTGTGTACTGGATGTGTGTGTGTGTGTGTGTGTGTTTGTGTACTTAGTACAGTAGTGCAGGATGCTGTAGAGGCTAGATTTCTGTTTGGCTGACTGGCTTAGGGGTTGGCTTGCAGATTTATTTGCTGGCGAAAAAAAACACAACATTCTCTCTTGTTCTTCTTCTCTGTCTGTTTGTGCTCCTCATTCCTGATTTTTTTGTTCGTCCTTATGTTTTATTCTTCCATTTCCCCCCCTGTGTTCTCCCTCCCTTGTCATCTCTCCCTGCTTCGCTTCAAATGCTGCCTTTATTAATTCATAAAAACACATTGCACACAAGACTGCACTCCATAGGCACTGGAGCATGATTATATCCCACTGCACACACACGTTCCCATGTTTATACACACGGCTGCCTGTTGCCTTGCTTAGACCTCGCCTTCTCCTTGTCTTCCTCCTCCAGACAGATTTCTAGTTCAGCATGCGTAAAGCGAAGGCCAGATCTATTTGTGTTTTGTTGTGTACAAATAGTCAGTGGCACAGCTCGCCTACGGCACAAGAGGACAGAAGGCAAGTTAATAGAAATCTGTGTTTTGCCCCCCTTGCCCACGTTATCTTGCCCTTGGTCACGATCCCTCTGTTTTTCTGTATATTTCTTCCAAATGTTTTTCTTACAACATCAAACTATTGTGGCTGACAGGGCTTTTGCAGAGAAAACTATGAGTGATTGTATTTGCACAAAAGAGCATACTTTATGTGCAGGTTCAACTATTTTTTCCAGGCGGATGTAGCGTGAAGTTTGACAGGTCTTATCGTGGATTGCAGATATGAGCCCCAGGGTTAAAGAGTCCCAAATCCAAGCTCATATACAGACACATACATAAAGACATATATACATTTTGTTCTCAAGCCTCCCCCTACCCATCTGAGAGGAGCAGGAAGGGAAAGGAACGGAACTTGGATATGGATTGCGAGAATTGAATTAAAAACATTAGCTTGAGGCTCTGCGGCTGAATCCTGATGATGAGGCCGCTGGGGGAAAATGGAGAAAATGGGCTTTTGTGTTGCCAGGGCCTTGAAAATCCCTTACTAATGGAATGAGAGAAGGCAGAGAAAGATAGCGAGAGCAAGGGAGGGGAGGAAAGGATATCACACAGATGAGTGCGGCTGAACGGTTACAAAGACAATGCATTGTGTTTGTGTGTGTGAGCGTGGGTTCATGTGAGAGCAAAATGGGCTGAAACAAATGGAGCAGAGCCAGAAGGCCTCCAACAAAACATCATTACAAGCAGCTCCAGAAATATTGTGCCTTTGGCGTAAATAGCAATGCAGGGGGGGCACAAAAGATCACATAAGTCACAGAGGCATACAACCGCTTACACTTGGACACAACAGTCGCACACACTTGATCTGGCTCACTGGTTTCAACTTTGGACATCAACTCATCTTGCTTGAATTAGTCAGGACTTCTATTTTGCCAACAAGTACATTAGATGTGTTTATTATGCCCACACATTTCTATTCCAGTGCCCAATGGTGTTGTGCTTAGGCTTGCATGATTACCAAGTGTCACACACTTCAAGTTTAACCAAAAAGACACAAAGACTAAGCCCCTTGACAAACTTATGTAATGTCTGTCTTTAATAATAATACATTTTATTCACAGAAATTTCCAAGCTGGGGAAAAAATGCTTTTTTTCTCTTTATCCCTATTATAAACCATTTTACACTGAAGTCTTAACAACACTGGCCAGATGGTTAATTAGAAATAAAAAGGTCTGACAGCATACTAAAGAAAATGTGTGTTTTCTCCTCATTTTTCTTTTCCGTGTGACCATCACGGTTAAATTCTCTGCTGAATTCTCCAAGCGGTGGGCATTTCAGCCCCCTCATTTCTCTCAGAAATGAATAGAAGCAACTGCCATCAGCTGACACGGGCTTTAAATGTACAATCTGGCTGTGTTATGACGGGAACAAATTAATAAGTGAATGTTATCTGTGGGAAGCAGAGCAGGGTGGCTTGCCAGGCCTATTTGTTCCTGTACCACTTCTTTTCATGTAAATGACAGAAACACAAAAACAGACAGAGCTCTATGTTTGAATTGGATTTTGACATGGATATTGGCGCACTTTGTGTGCCTGCATGTTATCTAGAGTGTATATTAAAGTGCATTTGCTGAATGTGGATATGCATTTGCAAGCTTTGTTTGCACATATTTCTTTTAATGTGCCTGCTGCATGCAGTGTAAAGAGTAGACTGGTTTAAGGCTAAAACACTCATACATGTTATTCTGCCTCTATGGATCTCTCAATCAAAACAGTAACACAAAAGGTAGCTTGATAACATCAGAAAGAAGCCAGGGATAGTGGGAGTTGTTGTCTTATGGGTTAGCACCAGTTCCAATTAAATCTATGTGACAGGAGTCATGTTTATGGATGAGTTAATGTGTTAAAGTTAAATTCATGTTATGTTTCATTTATTCAAGTTACATTATTTCTTTCTAAAGAAAAAGGTATGGGAAGAGTAAGATCTTTGTAATAATATGCAGACTTCCCTTTTCATTTTCTGATACATCATAAGTGAAGAAGTAAGTTCCCATATTCAAGGTCCCTTGAATACAGGCTCTGATTAAAACCCAACAGTAACCAGCCTACTATTACAGATTTCTCTGGGTTTGACATTGTTGAGAAATATCAGCAAAATACAAGTTAGAACTTATAGTTAGAACAAACTATATAAAAATCTCTCTAAAAGTATACAATATTATAATGAACTAGTACATGTTATATACATACCTTTAATACACCACATGTATAAGCAACACCATTCATAAACAAAATATAACGCAGGCACACCAGGAATGAAAAGTAAAGTGAGGCTGAATATAGTATAGGTGGCCAGGAGAGCCTTTCTCCCTTTTCTCCTCAATATTAGTATTGCGTAGTCACTGAAAGATGGCAATCAGCAGGAGATGTGTCTGTGAGATGAAAGCAGGGAAAGAGAAACAGAAGGAGAGCGAGAGAAAGGAGAGCCTCTTACGGCACCTCCATCAGCCTGTCGTTAGGAGGGTAATGAACCTAGCACCACTGCTGCCAAGCAACCAATGACTCACACATACGCACACACACACACACACGCACACACACACGCACACGCACACGCACACACACACACGCACACACACACACACACGTACGTACACACACACACACACACACACACACACACACACACACTCACAAAATAGGAATCTCTCAAGTGCCTGCCTGTGCTTTGTCTCTGCTTCTCATCCATTATCAGACAATCTTCCTAATTACAGAATGTTTATACACAGAAGATGTGAAGTACATACATCATTAGAGAAAAAGTAATAGATCTCTGGCTTGCACATTGTCTTACATCAATATCTCTCTCTCTCAAGCTTTTTTTTCGTTTTTTGCCATTTGTGAGTCTTATACTTCATGTAAACTGCTTTACACAGCCAGAAGACATTTATCCCAAACAACATAACTTGGAGAATGATTCCACCCCTGGGCCCTATTTACCAAGATTCATCGATTTACTTTAACTTCACCGTAGTGCAATTGCAATGTCAAAGGAACAATGCAGACTAGAAGAGTCGAACCTGAAATACAAACAAGATGCACCCTTTTAACACTATTACAACCACAATGTTGAGGAAATATCAAACCACGAAAGCAGCACATCCGCCTCTGTTTGAAAGCTCTAACAGTTTACTGGCAGTGTTCCCATGTATTAAACATCAAAGAAGATTTTCAAGACAGCATGCTGGATGAAATCTCTTAATGGTCTGAAATTAAGCTAATGGTCATATTCATCACAGGTAACTTCTAGGTCTAGACAGAAATTGTGGTTTTATTGAAGAGCTGAAATCAGTTTGTTCCTCAGCCTCCTCTTGGCCTAGTAAACTGTCTGCTGCTTTCATTATAGGTGCTGGTGTGACTGACGACATACCCAATCAAAATATTTTATAACTGAATCATCTTGCCCTAGCCGAATCCAGGTCGACCGCCAGGATTGCATTTGAGCTTGTAATTGCAAATGTTACAAAAAATAACTCCCACATGGACAAAGTTTGAGCTTTAGATTCTGTTGAGTGCCATAAAAAAGTGGATTTTAAAAAGGGAATTTATGAAAAACACTGATAAAACACCTTCCACAAATTACTTTCTGTATTTAAACTATTCAGCCCTTGTGATGGTCTGTACTTAACTTGATCAGATGACGTTTAAAACCTATGAAGTTTTTCAGCCTCACCGAAGCTCATAGAACAGACCCAAGACCACAAAGATGCTCCTTGTAGTGTAATAGTTTAGAAGAGTTCCTAGAAGCTTTGACACAAAACAAACTAATTTCAACAATAAGTATCCAAAGCAGTGACACACAAATGCTTATTTTTAAACTTTCCGTAGTTCAACGAATCCTTACTGTTAATAAATGACTCAAACATTAGTCATGTAATTGTTTGAATTGCTGACCCCATTTGAACTGAGCTGACTTAGGATCTGTCTGTGCAGATGCATGTTGAACTTTTCTGCATGATCAAACCAATGCATTCAGTGTGTAGCTTTAGTTTGTGTCAGCAGTCGTCACCAACAAACCACCTCCTGAGGATGTGGGTTGGACTGTCAACCTCAGTCAGACATCACATGCACATGCCCGAAACACACACTAACACAAACTTAGATGCCTGTCATCTTCTCGTGAGGCATCAATCAATCAATCAATCAATTTTTATTTGTATAGCGTCAACTCATAACAAGTGTTATCTCGAGACACTTTACAAAAAGCAGGTAAAAGACCTTACTCTTTGTCTGTTAACATTACAAAAGAGCAGGTAAAAAGACCTTACTCATTGTTATGTTACAAAGGGATCAAGCAGCCGTACACATGGCTCAGTACCGCCATAATCTTCAGCCACAGAGAACCTCGCCTTGTGTCACTGTGCAAGACAGTGAGTGAGTGCCTCAGACTCTTGTCAGTTTAAGTCATTTCACAAAGCTCTCTACAGTTTAAATACCATTTTCACATTGCATGGAATATAATAGTGAACTCCTGTCCTCTCATTCTCTCACTCAATTTGGCTCACAATTCCAAACACACTAACACACACTACCAATGCGCTTTTGTTATAGCAATAGGTCATACATTCAGTTCCATTACCCAACATGAATGCAGGATTCAGGTGGGTTTGTGTGTTCTTTTTCAAACTAACCCCATGTTGGGTAGATTAGTGTGTACATAAAACACTGTAATTATTTTTCCTCTGGTAACTCCTTTCTCTTATTAATGACTCCCATATCACTGCTTTTACACTTATTTTGGTTGTTTTTACTTACACACATTATTGATTGACTGATTGATTGATTGATTGATTGATTGATTGATTGAACTCAATAAAAGCTGAAAAAGTAGTAAAAGCGCCTACTACTATAACATGTCTGGTCACATCAGTTTTTCAAATCTTATTTTTTACTGACTGCTGATTTGTTATCTTTCTTGATTGGTAAATTTATAGCATCAAAGAGGGTGTGCTGCATAGTATCTGCGTGTGATGCAAGCTGTTTGACCATGATGGGGCCTTGACCACTGTATGGCTAAAAAGAAAATCCTGATTTAAATGTATTCATGATATAACCATGGGATGGTTTGTTCCTGTCATCTTTGGACTTTTATTTAATTAAAGGCAGAAAAACATTTCTCTAAAACCTTACCATTAAAATCCAAACTGGTCCATCTCTTATTTGGTCCAGTGAGCTGCTTTAAAATGTGCTTCACACATTCAATTCAGGCTAATGCAATGCGCAGATGTAATCATATCAAAGTGTGAATTTCATTACAGGACTAATCTTCATTAGCTATAATAATAATCCAATGAACGTAGGGGGGTATTCACAGCCTGGCAGAACATTTTAATAGACTGTGACTCGTCTTTGTGTCTCTACTGGTCTTACTCAGAAGGCAGCTTGGTGGCCAGACTGTAGTGCTGATTATACGTGACAGGGACACTGCTGGCCAGAGGGACCTGGGAATGTTGGCATGGCGATGGGGAAAGGTCATCACCACAGCACTGTCAGCATCATCACTGTGACACAGGGATGAAAGAGCCGTAGAGAACAAGCAGACCCAAACACGTTTGCACAGCATGTTTTACGAGAATTGCTGTGGCCAAGACAATTGATTAGAATTATTATAAGCATTTGCATAAAACATGAAATATAGTGTTATTAAATAGTTTTGTTTATGAATAATGTACCGGCAGGAGCATTCAATTATAATTGAATTCAAACAGTCATATAAAGAAGATGAGGACGGACTGCTCATATTAAATGTGTTTTGCATTACAATTTATTAAATCTGATAAAATTAACAATTAAGGTGTATACATGCACTTACGGTGATGTATGCATCATTGTGTACTATCCAAACTGTACTTCTACTCTATAACTAATCATATTGGTGGCCCTTAAAAGTGATGTACACATATTTAATCTGCTACTTATTATGCTTAAGGCAAAGATCATTTCATTATGTCTTATAGGCAGAAACATTGCAGTATTAGTAAATAACTGGACAAGGCTTCACATTTCTCATGATTCAAAAACGCTTAATAGACCCAGAGCTCATTAAAAGGGAACTATAAATTATATCTGCTCTATGATTGTGCAAAGGTCAACACTAAAGATGAACATACAGTCTGATTTGATTTGATCTTGACACTGATTGTTTATGTGCAGAATGTGTTTATAGAATTAAGTGAAATATTAATAAATTATGCTTCCATTGCTTTTAGAAGTCTGAACTAATCTCTCTGTCAAATGATTGCTTCACCTTTGCATTTCACAGATTTGATTTATGTTATGTGAATTTAAGTCAGTAAACTACTCCATGTGTTGTGAAGCTATTGTAGATATTTCTTTATGCATAACACCGATAACTCTAGAATTTAAGTCAAGATTTTTATTCATTCTAGCAGGAATCAACGAACTATCTCCTTTATCACCAGATACATATCATTATTCACAGTATAGTATGGTATGGTATGGTATGGTATGGTGTGGTATGGTGTGGCATGGCATGTTGTGGTATGGTATGGTATGGTATGGTGTGGTATGGTGTGATGTGGCGTGGTGTGGTGTGGTATGGTATGGTATGGTATGGTATGGTATGGTATGGTTTGGTATGGTATGGTATGGTATGGTGTGTTGTGGTATGGTATGGTATGGTATGGTGTGGTATGGTGTGTTGTGGTGTGGTGTGTTGTGGTGTGGTGTGGTGTGGTATGGTTTGGTATGGTATGGTATGGTATGGTATGGTGTGTTGTGGTGTGGTGTGGTGTGTTGTGTTGTGGTGTGGTATGGTATGGTATGGTATGGTATGGTATGGTATGGTGTGGTGTGGTATGGTATGGTGTGGTGTGTTGTGGTGTGGTGTGGTGTGTTGTGTTGTGGTGTGGTATGGTATGGTATGGTATGGTATGGTATGGTGTGGTGTGGTATGGTATGGTGTGTTGTGGTGTGGTGTGGTATGGTATGGTATGGTATGGTGTGTTGTGGTGTGGTATGGTGTGTTGTGTTGTGGTGTGGTGTGGTGTGGTATGGTATGGTATGGTATGGTTTGGTATGGTGTGTTGTGGTATGGTATGGTATGGTATGGTATGGTGTGTTGTGGTATGGTATGGTATGGTATGGTGTGGTATGGTGTGTTGTGGTGTGTTGTGGTGTGGTGTGGTGTGGTATGGTATGGTATGGTATGGTATGGTATGGTATGGTGTGGTGTGTTGTGGTGTGGTGTGGTGTGTTGTGTTGTGGTGTGGTATGGTATGGTATGGTGTGGTGTGGTATGGTGTGGTGTGGTGTGTTGTGGTGTGGTGTGGTGTGGTGTGTTGTGTTGTGGTGTGGTATGGTATGGTATGGTATGGTGTGGTGTGGTGTGGTATGGTATGGTGTGTTGTGTTGTGTTGTGGTGTGGTGTGGTATGGTATGGTATGGTATGGTGTGTTGTGGTGTGGTATGGTGTGGTATGGTATGGTGTGTTGTGTTGTGGTGTGGTGTGGTGTGGTATGGTATGGTGTGTTGTGGTATGGTATGGTATGGTTTGGTATGGTGTGTTGTGTTGTGGTGTGGTGTGGTGTGGTGTGGTATGGTATGGTGTGTTGTGGTGTGGTGTGGTGTGGTATGGTATGGTGTGTTGTGGTGTGGTATGGTGTGGTATGGTATGGTGTGTTGTGGTGTGGTATGGTGTGTTGTGGTGTGGTGTGGTATGGTATGGTGTGGTGTGGTATGGTGTGTTGTGGTGTGGTGTGGTATGGTATGGTGTGGTGTGGTATGGTGTGTTGTGGTGTGGTGTGGTATGGTATGGTGTGGTGTGGTATGGTGTGTTGTGGTGTGGTGTGGTATGGTATGGTGTGGTGTGGTATGGTGTGGTGTGGTGTGGTATGGTGTGTTGTGGTGTGGTGTGGTATGGTATGGTGTGGTATGGTATGGTGTGTTGTGGGGTGTGTTGTGGTGTGGTGTGGTATGGTATGGTGTGGTATGGTATGGTGTGTTGTGGTGTGGTGTGGTGTGGTATGGTATGGTGTGTTGTGTTATGTTGTGGTGTGGTGTGGTATGGTGTGTTGTGGTGTGGTGTGTTGTGGTGTGGTGTGGTGTGGTATGGTATGGTGTGTTGTGGTGTGGTGTGGTGTGGTGTGGTATGGTATGGTGTGGTATGGTATGGTGTGGTGTGGTGTGGTGTGGTGTGATATGGTATGGTGTGTTGTGTTATGTTGTGGTGTGGTGTGGTATGGTGTGTTGTGGTGTGGTATGGTGTGTTGTGGTGTGGTGTGGTGTGGTGTGGTGTGGTGTGGTATGGTATGGTATGGTGTGTTGTGGTGTGGTGTGGTGTGGTATGGTGTGGTATGGTATGGTGTGGTGTGGTATGGTGTGTTGTGGTGTGGTGTGGTGTGGTATGGTATGGTTTGGTATGGTGTGTTGTGGTGTGGTATGGTGTGTTGTGTTGTGGTGTGGTATGGTGTGTTGTGTTGTGGTGTGGTATGGTATGGTATGGTATTGTATAGTATGGTGTGTTGTGGTGTGGTATGTTATGGTATGATGTGGTCTGGTGGTTGTGGTATGATGTGGTCTGGTGTGTTGTGGTATGGTGTGGTGTGGTGTGGTATGGTATGGTATGGTATGGTATGGTATGGTATGGTATATTAAATTGTTTGAAACCAAATCATCTTCTAAACCATAAATATATGGAGGTTATTGTCCTATTACATTAAAATGTTTTATTTAATTTCTACTTCTGATGTAATATATTAAATATATTGCTCTCCTTTCCTATACATAGATTTTTAATCTGTATTTTCTCCTTTACACTCAGCCATAGTTTTTTTCCCCAGGCTTACCTCGTGGTGTATTATTCTCTGCCTGAACACTTCACTCTCTACAACAGCCTGGCGCTCTTTGTCTCTCCATTCTGCACTCTCCTCCTTATAACTTGTCAAGCACAAGTGGGAGCAGAGGGTCGGAGGAGGGAGTGATTGGAATTCATTATGGTCAAATGATTGCAAACTCTGGAAGCTGAGAGGCTTTTCTAATCACAGCTGAATGGGCTGGAGAGTTAATGTGGGCAGGCTGCTGAGTGGAGGAGAAAGGAGGAGCGAGAACTCCATCTTCAACGTAGCGCTCTCAAGGGCTCTTCACACAGCTCTAATGGTGGAATTGTTCTGACACTGAATGGATACATGAGATGCTGAGTTTCACGGCATGAGTCACGCTGAAAATGTAGTTCATTCTATTGATGTGCATTTTTTTCTGCAGAGGAAAGAAAAGTAGTGTTTTCTGTAGGTTGTCTTAATCATCAGATTTTTTGATTTTTTTGCAGATAATTATTTGGTATTCATGAAAGTATTTCGGTTAATTAAAAATGAGAGGTTAAGTATATCTAAATTATTTTTAAGCTTCTTTTTAAGCAACAGAGAGAGAGAGAGAGAGAGAGAGAGAGAGAGAGAGAGCGAGAGAGAGAGAGAGACACGGGTTAGGGGTTAGGGGTTAGGGTAGGCCACGCTTCACCTGTAAATACACATAATGTAAACAAGGACCTTTTTGTCTCTATTTCTGGGGAACAACATCGAATCGGTCGGATCCACCTACGCCCCTTTTTTGCCACTATTTTGAAAGATTGTAAGTGCTTCTGGTTGGTTTCATCTTCAATCTGTACCACATCATTTTGGATTTTATAACATGCTGCCATGATCAACAAGCTCTGTCCTTGCATTACTCATCTGCTGAAGTGAGAACTGGAATTGTGTTGGACAACTGTGTAGAATGTATGACTACTAAATAAATTCAACAGAGCAAACAGAGGGAGTCAGAAAGACTGTAGCATTGGGTTTTTAGAGAAGTCCCACTATCAGGTTTTAAAGTGGTTTTAATGGTTTTTAGTTGGGTTTCATCAGTCATCTTTAGTCAACTTGCTTTGCTGTTTCTACAGAAATGCTCTGTGCAAAAAGACATAGCTAATTGTTCATTGCTTCACTGCCCCTCACAGACCAACAATATAGTTGTCCCCACAATGTTTCAAAACACAAATCCCCTGCCTGTATGAAAAACTTAATCATCTGCTTAAGTGACAGAGTTAATCAGACTTGATTTCCAGGATCCAAGTGATCCAATGATCCAACTTTGGAATAACTAGAAAATAGAAATTGTTGTGTTACTAATCAGACTTTTATAGGAAGTTGTTAAGTACAACAAAATAAGGCATTGTTATTTATTGTTGAGCTGTTTTCCTTATGACAGCACCCTAATAATATGTGCAAGTATAGTGCTGCACACAAGTTTATATTGATGTCCATGTTAGATATCAGGAATAACATTTAGCTTTTTTCCACAGGGTGAAAAAAACGAAAGAAATGTAGCACATTTTTTTGATTTGACAACTTAATTTATCTTCATCAATAAGATAATCACACTTCACACTCATTTTTCAAACTGCTGAAGGCTTATATGATCTGCCAGTGTGGCAGGCAACCCCCCCACTCTCTCCCTTCGTTTGCCAGCCCCGGACTGACTGAGCCCACAGCCCAAAAGAGGACTACTGCTTCTCAAATCCTGTTTGGTTCTCTTTGCTCCTCCTCTATCCGTCTGGGCATGTTGGCACCTATTACAAAGGAGCTGAATAGTTGGCACACGGTGGGCATCCGAGGGCCGGGGATCAGAGGAGAGGAGATCACTCATCCTGCCATCAACTTGGCTCAGGCTTTTGGGTCCGACTCACTACAGATTAGCCTGCAGTGCTAACCTGTACGACTGCAAGCCGTTGGCGAGGCACATCAATGGATAAGAGACTCCCTACAGACTAAAAAGACATATGTGCACATGGCACATCACATTAAAATGCTGACACTGAGGTGGTTTCATCTATTGGCACTACCTTCCAAAGAGCCACCTGGCCAGTGCTGCGTGCCTGTGCTCATCACAGAGTCCTCATTGGAGATAACTGCTGGTGTTAGCCCGGAAATCTCTAACTCTTGAATCCAAAGCCATATGTCTCTGTTAGTCTGTGTATAATATTGTATAAATTATGCACTTTTCTGGTTTGCCTCTGTTTTTCAATAAGATGTGGTCACATAAACAAGACTATGAGCAATTACTCTGGTAAAAAAAAATGGTATCAACCAAAATTAAAATTATAGACTACAGAGCAGGCAACACACGCAAATATTTCTGACTCACACAAAAAAATTACACTTTTACAATCCACCAGAATAGCCTTGAGAGACAACTTTAATGTTTTCTGTAGTTTAGAGCCAAATACGATACAAGAAGCAGAAAGAAGGATTTATGATGGACAGTTGGGAAATTGGCTGATAACGCTGACACAGGGTCATGGAGTGTTGGAGTTTTTCCCAGAATGCCTCAACACTCTGGGATGGACGTCTAGAGTGACACCACATTAGCCTGACATCATGTGTCTGGCTTTGTTACACATAAGGCCCCAGATGTGTCTTTGCGCAAAATCTCATCTTATCCCATGTAATGCACAATCACATATACAATCACACTTCCTTTTTAAAAATTCAAAACAGCCATTAAGCATTATTAATAGGTTTTAACTGGTAAGATGTTACTTGTGTAATACCTCAATAAAAAACTAAATTTTGAAAATGACAAGTGGCCAGGGGCCTGGGTCTAGCCCGGCAGGCAGAGTGTAAATCTAAACGGTGTTAAACTGTGCTGCAAATATGAGGTCCCCTGTTGCTAATGAGACCGGTTTAGCCAGAGGAGGCCACACATAGCTGGAAAGCCTCTGACTGATCATGCTGCTATAAGGCATTTATTGAAGCTAGCGGATCTTATTTTCACACTTGGAGCAAACCTGACTCCTGGTGTGAGGGTATGATATGTGTGTGACAGCTGCATTTCATTGATGATGGACATGAGCAGATTTATGGGGGACCAGATGGACCTCAGGACGTGAGGACTGGGTGTAGCTTTAACTGGTACTCAACTGCTTCTTGTTTTTGTCAAAGCAAAGGTTGTGTAAGCAGACAAGCTTTGTTGTCAACATGTACTGTACAGTATGCATGGTGATGTAGTAGAAGCCTACAATTACCCTTTCATTAATTAACAGCAGAAAGCGTGGCAGCTGTCCAAAACATGTACTAGCCCAAATACTAATTACATGAGAGTAGCAAAAATGTGATTATTAATAACCCCAAACACCACCCAAAGAGCTGCACAGCACTGGATCCTCTCACTGCATCCTGCTTTGTCAGCACTGTTAAACAGTGTTAGGCTGTAATGCAAAATGTACACAGTGTGACACTTTTATAGGTGCACATGATAGCTATAAAAGCACGGGTGAAACAAATTGCATCTGTCTATGACTTACGGTGGAGCCTGCATCTTGTCTATATTTAGAGGTGTAAATGCCTTGTGTTGGGCTAGCGCAAAACATCTGACATTGCAAATCTAATCTAAGCAAACATGCCACAGTTATGTCCAACCTCATTTTAGGTTTCATACCACCACAGTGGCCTTTAACTGGGTCGCTGGACTCCAGCGTCAGCCACCCTCCAGCGTCAGCCACCCTCCCTCTGCTGTGCTCTGAAGGGGAATCAGAAGGGGGTTGAAGGGGGTTTAAGAGGAAACGACAGGTGGACGCCTGGATGCTGAAACTCAGATCGCCAAGGGAGGCCTGCTTGCACTCAGCTTGGCCCTGCTGTCACCCCCCACCAACCCCCCCACCTCAACAGTTTCACTGCCAACCTCCCATCCCCCCATTTCCCTTCTCCCCATCTCCCTGCAGCAGCACCAGTACTCGTGTCTCGCCCCCTCTCACCCATATGACACTACAGACCCCCAAGCAGCTGGAGTTGATGACACTTGTCAGCAGGGAGATAGTGTGTCCACTGTGTCTGACTACAGACCAGCCTCTCTCTATCTGGCTCATGCACACACATTCACATGCTTCAAACATGTGTTGGCCCATGTTCACACTCAGGCTCTTGAGCACAATCACTCACATATTTCCTGTCACTTCCTGACAGTACATGTCAGCTGAACATCTAGGAAGACCTCATTGGTAAGAGGAGACTGCCGCTCAACTCATGCACACAGCCAAATAACACATGACTTAATGGATGGCCATGCTGACAAGATACAATACAAATGTTCATAGTCAAACAAACATACTTTTAGTCCCACAGCTGATAACTTGACAAACATATTTGCATATGCCCATGCCTGTGTGCCCATGGTTTATGACATATACACAACTAAACAGAAATAAAGTCTGCACACTAAAATAATACCTGTCTTACCCTGACGCTGAAGTACAAGAAAAAAGTTGAATAAACCACCACAAGGTCTAGTTATAAATATGTTCTGATACCTATTTCAAAATAGTTGCCATGCAGAAACAGGAACATCCTGTGGAGGCAACAAGGATTTTTGAGTCTTAAAATAACACTGCATAAAGTATGGTAGGAAACTTTTGCAGAAATCAGTAGTCTCTACTGCCTACTGCCAGCTGGAAAAAGATTCCATGCGTGTTGTTAACACTATTCATATCCAACTACCTTTCTGTATCATTACTATACGACCGACACTGATGAATGGTATATACTGTAGAAAGGTGGTAGGCCTTCCAATAACAAGTGTGGGCTGAAAGAAATGACTGGACGAGCCTTTACAGGCCTGTGACAGCCAGGGATACTGAATTTGGTGACTGTCTTTAACATTCAGTACACAATAGTAGAAATTCTGGCTATGCCATGAGTAGAAAAAAAATACCCATCAAATTTCTTTGTCATGTTTTTTGTTCACAATAACCTGTACTTAAAAAAAGCATTCATTCAACAAGTATGTATATTTACTTATATTTTGAACAAAAAAAAAACATAATACATGGTATGATGGAGGATTAGGGCCATGTTACATTTTTTTTTTTTTAATTAAAAAAAAATTGAGATTAAAGTCATAAATTTAGGAGACTAAAGTCATAAATTTACGAGAATAAACTCGTAAATTAACGAGTTTGAGACCAGCCTGCGCGAAAATGATGAAAGTAGAACTCTTAAAGTCTTTAAAGACTAAAAGAATAAAGTCGTTATTTTAGTCTATATCAGAAGAGCAGCAGCATCCTGTTCTCAAATGACAAACATGGAGCATCTTGTCCTAAAGGTTTCATTAATAAGGAAATAGGGTACTTCCTTGTGTAGTCGGTAAAAACAGTTAGTTCAAGAGAAGTTTTCACTTCAACTTGCAAGACCTTGTTAATCTGTAAAATGATGAACAGGACACAAACTGGCTCTGCACATGAGACACTTTAACAAGGCAGACCGATAACAGACACAAATAGCTGTGTTGGGGCTTTACTTATACAGATATGAAACTACACATGCTTTTGGCACATCATCATCTTCACATTGTCATAAAATATCAGCACTCTGAAAAGATACTGCAAGAAACTGTGGCTTTTCAGAAGAACCACACTGACTTGGAGGAAGTTGTCTGCAGAGGAAAATACTTTAAGAGTTCTACTTGAATTATTTTGCGCAGGCTGGTCTCGAACTCATTAATTTACAAGATTATTCTCGTAAATTTACGACTTTATTCTCGTAAATTTACGAGAATAATCTCAAAACTAAAAAAAAAAAAATTTATTTTAACGTGGCCCTAATCCTCCGTCGTAACATGGTGCCAGCAACAGGGTTATTATTTTTTATTTTAAAATCATAAAAGGCCATTTAGCCAAGATAAGATATGGTTGTAATATCCTGAACAAACACATATATATGTATTTGTGTGTGTGTGTGTGTGTGTGTGTGTGTGTGTGTGTTTGTGTGTGTGTTTGTGTGTGTGTGTGTGTGTGTGTGTGTGTGTGTGTGTTTGTGTGTGTGTTTGTGTGTGTGTGTGTGTGTGTGTGTGTGTGTGTAAAAACTAGAGCCTTTTTTAGAGCAAGCTCTACCAATATATTTTCGGGGTAGTAACACTTGAGTCCAGTTACACACATTGAAGCTTGTAGAGTGCCTCTTCAGCTCTGTCCTCCGGCCTTCCACTTGGCTTGTATAAAGGATTTCAACACGCTATGCGAGCTTGACAGCCTATATCCGTGTCCACCCTGCTGTCTCAGAGAGGAGAGCCGGGCACAGTGTCATATGGCAAGCTGAATTAAAGAGATGTCAACACATTCACCCTCGCAGGGATGAATTTCAGCAACTCACTGACCATTTTGTCACTGTCAGAGAAGGGCATGCACACATTCTCTGCCCCCCCAAACTCTCAAAACACACAGACAAACAGTCAGATATACACTAAGCTGACTTATGCAGTACTCACCAGTGGGCTCAACACTGACTCTTATTGATTTGATTCTTTAATTTGTCCAAAGTCCAAACTAGTTTTTTCTGTCTTTTGGAATTGTAGGGGCTTTATGCAGTAAAATGTTATCATAAACCATGAACCCCTACCCAAATATGTTTGAAATTGATTAAGTCAAACGTTCTATAGTCTTATGAAACAAAATATTTTAAGAGAATTCCTCCACTTAAAGAATTAAATTTAATATCTCAAGGTAAGGAAATTGATTGTGAAGGAGTAAAAGATGCCAGCCAAGTAATTGCCTTGCACAATCTAGCATTGCCTAGCTACTCTTTAAAGTAAGCTATTGTCAAAAAATGTCAACAGTTATCAAATGCAAGGCCTCTGGTTATTTGCCAAATGACAATTCTGACAGATGGTTAGATTCTTTCTGGGAATTATTATTGCTGGCAAATGCATGTAGAGATGAAAAATGCTGCACTCATACTAAAAAACAAATAAGCTCTAACCTATCTGTGGACCATTCATCTTTGAATGTATTCCAACTTAAGCTATACACAATTGTATGACATACGTTTATAGAGTCACTGATGTATCTGGATGTAGTCTGATAAAATCAAATTATTGTGCATTGTTGTCACTATCTTTCATCTTGCTAAGTTTCTGACTAGGAAAGGGGAATATACTCATAAACCATTTAATGTATGGTCACAACAGATGTCTAGCTTAACAATATAGAAACCTGTTTAAACATACAATGAGGGGCTCAAACAAGATGCAAATAGATGTCAATAGGTGTCAATTGGAATGGATTGGGGAGAAAAGGAGTTACATGTTTACATGAAAAATGTGTTACTGATTTCTAGAAAGCAGACATTCATTGTGAGGGATTTACAGGAATTAACTTTAAACTGTGATCGCATCAATTATGTACAATGAAAAAAGGACGTACTATAACTAATATAATCATTCCAGGGTTTTAAATGGCATAGGTGCAGTATTTCAGATTTTAAATGCACTTTTGAACAGAATTTACGGGGCCATTTATGGGGTCAGTGATGGCACATTCATTTGGTTTGAAGTAGGAGTTTGATGTCTTAACAAAGCCAAGTTGAGACCTCAGCCAAAAGATCCTTTCCTCAAGCCTCAGCTTCCTGACAAGCATATTCCACTTGTCAGACAGACCTGAATTGTATTTTGTATTACAGATTCCTTCAAAGGACGACAATTGTTTGGGCCAAAAATATTTCTGTCAGAGAGGATGATTGAGAATGTCAGAGGATGATGTCTTCTGACACTGAAAGTGGCTGTGGGGTATTTATTTTTGCACTGGTGGAACAAAGATGGCGCTTTTTGGCAAATAAAGGTTTGTGTATGTATGTGGGCTTGTCTATGATTGTATCAGTATGTGCTTGCATTTTGATCACTGTTTCTATGTCACATTGCTTTATTTTTTGTGAGTAACAGACATTGCATTTATATACACATTTACAGTTCCTCAATACATTAAACATCGACAGAATCAAAAGAATATGGGAGAGGGACTTGAGGACTGAACTGGGGGAGGAGTCATGGTCGGAAGTTGTGGGGTCCTTAAGGACAACAGGGTGACATAGAGCCAGTACAACGTACACCCAAATCCCTTAATACTCCTGGGATTTATCCCATCTGAATCAAGGGCAAGAGGTTGGCTCTTCCATACATTACTTATGGAGCTGCCTTCTCACATTTAACTTCTGGGGAAAAGGTCTCACATGAAATTAACTGAATTTTTGGTGAGAAAATACAAATAAACCCTGGGGCCTCCTCTGATAAGTGCCCAGCAAAAACTTTTGAACAAGCTTATTCTATTAGTAAGAAGATGCATTGTATTTCAATGGATTAAGTCCAGACCTCCAAGTAATAATCAGTAGTACAGGGACATTTTAAAATGTAGTTAATGAACCCTCAAGCTCAGTGTTGAAGGGGAATGAGAGGGTTTCTATTAAGTTATTTGTTTTGTTTATATGTTTATTGTTTTGTGGACAGTCCCCTTTAGTTAACTGTACAGTAAAAGGAGCAGCTTTAGCCTTTACGGCTAATTTCCAGTTTTCAGTGGGCACCTTTTCTAAAACATCTCCCAGATTGTACAGCAGACCTAGTATGCAGGGGGTGCTGCAACGTTCACTGGGGACCATCCTGTACCACTGTGAATTATTTAAAGCTCTCTCCTGTGTATTGTTTTTATATTGCCCTGTATGTTTTATATTCCCTTATCCATGTAAAATAACTAAGCTCTGTGATGTAGAGATGTAAAAGCATGGCCTCATGTATCCTTGAAACATCGGTTTACCTTGCTGTTGTTGGGATGTTATGTTTTTTTTTTCTATAAAATGTCAAAATAAAAATAGTGTATCAACAGTAAATTGTGCATTAAACTATCCATGAGATATAAAGTTGCATTCACAGGATCAGGCCAAGAGATTCCCTCATTTAGTCACATCCTGTTGTCAAGCTTGTCTTCACCACCCTCCCTCTCATTCATCATCCAACAACAGCATCAGGGGAGGAATACAACACTCAAAACTGCCACAAACACAAGCTGCTTTATCTTTCAACAAACTTCTCACCAGGAGATAATACAGAGCACCGTTTTAATTAGTAAGTGAGAAAACAAGAGGCAAACAGGCCAGGTGGGAAAATTACAACATGTCAACAAAACAACAACTTTGTTGTCATGTTTGTGTCACTCCCTTGCTTCCTCTACACACATACTAGGAACACACACCCTCCACCTCCCCACACTTCCACTTGCCCTTCCATATGCATCGACAGCACTTTGCAGCTTGTTAGTCGGGCAGGATGGTTGGTGCAGTGCCCCAGAGGCGGTGGCGTGAAGGTGACATCTATCACTTAGAGCACTGGTGTGCTATAAATAGTAAAATACCATAGGCGGGCTCCCTGTGGTCCCACCTCCTGACAGCTATAGCCTGCAGTGGGAGGGGAGCAGCTGATGTGGGGTCCTGGGGGGAAGCGGGATTTAGGGGGGTGGGATACGTCAAATCCTCATATATATATATGCTGCCACTACTTAAAGATATCTCTATTATAAATTAGAAGACAGTTTATAGTTTGCTTACTGTAAAGAAAACAACCAATTAATGAACATGTACAGGCTTAAACTTGTAAGAACTAAATACACAGCAGGAAAATATTAAGAAGAAATTTAAAGTGGTATCACAAATGTAAAGAAATGTTAATGGAATGACTGTGTGTTAATGAAAACACATTCATGATGTAAATATAGACATTCATTACCATTTTTATTCAAATCTTCCTGACTCGTAAGTGGATCGACATCCCTATACTGTTAAAAATGCAGTGAGTGTTAGGCTAGGCCAATCATCACTTAATTAGCAACCTAAGGGTTTCAAAAATTACGGCAAGTCAAAGGTTGAGGCTTAAAACTGCGGTTCCTTCAATTTTTTCGCTTAAAGACTTGACTGCTAAAGCTGGTCCCGCTAACTTTCTGCTACATTTCTGGTGTTGGTTTCCATTTTTGAGTATTTATAATGCAAATAAAGCACATATAATGCTGTTTAATTTACAAATAGACCATCCGAGATGTGTTTCAGATAATTCAGAAATTGGAATTGATGTATTTTTTATTTATACCTTAGCACTGCTTGGTAGGTATCTGTGCCTGCTCTAACAAGATTTGGCTTGTTAGCGGAGCTTGGTATCTTTCTAATTAACCAGCTAGAATGATCATAATTAAACCATCTAAATTGTTAATCTTTAGTTTGCGTTCAAATTTGTATAATGCAACTACTATTTTGGTATTGAAGTTACAAAAAATTACAATACCAATACCTGCACCTTTAAACTATAATTAATGCAAAAATAACTAGAGATATGAACATTTTGAAGACATAAGTAAAATTGTATATAATCCGATTCAACTCATGGTCATGGTCGGAAGTTGTGGGGTCCTTAAGGACAACAGGGTGACATAGAGCCAGTAAAACGTACACCCAAATCCCTTAATACTCCTGGGATTTATCCCATCTGAATCAAGGGCAAGAGGTTGGCTCTTCCATGCATTACTTGTGGAGCTGCCTTCTCACATTTAACTTCTGGGGAAAAGGTCTCACATGAAATTAACTGAATTTTTGGTGAGAAAATACAAATAAATCCTGGGGCCTCCTCTGATAAGTGCCCAGCAAAAACTTTTGAACAAGCTTATTCTATTAGTAAGAAGATGCATTGTATTTCAATGAATTAAGTCCAGACCTCCAAGTAATAATCAGTAGTACAGGGACATTTTTGTTAATTGTTAATCTTTAGTTTGCGTTCAAATTTGTATAATGCAACTACTATTTTGGTATTGAAGTTACAAAAAATTACAATACCAATACCTGCACCTTTAAACTATAATTAATGCAAAAATAACTAGAGATATGAACATTTTGAAGACATAAGTAAAATTGTATATAATCCGATTCAACTCTATAGGTGTGAAAGAGTCAAATGAGCTTACTGAAACTAATATTAGAAGGTAGACACGGCTCTTTCATGAAGGCAGACAGTGGTGCTGTACTGTTAAATATTGTCAGACTGAAGGACAGCAGTACTGCTCACTATTAGCATTCAGAAACTAAAACTAATTTTCCATGTTTTTGTTTTTACTTGTTTATTCACATACATTCATTCCCCATGATTTTCACTGCAACTGCGGTGCTTGCATATTTACGGTAATAAAGTTTTCAAGTTTTCAAAAAGTTAAATACACACACTCTTAAAGTTAAGACTGAACTGTTATCACAAGGAGGGAGTTGATGACCACATATTTTTTTGTTTTAATGGACACACTGCACGGACCTGTGATTAATGAACAACCTCAAAGCTCCTTAATCCATTTAAACATTTGGTTGTAGTGATTTAAACTGTGTAAATTTAGTAGATTATTTCTATTTGCTTGTTATAATCCCTCTGCTACAATACATCTGCTTTATGGGAAAAGCTTAATGACACTGAGCAAAAGAGGTTTTTAAGCTATGACTGCCAAATTCTTAGCTGCTGCTCTGCGCCACCCTCTGTCTTTGCTGCTGTGACTGTATTGATAACTTAATTTCAAGGGTTTGGCCAGCTCAACAAAAGATCTTTGCGATCTTTCAACAGGTGAGCCAGTAGTCAACAGAAAGGCGTTTCTTAAATCAACACACTGAAAGAGGTATAAGTACAAACCTGTCTTAACAACAACATGCGCCTAATAGTGTGTCATACTTCTGAATAACCATACACCCTTTTTTTCTGCAGAATGTCTCCTTCCTCTTTTAAGCACAATATCCATCTGTCATCAGATGTAAAGCCTTAAACCACAACAGCTGGAAATCAGCCACAGGCATTTTCCACACTGTCAGAGCGAGGCGTGAAGCTGGTATTTATGTTATGATGTATAAGGTTTTATAATAATCACTCTGAAAGACATGGCTTGTTTCTATCATGCTCGAGTTGTTTGGCAACAAACCAGCTAAGAGTTGTGTCAAAGAAACTGGCTTATTAAAAGGACTCAGTTAAAAGAAGACAGTTTCACTTCCTGTTTGGTAGATTTATTTACTTTCCAACAAAGAGAGACGAGACATAAGACACCTAGTGTATAACGTTTCTTGACAATGATTTTGTCAAGTTAAATACACAAGAAGAAGAAATACTGGAATGTTTCAGTATGGACATTAAAATTAGCAACACCTTTAATACCTCAGGAGTTTCTTTGGAGGCTGTTTTCTAGTATTTGAAACAAGAGATTAATCTTAGCAGTTGTCAAATTCTGCAAATTTTATTAAAAAACATATGTTCAAATATGATATGTTATCTGATCGATTCATTGGCCAGCCAATAATATCGGCCGATATTAGAATATCCAGTGACTATCGGTATCAGCTAAATTTATAGCAGACATATGCCAATATTACTAGATTTATTCACCAGTCAAATAGCATTTCATACAAGTATCATTGTATTACACTAGTTATCTTTCTGGCTGTCACCAGTAGAGTGTGCTTTATGGACACCAACAAGCATTATCACCCTCCAGAGTGTCAAGCGGTGATGGACGTACATGTGTAGTAACTAGAGTTACCACCTGGTCTTCGTTATACTGTATATTTTTCCCACAAGTGTGTGATAACCGTGTTTGAGGGATCAACCAATAATGTGTTCATCTATATCGATCTCTACATATCAAAAATAGATCTAAGAAAAAATATTGACTGATTTATCGTATCTGATTTTTTCTCTCTCCACAATATCAATATCGATATCGGCCCCAAAAATCCCATTTCAGTCGGAATCTACTTTAAAGAACCTTAATTAAAAGGTAGGTCAATATTTGGGAAATTTAGCAAACAAAACTGAGAATGTACCTGAGAATAAGTATTTTGATCCCCAGATAGATGTCCCGGTACGTCTGAGGTAAGCAGGGTAATGTACTGTCTTCATCTGGTCACTGGTCCACTATACAACGCAGGCAGACGGTTTCTTGACTTCTAAAACCATCTCATCTGAAATGACAGTTCCAGGTCAAGTTATAAACTGTGGGTGTTTTCTTCTGTTTTAGCATTCATTTCACCATCAAAGTCCCATACACACTAGGATTCATTACTGCCACCAAGCTTTTGTTAACAGCTTCTTGCTTGAACCATTTTGCTTTTTGTTTTTATGTAGTTGATCGTGTTCTTGTTTTTACTCACTGTTTTACTGCTGTGTCTGTAAGGTGACCTTGAGTGACGTGAAAGGAGCCCATAATTGAAATGCATTATTATTATAAAACCCATTGATAGAACAGCTCCATTTGCACCAGGATTAAGTCTTTAGAGGTGCTGTGGCAACAATTTTCAAAAGACAGTTTCAAAGCTCATAAGCTTAAGCTGGCTACAGTACATGCAGCTTTCATAGTCTCAAACACATAACCTCAAAATAACCAAGACCAAATCAAGAAATATGATTAATGTTATTGCTTAATTCTTTACTTTAAACTAGTGGAGGACGTACAGAAAAGATGTTCTCTGCAGCATTTGTCAGTGTCCTCTGTATTAAACTTCATTTATTTTGGACCATAATACACTAATGCTGTGGTTGGCAGGTATGGGGGAATACTTGCAAACCACTTCTTGAAAGAAAAGTGAGAGAAAAAGAGAAAATGCCAGCTTCTAACAAGCTTTCAGGGAAAATACCATGTTTATGTTCCAGTGTTCATAACCCAACTGTGCATTGTGGTTAGGGTTTGTATTACAGTGGTTTGGCACAATGTTAAGCATATAAACTCTGTGCCTCCACTGTTTTGAACAGATGCTGTAAAATTCACTTCACTGCAGACCGGGCCTAACTGCGGTAGCCAAACTTTTTACATGTCACAATCACGTAAACATATCTCCCATAAACTAAAGCATTCAACATGTTTTGTCATAATATGCCGTTCTACTACATCTTATTTTTGAATCATATATCATAAAATCACTTTAACCTTGGATACAAAACATGCAGAAGGGAAAGCAACTTCACATCCTGGGAAATAAAAAACAACAAGTCACATCTGTTTTCAAAATTACAGAGAACAACAACAAAAAACAAAGTTATTCATGTTGTCTGGTTTAAATTAAAACAGTGATACTAAATGTATTAAAGGGGATGCTAATTCATTTTACTTCTCTTACTTTGCAAGTCCCTTCTGCTCACTTTGTTTAGCACTGTGCTAGCAGAGGGGAAAGAACTGGCAGAAATATTACAAAAACTAAGGCCAAAGACAAGGATTCGATAGACATAACTTTATGTGGATGGTATTCATATTTTAATTAGAAGTGGGTGATTTTGGCACACATAGTAGACAGATTGGTTGAAAGGAAAGCCCAACGCTGCGGGTGTGGCAAGGGATGTGGGCAAACCAACAGTTCAAGGACTTTAAAGTACAAACCGTTCAAATAGAAGTTGGAAAAAAAGACAGAAGATTGTAAATATTGACCTGGGATAGGGTTTCCTTGAGCTATGCAATGTATATCATAAGACCACAGCTTGAAGATAACAATCTCATTTGCTGAAATAAGGGAAGAATATCCAATTAAAGTCTCCAGCTCCATCTGCATGTTTTGCTATATTTTAGCAGCTCCTGCCAAGATTTTATTTATTTTGGAGTATCCCAAGATCTAAAAGAGCCCTAACATGCTCGGTCTCACAGACGGTTCGAGTTTTACTGTAAAAGTTTGCCTTGTAAACTGGCAGAAACAGTGAAATGGTTAAACCAGTGTTTCTTCAGCACATACTGACAACATTTTAAAAGAGACATGATCAAAATATTCTGTGTCTTCTTTCAGAAATGGTCATATGATATAAAGATTTAATAGTATGGCTGAAAACACATCTTCCATTGTACATCACACCATAGGTCATTTTAAACATTGGCCATTCTGATGCATATTCAGTATATGAATTGGCTTTCAAAAAACACAAAAGGTAAGATTGAATATCACAACAAAAGCTAATTATGAATAAACTTTGATTTTGCGTTACTTAATGAACAGTCTAAGAGTAAATACAATCTCTAATAAAACTTGAACATACTCAAACTCACAACACTCTGTGACAGAAAATCTTTCTAAGGACTTTACAAGACAGTCAAGCCAAATCAGTGTCTTCAAGCCCTGTTCTGGGTCCCGTTCAATAATTCATCTGTGAGTGTAGAGCTCAGGATGTCACCTCCGCTGCTGCAGGCTTCTTGGCCTGGTTGGCAGTCTGGTTAGGAGGGCTGCCTTCTGCCATTAGCATGGCTCTGATCAGATTAACAGTTGGGCCTTTAGCCAACAGAGAGGCACAAAGAGGGAGAGTTCTGCTTGGCATGGCTTGGGTAAAGCATGGCAAATTTAGTAGGCTGGAGTGACCACTGATGAACCATATTTAGCACACAGCTATCATTATGACACAAGAGGTGTGATGCCTCTGCCAAGAAAAGGACCCAGCGCGGTTGGCTAAAGACATCAGTATTGTTTAGTTTGCTTTCAACTACATTTAGAGATTCCTTAACTTGCAAAGCTACATACATTTTAAGTGTGATAGGATTTGAAGGTTACTGATGAAAGTGAAAAAGAAAATAGGGTGAGGAGTGGGAGATTATGTCACTTTTTTTTTTTTTTAAAGTCAACCATTCAAACTATACTTATGATGGATTGGAGAGAAGAACTAATACGAGAGTGTGTGTGGAGTGATGGCTGACCTCCCACAGTTCTACCTGTGGTGGAACAGATTGGACCTGCTGCAGAGAGTTCTGATTGCCGTGGCGACCAAGCGTCAGCTGACAGATGGCTGCCTCTGAGCGCAGGGCACCGGTCATTCGCAGCTCACACCGATTGGAAGTCCGCGCACACAACACTCCTCACGCCCACATGCACAGTGGTGGTGTATGAAAAGGGAGAATGGAGGACACGGTTGCTTTGATCTTGGAGGTGTCAGGCATCTCAACAATGATTCTAGCCTAGTCTAAAATGAACTTGTACGATCTGGGTCACAGCCATGGCTCACAATCAGACAATCAGGTGGAAAATATGGAGGAAGAGTGTGGACCTTGTACTTGTAGGGTTGGTAAGAATCAAACTATATGAATTGGAAAACAAATACCAGACTCATTGGGCAAAATTAAACCACACAACCACAGATCCAAACCAATACAAAATCTCTTGGAAATTAGGACCCAATTCAGCACTCATCACCATAATGTATGCTGTTACTTATCTTTTTTGGGTTGTGGCCTTTCTGTCTATTGCTGCTACACAACATGTCAAATCTAGCTCCTGCAACCACAAATGTACTGACAATAATTATTACCTTAGAGCTGAACAGTAAACAGGTTTTATCAGTTAATTCAAAATGTACGCTTCAGTAGAATGCTCTAAAGTAAAATCAGTTTTCATTTTACATTGCGGTGTGATACAGGTCATTACAGTCTAGACCTAACGCTGCTCTCCTGAGCTCCTGTAGTTCACAGTGATAATTGCCCAAGACTTCTCTTCAGACGAGGGTAAAATGTTAATATGGCAACATGTGCAAGCGCTCATAAAAGTGACTAGTTAATTCCCCAAAACATTTATGGTCTGAAGGTGGGTTGTGGTTACAGCATTTAACATCAAGCACTACTGTCGGCTGGGAAGTAAGGTCTAAATTGTGTGAAAACTCAAAGTGTGTGACATTTGCACACATCATACAGCACAACACAGCACAAAAGCATTTTACAATCAGTTATAAGCCACACCTCACCCAACCTGCCTTCTTTAACTTTGACATTCCCCTGTTTAAAACACCCTCAAACATCTAGTCAGCAAACTCACACAACTGTGAAATAGACAATAATATGGCATATCACAGAAGCCATTTCCCTACACTATTCACTTTCTTTCTGCATCATTTGCTCTCTCACACATAACCACTAACACTGGCATTGGAACTCTGAGGCAAATGGGCTGCATGAGTCTCATGTCTCTCCAACACCTCCTGTTGCCATAAATATCTTGTTATGAAAGGCAGGTAATGAAAAGCGCTGCCTTGGTAATCCGTGACGAAAGGCAGTTTCATGGTAGTTTAGCTTCCATCACCTCCCTTGCTCCCTCACCCGTCCCATTGACACAAGTCCTTGTCTCTGATACACTTTTCCTCCCTCATTTGTCCTCTTTGTCCCTTTGCGTAGATACTGCACGGGTCATCTAACTGCAGGTCAATTTATTCATATTACATACTGTATATGTTTTCTTTTTCTTTGCAGCTGGTGTCTAAGGAGAGCAAAGTTTGTTGATCCATCCGTCTGTTCAGCACTTTGGTCCACAGCCATGAAATCCCCAGGATGATTCCTAATGAATCTAGTGATCTTTCAAGATTTTCAAATTTTCAAATTCTACTAATCATTTTTCACACAATTTATGTCTAAGGGTTAGGGTTAGCTTTTATTATTTTTTGCTTTAAATATGAATAATTTAAATATTAATACTAATGTAAAGGCTAAATGAGAAAGCTTGTATGGTTTGATGTCTCATGCATGCATAAAATCAAAGACAGTATGATGCAGGTGCAGATGTATAGTCAACCTTAGAATAATGTAACACCTGAACACATGCAAACAGGCCCCAATAAAGCTGACAAATTAGACATGTGACATGCACCCCTTTGATCTCATATTAATGTTGTTGAGGAAAAACTGCTCCTCTTTTCACCTAGCTTCCTTTGCCCCTCAGTCAGTGAGGGAGTTGGCTCATCACAGCAGGCCATTGATCAGGCTGGATTGCAGGAGACAGCAGCTCAGAGCCGTGGCCCTCAGAGGAAGACCCTCTCACACATTCTGGCAGCCGTTCCAACAGAATATATAATTCTGGAGCAGCAGCTTCCACCTCACCTTGTGCCAAATAAATTTACAATTCAAACATGGACCAATGTGTTGAAGAGGAATGTTAGAAACACTTTGATTTGTTTTACGAGAGATTTAAAAGAGTTTGCACGATTGGAAGCCTGTACAGTGTGGGTTTAGAAAAAAAAACTTTTTGTGTGATTAGAAGAACTTGGGACTGCATTGTTTTAGTTTTGTCTGTTTGTACTAGGCTTTGTGTTTCATCAAGAAAATCAAGTGGAAAATGTTTCATAGAGTTTCTGTACTCTAACAACCTCATGCAGTTGCAGGGTTTTTATGTATATGTGCTTGTGCACACACTCTTTCTAGACTATGTTTATCTGTCACTGTGCTGAGAGAGCTCAGGTTACACTGCCCTCCCCCCCTAAAATTGAAAAGCTCATCAGGAGATAATTCTGGGAGCTGCCACAATGCCAGCTATGTGCCACTGTCACCTTATCTTCTAGGCCTTTTGCGCCCTGCTGCTTCTGTCCGTGTCCTGGGGAAGACAGCTTAGTACCCATTCTGGCTGCAGCGACAGAGTAGAGCAGGGCAGGAGAGATCACTCATTTTAATAGGCCTGTCACATCTGTTTTTAGAACCTGCGGTGGTCTCCTGCTGCTGGCCTCTGAATGAAGTGACCCCAAAATGATGTGACAAGCTGTGATGAGCTCGGGGAGGGGAGCTTTGGGCCAGAGGAGCTGAGGAAAGGGATTAGATGCTGGGTGAGAAGTGACAGGATTATACTTAAATCACAAAATCTGGAGTAAAAAAAATACTATAATTTGGATTTAATAATACAAATCATGAATGATACATTTTTGCTTATTTTAATTAACATAAAGTATTGTATTCGTTTTCAATATTTAGGACTACATTTTGTATATGGTCAGAACTGGGCGGTATAAAAACACAAATCAAGTCTAAATACGCTACTGAAAGACTACTGCTGGTTTGAAATGAACGGGGGAAAAGAGAAATGTTGCTTGTAAAGGATAAAAATATTTTAAATAAATAAATGAACCCTCAGAATACCACCAGAGTTCAAAACAGAATGATGTAAAGTTGAACCCATTGCACTACATTTACAGTACAGACTTGTTTCATACATGTTATGACACCATATCTATTTATATTTTTTGTCTTGATTGGCAATGGTGAAAATGAATACCTCTTTAATTCCCCTCCTCCCCTCACTATTCTGATTACTGCATTTTTGCAGAATATTCAGCAAAGTAATGACTGAGCAATTAGGAAAATTTGCAGCGTACTTCTCAACAAGGGCTTCTCGTTCCAATCAGCAAGTGTCAGCTAGGTTGTCCATGTAATTAATGACTACTGACTGGCCACTGAAAGTCTAATAAGTCTGCTGTATAAGTCTAGTCAGCTAAAGCCTGAAAAACAAGTGAAGGATTGAAATGCTGGGGAAGTCAATGACTAACTGCGAGCTATAATTTTTATTCATTTAGTCTTTTGATTCATTTGATTTTGAGAAGGGGTAAAAATGAGCAAGAATGTGCTGAAAGTCAGAATACTGAAAAGAAAGAAATTCCCAGTAAAAAAAATCAAGATCTCGTATTACAGTGATTTCTAATGTAGTTAGTACACTGAACATATATAGACAGACTTATAGTAGCGATAAAGAGGAAAAAATATACACTTCCACCTCCACTGTGGCAGGTAGTCATTATCTTTTCTTGATCAATTTCATGGTCTTCTAAGATATATGCTCAGGCAATATGATATAAATGTATGCATGTTGTTTTGTACGTGTATTGTAAATATATTTTTACCTCTTTAGAGGACCATATTTCCCATTTTTTACCATTTCATCATGAATAGACACAAGCATCGCTTTGTTTTGAATTCCATGGAGCCTCTTTGTTCTTTGTTTTCCTAAACTCATGTTGTGTAAAGATTTGCAGGTTGTTGTCTGAGTGCACCCACATTAGTGCATGTACTGAAAACATAAATAAGGGTGCTTTTATCTTTGAAAGGTATGCACAAACATCTGTAAGAACAGGTATAATGCTCTCAAGCATGAAGAGGGCAGAATAAGAAAGACTCACATGACGGACAAATATAGTTAAGATAAGGGCTGCAAATAAAGATTTTATCCTTTTGTTCAACAGGTTGTGCTGTTAAAATAACATTAAACTAAAAAGATATCTGCATGTGACCTAAACAGCTCCACAACGCAGCGAGTAACATAATAATTGCTTGACAGAACAAAAGATAATTAAGTTCGTTGCCAACACTTTTAATACTTGACTTTTATATATTTGATTATTTGTTGTTGCAGCTCTATTTGAGATATGGTGACATGAAATATGAACAACCTAGGGGATAACAATTCCAATCAGGTTAAAGAAAGATAAGCATTTTAATGCTATATTTAATCTTTGATTTCAAGAAAAAAGTGTCAAAAATGACACAAAAGAACTAGACAACTTTGCATTAAGATGCTACTATGCCAATGAAATGATGACTTATTTAATAATAGGCATAACTTTTTGCCTTTTTGTCTTTAAAGAAAATCAATAAAAAGGGACATAATAATTGTAAATATACAACAATGCTCTTAGTCCTTGTGACTTTCTGACAAATATGAAAACTGGGTGAGCCCAGGAGCATGTGCTGACAATGTCCTTGAACAGAACAGTGAACAGGCTCACTCAACTGTGAGCCACTTTAGAAAAGAGCATCTGTTAAATGCCTACCACACTGATGGCTTGTAAGATGGATTTTTTTATGCATACTGTGCACCATGGTGATTCAACCATTGAACCATTGAAAAGGAATGACAAAGTTATTCATTACACTGTAAGTGTCTCGAGCATTCACACAGCAAATGTAAATGTGTGTGTTTGTTTACCTGTGGTTACAATCATGTGGGAGTGTGTGAGCTCTGATTCCTTCATGGTCAAGTAATCAGCCATCTGATAAAAGTAGCAACTATTTCTGTATTATCCGCCTACAGGTGGCAAAACAACTTGTAAGGAATCAAAGAAAACAAGACTCGAGGTTGAGGAAAGACTTATGATTATTATCTCTGTGCAAGAGGCACAAAGCCCAGGGCAACTGTTCATTTACATCTTAGCCAGGCATTTGTCAACAATAAGACACATCTCAGACATCTTGACATCAGGAAACCAAAAGAGAAACTGAGCACTGAGACCCCTCACAAACCATGAATTAGCTTCAAAAAATGTAACGCTAAATGTCAAGGATTTCTCTTTGAACCTTTTACTGTCAGAATGTACATACAAAGGATTGCCCCATGGGGAGTTTGTTTTGCACTAAACTAAGAGACATAAAAAAATAGGCATAAAGACATTAAATACCATACAGGACAGCACTTACTAAAGATGAAATGAAAGTCCTTAAAATGACATCTTTAAAACATTAAGTGACGACATGTAATGGATGATAGGTCCAGTGTGGAGCCAAGGGTTTCATTATTATTAAGGGATTAGCCTTTAAAAAAAAAAAGGAGATGCTCAATGATTGTTTTCTATGCAGTGTTATGAACAAGGTAATACTCCACTACTGTAAAAGAATACAAAGTGTACTGTTGTTGCACAGTTCGTACAATACAAGTACCAAAGGTTGGGACAGGTACTGTAGTTAGTTCCTCCTGGGTGGAGAAAAGGAGACTATAAAGGGCAGGATGTGGGAGGTTGTGACATTAAGATGAGGGGCCTTCCCTGCTTCATGTAGCCAGTGGTTATACGGTTTCTACATGACAGTACTGAACATGGAGCTGGGGCGAACCAGATAATTAACTAGACAGGAGCAGCTGCTTTACACCAGACCAACTCTGACTGGCTCTAATACTTATATCTTTGTCTCCCTCTTTCTCTTACACCTGCAAGTGTGAGTGTGTTATCTGTTGTAACAAGTGCTACCGGAATGGTCAATGATTATAGCAAGCATAGTAATGGAGGAGTAAGCTAAACTTTCTGTTTTCACTTGTCTGGAGTTGCTTTGATCCTTTGTTTTAACTTACTATAACAATTCTATGACCCCTCCTTGATTTTATTTATGGAACATAAACACAAAGGCCCAAACATATTTGACGATCTCCTTCAAACTCCACAAAAAGATTATTAACCACTGGGACCAGAAAAACTTCCAACACAAACCTATCAAACTTAGAAAGACTAATAATCCTATACCATCAGCTCATCGTTGCACAATGTTCAACATGTTTCAGGTCTATGCTTTTAAGCAGTGTGAAAGAACTAAGTATAGTAGTAATAATGATTGTTAAAGATTTGAAATTTAACCTGCAATAGTTCATTTAATTTTGTGCCACTAGTGGAAAGTACAGGAAGTCATAGTAAGGCATTCAACTGGAGTCCTATTTCTGACAAACTGTTGAATTTAAGATTCATATTCATTCTCGTATTAACCATGTTTTAGTCTTCAACTCCTGAGACACATTTACTTGATGCTTAACTATGATTAAACGCTATTTGCTAACTTTTTGCTCTCCAATTTGGTGATAAGTGGAAGCTGTTTATAAGGTTGACAAAAGTGTTAATTGTCTCAGGGTTTGTCAATACCGATTTGATCCATTGTAAAGATAAAAACATTGTTACACAGGAATAAAATGGCTGGTTAAAGGAATCCTGATATTATTTGTGGTGATTTGTTGTGTTCCAGACTTAAATAAGATCCTACCTTAATTCTGACCAGGAAATTAATAAATATGAAGGCCTGTACTTGGTTTGGACAAATTGAATCACCACAGTCTAGAAAAATCTCAATTTACACTAGATATACATTCATGCGACTGAATAATTCTCCAACATACACACACAGACTGCAAAAAATGAATCCATGAAAACAGACTTGAATTATATTTTCTCTGACTCTTAATTCAGTGATCCTGGACTGATGTTTTCATGCACTCAAATAAAAGCGTGGATGCACTTTGGTCCTCAAATCAACCTGGCCTGCCCCCCCACTAACAGTAATATGCACAGCTTCACCCAGGGAAAGGATCATTTTACAGTGACGAATCAATTTACTTCACTCCCGGTCTGCTCTCTCCTCCAAAGAGGCAGTAGTTGTATAAAAAGGATTTTCTATAATCCACACATATCTAGATGCCTGCTATCTTCCTATTCCACTCAGTCCCTCAAGCTCCCATGGTGCTACATGAAGAAACGTCCAGTCCCTCTAAATTGCCAAATGATGAACAGCTAAACTAATAAATGGTAATGCATATGCTGTTTCACTTTGGAGTCCCCTATGCATTTGGTTTTGCTATCTGAATGGCATTTAAATTCTCAGAATCTATTTTATTCTGACGTAGTTTTCAGCTGCAATACAATACATAAGCTCAGAAAATATGCTGAAATGTCAGATATGAAATGATTTGATATGTGTCTGCTCTCAAATAAAGAGCTTGCTAGCCATCAATGCCTTATAGATAGAAGCTTAAATGGGACTGCTTATAATCAAAATATTGCCACCAATAGCCTTCAGATTACAGGGATTTTCTAGAAAGGTATTTTGGTGAATATCCATCATTCCAAAACTGTTGGAGAAAAATAACACTGAGTTTTTTTTTTCAAATTGGGAAAAGTCAAAGACAAATTGTTCCATCAAACACTGACCAAAGGGTAAAAGAGGAAAAACTCACCATTTATTTCTCACACAGCAAGCAACAGAATGACAGCAAATTAAACAAAGTGCGATACAAAATATGTTAAAACGGGCTGCCAAACAAAATGAATGGCTGAAATTCAATAGTTTTTAATCAAGTTTGAAATTACATTATTGTGGTTTAAAAAAAGTTTTTGTAATGCTTCATTTTGTATTTCTGCCCCATCTTAAGCTATGGGTTCTTTACATACTCTTTGGATACAAACCTGATTTTATTTTGAAAGATAATAAGAAACTAGTAGTAGAGGTTACACCATTAACTTCACCGCGGAAGAAAAGGATTGCGTTGCGGATCAAAAAGTAAATGAAGACAACTAAAGAGGATGGTAAGAAAGTGAAATGTTTGATGTAACAAGGTAGATATTACTTTTGACTTGTCAACAGAGCCATCTTGGAGATTTTAAAGTGAAATGAGCTGTTCAAAGGTGCAGCCTTTGTAGACATCCCTGTGGCTACAGGGAGAAACTGCAGTGCGGTGGCTTACCAAAGGAGCACATTCAAGGGACAATATTATTATATTATTGATAGCAAGCAATCAATTTTTTTTAAATAAATCATATAAATTAAAATAATGCATTGTTTTCTAACCTAAATCAATAACTAAAATAATAAATGAGTAAGTAAGTAAATCGATAGATAAATAATTATGAAACTTAAAGGTGGCCAAAGAAATGTCGTAATAATGGTGTTGTAAACATGAACAGACAGTATTAAAATCTAAATTACATTTGCGCTCTCTTCCAATACAACAAAATCACAAAATAAATAACCCATTTATACATATGGGACACTAAACTGTGTAAATAAAACTCCAAACTTTGTGAATAATAAGCAGGAAATTGTAGAAATTATAATACTTGTTCACCCTGTTGCTCACATTGTATTGGCTTTAAGTCAGATTTGGAGAGTACTCGTCTGCCTGCAGTGTTGTGGTTCTGATGATAGTGGAAGGTGAAGATGTGGGCTAAAGCAGAGCTGTTAGGAAAACTGTCATCATGGGGACAATAGACCTATAAGTCTCAAACCAATTCTCTCTCAGCATGAGAACAAATCTTCCCCTGCTAGAAAGATGCAGGGAAGAAACGTCAGTTGACAGCCGGAGTGCTCCTAAATGTCTCTGTGCTGGCAGAAGAGAGCAGAATAAAAATCCATGGGCTGTTCTGTTGTGCGAGTTTCAAGCACAGATTGACTCGAGTGTCTCCTTTTAAGGCACTGAGCCTCAGATGTGCACCTGTGCCCAAGCACCGAAACAACAATTCTCTTCTCAGGTCTCGATGACCTTACTAACTGATGAATCTGGAGCAGTCACTTCCAATTTATTGTTATTGATCGTTGAAATGCAGCTTATGATGAAGATCTCATAACAAAAACATCATACTAATTTATGATGACTTTACAAAAAGTTAAGAAACAGGTCTATAACAGTGTAAACCAAAAATAATTTCACAAACAAATGCATGTTAATAAACAGGGGCCTGTTAAAATGCACTACACTTTACTAATTTTAGCCTTTACTAATTTTAGAAGGACACATATTTGTTTTGTTGTTGCATTGTAAGTACTTAATGCATCAAATTTAATATACATAAGTTCTCTAACCTCATAGAAGCTATATTGCAAACTTTCTATTCAAATTTGACCGTGATTATCCCTCCATATAACAATTATCTATAATACTTTTCCTCATTTATGGTCTCAGGGGCTGGGTCTGATCCTAGCTTTCATAGGGCAAGAGAAGGGGTACTTACTTGACTGGTTGTGCAAGGTTAATGATCACCTAATTTAAACAATACTTTTTTCTTTTTTTTTACCTTGGAACTCCCTAAAATTGCTCCTTTCCCCAAATGAAGCTGTAAAAAAATGTAATTGTCAATTTTGATCAGGTTCAAATTTGCAAGATTACTTTTCAGCACACTTTGTTTTCTCTGCCAACACGAGAAGAGTGAAATAAAGGTCAGGGTTGGTTTAAATCTAGACAAATCTAAGGGTGGAAAAACAATTGGTTTTTATAAATGGCTGGGTTAAAGGATATCAAAACAAGAGGGTGGTGACGGTGTCAAGAGTATGTCAAAACAGCTGAAAATAAAAGTCATACTCTTAATCAAATGAAACCACTGACCTTTTCATGATGTGCCCTAATTTGCAAAGGAAATATGCTCTTATGCCATTTCACCTTAAATTTCAGACTATCCATCCAAAAAAAACGAAGGGATAAGAGCTGAGTCCCAGGGAGAGCAACACCGTGTAAGCAAAGCGCCATGCACGAAAGAATAAGTTCATTGAAAGCCAGAACAGTGAAAACATGTGGAGAAAAACACTATTCAGACACACTTAATCACCCTCTTCCTGTTGAAACCACTAATAACATTTAAGACACTTGCACGGTAAGAAACCCACCCAAGTCTACCCTAAGAAGGAAGGAACCCGACATCCAAAGTGTGATTACTTAGACATTCATGTGTGCAGTAGCATAAAGAGCAACCCTCATTCTATTAGCACACAGGTTTATTCTAATGGAAATGTAAACACAGATTTTAAAAGTCAGAGTTTTACCATAAAGTCTCTAAAGAAGCATCACTGCCTTATTATACAAACTATGACTTTATACCTTACTTTTTTTTTTTTTTTTTTTTAAATGGGGTTATTGGGACTGTTTTTCAGAACACAATATGGTAACATTAATGACATTGACTGTTTAAAATAAAGCCTGTGGGTTATGTAATGTAATTGTGACACTGCTTTATGAACTACAAGTGAGAGTTACAAGTCATTTGCATTAGAAACAGGATTATTTGTGTACAATACTAACTTGTGTAGTTAGAAGAAATAAGTTCAATAAACCTATTTATTTCCTTCTAAAATACATCAACACCTGCAGATATGTTACAGCTGTGCACAACATCAAGCATATCTAAAAATCCCCAAAAGATTTTTTTTTGTAATATCCAATATATAATTTAAGCATTACACCATACAATCTGTAGATGATATAGCCTTTCCTTCAAATAACTCATTAATTGGATGTAATGGATAGGTATTTGCATCAATAACAACTTATTAGAGACTGTAAACCAGAACAAATTGCCACATTATACACTTTCTTAGCCATTGTCTTTACCTCAAATGTCAAGCTTGTTTTTTATTATTTAAGAGGTTCAAATGTGGTCCACATAAATCATTGGTAAAATGATACTAAATGAGTGGACCATGATTTGTAAAATGCATCATTTGTGCTCACTCCCTGTGAAACCACCACCTCACATGCAGCCATGTTGGGAAGGACCCAGCTCCCCATGTGATACAGCCCCTCTGAGAGTCCTTGTATTTATATCCGTTGTCAGTGCAGAGCTGGAGAGACTTGCTGGCTCATAAATCTGGACATGCTTAGCTAGCACAAATTTCCCCCTCATTAGAGCTCCACACCCTGTGGAGGGAACTGAATTACACACCAGTGTAAAAGTTATGCCAATCTACCGGGAGTAGGAGGACTGTTCACACGTTTGACACCTATTGCAAAACTACAATTTTATGTAATTTAAATACAAAATATTTTATAATTGATGATTCAATTATCTTAGGTAAACATAGGTTAACCTATGATTGAACTGCATCCAATATATTTTACCTCTGGTATTTGTCTGAAGCCTTCTAAACACATTTAAGGGTTGTGAAATATTCATATCAGTATAATGTTCACATTATCACACCCTCTTTTCGATTTATCCAGCACAAATGTTGCCCTGTGGGTGGATACACCTCATCTTTGAAGCCAAAACCAGAGCCAAAGGGTGGTCTGGTAGAAAATAGGCTCAATCTGTCTCCCCCTCTCCACCTCCCACACCAAGCCGTAGCCCTTCACTCAAGCTTCACTCTCTTCTCTCGGGGGAAACATGTATGTCAGAGACAGCAGGTGTGAAGTGAGATTAGAAAGCGCAGGAAGAGGAGGAGGTGAGGGAGGATGATAATGGGAAGGGAAGTGAGGAAACACACAAGGATAGTGTTGATGGTGTATATGCTGTCGTCTCACTTTGTATGCAAGTAAGTTGTGTTTAACTCTAGTCAGTATGCTTGTGCAGCAGCTGTGCACATATACTGCTAATAGCTTTTGTTTCTCCTCAGAGAATGTCAGTCATCAGACCCATATGATGGACAGCTTGGTGGCTGGCACCAGTAGATGAAGAAAGCTCCAAGGCCATCCACTCCTCAGAGAAGCAATTATCTCCCAGCCTCAGCCCTACACCATGGGCCTGCATGAGAATGAGCCCAGGGCCATGCCTCAGTGTCTGGCATCCTCTCTTTGGAGATGCAGACCACATACACAAGCACATACAACACAGAGAGTGACTAATGCACACCCTGGCTTACACATACAAACGAGGAGGGCAGACACACTAAACGGTACTAGTGCTGGCTTCCAATGTTGCAGTTTCCTGAAATATACCTGATGAAATTGGGCAATATGGAGCAATAGGATGTCAGAACAGGGTTACAGGGGAGGCCTGGGGCTAGAGTTGAAGCAAAATAAATTGACAGGTAAGGCCCCATAGCCAAGAGCAAGACCAGGTAGGCACTTTTGCATCAGCCCACGGGTAAAATAAATGCAAATACCTGTATCATGTAAGTTTTGACAGCTGAGAGTAGCCTAATTAGCATTGTCTGGTTGTTGGAATAACTTGCCTGTAGCAGCTCAATAAGGGTTAGGGTCTTGTCTCCTAAACATTTTTTTATTGAAGCAACAAGAAACCAAGACTCTAGTTTGCTTCTGCCTATGTCTTCTTTTCAGTACTTAATATATGACTGTTGACTTTTTGGACTGTCTGTAATGTTCAAAATTATGGTATTATGTATGATGGCTGAATAAAATACTCATATCACATATTCATAGTTTAAACGCCCAATATCCAATTAGACCAACTTCAAGCTAATGGAGAATGAAACATTCATGTACATTTAAGGCATTCCAAAGCGTTGAATTAAAAGAAAATCCAAGCAGCAATAGCTTCCCACCATAATTAAAGAAGCAATTCAGTAATATACAAATGTAATTTCTTGGAGACAGATTTTTAATAAGCAGAGAACTTGATGCCTGTTTTATGGATTTGAAACACAGCATACACTCTAACTAAGTACTGCTTAGTGACAACTCAAAGAACAATATTCTTAATGATAACATTTTGGGATAATTTGCTGCCTAAATCAACAACTATATCGGCATAATTTCCAACAATACATTTTAAACTTTTCTTTTTTCATTTTTGATTATACACAACGTGAGATAAATCATGTTTGCCTGGTTTGGCATGAACAGCAGGCACATACTGAACACATCAACAAACATAAAACTACAGTCAATATTAGCTTGTTTGTTTATTTGCTTGCCTAGCCCATCACTTACATTGGTGTTTTGTGTCTGTGCCCAGAACAAACAGTATTTCGAGAGAAAGCTTCTCAACCAGCTGAAGATGCTTGTACTTCCTGCCCATTTCTCCTGAGATAAAACTGCAAACATTTTCACAGCTGCTCTTTTCTATTCCTCCCAACTAATATTGAACAACAGCATCTTTTGGTGCTATAATTCTTCCTAAGATGTGAATGAAAGTAGGTGTATAAGACTAGTAGGATACCATTACATCGAAAATGGTCAATAATAATAATATTAATGAAAGTGTCCATTTGATTACTGTTTATTCCTTTTTTACCCATCCAATCGGCAATCTAAAAATTATGCGTGAGCATCTGTAATTACAAATGAAAGATAATGAAATTAATTTATACCAATAATCATAACCATGATACATTTTTTTATGCTAAGACAGTACTTGTTAATATTCAAGTCTTTAATTTAGCTTAACAGATACTGAACCTGTTAAACCAATACTGATATCAGTATCAAGTTTTGAGAGACTATTTCTCTTGTAAACATAAACAAATTAACATTGTTAAACATTTAAAATAAGGTTCCCATTTTTATTAAGAATTGTCACCAAGATATTTAAAAGTTGAAGAGCATGTCAATTTTCTCCAGTAGAAAAAACAGTCCAAAATATTCTTCAACATGTATATTTGGTATTTATTTACTTGACTTTCTTGCTATCATTAACTTCCCATATGTTGACAGTGAAAACTTGTGATAATCCAGTATTACAAAGGCATTTACCCATAGAGCTCATTCAGCTTTAAAGAATCCACACCTTTTTTCAACCAACCAAAGAATGAAACCCTACGAGCAAAACCCATAAAGAGGTTTAGGTTACTTTTTAGTGTTAGCCATCTTAAATATAAGCTTATAGTAACAATACAAATATAATAAGTAGTTCATAGGCATTACAGATCTGTCAACTGGATGATGTGTTTTTACTGAAGACAGATCTAAAGATCTCAACCCTACCACACTTCTAGTGAGTCAAGTAATGAAAAACAAGGATTTCTTTTTGCATAAGCCCACTTATTATTTTTCCCTTCTTATTGTCCTTTTAATTATCTGTATTAATGAGATCTACCACTGAATGTGTATGTATTGATTTGTGACATTTTTTATGAAGGGGCAATGCCAGTACTCACAATCTAGCTTCCAAGTAAACCATTTCCTCTACAACCTGATGTCTGACTCGCTGCTAAACAAAGTAATCTTCAGGGATGTGTACACAAAGCCATTTTTTATGTTTCTCACAGCAAATTACGAGAGGACATAAGTTACCATACATAGAAACAGCAATCAGAGATTATTTAACTCTGCTGATGTACTGATGGTCAGTGAACTTGTTGCATAAAAACCTCCAACAGTAGTGCGGAAGCAGCAAAAAGAGCTCTTGTCTAAAAAGAAAAGCAGAAGCCTGAGTTCTGTTTATATAGACTACCATGTGACTTCTACGAACAGACAGTTGGCAGAATAAATTGACTTTTCAACAAAGCAAAGATGTCAGCTTTTTTTTTGTATTAAGCGTATTAGCACAGGGTTGTACTGTAATGATGGAGATGCTCAACAGCTGCATTTGATTTGAAGTGTAAGGCAAAATAGACACAGCAGAGATAATAGCAAGAATGTATTATGAACACTGACTGCAGCAGAAAAAAACAGCTAATAGAAAACTGGTATGTCTTTCTTTGACAAACAAGGAAGCACATGCGGCCAGAATGAGCCCAAATTCCTTTCTCTTTGTTTTTCCTTCCCCTTTCTCCTTGTCTCCTGCAACTTTATTGTTGCTTCTGTGTACTGTGTAGACAAAGCTGACACAGAGACGACACTTAGTACACAGATACACACATAGCAACTCCTGCTTCTCTGTGTGCTTTGCTAATATTTACACTGCCAGGCCGTACACTGCCACTATTGAGTTTGGCCATTCAAAACAATGTTTGACTAGCATTAGAACAACAGTGAGGGAACACAGTCTGGTCAGTAAGGCCAGTGCCCCTCAGGTTGTGCCCGAGATAGAAAAGGGAAAGACTGAATGTGTGGACTGATGAGATCTTTTCACACTGGTTAAAGATTTAGTGAGTCAGTGTTTTTGTGTTATTGGTTTTTCTTTGTTACAGCCTTTTGTGTGTGTGGAGATGTGTGGATTGAGTAATGTTATATGTGGATATCGCGCCTGACATTTGCTTTGTTTTTATCTCGTCAACAGCAAAACAAAGGCCTACAAAAAAAAAAGACAGAATGATCAGTAACTATCATATATGTTATCTCAGGTGTTTTTCAATGTAAAGACTACTGCAGACTCCATAGTTCATAAGGAAAAGAGCTGATCTATTTCAAAGAAAATCAGTGATTGAGTGGAGCAGGTCCTCTGACTGGAACAGTTCGTTTCATTGGAATAACCTGATCTAAGAGGAATTGCTTTGGCTTTGTGAAACATTAGCCTGAGTTTGTGTTAGGTCAGGTTAAGTGTTCACTCTGCTTGATAGCCTACAGTTGGAGTTCGCTGTTCATAGGTCTGCCATTATCATCACTAGAGCAGGTCATAAAAGCTTACAAACTGGTTAATCAGTGTCTAAAGCTTCAGTGTCTGCTGTGTCAACATGCTAAAACAAAGAAACCAGCAGATTTTTCTAAAGTAATCACCACACAAAATTAATAACAAAAGCTGAGATGGATTTTAAAAGTCGCACTGAAAACTACAGATGGATCAAAGGATTATGACCCTGTGTTTTTAAATAGAGATGTGAGTAGCAGAGGTGGGGGTGGGGCAGGACAGGTACTCAACATCAGCTGCCAATGTAAGCAGCTTTCATGGTAGGTACTGCCATCTCCTGGTGATGTATATCCAGAATTCTGTACAGTTTTCATTAACTGTTTGTTTGTTTTTTTAATAAGATTTATTGAAATGGAATATAAAAACTTACATTTTTATATAAATATGGTTTGGATGTTTGTTGTTATAGACAGACTATTGCTAAAACACTGGTCTTTAATATATCCTACAGTGTTAGGCAATAACATAGGTTTCTTTAAAAATCTATGTCAATGTATACAATTGTTACACTGTTAAAAAAATATGTTTTTTGCTTAGAGTTTAGAATAAAGGCATGGACACATCTCAAAAGACAGCTGGAACTTACAATATTAATGAGTGTATGTGTTTATTCCACCCATTCTTGTGAATCAGAACTTTATTATCACTCAGTTTAAAAGAAAAGCATGGAATACAAAAGCCCAATTTAAACAACTGACTATTTTAAAGTTTGCCAATTTCTGGAGATAACTGTGTTCCCTAAAATGGAGGTACAGACAAAAACACAGCAGTTAAAGGGTTAAAATAAGGTGTAGGAGTACTGAAAGGGTTTTGAATGGCTTAAACTACACTCTATAAAAGCATCTGAATCCTTATTTACAAACTTGGACCAGGAATTGAAGCATTTAAACAAACATTTAAAAAAGTAACAGGTAGGTGAACTATCAGTGGATATCTAGTCTTGAAAGCAATTGTAGTACGAGTTGAAAGGTAAGCTTCTCCACACCTAGATCACCTCAGATGTTTTTTGTTATCATTTAGATATGAAAAACTAAAATAACAATGCAACAATTTCCCTGACTGCTTCTAAAAGAGCATTTAGGGTCACCTGAACCTTGATGGGTTTTGTCAGGTGTGCTTTTGAAAAGTTCAGATCAGCTTTCCTCTGATCCCTTAGCAATGGGATTCTTTTTTATTATCATGTAGCCCTTTTTTCTCAGTGCTGGCAGCACATGGTCTCCGTTAAAACAGTGCCTGAAGGTCAGCTACTGCTTGGCAGGTGACTGAGGTACTGTCTCCGGTATTTCAGAAACATTTGATCCTTGACCAAATTCTTTCTTCTTGCAGCCCCACTCTAAGAATTAAACTACTGTGCCATCGGCCATCACAGTAACAACATTTTTCTTCTGTAAACATCAACACAGAGTTCTATGAAGGGTAAGCCTTGATTAAGTCCACATTTTCTTTTCCACACCCATTACACAGTGGCTAATAATATGTTTTTGTATTTACAATCAGAACAGTTGTTTTTAATATTGTGAGAAGACTATGTGCACCTGTGAAATTCTAAGAATTTGAATAATGATTTCATTTTCTCAGTGAAATAACTTATTAAGGATTCTTTGCAAAAAAGTGAATGGCTTTTTGTGAAGGCCCTGTGGACAGAGAAAAAAGCAAAAGTGGCAAGGGTTAAGGGACGGCTGATAACACTGTCAAAAAATTTAATGCTTCAGCAAATATAGGTGATGGATGGAAGATATGTGTACGGGAACAAGAAACAGAAACCTCAACTTCAGTCAATATTATTTTGAATAAACTCAAACAGCTGAGTAGTAATTAAGTTATACGAATTAAATACAATTTAGGATGACACATTCATTTAAAAGAAAATCCCAGTTTGTCATTGGGCTTTCTGAGAACTGTTGCTCCTTACTTAGTGGAGGTTCAGATGAAAACGGCTCTTTTCTCCTCCCCAACGATGTTAAAACAAGCACCTGATATGACTGAGTGCTTAAAGGGGGGGTATGTAACTTTCAAAAATACTGCGTTTGTAGTGATACCGCATGGCCATTAGGCTGAGAGCAGGAGTGTGTGATGAGTTTGTCCGCCTTTGAGAGCTCCTAGGGCAGATAGAAGTGTGTGGAAGGCGGCATTCGGCTGTGCAGGTGAAGACCGGGAGTGTGTGATGAGTTTGTACTGTTGATCTCTGTAAGCGGAGCGGAGTGAGGAGGGCATTGAGAAGGTGCATAAAATGTCACTTCCTGGAGCTTTCGCAGAAAATACGATCCGGGGAAAAATTGTATACAGGCAACACAGACAGACAGTGAACATCTACTTTTTCACATCAGTTAACCGTTCGCTTATTAATGGGCGATAAAAAACGATTTATACATGTAAAAAGTTACATATAGAACCTTTAAGAACTAAATTGCTTCCTCGTTAAAGCAATTTCACATCAGTTTGAGGAGCTACTTGTACTTTTTTTCTCAAATGAAAACACATTTAAAAAGGGCTCTCATCTAAAATACAAAGGAAGCTATTTATGTAGCTTTCAATGGAATAAGAACTACAAGAATCAATGTCAATATATATTTTAAAATCCAATTGTAAATGTGGTATAAGAAAAAGTAGCAAGTTACATGAAAGCCATGTCATTGTCAATAACTATTAATAGGGGTTATTGTGTGATATCTACCGATCCAATTCAATGTGACAATGTAGGCTTTGTTAAAAAAAAAAAAGCTTCCATAAAACTCTGCAGAAAAAAAGGCTAAGTATGCTATTTTCTTGTAACCAGTGTGAGCTCAGTTAAAAAGGAAAGCAATTATGTTTCTTTTGAAAAGCCACTTGGACAGCTCTTGTGGCAGCATGTGAGTAGCCCCACTCATACATGACTCATTTCTACTCATTTTCATCCAGAGACTGAAAATGCACCACACTCTGCTGCTCCTGCCAGCTCTTGGTACAATTATTCACAGACTTCTTCACACACTTATCTTCTCCATCTGAGGTCAACATAGGCCCTAATATGCACATTCTTTTTTTGAATTCAGCATCTTGAAAGAGTCTAGTGCATTTCATCAAAAATCGTTTGTTTTTGTTCAGGGTCAGGATATTAGTATGTAAATCAAAGATCATTGTCTTTGACAAAGAAAAAAACAGTCTCATAGATGGATGCCGTGCCTGTCTCTTTGCTCCATGCAGAAGTAGTTATGTACAAAAGTAGAGAAATCCATATAAGAATTTTGTCTACCAAGATAAACACCATGATTAACTTCATGTATATGTAATAATTTTATTGTCATACTAAACAGTATCCCCCTATTCTTGCCAAAACACAGCATTACTGCACTGGCTACAACAGAAAAACTAGAACTATTCAAATATCAAAATTATATGCCTCATCAACAGTTTCTACATATAAATGCAGATATTTATTAATTATTGATCATCGAGTAAAAATAATGAATTTAATCACAGTTCTTCCTATTGTTAGCATGGTACAACAAAATGAGATTAAATTGATGTCAATCACTGAAGTTGATATTGAGCAAGCCGAGCCCATTCACATGTTTATATTTTTCTCAACTGCTATTCTGCAACAGTTTGTAATGATGTTTACAACAGATTATATAGATTGAAAGTATTGGTGGTTTTGTTGGGTGATGAGACACTTTCAAGGAAAAACAATTAGCATGTCCAGAAACCTACAATTTCTCTTTTTATTCATCTAACACAAGCCCTTGTACATTTACAGTATTACAGCCCTTATTACATTTACAGAAAATGTAAATGAAATAAGAGCAACGTACAGAGGGCTTTATTTGTAGCAGCTGTTTCAGATTGTGAAGTAAACCCTTATCATCAGTTATGGCAGTTATTATCTTTGCCAAATGACTTACGAGCCAATCAAACCTCAAAGATGTTCGATAATAAACTGGAGAGGAAAGCAAACAGCATTAAAACCAGATTTCTTCTGAATGTTGGATATTCAAAGCCTTTCAATAATACTGCCCTCGTGTATATCAGTTTAACATTAATTAACTAAACAACTACAGGGAAGGCAACTTTCCTTTATGAAATGAGAAATAGTTGAGTAACTATATGGTTATATAGATACTTGCATTTTTCATTAGCCTTTAAGAGGCTAATAGAGAGTCACAACGCAAACAGAGTTAATTAACGTGAGCTGTTTTTATCAGCTACAGCTTTGCTTTTGGAGGATAAGAATAGGATTGTAACATCATCAATGTGGTCTCTGCTTGATTCTGTATGTTTCAGTGGAGTCTCATCACTGCAGTGAAAAGTCTATGTTGATGTGCCTTGCATTCCCATTTCCAACATCACTTTCCTTTTAATCCCTAGAAAGACCTACCCAGAGTGAATTCAAATGTGATGTTTCTCCTTTGTGTGGCTGGTATTTTTTTCAATGAAATGTTATACTTTCACAACATAATTATTACTGTCATGATTACCACTTAAGATACAAAAACAATTCTGTCACTTTTGCAACCTTAAGATAGTAGCAAATTGTTAACTTGGCATTTGTTTTTAAAAGCTAATTCGGGCCTTGCGACATTTAGCACATAGCCCTTATCTAGTTCCTCAATATCAAGCACAGTACCATACTGTCGCAAAAAAAAGAAGAGAGGACTGAGGAGTGGGGATATTTGCCATAATTCTGGGTCGCATATAAACCCAGCTCCGTGGGTGCAGCGTGACATAAAAGTAGAAACTGTAGGAGCTAGTGCTTTGTGCAGTGAAGCAGATGGTTAACTTGCATTAATAATGTCCAGAGATGTAAAATCAGGACATGACTTTTGAATTATTTTGTAGTGGTGTATGGACTTCACAGCAGCAAAGTTAAAAGCTTGAAAATCTAAAAGTAAAAAGAGACTGGGATTTTACAGCATGCTAAAAAAGAGTGAGAAAGACATTGAAAACCATGCACACTAGACCTTAATGAGTGTGGGTGGATGGAGATCAGTCTCAACATTGTCATCACAAAGACAACCACAGCCAATAAAAAGTCAGCCCGGGATTCACAGCGCTTTAGCAAAACCACACCACTGACAGCTGCAGAAACTGAGGGCTGTGCCAGGAACACAAGGAAAACATCCAACCCACTTTGGCTGAGAGTGTTTATCCCTCAACAATGCCTTCCAATATTTTTTGTGGATGCAAAAACCCAGAGCTTTCATTGTTTTTGGCAGGGACCTTCATGTCCTGGTTGGTGTTGACGAGGAACCAGCTTAACGGTAATCACTTGCAAATGTATTTATCTTTTATAGCCCATGATTGTACAGTTTTCCTCCAAGGCTAGGCCGTAGAGTGGGAGTTAGGGCCTTTGTTTGGGATTCCTAAAGGACAATTGATTTTACTTCCACCTTATCTGTTTATGTTTTTAAATGGTTGAAAAAGGGGTAACAATGCAAGTGACCCAGTGTATTAGAAAAAGCTATTTTAAACATCCGTGTGCTTTTGAGCCAGAGAGTCATTACATAAAGACGGAGCAATGGGATGACAAATGAGGCCTCTAAGTGAAACAAAGCCAGCTTAGCGCATCTCTGTTCTCAGTATAGATACAGGGAGGATCTTGTTATTTGTATAAAGGCTAAGGCCTCCTGTAATCTATTTATAGTATTTGTTAACAATATGTTTATGCTTTAGCAGATTGTAGCCTTGCTCAGCAGTGGCATTCCTGAATAGGATTTCACACAGTCAAATTCCAAGTAACGGATATGATATTATGACTGTGCCACAAGCGGACGCCTTTAAGAGAAGCTTCTATTTCATAATGTTACCAATATGGTAGTGTATGAACCGCAGCACATTCAGTAAGGTGGAGATCATGGACACAGCAGGGATGTGCATAAATCCAAGGGTGGAAAATATTGTCTAGGGTTTACCTTCCAACTGCTTTGCTCTGAGCTTTGGCTGATGTTTATTTACAAAGGAGATGAAAGAGAAAAGAAAAAATAATTCAGTAAAGAGGTGGTGTTTTTCAAGAGGCTATTATTCCGTATAAGACATTCTTCCACAGGCCTAACATACAGCACAATGTTCCACTGGTGAAAGCCATGCAAGTTGCTCTGAGAGGCTGCAACACATTGATAACTTGATCTAAATGCACGCTAACAGGCTCACAATGACAAGCTAATACTAACATTTAGCAGGTATCATGTGTACAGTGGTTACAGACAGCTGTAATAAGTTGGGCTTTCACACTTGCAGACATCTCCCAAAAAACTCAAGATATTTCCCGGAGGAAAAGTGCATATGTGAAAACGGCTTAAATGTTTTTAGCTTGTTAACGTTTGCTTATCAACACTTGTAAAGTACACAATCGGACAGGTCTCAAACAAAGGCGATGTTAACCGCTTGTGCATTATGGGTCCATTAATTTACTGTGGTGACTAGTGGGCAAAAGAACCTAACATAATCTGGTTTACTCCTCCTTTTAGAGTATACACTTAAGACTTCACCTCAAACTGGGGAGGAGTGGAAAAACCCATGACACAGATATAGGAAATTACTTTCAGTGCACTGTTTCCTTTTCAAACTGTCTCTGACAGAGCTCTAATTGCAGGAGCTTATCTGCATCCCAATGTCTCCCGATTCCAAGACATTAGCTCCCAGACAGTTGTAGTTCTGACATATTAAGATGTAGCGCAAGAAGCTATGCTCTGGGCACCAGACGATGTGCAGCTAATGCACTTTGCTAATGTATTATTAAAAAAGTGGCATTGCTAATTGAGTTTTAATGTCAGTGGCCACTCTCCCATGTGTCTGACCAAGCTCAGGGGAAAGTTTGGATGTTGATAGATTATATGTGGCCACTGGTGACAGCTCCAAAGGTCAAAGGCAATACTGGGGCAACAACCACGACCCAAGATGCTATGAAAAGCAAACCTGCCTGCTTTACTTACATCTATAAACATTTTACTCGTTTTTAAAAAGTCAGAAATTATTAAGCAAGCATTCCACTTGATGAAACAAAATGTGTGTGATGAATAAAAGCATTAACTGTGCATGAATGAAGCTTTTATTTTGTTTTTTACTCAGCATGTGGGACAATGCAGGCTTCAGTAGATCTGAAAGATCAAAACCTAAAATCTGAAAGCTAAATATAACACTACTGCAAAGAGGAATCTGGTGAAAGTTTGCACACTGAACTAAATCCGATAAGAAATAGCAATGTATGTAACTTGGAATTTGAATATGCTCCCTGAATAAACAAGAAGAAATTAGCATTTTAAACAGCAGCACATTATGCACTGCAGCTTTGTGGAAATCATTAGTTACACACTTCCTTGCAATTATTCTGCAAGTTCAACCCACACATTGTCTATGATAGGAAGGCACAGAGAACGGCTCTAGTCTTTATGAGAATCACTCACCCAGAGCACAAGATAAAGCCGAGCAATAACTTATTTCAAAAAATCCCAACCGGCTAATTAACAATGTGAATTCAACCAGAAAGTCAGTATTCCTCTGACGAGTTTAATTGCATTGATGTGTGAGCCACAATTTAACGACTCAAATAGAGAGCTGCTTTGGCTGCCATAAATGAAGGTATTTCCTCACCTCAAAGACTAGACTGGATTTTTTTTTCTTGTTGTAGCATAATCGAGTTTAGCTTTACCTGAGCTCATTTGATGATTTAATAGACTTAAATGAGTTTTCCTCCCAAGGTTAATTATGAAGCACTGAATTAAATTTGCCACTGTGTGATTGCTTATTTATAAAAATGTCTTCAGTTCTGCTTGGAGGTAATGTGATTATTGGATTGAACTAAATTCGTGCCACATCATGTTGTGTGTTTCAGCTTGATGATGAGTTTGAAGGGTCACTGAAAATGATCATCCTACTTGGCTATAACAAGCAATGCATGTTGATCAAACAAAACTCTGGGTACTTCAACTACAATTAACTTACACTGAGTAAAATGTAATTTGCACAAAGTTTCACAACATAAAAATACACCATAGAACATATAGACAAATAGATTCAATCAAATAAATAAATGGTAAAAGCATCATCCTTGGAATTATTGAAAACCAAGGTTATAAATAAGAGTTCTTGGTTTGATGATCTTATAGGTATAGGGTTGGAATACTAATGCAACAGATGTAAACACATGGGCCTTTTATCTGACAAACATGATTTAAAGAACCGTTTGTACTTTACAGTGATACACCAGGACAGCGTTAAATGTTCAAATCAACTCAATTCATTTATTTTTCCCTCATTGTTCTGCTGTTTGCTTAATAAGACCTACGATTTAGGCATATGCCTGGATGATTTTACAGAGTGTATCAATCAATCAATCAATCAATCAATCAAAACTTTACTACAAACTTAGGGTCCAGATAAGACAATACAGAAGACATAAAATACAATACAAAATACAAAGCACAGTGAAGCAGTCCATCTAAAATTAGGTGTATTTCTTCCCTCCCTCCTTCTCTAACAATTTCTATGTAAACTAAACAGACCCTACCCATATCAATAGGACAAACTTTTTGAAATCTATGAGTTTTATCCAACCTCTCACATTGTGAAGCACTGCTCAGAAAGGCCAATGCAGTGCAGAGAACAAGTGATTATTTTATGGTGCAGCTCATCAAACACAGCATGGTCACAAAGCAGAGCACTTGATATCTCAGACAAGTGGGTTTTAATGGCTGTCAGTGCTTGACCTTCTCTACGGGGCCTACATGTTAGTCACTCTCCAACAATTTCAAATTGAAACAGAGTCGTAGTGACTCCTGAATGTGTGCGTGGAAAGCAGAGGAAAAGCATGCATAAAAGAGGGAAAAGAGATTGTGTCTCTTCAGTCTTGGACTGGGTGTCCCCAAATGGGTGACAGTATGACTGTGTCTGATTACATCTGTGTCTACAGACCATCCCACCGAGGGGTTTGTCTGAAGGCCACCTTGGCTGTGGCCAGCCTGAGTTCTGATGCTTCTGGCTATCAAGGATATATGTGTTGCTGACATGGAGTATGATGGAAACAGTTAGAGTTATAATAGCAAAGCAGCAGGTGGAAATATATGCCTTCTACTTTTTGAAATATGAATGTAATTCCTCTGGGTTGAAACAAGCTACTGTAACATCCTTGCATCAGTCTGTGAGGGACATAACCTTTATCATTTTGCACAACAGTGCAAAGAAAATACTGCATAATATTGAAGATGTTTTGCATTACAGAAAATCAATGATGCCCTCCCATTAATTGTTCAGTGCCATTAAAATCCTACTGCCATTCGCTTCTCATAATCACTCAACAAACTCACACATACATCCTGTACGACCTGCAATTATCCCCATCCTCCTTATGGCCACCCTGACGTTCATAAGTGAATCTATTGACGATTACAATTATGGAGAGTGACTGAGCTCATCCCTCAAGTTCCAGCGCACATACAGCAGGTTCTGTAAATGGAACAATTAAGATAATTGACTGTACAGGCCCCATTAACAAAGCCTGCTTTTGGCTTGGAGCTGCGATTGGATTAATTCTCATAATGGGAAAGCCCTTGTTCTTTCATTGTTCTCCATTTGCCCTCTTCATTCCTGGAGTCATTCAAATCCTGTGAGTAGGGTTTCATGTTGGGCTGAGATCACAGGGTTTTTATTGGACAAGATGACACATACGATGCTCATTGTCAAAACAAAATATGGTAATTATATACTCACCAGCTATGGCAAAAAATTCTGAGCATCACATAATTTGCTGAATTTGTAGAGAGTGGCAATATTAGCTGTTGAAGCCTGAAAATGTGTATAGAATGATAATGTTAGTGTTTAATCAGATTAAATCAGCATCAGACTAATCAAAAATGTCACATTGTAATTTATAAATGCTTCAATGACTATTTTTAAAACAGTCTAATAAATAGAAGTTTTTTATCAGCCTTAAATTTGGGTTAAAAAATAATCTCAAGGCAAAGTTATGTGCATCCTGTTGTTATACTCATCTAACAAAACAGTCAATCATGGCGAGTGTTGGAGGGAGGTCATTATCTAAGTAACATGAACTGTGTATGAGTTTTAGTTGTATTCCAACTGTAGGGGAACTAAGTCGCTCAAGCTAGCTCCTATATATTTCTTTTCAGTGCAAGACAGAGAGTATTTAGTTACAAGCACACACACACACACACACACACACACACACACACACACACACACACACACACACACACACACACACACACACACACACACACACACACACACACACACACACACACACACACACACACACACACACACACACACACACACACACACACACACACACACACACACACACACACACACTATGGGTATCTGTGTATGTTAGACCACCCACAATAAATGCATGGTAGTATAACAGTCCTATATCTTTCTGTAGCACTGCCGCTCTAGGCTTGGCACACATCCCTCTTGTAAGAAGGTTAGAAGCAAAGCTTCTGCTATTAAATTTTCCTTTTCTGCTGGTGTTATTCTACAGAACACCAGGCTCTCTTATCCGCAGTCAGTGCCTGTCCAATTCATTCAAGAATGATATGCATTCCTGAACCGCTTACAGCTAGCCGCACTCCAACAGCTCATGGCCAAGAAGGACAGGTTGCACTGCCAAAGAAAAGAAGGCTAGTAAAGTGGCTGTATTATTGGACTCAGGTTGAGTAAAAAAAAAATGACAAACAAGCCATAAAAGACACAATACCACAGAAACAAATTATGAAACATATTACTTGGCAGAGAGACAGCTATAACTATTTTCTTTTTGAGGAATGAGAGTGCACAGCTGCTCCAGGTTTGTCCTATAACTGACCATCTGCAGAAAGAGCCCCTTCTTGATGTCTGTAACAGAAGACAAACCAAATACCTTCTGAGTCTACACAAGCCTGATCCCTCCCCTGCAGTTGAAAAAACAAATAAACATGGGCTCACGCTAGGCAGACTTGGCAAATCCACTCAGGAATTTCAAATACTCTTGACTTTATTTTCCATGAGGTCTTTGGAGCAACCTTTGCAATCAAAGATGTCAATTTTGCTTGGAAAGAGAAAAATATCAGGTAAATATTTTCAGGGAAACTGTTCATATTTGAAATGGAATGGCTTCCCTCGCCCCCTACACTGCATTTTCCACAGTGTACTCACGCAAACACAGACTTTTGTTCTGACCATAACCACCTTCAGTTGAAGTCCAGTCTTTTGGACCGAGCAGTGCTTCTCCTCTGCTACAAGACCCACTTACATACTTGTTTGTTTTTCCCATGCCCACTTTAAACCCCCACCCCAACTGAAAAGGGCTGTGTGTCTTGGAGGACAGAGAAGGTAGGAAAATGTCAACAAACGGTCATTTACATCAGCATGAAAACAAACAAAACTAATAGAAAGGAGCTGCTAAGAGGTCCAAGCCTTTTTTTTTTGTACCAGAAATCCTTCTCATGTGGCTTCAGGCAGCCTGCCAGCCAAATCTAATATGGATTTATATACAAAGAAAGTGCTTAGTTTAACATAATGAATATTTAATCATGCATGGACCCTGTAAAGCAATTTTGCAGAAATAATTGAAAGCAGACTTTGTCTCGAGGCTTGGAAAAAAAGCAACAGCTAAACTGTTGACCCAAAGGAGCCCAAAAATCTCACGCTGGATTAAATGTTTACACTGCTGGCATACACTCTGATAAATGAGGTTAGGAATCCGGGATGGAATCAACCGGTGTTAAGTCTGCTGATTCTGTCAGGGCGAGGGAACACACAGACGCCTGGCTGTGCACATTACACATGCATTTGTTGGGCGGCTCTATCCCAGCTGTCTAACACTTTGACTATTTAACTCTGAAACTGTCGGGCGGTGTGCCTAGAGTTAGAAAATGAGTAAGATAAGGGCTTCAAAAGCACCTGTGTCTAATTCAAATTAACTGTTGGGTTTATTAAAGATGGCTTAACCCATTCTGTTTTTTGTGCTTTCCTCTTATACCTTGTGCTTCCTACTTCACACATTAAGCAGTACAGCTGATATAAGCAGTGTGACTAACTGTTTTCATACTCTTCATACAAACTTAATCTAATAATAAGCAATAAAAAAGCAAATCAGTGCCACTCAGTCACGGTGCATCAACAAAGACAAATATACACATTTTTGTGGCAGAGCAAAGCAAAAGCACAGACTAGATCTAGAACAGGCCTATTTATATTAAATCATATGCAATACTTTGTGTGAATTTTGCTGTTCACTTCCTAATACAATATATAATATAAGCTCTCATTAGGGTTTACAAAGAGACTGCGAAAAAAAAATGCAGCACAGCTTCATGTCACAAAAGAGAAATATATAAAAAAAGCTGAACTTGTACTTTGAAAAACGCGAGGGAGAGGAACGACATAAGCGGATTTGAAGGAAAGTGTTCACTTATGCAAAATAAAACAGGTTATCAGGTCTATTTGGTGATTCCCTGGCACCCTTAATAAATCAGCTTAGGGTGCGGCCTAACGGCTTCATTCACCCAACAAATCTCTGCACTGCAATAACATGCGCCAGTGAGCACAGATTAATTTAATAACTCTTTAATATTCTCTATGAAAAAGAACAGGAGACCAAGTCCGGAGCATATGGGGAGGGTGGTAAAGGGGGCTATCTGTGGAATAGGATATTGCTGCAGCAACAGATTGAATATTACATAATGATGTCATTTATATTCCATTCGAAGTGCTGGATTCCCAGACTAGGGACTCAAACAGAGCTGGGGATTTGTCTGTGATAGAGAGTAATAGGGAGAGAAAAAGTTTGTGGGTAGAGACTCTATGGTTTCTGATGAAAATGAGCGGATAGCATCCTGTTGCAAAGATTGTCTCTCTCACTATCTGAATGTTCCTGTTTTGAGATGTGGCCTATCAAACACAAAAAGGTTCTAAAGTACATGTATGACCAACAACCTAACACTGTAAAATTAAATATTTCTGAAGAGAGGCCTCAAATTATGACATTTACAAATATATAACGATGTGTTGAGTAAGGGGTTTATTGCTTTAAATTCTATATTTCCTTGAAGATCCTTTCATGAAAAAGTTTCATAGTCCACTCTTTTGTTTTACGAGGGGAAAATGTCAGTATTTCACAAGACTGATGCAAAAAATAAGAGAAAGGCTGAATAACAAAAGTTATTACACTGGAATTAAATCTTGTCCTTACTCTGAAATCACTTTTAAACCATACATTCCAGGCATACTATACCATACGTTGGGGTACCCTGTTGCAGTCCTAAAGTACAGGTTGGGATTCTTGGGAACCACAGCTTAAGCTAATAACAATGGAAATTAAATATGAGACAGAAATGCATCGACATCAAGATGTTACAAATCGGGTTCTTTTTTTGCCTCATGACTAGCTGGTGTTTTAAAGGTAACATGTTGCTCTACAGTCGTAGAGAAAATTTCTGTTTCCCATTTTGTACTAAAGATGACAAATACCCTGTAATCATTAAAACAAGGCAGATCAAACTGACATGTCTGAATCGGAAACAAGCACTCAACACATCAGATGGCAAAGTGGTGCAAAGGGTGGAGGTGAAGTTTGGAGAGAATAAACAGAGCCTGTAGACGTTGTAATGAGAATTTGCTCCATTTGGCAGTAGCCCGCAGCAAAGGTCTCCCATCTGTTTCTTATTGGAAAGGGAGGCAGCAGTTTGGAGGGGGAAGGATACAAAGGGAATTGCAAGAATGAATGGACCACAGTGACATCTAATGGAAGCAACTAATAATACAGGAGGGTGTGGATGGATGGATGGATGGATGTAAAGAAAAGAAAGGAATTGATTGGCAACACAGAAAAGCTTTGATATGAATTGAGTTTAAGCTTTGTGTGTCTTTACAAAGGCAGCTAGGAAGAACATGTATGCTAAGAGCAAGATTTCCTCTTTCATTGCTTCTCTTTAAAACACATGCTGAAGAGATTTAGATGAGTAAACAAAGTACACGTTCAAACAGGTAAACTAAGCTTTTATTTGCCTCTCAAGCTCATCTTTGTGTCTCTTATTTGCTCAACTACACGGTGATTCTTTGTCTTCAGGCAGAAAGTGGGAGAGAGATTTCTCACAGCAAAGCTTAAACATTAAGTTGAGCCTGATCCTTAGCTCACAGTAGATTGAAATTAAAATGACTGAGGCGGAAGATGACAGACAGTTTGATGAAACAAATGTGAATTTTTAAAAAACGAAATTAAATGTGAAAATTGAGAACTGCCCCAGTTTTCCTTTACCTTAAATGCTATCAGAGCATGGACAACAACATATAGCGGCTTCAAAGTCTTATGTTACACTTATCTAAGTCACAGTGAAGTCTCAGCTTTGCCCTTGTGCTTCTTCTTTCAAGAGCCTGGGAGTGGGCTGACAGTGATGAAAGATTTGTTTGCATATCGAGTGACGGTCGTTTCTGCAGGAAGATTAAACACTAAGGTCAATGTTGAACCTATAAAAGCACTCCACAAAGAATGGCATTACAGTTGTTATTAATGTGTGTGTTTAAACTGGGCACACACACACACACCTTTATTGTGTGTGTGTGTGGGTGGGGAGAGTGTGTGTGTATTTAGGGGGTGTGAGAGGCTTTTAGGAAGAGCAACAGTCAAAGAGGGTAAAGAGGGTAAACAGGCTTAACAGTGGCGATCACCTGTGGAGGATGTTATGGCTTATGCTCACAAACAAGACTTACTTTAACTTTAAAGAAACCTACACATTCACACACTGATGACAGTTGATGCTATGTAAAGTATCTATCAACTAATCCATTCATACACAGTGTACTCTACTGTCACTCAGTGGTTAGTGTTAAAAGATGTACTATATGTCTACTCTATGACTACCTTTCCACTTCTTCTGTTTGAAACACTGTAGCCCTTCTTCCAAATAAATTTCACATTAGGTAGTCTAAAAATTATTATTATTTCTTTTTTAGAAACTTTCTTCCTCACAAAATAAATACTTCTCACAAGTAAATGTCCGTCTGTGCTAGATGCAATATTATTAAAAGGCACTATACATGTGTTTTAAATAAACAAATGTGACAAAAGGTGTTGACATTTTTTTAACAAGGTAAGGTCTAAGGCAATAAGTATGGACCACTAGGGCACAACCTGAAATTTTAATGGGAAACAACACACACGCACACACGCAAGCAAACACACACACACACACACACGGCTGTACAAACACTGTTTGTTTACTCTGTATGCCCTCAGGAGGCAGGTGAAAAGAAGAGGGGGTTAATGGGGAAGAGGGCTGTCTTATTTTCTGAGATAATGATGGCAGGGAGTAAAATTTAGGAACATGAGGGGGTTAAATCTATCGAATTGTCCACTACTTCAGATGGTCATATCAACACATAATGTATTTTAATGCAAAAGATGAAAAAAAAATGCTGGGATCTAAACATTCCTTATCAGCACCAAGCAACACCCATCTGTAGCTTTCAGCAATAGCTATTAGCTACCAAGAATATAAAGGAACTTTTTTTTTTTTTTTATCAGCAACAATTTTTACCTTAGTCAACATCCTGATCAAATATAGCTCTGCATTTAACAACACAGCAGGATACATAAGTGTGAGCATGTTGCTACAGGCTAGAAGATGAAACACAATCCAGCATTATAATACTCTATGGCAGTTTATTACAAAGGCAAAGTTTCAAAAGCAACAATTTTTTTTATCCTGTGTTGCTGAAGTAAACAGCTGAATTATGCTTTACACATTACAGCGTAATCTCCCCACATAACTTCCATATATACAGAGTGTTGTGCAGAAGCAGTTTCTAAACATGTGTTCATTGAAATGAAATGACTGACAAATTAAGTGCAATTGTTGGTCAAACTACGACCACAAAGAACACAAAGCACACCAAACACGACAAACAACTAAGCAAAGACAATGGGTCTTATATACTTTTACCTAAAACTTATAAACACAAACTCTGGCAAACATTTTTTAAGAAGAATAATGTGCCATATGTTTTAAGAAAGCAGTAATATGCAACTAAGGTAAGATTAAAAAGTCTAAGTAGGTTCAATATTTAATACATTTTCAAATTACGGACAAACTGTGTTCAAAACACTATATGATAACGATTGTTCAGACTTACACCCTTTGTTTTAGACAGTTTTGAAGCTATTTCATTATACAACATTGAACTTGGGAATAGTTCTTCTACAGTTTTGCAGGATTACGACACAGGCCCATCTAAAGACTGAAGACCCAGTTTTGAAAACTAAATAAATACACTATTGGCAAATAGTGTTCCTAACCGTCCATAATTTCATAAAGTACAGTAAGATATTGGTGACTAGATTTCAAAGCATGTTTATTTTCTGTACTCACCTTGCAAGCTGTCTCTAGAAGCATCATTAAAAAGTGGGCGGGGTCAGGTGCATCTGTCAACCATCAGTTAAACATAAGGCTGAAAATAAAAGATAATAATAACATATAAATTAATAAAATTAAACTATGAGCCTGGCCAACTAGCCTACATCTGTTGACTACACTTAACTGTTCAATTCATTTTTTCAATTCAGTATTAAGCTTTATGTGAAAATATTGCCAAAGCATGCAGGCTAATAACAATTGCCAAAGCTTCACTGCAAATGTACATTTTTAAAAATAGGGTGTGCACCAACAGAAATTGGCATACTTGAATATGATGACATGCAGCAAGCTGAAAAGATAACTAAAGAGTGAATCTCCTGAACAAGACTGCAGACTGTATGTTGATGTAGCTAGCTTTACCTTCAGACAGTATCCATCTATGAAATAGCTCACATTTTCTCCCAAAAGAAAACGTGTCATTAGTTGTTCTCCTGTAGTTTGTGTGTGTCCGTCGTCCTCGAGTTGTTTTTCATTTGGTTAAAATAAGTTTATTTAAAACAAACTAACTTTACTTAGTCGGATACGCGGTTTAATTATTAGTTTAGTAACTTTTCCACTGAGTAGACTGACTGTTGCCTTGGTAACCTCCGTACTACAGGATTCGAGGAACGTTCAATGTTATGTAAATCAATCAACCAAAGTTGTTTTTACTTCTGCTTGATGGTTAATTATAGCACAAGGCTGGTATGTAAACATAGTTAAAAAGCTGCTGCTTTACAAATTATACATTTTATTAAAATCCATTAGCCAGTAGTATCTTTCCTACTTAGTACAGATCTCCTTTCAAAATATGTAAATGAAAAACACATTGAGTAGGCTATTAAAGTCTGCAACATTATCAATGTTTTAACATATTTTCTGGACTAATGAATTTGTGTCACAGTCATACATTTACTACAGTTTTGCACTTTAGATGTTTTGTTTATCAAACATGAGCCTACTTGTGTGGATCTGGTGGGACAGATAAACTCCTCCCGCAGTACCATTTCAAATAGAGGGCCTGTTATGTAAGCTAATGGAATAAAATAATATACAGCAAACTTAAAATACAGTATCTCTCGCTTTCACACTCACCGAGTTACAAAACTGTGACTAGTCTGATACAATTTACCAAAACAAATACAAAGTCCCCTTTGGATAAGAGGAGCTGTGTTTAAGAAGCCATTAGCAAGTGTTTGAGTTAAAGAAGCCATTTAGTAAAGCACCACTGTCATGTTGTGTTTGCTCTGACACTGCTTAAAGGCTGGCTAGTTAAACAGGCAAGGAAGGAAGGGTCAATATTTTCTCAGGCAAGCCTGAAGACACAGCAGAGATTGGCTGATAGTTGTTTCCCACATTTTAACCACTTCCAACCAGTGCTCAAACAGCCACCAGGCAGGATGGACATCCTGTGGAGAACATAAATCACCAGTTTCAAATGACTAATTTATGTTTGGCAATTCTTCACTAAGAAATAATACATCAGCCTTGTCACCAAATGTGTTTGCATTGCTGTTTGTACATTAGTTTAAAAAAAAAAAAAAAAAAAAAAAACATTGATTGAGAGGGAGGGATTTACAAGCGCCTGTTGATTCAACATGTGTCTGTTGCTTTATGAGTAAAGATGTGCTGTACTGTCAACTTTTAAACTGAGATATTAGAAAAAGCATTTTATACTTTAGGAATAAGTACATTTTATTTAGTTTAATTAAACAATGGGCCAACATATAATGGATACCATACTTTAGAAAGTGTAGAAAATGCTTTTGTATAGGATACAAAGCCCCCAAAATATGCTATTCTAACCAAAAAAATGTTATCCACTTGATAAACAACCTATAAATGTTTGCACTAACACCCTTACTCAATTGATGTACTATTATTATAATCACTTTAGAATTGCATACTGAAAAATAATATTATGTTATATTTAATATTGTATTACCTATTGTTGTACAGTACTGCATAAACTATAACAACATTTGTTAACAGATTTTGAACACATTTGAATACTCAAACTAACAAAAACAGTGCACATGATGTCATGTTCATGGGCCCCTAAATGAAAAGGAAAGTTCATTTTTGATTATTCAGTTCCAGTAACCTAATTGCCTTCCGTAGTCAATTATCCAAGTGCATATTGCTCATTAGTACGCATACTTTTCAGCTTCATTTGCTGTGAAGTGAAAATGTGGCAATTTCAACCTCAGGGGGACAATAATGACAGCTCATCATCCAGGCAGAAAAACAGTTCAGCAAATCAGTGACCTCATCATCCTGCTTGTCCAGGCAGTCACTGTGAAATAATAGCAGTGAGGCAGAAGGGCATTCTGGGAAACACAAGCTGTCTAATGTCAGTGGCAGAGACTGAGTATGTGGCATGTAACCTACATAAAGGGGTGACAGGCACTCTTTGACTTATGGTGTCATTTAGGCATGGAACTGCTCTTGCATGAAGAAAAACAGATTCTTGGGGTAGATGTGCTGTTTTTAAGTGATAATAAATATCACTTCTAGTTTAGTATGAGTAAAAAAATCTTTAAATATATTGAAGCACACATTCCTCAATGGCCTGTTTTAAATAATGTACTTTCTGAAGGTGTTTAGTTCCCCCTGCTGTTCACATTGTAAACTACAAGTTTCTGTCCTCTGGTAAATGAATGGCAATCCATTTCTTCAACAGATAGAAGAGTTGAAGGTGTCAAACTGAAGCATATACCAAGTTACAAAGAATAACAGAATAAGGGAGATAAGGATTAAATACTTGACTCGGCTCTATAAAGCTCTTTAATGTTCTGAATTAGTGTTTTGCTTCAGATGGAGAATAAAAGTGATGCTCGTATATCTGTGATCCAAAATCTGCCACCTCAAAGCATTTGAAACACATTGGTGGAATTTCACACCGCCAGAATGCAAGCAGCGAGATCCTGTCCACAGGATTTTAGCCAAGGTGAGAAAAACAACGATCTACAGACTTGCTTGTGTATGCTTCTGCTTGGTTGTGTTAGTTTGGTTTGATATTTCTCACCTGTTGACAGGCCAAAAATGTTGCACAAACACGCATGAAGTGTCGACTTGTCAGTAAGGTAAACGGTCTGCTTAGACTTGGTGAGCTTTTGACTTTGTAAATGAGTCGATCATTGTGGCTCTGACAGTCAGACAAGTTGACACTTGTTTTCCAGTTATTTGAAGGGAGGTGGAGAAAAGTTTATCTAAATGGATGAAATTTATTTTGTGTGATTATTTTAAAAAGTGTGTCTTACTGTTTGTGACTGAAACTGAAATGTTTTTGGAAGTACATGAAATCCTCATGAGAATTTTGGAAGCCATGAAGAGAGGACTTTCATACATAAAAGATCTGTTGGAATTAATTTGCATTCACCTCAGAGGCAAATAAGAGAGACTGAACTACCTTAAACTAAAGGTCAAACACCAACTTTAGCCTTTTTGTTATTGGCTTCATTTGCCTGTTTATTGCAGGGAACTTAAAAATGTTCAAAATAAATAAATACAAGAAGGTTCGGATGTACGTACTAAAGGCCAAAAGATTGAAGACTTTAAAAAACCTTTTACCTTTGTGGGTCAGGAAATCATGACAAGACCTTTTGCTTTTATAAATTTAATGCCACCAAAAACAGCAGTGTGCTACACATCTCAGAAGTTTCAAGAAACAAAGGTCGACTGCTTATTTACAGCTAGATTGATTTCAGCACCTACTGTACAGTTCTATATTTAAAGCTGACGTTTGACACATTGTTAATCAAAACAACTGAGTGTTGTACTTTTCTCTTTTTTATAATCAGATATGTTCTAAGTTTAACATCTAATAAATGAATAATCCTATTGAAAAAAGCAAGAAAAAAAAGCAGTAACACTAAAAAAATATACATTTTCTATTGTTCTAGGGCTCAAATATTCTAATCTTTGGGTAGCAGTAAAAAGCAGTGAAAAAGATTAGGTGAAAAAAACATTTCATTTTCAAGGAATATTTATATTGGGCTTTTAAATATTTCCCTGTCTGTAAGATTGAATAATACCAGCATTCATAAAAAAGAAAGCGCACTAGTCCAGCACAGTATCAAAACAGCTTTGATTAAATTATAATTGCACTATAATAGTTTGTCATAAGATCCGAGAAAGAGTGTTCAGACTCCCAAAAGGATGCATAGTTTCATATGGAGGTCCCTTCACTGATCCGATAGTCAGACAAAAAAAAAAAAAAGTCCTTAAGTTGTCTAGGAGCTCAAGGTTTTCTCCGTCTGGAAGAAAGAAGTAAAAACATGAACAAACCTGACTTTTAATCCAAGAAATGGCTACAACGCTTTGATAGAAATGATGCTATAAATACTGTGTATACATTTAACAGATGCAAACACATGCTTTTATTTACTTACTTTTGATAGCCATGGATTGAACTTGTGCTTGTCACTGGAGCCTAATGTGAGAAAGGGTTGGAAAGGGATTGACAACATGAATACAGCCATCAAAGCTCATAATCACTGATACCTTAAGATGTATATAAGAATCTTCTGGATTGCTGAGTGTATGATATATGTATACGATAACAGAAAGGCATAAGAATAGTTCAACACTTTCTCTTTTTGAGATTCATGAAGGGCTTACCCTGTTTTCTATGTCGTCGATATGAGCTGGTCCCTCTCCAGACCCTGAACGCCTCTTGCGACTGGAAAAAAAATTGGATCTTTGTTAGTTCTCTGCATAAAACTCCCCACCCTGAACTAAACATTATGAATATAAAAACCATAAGATGTAAGTGGAATCAGTTAAAAATGATAATTTAAGTGATAAAGGCTGGAGGAATTAAATCAATTCATGCTGAGTACGATGTTTGGAAAAAGGGTGTGGCATGTGTAAAACTATCGTTTCTAAACTGAACAGTTAACATATTCATCTGTAAGTGCATTTCAGTCAACTAGTTTTTCTGCACATAATAACTCTAAACTTCTCGACCAAAAGCCTCTCAATTGGCTCCAGTGGAGGAGTGGTCAACTAATTTATTTTGACTGCCTTACTTTAGATCCTTTCCAAACTTATCGGTATTAATGTGTAATTTATGAGCTTCTTGCTGCCACAGCTAAACATGTGCAACCTAAATATTTGTCATATTAATGAATTAAAAATATTAAAAACAACTTTCCAACTTGTGTTTTGAGGTATAGTTACATAATTATCTTTAATATTTAACAGATGCGTTATGTTAATATCTTTTAAAGTCAAATTACCTTGTACAAAGACATAAATATCACAGCCTGTTTTAGATGGGGGGGAAAAACTGTACCTTGATGCTGTTGGGCACTCTTGTTTCAGTGTCTCAATGTCAGTGAACTGAACAGCTTGTCCACCACTTCTGGTCTTGAACACATTGCCCTGTGAAGAAACATTTTTTTTTTTTTTTTTAACTCACAAATGTCTAAAAGGATAATAAGGAAAGAAAGGCCTCTTCACAGAACATGGAAAAACAGAAGCAGTGTCCCATGATGATCAAAAATCTGGCCAGAGAGTAAAGTCTGTACGTGAACAACTCAAAGTCAAACTCATGCAAGACTTGAAATAATCAGAAGTCTGAATTAAGTAAAGATGTGATTTTTACCTTGATCAACTTGGTCTCGATCTCCCCGTCAGAGGCAAGCTCTTGATGTCTAAGCACATACTTTTGGCATTTAGACAGAGCTTTCTCGTTGGGGGCCGACACTTTGATTGCATTGGGTATGATTGGCTGCATGACTGTGTCTAGATCCAAATTAGAAGTTGGTTTGTGGTCTACCCATTTCTCCCCACCCGCAGAGTGTGAGCGCCTGTGCGTCAGATGAACCGGAGTGGACGTCTGGTGATCCCAGTGTGAGAAAGAGAAACCAGCAATTATTCACATGTGACACCAGCAGGAAGCTTCGGAATTTGTCCGGGTTAGTACTGAAGGTTGATCACGAGAGGTTGTTAGCTAGTATTGAAAGCAAATGTACTACTGGAAGTCCAAGAGGTTTATCTTACATTTTGGGGAGGTGGGGGGGACTTTTAGCCCTCCACATAGTCAGGAGTCACATCCCAAACAAACCATTTTCAGGCCTTCCAGAAATACATACACATCAGACTAGTTGAGTGAATAAGAAGGAACATGCAAAGCAGTGCAAAAGTAGTTCGGAGGGAATAGCAATTACATTTGAATGGACACTGAATGAATAGTATGTATCAGGAGATGTGTTGTAAAGCACAGGTGACTGGAAAAAAAAAGGTTTAAACATGTTCTTGTTTTAATGCGACAGCTGATACAGTAATTCTCTTTTAAAAGTAGTATCGGATTACTCAGTTTTGGTATCAATGCACTGAGAGGGTCTCTGATGAACTCCACATTAACTGGCTTTCTTCTAAAATAAAGTTTTGGATGGCCCATTGTTGATGCTGGATTCCATTTCCACATGGTAGTTGTTTAAGAAAGCCTCATAATCAGATAGAATTACTGCTTTGTCTCACTTCATTAATTTTTGATTATTTGAGTCGCTGGGAATAAGTCTGGAACCCATCGAGGCAAAATTTCAAATTTATAATATGAAGAAAATTAAAGGCAGAGTCAAAATAACAAACACTTCCACATGTGTATATTTTGAGAAAAGCCAAGTATCTCGGGATAAAACAGCATTTTTTAATTTGACAATTTGGCCCCGTGTGTAAAGTCTGACTCTGGTCAAAGGTTGTTTTCTATTTGTATGTTTCTGAAAACAGAAAGCATGAGGTGCTCGTCCATTGCAGTGGTTAGAGCATGAGCCCCATGTAGAGTCCAGCGTCAAAGTTCCAGCGACCTCTCCCCTTTGCTGCATGTCATCCCCGCTCTCTCTCACTATGCTCTTAAGCTGTCCTGTCTAATAAAGGCAAATATCCCCTCCCCCAAAATTAAAAAAATAAATAAATAAAAAGGTGCATTGTAGCATCTTCTCAAAGAAAGACAGGATGTGAAATCTAGATGGTAATTTTTTGTGAAACATTCACAAAGTTATTGAAAACCAAATATAACTAAAAAGTTACATTTTAAGTTTTTGTTGGGATATTTTTTTTTGTGAAGCCTAATAAATGAACATGCAACATTCTGCATCAGTATTGTACAATGTGTATTTCTGCAACTTTTGAATTCATTAAATAAACAGGTATTTTCAGTGTTTTTTTTGGGGGGGGGGGGGGTTCATTGTCTGTGATAATGTAGTGCTACTCATATTTGACATGATGTGGAGAAAGGAAAAATAAATTCTAGAGAGCAGTTAGAGACTAAAAGATCTACAAACATGTTAAAACTACTCTTAAAGCTTTAAATGCAAGTCAAGAGGATTTACAAGCATGACAGGCTGGTCTACCTTACCGTGTGGATAGGGAGAAACTCCAGCCTTCACTAATGAAGCACCTCTACTTAAAGCATTTCTAAACAAGCAGACATCTACTGATGACACTACGGGTGCAGTTCTACAAAGGCGACAAGGCTCAAGCTACAGACTTGTAAATTAAAACATAATCTTAAGGAAATCTAAGTTCTAACACACACTGACCCTTGTGCCTGCTTCTAGGTCTAACCCATAGACAAGAGTCGTAGCTGGGGCCTCAGAGTCAGGGGCCCAGAGCTGGCCTCTCCTGCGACCCACGCTGCTGGTGCCTTGGCAGGGAGTCCGGCTCCTGTATTGCGGAGTCCCAACATGCCTAGCTCTGCTGCTTGAGTCTACAGGGACCCTGTGCTCCCATTCAGAGATGCAAGAGGCTACAGAAGGATAGGCTGAAGAGGAGGAAGGTGTGGGGTAAAGGTCCTGAAAAGCCCTGACATTGGCTCGATTTTGGTTGGAAGGAGTTTGGCTGATGTCCTGAAAAGTGACGAAGGAATGGTGCCAAGCATTGTGGATGTTAGGGGCTCCAGATTGACACAAATACACAACAGGGTGATACAAAGAAGAAGCTGCTGTGAACAGTAAACAGAAATCTTAAGAGTTCAGGTTTAAGTTAATCGGAATTATTAATGACATGCACAATTTTCAGTTAAAATTGTTTTTAGAGATGAATTGAGTGCAAACGGAAGGAGAAAGCCTCATAAGAGTAAATCACTCACAGGAAGTGACGACGGCGAGGCAGACCTCTTCTGATCCCTCTCTCTTGAAGGCCTCTCAGGCTTCTCTTGGCGCTCGACGGGAAAGCCAACACCCCCACTGCCACTTTCCGTCACTATGGCCTTGAGCTGCTTCAGCTTTTCATCCTTCACCCACAACTTGTTCTGCATCTCCATCTGCTTGGCATTTACTCGCCTCTCCTAATAATGAGACGTCAGTAAAAAGTTGACCGAAGAACATGCATGAATTTTCAAGGCCGGCCTGCATTGCACTGTTCCCGCTCAAGCAACAGCTAAAATGTTAAACATTGAAATTTGTATTAACACATTTTGAAAACCACTACCACTGGACAAGATCTCTAAAATATAAAGTGTTGCAGTTGCCCAGTGTAACCCACATAAAGCTACATTGATCATAATGATGTCTGTGTGAGTCATCAATATAAAAACTAAATATTACCAGATAGAAATGCACCTGTCAATAGTTCCACTTACACACTCCTTCTCCCACTTGAGCTTGGTGTCTGTCATCACCCCCTGCATGCGCTGCTCCATGCGCCTCCTCTCTGACAGCTCTCTATGCAGCCTCTGCTCCCGGGTCTCCAGCTCCTGCTGAAGGGAGCGTTTGTCCTGTTCGTACATGTCCGTAGTCTTCTGCAAGATATCGACCTAAAGAGGACGCCCGGTAGTTTCAGAGTGAAAAAAGGGAAATCAGACTACATTACTTCTTTGAGCAAGTGTAAAAAAAAAAATAGTTAACAAATGTAGAGCACTGGACAATCAAAGAAAATAATGTAAAAGGACACAATACCTTATATTCTAATGTTTTGGATTTTTTTTCTAGTCGTTCTAACTCCGCTCTCTGGTTGATGATGACTTTGTCTTTCTCACTCAGTTTGCTTCGTTGGTCATGAAGGAAGTTCTCCTTTGCATTAAGCTGACTGTCAAACTGCTGAATCATGGATTTCAGAGTAGTGGCTGCAGGAGAAAACACATGTTGCTTATCCCTGTAGATAAAAAAGGACTCAAAGACCAATAAAAATCCTTTCAAATATTAGATTAAGGTGTCATGGGCAGATAAGCCGGAGTTTAAAAAAAAAAAATGCCTTCAAAAGATTACTAATTTTTGTTATTGCCTAAAATTAGCAGTGAGGAGAACTTTGTATCCACACCAGAGTCTCATTTGGCTGTAGTATAAAAAGCCCAAACCGGTTTTGTCGAACTGCTCTGTCATCATCTGACGGATTCGATGCCTCCTTTCCAGGACCTCAATCAGGCGGGGCAACGTCATATCATCAGCTGGGTCAGCCAGCTCACAGGGAGGGAGGGCTGGAAGGCTTTCTATGAGCTGACTCATTAAACTTTGGTCATCTAATGTGGGAATAAGAACACATTTAAGCAGATTTAGTAACATATAACTGAAATAAAATAGTTTAATATATGTTATGAATATATAACATGTAAGAACACACCCCGACATGAGCACAACGAGCTAGCAATACAAACTTGAGGGTAATTTACCGGCATTATTCGGACCTTCCCTCTCTTCTAGGCGACGTGACAGCTCATCTCTGAAGACCTGGTTTCTGTGTCTGCGTCCAGCAGCAAGGCCACAGATAGGCCGGTCAACTGGCCGAGCAATCTCCACCTCCTGGGTCATCTCAGCAAAACGCATCACCAGCTGCAAAACAAAGAATTGCATTTTTTTAGAAACACACTCATAGTTCCTTCAAGCCTCCAGCAATTCTCAAAGTTAAAAACTTGGAGAATATCTGGATATTTGGGGGACAATTAGAAGAGACAACAGATAAGTCGCTGTCAAATACCATGTCTTACCATAGTTTCATCATAATCATCAGCCTTTGGGTTGACACACACAATCATCCGGACTTTTCCTTCTCCATCAAAGTAGTTTTTAAACAGGTGTGTAACTTTAGAGTCCCTGTATGGCACCATCTGGAAAAGGAAACAAGGCTCTGTGAAACTGCATCTACTGGAACATTAACAAAGAACAAAGAAAAAAAATAGGAACCTTATTAGTTCCACACATCTGGTTTTCACGCAGGACTTCCATACATGTGCGCAGTGTCATCAAGGACTGGTTAATATTTCCTGTGAATGAGAGGTGAAATAGACTGAGAAAAATAAACAGTCTGAATGAACACGTTTAAAATGTTGCAGATTCACAGAAAGACATCAGATCCCACAGAAAGGAATTAACTGACCTGCTTCACGGAGACGGCTTCCCTCTGCCCGGGTTCTGCTGGTGCGCTCGCTGCCTGCCAGGTCCACCAAACACAGCTGGCTCACGTTCACCTGGTTTTTGTCCTAAAGGAAGATAAAATGCTTAATGACATGATGAGCTCCAATTGAAATTCAAACAAAATATTTCCACGTTTTGTCGTGTAAAACATGAAAAATGTTTTTTGAAGTGTAACTTCTGAGCTGCATGTCACCTGTAGAATGTGATCCCCATCAGCATCAAGCGGAGCCTGGGCTAATTTCACCATGAACACACTGTGGGAGCGACTGGATTCACGATTTAGTTGAGTGTTGGCTATCCTCCTTTTCTTTTGCCCTGAAAATAAAGATATTTTGTCAATAAAAGCATTAACAAATGTTTTTTTCAAATAACTATTTTTGCCTTTATTGGATAGGAAAGTGGATAAAGTCAGGAAGAGAGAGTGGAGAATGACATGCAGCAAAGGAGCCACAGGTCAGATTCAAACCTGGTCTGCCCGCTTTGAGGAAAGTTTGTACACAGTAGGGGTGCAAACGAGTACTCGGGTATTTAAAAAAAAGAATGAAAACTCTAAAGTCAGATCCGCCGAACTGCAGCGTGTCATCTTCAAGTTAAAAAAATAATAAAACTAAAAACGTCAAGGAGGTGAAAGCACCAAGTGTCAGAGGTCTGCTGAGGTTAATAATCGGTTACAAATTTTTTTTAATCGATAATCGTTTTGTAGTCCACATTCTTGTAAATGTTTTTTGTTGCATTGTGTGTTCTAGGATAGGCTTAATTCAAAACAGAAAAAAAGGAGCATACTCAAAGAGAAATAAAACTTCAGGAGCACGAGCACAAAAAGAAAATAGATGACAAACAAAGCGCTGATAAAGGCTCTGAGCTGAAACGCGTCCGTTGTTGATCTGTACGCTGCTACCCTAACAAAAATATCCCTTTAATTAACCCCTTTATGAAATCACAATGAACAAAAAGTCCCAAACAAATGAAATATGCAACACGATCTACAAACGTTTAGTTCAAATTGTCTTTTTAGTCCACAGAAAAAGAAGGACTTTCACTTTGCAATTACCGCTTCACCCCACCAAACCAACAACGCTTGATATCCAGGACAGAGCAGCATAACTAGATGTTTTCCTATATTTTGGAATTTTAAATGATTATTCTTTTAATAACTACAAAACAGAACAACCTTAAAGGGAGAAATAGCTCACAGCGGACGGACGAGCGAGATTGAGCGAGTGTGTCATTACACACAGAGGAGAAAGATGAAACAGGTCACCTGTTCTATTGTAACTTCATTCACCAGAGTAAAGTGTGCTCTGCACTGCAGACTGTAGTCTTTGTTAACACAATGTTGCTGTCAAAACAGCTTCAACGTGCGATGAGTGCGCATTGATGTCTGCACATCCGCTCACCACACTCACTACTCTAATTATAATAAAGTGTTAAAACGGTCATAACACGTCTGTGTGAGGTTTTATTTGAGGTTTGCTGTCTGTTGAAGTAAGACATTTCATATTTGAACGTGAATACAAAGTAGGCCTTTTACTAACAATTATTAAAATCCAGAAGATTCAAACTAAATTAACAAAGAGATAATGTTTGTATTTCCACTCACCTTTCCAAAACACTTCAAAAGCCTCCTCTGTGGATTTCACTTCGACCTCTGTGCAGCCGGCAACATACATGTTGTGATTCTGGTCCTCTCGGAGAAGTTTGGATTGAGGTGGTCTGAAACAGGTTGATGAGAATTATCAACACACACCAACAATGCACACAGGGATGGGTTGCTTTAGTAAGACAAGAAGCAAAAGCAAAATGATGTTAGCTTTATAACTAAAATAACATACAGTACATTCTAGGGAGAAATGCAGACACATTCAGGGGTACAGACACATGCACAATGGGTTTGCACATAAGACATTAGGAGACATTATGGGTATCTAGACTAACAGTAACAGCAGGGAGCTAATCATTGAAGACAACAGCCACAGTCATGTCAAAGCTAGCCAGTAAACTACACTTGTCTATTTACAGAGCTTTGGATTAATGGGATGGGAATGCACTGATGACCAACACAATAAAAAAAGCTACAGCCATGTTACCCCTATAAATAAACAGAGTACTGAGCGATGTACTTTAACTGGCCACATACATGAACTCATTATTCCGTACAGGCGTGCCTCCACCGAGCCACCTAACAAACACAGGATTTGTACAAGTGCATCTCGTCAACAAAAAAATCACAACTATAAGGAACACCTTAGTTGTGCACAGAAGAAGGATGTTAAGAGTGTCGGCAGAGTTGGGTAGCATTCCCAACTATAAAGGCAAAGACGACTGAGCTTTGTACAGAGATGAGTTAAAAGCATCCACACATTTGAACTTCTGTCACCTACTTAGGTCTGATTGGGTCAAATGGAGCATCTTCGAGGAGATCATAGATATAATTGTTGTAGACCTCGACGTAGGAAACGAAGACGCTGTAACAGCAGTCTTCATCCACATTGTCAGATTTACATGCCTCTTCTGAGCTGATCATATCTGCAATCTCTGGATCTGCCTTCTGCCTAAACACATAAACGACAAGAAAAGCAACAGTAAACAGTAATCTAAATTGACTTAACAGGCAGTAAAACCTTCAGAATTATGAACATCAATAGTATTTGAAACTTAAAAGTGAGATACAATCAGTCATAACTACCTGGATGATGGCGTTTTGGGCACGGACTGCTGACTGTCCCGCTTCTGTCTCTCTAGGAGAGCATCAACTTGATTCTGGATCTCCATTCCATTTTTGTCATCAGGTTTGAACACCTAACAAAGAAATAAAACTTTGAACCAAACAGCTCACCCACAATGCTTAAATTGGAGACAAACTTCTAAAACACAAATGAAAGTCTTACAAATCGTTTGGCCTGCCAGGGTCCGATGCTGTTGAAGAGCATGTCCAGACTACGAGGGAGTAATCCGCCTTCCCCAGGTGAGCCAGTCATGGTGAACGTCTTACCGCTTCCAGTAACACCGTATGTAAAGAGCAGACCTATAAAATAAAAAATAATAGTGGTTACAGAAGGCTCCGACTGACTTTACCGTCTGTGATATTACATATTCTGTTGGTTGGTGCGACCTTAATATTCAAAGTTTAGAATAACCAAAAGTCAAAGTAATAGTAACTCACACATTCAAACTCATATTTCACTTCTGTTTCAGAAAATGTTCCTTGAATTTACCCTTTCATAATGAATGAATGAATGAATGAAACAGTTGTAACTAACGTCCTGCTGATGAGTTAATGCTTATCCTTCCTTTATTCAATATTTGCGATTGTGCTCAGTTCACATCATATATTTCATGCATAGACAAAACTCTCACTGACTCACCGTTCTTGGAATGAATGAGGTCTTCCACCAGAGGCTTGGCAACATCCTCAAACAACTCAATTTGACTGGTATTTATACCAAATACTTTCTTAAAGGAGTACTGCGTCTAAAAAGCAAAAAGAAAATGTAGTATGTGTTAGTGGCATTCAACAAGTCATGGCAAGAAGAGCCAATAGCCTTATTAGAATCATAACATTAAACCTTTTTGTGAAAAAGAAAGGCTCAGTTCTCTAACGAGTGTTGCTGTAACTAAACCACCTTCATGATTTTTTATTTTTTTTTATCTGTTACGCTACATAAGTTTTGTTGCTGTATAAAATAAAACAAATTATCCAAATCCCTGACTTTGCAAAACCATTAAAGGCCATTTCCTAAAATGAACAAAGTATAGAGCAAAGGCGGTCACTGCAATGTGTGGATGTTGATATCAAATAATGCTTACCTCTTTGTATTCTCCATTGCGGTTTGCTTTAAGACCATCAGGAGGGTGAAGCTGAATCGTGGAGCTGCTGATCATCTCAATACAACATTCCTCATCTTCAGCTCCTAGAGGACGGATACGGCAGTATACCTACAGCGAAGATGAGATCTCACAACTTATAGACATACATTCGGGTAAACCGCAGCAAACACAGAAATGCCTCCCTCTGACTACAACAATGTTAATGTTCTTACCACAGATAAGCACAATGAAGGTTCAGCTTTATGATTAATTTTCTATGTCCACTGAGGTCTTTTTTAGAGCTGCTGTTATTCAATATTAAACTCAGTTTGAGGAAAAGATGTGTTCACTTACTCCAACAGGATCCTTCTCTACGCTGGAAGGCTTTTTTGGGCCCGGCCTCCGAGGAGTTTTCCCTTTGCTGAAAGTGTTGAAGCAATACAGAATAGAGGTCAAACAACATCAATTATTTTAAGTCACATATGTCACATTACCAGACGGCGGATTATACTAAAAAATATTCACCCAAGTAACTAGCTACACATTATTGAAGTCATACTCTCAAGTTAGGTGTTGTTGTTGTTGAGTTGAGGCAAGGACACAATTCAATTAAATACAAATACTTCAAATAATTTGAACTGAGACACAAAACCACACAAAGCAGAGTGATGAACAGCTTTTTCTTCTTACTCTTCACCATATATTTATGGAAGCCCATTTCCACAAGTTAAAAAAATAAAAATGAAAATAATAAAGTCATAATAATGAGATAAGAAGTCGAAATTGTGAGATATAAAATCGAAATTATGAGATATAAAGTAGAAATTATGAGATATAAAGTAGAAATTATGAGATAAAAAGTCATAATAATGAGATAAGAAAAATAATGATATAAAAAGTCATAATAATGAGATAATAAGTCAAAATATGAGATGTAAAGTCAAAATTATGAGATATAAAGTCATAATAATGAGATAAAAAGTCATAATAATGAGATAAGTAAAAATAATGAGTTAAAAAATTGAAATTATGAGACTTTATTATTTTCATTTTCATTTTTTTTACTGGCGGAAATGGGCTTCCATATATATTGCTTAATGTTTTTAACATATTTCTTATATGCCATCACGTTTTGTCAATTTATTTTCAGCTAAATGAAGCACACTCGCAAAGTTGACTCAGGTGTCACCTGCTCGTGAAATACTTGGTGAGGTGATGATCAGAAACGAAAGAAAAATAACGACTTGACGTAAGTTTGAATACGTTTTGATTTCCAAGAGAGAGCAGTAATAGCTTTTAGGTCAAAAGGTGAATGTTAAAGTCAGCATTGAAACGCAGACGAACAGTCAACTGAGTGCTAAGCTAGACAGCTAAGATAACTCAGCTCGTCGTTTTCTATCTATAGAGACTAAGAGAAGGTGGGTTACTTAATTGTCTGCATGTTATTAGCAGGCTGTAGCTTATTAGATGTTTATCTAATTATATTTTTAAACAATTAAAAAAAAAAAACAAGGAATAAGTTACTAACCCCGGTCTCTGCATTGTTTGTGTTTAGAAACTCCTCTGCAGACAAGTGCGCCCTGCTCGATTTGAATTCCCTCTTCCGGAAAGCTGTCGAATAATCCAACCAATCACAGTGAAGACGAGGCTGTTGCAGCGGATGTCCGGCCTCCGCCACCGCTATGTAAACTCCACCTTCTTTTAAGTGGTGTTCAAGTTTTCGGATAAATTAATCTCCAACTAGACAAATTCAAGTCAAGGCTTCAAGGATCGAAACAGCAACCCGTCAGGCTGTCATAGTAATCAGAAACAAGGCGCGCTAAAGTAAAAGTGGGCTTGAATGTTAAAATTAACGATATATTATTACATGAGTCGTTTTTACTTTGTGACATTATCATACTCGATTGTTGCTTTCCCGGTAGAATCATAAAAATCAGTGCTGAGCAAAATAATACAATGGATTGTATTTGTGGCGTCTCTGATACGACACAAGTCATGAACACAACAGATCAGAGGAACGAGTTCCCAACCAACCCATTACCGGAGGAGCACGTGAACGCAGCATCTGTAAACCAGCGAAGTGTAGCCATGAACACATAGACTGTAAATATTACGACATGATTATGTCCTTCATGGCATGTTAAATAACTAAACGTTACCTATCTCTGTTATTCAGATACATAGTTTCAACTAGGATATAATATGTGTACAAGTGATTGACTCGAAGTATAGAAGGATTCGTATCCACTTCTACAAATGAAAGTATATTGCAATTATTATTATTATATTGTATCCATTCAAAAATTGTATTTAAGAAAATTGTTCAACGGGTGACGCCGTATAACAGTGAATAAATATTAACTTACAATGGATAGAAAATATTGTCTTTATCTGTTTATATTGTTTCCCAAATTCTAAATACAATTGTACTGATCAGAAACAGTAACTTCAGCTGGGTTTTTTCTGTGATTCACAGAAGATATAACAAATTTGTAGCAAACATGCAAAACAATAAGGAAGTGTGTCCTGAAAAAAACAAAGCCATGGGAATATTGAAGATACTGTATTATACCTTATGATTATACCTCCATGTTTACTCTTGTTCATGCTCTTCTTTTCTTCCACTCGTTGTTTTGTCAATGTTGTATGAACTGAAAAATAACCTGAAATCATTTTCTTTACTGATTGATCTTTAAAGAATATTTTAATGAACTTGTATGGCTAAATAACACACTTTCTATTATGTATTCGATCAGACACATGCATGGTTGTTTAACATTTTATTTGAAAAAAAAAAATCATTATAAATAATATTGTACAAAAATACTTTCAGTTTTGTATCAAATGAACAATCCGACATTACGCAGTACAGAAACAGCAGTCATTTAGGGGAAAATGAACTACCCATCTACTTTTTATCTTTTTTTAATATCTTACATTAACAGGTGCTTAACTTTCCATTAATGTTGCTATGCAGCACAAACTCAAACGCAAACATTTTTCCTCAACTATCATAACTGGCTCTTTTGTCTTCACATGTTTTGTTCCCTGCAGCTTAGAGTCTCGTCATACACCACATGTGTGGAAATCAGAAAATTGTTTTTTCAACATATAAATAACTTCTTACGAATAGCTTAGCCACAACAGTTATAATGCTTTTTAACACGGTTTCTCATTGCCATGGAGTGTTCTTTCATATGTGTTATCAACCATGAGGCACATTCTCCCTTTGTCTCTATGTCTTTTGATCGGCTGGGATTCCTCAGACTTAAAACCAGAGGTCTAGCAGCAGGGGCTGACCTTGGCTGAAGACCTCTTTTTACCTTTATTATGTTTCTTCTCTTTGCAGACTGGGCCAGAGAGGAGAGGGAGACTGAAGAGGATGATGATAATCAGATTCTGCACCACACAAAACAGCGCTGCACCCAATGAGCTGGCAAAGGTGATGGGTAAGGAGTGTTCACGGAGCCAGGAGCGGCGTATCATCATGTCCTGCTCTACGGCCTCCATCTGGAAGTGGGTGGCAAGGATGCCGCACACGTGGAACAGCTGATGGCTGTGACCTGCAGAGGGAGCAGTCGAGTTGTGTTTGAGCTCAGGAATCCAAGAGACATGTCACATTGGAAGCAGTGGGAGTAAAATCAAGCCTGCCCTTAACCATTGAGCAAATGAGTCACATTGCCATGGGATTTCAACAGAATGAAAAAATCAGAGGTGGTTATGCATTAAGCTCATTTCACAATGTTTAACACAAATGAGAATACATTAATGAGTTAATGTGAATCCCAAGTTTACAGACAGCTGTTAATTTGTTTGATCTGGAAATTACTTCTTTCAATACTGTAGGTGCACATGAATACATCCTTTTGGACACAACATTAACTACATCCACTTTTAATTAGTTTTATAATTCTACAAAAAATGCTAAAATAAAAAAACACTTCAACTTCTAAAAAACTGCCTGCTGTGACTGGAAAAACTCTGCAAAGCTGAGACTCAGCACACTCGGGTGATTATTGACTGCCAGGTCTTGGTGGCACTCAGGTTAAACAGAGCAAGTATGAAGTATTAAAATGCTTGTGGAAATAACCCTGTGAGTGTGGTCAGTCTTACCGATGTAGTCGAAGCTGCCAGGTGCCAGGCGCTCAGGTAAATGGGTGGCAAACAGAAAGCCTGTGAGGAGAGCCAAGGTGATGTGGTAGTAGTGAAGGATGTTGGTATTCATGTCCGTACAGCCTTCCCCGACACAAAAAAACACCTGCAAAGACACACACATAGGCAGATTTACCTTCTATCACCCTTTGATGAAGCATACATTACTTCATATATATATATATATATATATATAAAATATGGATTACCGTTATCTTTTCAGTCAGATATAAGACCTTAATCATTGTTATGTTACAAAGACTCAGCTTAATCCATCATGATTTGTGGTGCTTCTATTGAGGAATGAACCCATTATTATTGAGTTCATGTTGTGTATTGTTTAGTGTCTATTGTGTTGCTTGGTGTTTCAGCTGTTGTGTTTTGAGTCATGCTCTACTTGTTATTTGATCTATGTCTATGCTCCCTTCTAAAAGCTTTTGGAAGCTTCCGATTTGTTTTTTGACATGAGAAAACAAATCAATCAATCAATCAGTCAGTCAGTCAATGAACCGCAAGGCCATCCAGAGTCTAAATTGATTTGTGCTTTTTGCAGCAGATTTGTTTAATCTGCAGCACATTCCGGTGGTTGCATTTGTTTTGACCTTACTGCTGTCAAACACAAACTCTTCTATGACCATTCAGACCAGTTTTGTTTGAAGATACAGATGCATGAAAATAACAGGTGTGTTCCTACCCTGTAGAACAGAGGAATGTTGTCAAACAGGTACGGGTAGGCAAAGGCAACAACACGCATGTATTTGCTGAACTTGGGTCTCTGGCACTCAGGGAATCTGGAACGAAGGAAGAACAAGATTATTTTCAAAAATGACCAACAGAACTTTAGTCACTGCAATGTGACTGTGGATAATCCTTGGGTTAAGAGCACTGGAGGTTGCTTTGTGGAAAGTTCATATAATCAAAGCTGAAAGTGCTGTCTATATATAATATCTATATAAAATACTTTATTGTTAATTTCACATAAAATCAAAATACATGAAGGCAAGGCAAGTTTATTTACATAGCACATTTCAACAACAAGGCAATTCAAAGTGCTTCACACAAGACATCAAAAGCATCATGAAGGAGGAAAGAAAAGAAACATTAAAATAGAACATTAAAAAAAAATCACTGGAATTATTAAATCTGAACACATGTTAATTGAAATAAATAAAGTAAAAATATAAAAAGAGTTAAAAGTTACAGTGCAGAGTTAAAATTTAAAATCGTATTAAAATTGTTTAATGAAAGGCAGCTGTAAACAGTGTGTCTTCAACCTTGATTTAAAAGAGCTGAGAGTTTCAGCAAACCTGCAGTTTTCTAGTTTTTCTAGCAGCAGCGTTCTGGATCAGTTGCAGTTGTCTGACTGATTTTTTAGGCAGACCTGTATAGACACTGTTGCAGTAATCAAGTTTTTCCAGGTCCTGCTGGGACATAAGTCCTCTTAGGGAACATCCACTCATTGATTTGCATCCATGCATTTACCCAGTGCTTTTGTGGGACCATGGTTGCCTGCCGACATTGAAATATATATTTGTGTGTCGTCTGCGTAGTTATGATAACTTATTTTATTGTTTTTTATAATCTGTGCTAGTGGGAGCATGTAGAGGTTAAACAGAAGAGGCCCCAGGATGGAACCTTGGGGAACTCTACAAGTATTTTTTGTTTACTCAGATTTAAAGTTACCTATAGACACGAAGAAGTCCCTGTCCTTTAAGTAGGATTCAAACCAGTTTAGTACTGTGCCAGAAACTCCCACCAAGTTTTCCAGTCGGTCGAGTAATATATTGTGGTCAACTGTGTCAAACGCAGCACTGAGATCAAGTAAAACTAAGACTGAAGGAAGAATGTCCGACTTTTTGATCCATTAGATGTCGCCCTTAAGCACCAGCATAAAACCAAAACAAACTGCTGTTTGGCGACAACTCCGCCATAGTGAAGCCTCCGCTCTCCCCCAGCGACACACCACCAACCCCCCCTCCTCGCGTTCACAGGAAAGAGTTGTAAATTGGAACACACCACGATAAAGCACTATTAAGCGCAAGCAGCGAACAATATTGTTCTTGGCTCAAGCGGAAATTGCCTGTGTCCTGCACTGTTGTGTTAGCAGGCTAATGTTAGGACACTCTGGTTAACTCATATTGCACGTAAATTGACACAGAGTCACTTTGATCCGAAGACACTTATGTGACATCCAAATAAACAGTGAGTATGTTATTCTTATTTTCTCTAATCATTGACTAACACAGCTTTATAGGCCTCCCGTCCATGTAAACATGATGTAAACACGGACAGACAATAACACAACCAGCGGGCTTAGCTTCTCACTTATTGTAGACAGTCATGACTCAGAGACATTTACAGAGGACATACGTGATTTCTGCTGTATTTATGAGTAAAATGTCGCACATTCTGCCTTTAACGAATTTAAAGAGAATTATGAACGCACATCTAAATAGTAATCCATGTGGGGATTGTTTGAATTTCATGGCATCCTCAACTAGCATGTTGTACTTCTCTGTTCAGGATTGAGTGCACAGAAGCTATAAATGACCAGGTCAAGCAATCTATTAAGAAATATTTTGCAATTGTGAAATTTAAAACAAATACCAACTATCTTTGATTTTTCTTGGAGTTAGGTGTTCACAGAACCTGTTTAGCCACATTTATTCTGTCATGTCCTTTAACCTGCTCAGCTGAAACTACAATCAGAGTCAGTCACTGGGTTGGGTTGGTCTCTAGAGCCATGGTTGGGTAACACCCATTTAACTGTCACTTGCTCAATCCTTCCCTGTCAACAGTGTCTGTGGGATGAAGTCTGCCTGAGGACTAAACGATAATCTATCCTTTGTAAAAGATGGGGTTGCATTTATCTATTGTATAACACAACAGATTCAGGCAGGTTAAAGCAGCGTTTGTATTGGACAGTGAAGAAAAAGCAGGAGGAGATTATTAGCAAATGCATAGTCTTTACCTCTTCATGATGTCATGATTGTATTGCAGAAATGGAAAGCCAAGTCTTAAAAGATGGAACAAAGTGAAATAGCAATTATTAGTCACATCAAGACATCATGAATCCAGAACATGAGGATACAACAATTTCATAACAGCTATGAACTCAAGAGTTGGAAAGGTGTCGTACTGATGCAGAAGGGGTACTAAATTAAATTATAAAAGAGGTCTAACTAACCTTTATATTCCCAGATATTTTAGTTTATTTCCTTGGGTCTTTAACACGCCACAAATATTTGAGATTTGTCAAATTAATATGTTGTCATTAACCAAGTATATGGTTTAGAGTTGTAACTTTATTCTGACAGTGTTTAGTTAGGAAAACCCTAGAGTAAGACATTTCTGATAGTAACTTAGTTTAAGAGAAAACTTAAAGAAAAACATATTTCTTGAATTTTTAAAATGTTTAAAATGTGTAACAGTGCGGTATGAGGTTAGAAAAGATCAGTGGAAGTATGCGAACATGTTAAAAACTAGCTACAACAGTTGGTTAATTATGGGATTAGTTAATAATAAGAAATTAAATTGCCAAATTCTCTTCATTGTTTGAGTCATATTCGATCAAGACTGTAAATCATTTGCTGGTTTTAAGTTTCTTCAATGTGAGGATTTATAACTTTTCTTAAATCATTTATGATAGCATATCAAATGTTCTATACATTAGATAAAAGGACAATTTGAGTAAGTAAATCTGGGATCTAACAAATTGTAATAAGTACATTAAAAAATAAAGCAATTAAACTGCTACTTAAAATAAACTGATTATTTGATGATTCAATTAATCAAAAATAAGCGTTGCTTGCAGCATGATTAAAAGGTTTTTAGATCACAGACATTTACATTGGAGAAGTATGGGATACGAGGTATTGCTCATTCTTGGCTGGAAAGCTATTTAAAAAGTAAACAACAGTGTCAACAAATTAATGGTATAGTGTCAGGATTAAGAAAGGTTGCCTGTGCAGTACCCAAGGGATTGATGAATACTTGACTGTTGACTTTGTTTTGGCTGTCTATATTGTTTATAATTATCCAATTATGAAGACTGAATTAAAAGAAAACAATTCTCAGCACACCTGGAGTAACAGGCCAGAGCGGTGCAGATGACGGTGTTGAGCACAGCGATGGGGATGTAGTACTGGTGGAAGAGGCTGTTCATCCATTTGTCAGGAAAAACGTACGCTGAATACACGATGGCTGACCCTACATCAGGACACATCAACAGGGAAAAATAGAAATTAAATTCTAAAATGACATCAGAAAGATTATCAGTCCACTCTAACCTGCCAGACCTGAGAGACAGAATGATGTTATCCATCACAGCATGCCACAAATTAAAACCTCAAAAATCACAGCAGAGACCACTGATGATGAATAACTAGATAGAGTTATGTTCTGCGGTCAGCTTTATTTTACTGAATTATCTGAGATGCTGAACTCAACTCATGATCTGTCAAGGTGGCTTACTTTGATTTAGCTTCATCGACACATTTGAAGCATAGACTGTAGATTTTAAGGCTCTCTCTTATTTCTCACACTGGGTCCTGGTGAACCAAGTGATAGTGAATCACATAGACTCACCCAGGCTGTAGAAACTCAGAGCTCCATAGTCAAAGAAGAAGCAGATGTGGCGAGCCCGGGCTGACATGGTGCTGAAGGTGTGAGCACAGCTGGATGTCAGCGGGTAAATGCAGCAGGAGAACAGGAAGATGAGCAGAGGCCAGGTGAAGGAGTCCTGCCATGCTCTCTGAATCAACACCACCATCACTAGTTTCCATAAGAAGTACCTGTCGGGAGAAACGGGTAACATTGTGTAAACTGGAATGATTGTGAAGCTGCAGTACGTATTTTGTTTTACAGTTTTATTACACTTCTCTTGCTTGTTTTAGAATAGTAGCATGGTGTGGGGTTGTCATAATAAAAAGAGAAGGATGCTAAAGCAAAAAGTATCTTCTATCACCATTGTTTCGTATTAAATCTCTTACTTTTTGAATCCTGATGATCATATCAACAGTCAAGAAATTGCACTACCCGAGAGCAAAGATAGCCTAGTGGTTGGTGCACGCGCCCCACATACAGAGACTATAGTCCTTCAAGCGTGTGGCCCGGGTTCGAATCCGACCTGTGGCTCTTTCCCTGCGTGTCTTTCCCCGCTCTTTCTTCTCTCTCTGACTCTATCCACTGTCCTATCTCTAAATAAAGGTATAAAAAGCCCCCCAAAAAATCATTGAACAAAATAAATTGAACTACCCATGATAGGATATGGAGCAACAAAAAGGTCTTATACCTGCTCTTTTGTAAAGTGTCTTGAGATAACTTTTCATGAATTGGCCCAATACAAATAAAGATTGATTGAAATGTCTAATGCCTGACATATTGAAGGAGAAAACAGTAACAAAAAAACAAGCACTATAAAGTGTAAACAAAAAAAAGAAAGAAGATTACACGTGATTCAATGATTGAATGCATGTTACTTGTTGAGGTAAAACTTGTTGAGGTAAAACTAGAAGGATCGTTGAATGAGTTCAACATGTTTAAGATAACAAAGGCGAAGTCAAGAATGCAGTGAATGAGGTACAAAGATAATATACTGTGGATGCATGTACAGTGTTAACAGACCTCTCTCGGGACTTGTGTGCTGACAGGAGAATATGGAGTTATTCATTTGGACATTTCTGTTTGTTAAACACCAAAAACAAGAAAGATACGATATGTTCATTAAAAAATCCAGAAGTGTTGATAGGCAATTTTTCAGCCCCAGATAGATGCAGAGTCATTAATACCACAAAAGCACAGGAATAATAAATCTCAGTTGTTGTATGTAACAACACTCACACACTTTCCAAATTCTTCCCACACTAAAAACCTGGGACGGACAATTATCCATGGATGTATTTCATTCTTTCATTTTCATTTCATTCATTTAAAATTCCTGCTGTGTTTGTCATCTCTGCCTGTCAGTACCTGTCAATGTGGCAAAACCAAGCTGTTCATGATTAAGTGTCATGCTGTCTTTTTACTCAATTAAATGCTTAATTGGGCACCAACTGGCACTTATAAAAAACAAATAGTGCAACGCACAGAGCTTCATCTCACCAGCAGGCTGTACGTTGCTTTGTGTATTTGTGTATACCTACCATTGTTTCCACGCCTCAGTGCCCCTCATTAACAAATCAACTTTATTTGTGTTTTTTCTCGTCACTGAGCACTTAACTAATCGTGGCACCTCAAGGCTCCAGCTCAGATCTCCTCATTAGCAACCGACATGTAGGGCTACACCAAGCCCCACGACACAAACACCCATGTGCCCTCAGCTACACACACACACACACACACACACACACACACACACTTCCTCCCTGGATCATGAAGTCAAGCAACTGGCATCTCAGCAGGGGGGAGTGCAGTGTGGCTGGTGGAAGCAGTAACCTCTGTAGTAAAGTTGAATCCACAAACACAAACACACACACATGCGCATACTAACAGCAGAACTGTGTCATTTACAGAGGTACCACAGGTCTTAAATGGATATAACCATCTATTTTTCCTTTATTTAGAGACAGGACACTGGGTAGTGTTGGAAATCAGGGAGAGAGAGAGTGGGGAATGACAGGTCGGATTTGAACCCAGGCCACCCGCTTGAGCTGTACATGGTTCATGTGCACTAATCATTACGCTACCCGCGCCCCAGAGTCTATTATGAAATGTTAAAATACTGGAAACTCAGATAAAGGTTCATTTTGCAAAACCCAAAGTTAATACAACTTAAAACCCAACAGGTTTTATCAACTTAGTCTTCAAAGTTTGACTTTTAACTTAAGCTACTGGATAGATCAATGTCTCACATGCAGGAATTATGGACAAGTTGTAAGTTTTCATGAAGATGAAAATGAAGTCCAGTGATCGAGTTTATCCTTATTTTGTCAGCGAAGTTGTTTTGACTTGGTCATGCAGTCTAGGAATAAACTTCAGACTTTTTTTAAGTGATAGAAATTGTAATTAGTTCCTTTATGTGTTTGTGATCATGCTGTCTTGAAATTGCTGTCGGCTGATTGAGAATCAATGAACATAAAGCGAGTCATTTTAAATAACTGTATGCAAGACTAAACCCAAACATGCGTTGTCTTTGCCACGTTTAAACACTACTTTACAGTTCTGTGGTTAAAGATGGCCGTACAATCACGTAGTGAAATGACTTACAAAAATCACCGACATGGCCTACATGTTCTGTTTAGAAATGTTACATTATGTCAGCTTGTGCATTAGACTGTATACAAATTTGAGTCCCACAGGTGCCGTAGGACGGAACACAAATCATGCAGGAGGTGGCAGATTAACTTTGCTGAAGGCTAAAGTGATGCAATAATGAAACAATAATCCAGTGAGAGTGGAGTAAAGAAATAGTCCTGTGCAGCGCTCAGCAACAGCCAAACTCTTGACATCTGGTGCTGAAATGTGTTGAAAAAATACTCGAGGGGAACTCTTTAACTTCAGATTCGTTGGATTTTTTTTTATTTTAAAATTTGAACAGATTATTCAAAATAAATTGACAGCTCGGACAAAGTTTAGTAATTGAATAAATTAACTCGAGGATTAAAAAACTGTCGTGTAGCTGAGAATACTGCTGAACTTGAGGCTACTTGTACGTCTATAAATCTGTTGACAAGAGGCACTGTGACACCGTGGGATGTTTTTGTTACCCACATTGTTGCTGGGATGTATTAATCAAAACAAACCGGTCTGTTTGTGCAATCTTTCTTATATAACTTCAGTTAACACAGATGAATAGGTGTAAACTCTGCTGCCACAACGACTTTATGACAACAAATCCACTGATCTCCTGGCCTCTTCTAAGTGCATCCATAGTAATAAATAAATACTGGGATTTATTCCCTGATTTATAATATGAATAGTAAGCAGAACGATACTTTAACTCTGGATGTGAGCTGTATAAATGAATGATATCCTTTAGTCAGTAATGTGCCAGAAGTGATCGAATAAATCCTTTACTAAATGTCTTTACTTGATAATAGCCGGAGCCTCGACTCAGGAAAATGTCAAACTGCAAAACCAAATGAAATTAAGTAAGAAAATTCTGGATTACTTGCTGACCTCTCTGGATTACTCTCTCTCTCTCTCCCTCTCTCTCTCTCTCTCTCTCTCTCTCTCTCTCTCTCTCTCTCTCTCTCTCTCTCTCTCTCTCTCTCCCTCTCGCTCTCTGACCTACAAGCTCAACAAGCTGTTCAAGATTCCTCTTTACGTAGAGACATAAAGAATTACCTTCTCACTGTCATGAACGTAGAAGCACTTCAGTGTAGTTAGAGTATTTAAAATCAAAAATCAAAGAGGACGTATGAGTTTACTTTCCGATACAAACTCTTTTTAAATTGTGGTGAAAAAGTTATAATCTCACCCTTGCTTAATGAATAAAAACTGCTCTGAATTTCTCAGCTGTCTCGCCTTTAAAAAAAAACATTTGACCTCTCGCCGAGTGTGCCCTCAGGATCGTCACATATTGTTATTCTAACAAACACACGACAGGTAGCACATGCATGTTAGGAATCCTAAAACTGAGCCATAGAGCAGCATAGTAAACACCATACCAGGTTGGCAGGAAGTGGGTCCAGATGTTGAGCGTCTCATTGGTCAGCTGGAAGAGGCTGAGGATGCAGTCGGTGGCTGAGCTGCGGGGATGTCTGTACCCGGAGATGATGCTGTCCTCATGGAAAACCTGCAGCAACATCAAGTCAGGGTTAGATCACAGTCAGTGTGGCAGCTTTGTGAAGCACATTTCGCTACTTCTCTGGGTGCTGAATAAGTCTTAAGCTTCATTGAACAAAGTGCAAAAACATACAGGATATTCTGATGGGGGATGGGTTGTAAATGTAAAAACCTGTAAAAAAAATGTTTAACAATGGATCACAAGACTTGTTTTGGAGTCACTGAAGGTGCCCATGGATAAATCTGAGAGGAATTTAAAGTTATAAGAAAGACAGAATGATGTTGTTATTCTTGTGAGACACTGATACTTTTAGCTTCTCAAAAATGTCTTGAATCAAAACAAAAGAGAGGCAGCATCACTATTCAGTGGTCACACTAACAGCTTGTGTTTACGTTATACTCACTGTAACACACTGATAATGTTCTTATAGTAACCACTGATTTATTGGACATTACATTCAATTCGCAGATTATTTTTGAACATATAAACTTGTTCAAAACTGAGACACAGCGGTAGAGTTTGTCGTCTCTCAACCGGAAGGTCATGGGGTTGAATCCCCATCTCCTGCAGCCACATGTCGATGTATCCTTGGGCAAGACACTTAACCCCAAATTTCTCCCGCTGCTGTGTCGGCAGCATATGAATGTGTATGAATGGATTAGTTACTTCTGATGGTCACTTTACATAGCAGCCTCTGCCTTCAGTATGTGAATGTTTATGTGTGACTTGCGCTTTGGGTAGTCAAAAGAAAAAAGCGTCACACAAGCTCCATTTACCATTTACAATTTAACCTCAAACAAGCAGCAGAAGTACTGTTATGAAGTAAAGTAAGAAAGCAAAAGGTGTGTGTAAGTTAAAATGTAAAACTCACTGAGTACAATAAACTATTTTTTTTATTTTACACTTTTGATTCACAGTTTATGTTTTTAAAGGTGTTTTTTTTTTGAGTATACAGCAAAGTCTGACAGTGTGAGAGCAAAAATATCCTAATAATTCAGTGAAGTTGAACTTACTTTGGGCACCTGATTGATGGTGAAGACTCGCGGTAACTTGATGAGGCTGAGCATGACTGCTGCAGACTGCTGCTGCTGTCAGGTGTGGGAGCTGAAGTGAGGCCACGCTCGGTGTGACTCCTCCTTTATCAGGTTTGTGTTGCCATGCTGTCCTCCAGGTTTCATCTCCACCCTCTTCAAACCCAGCGAGAATATCCAGTGTACCTATGCCACTCCTCCTTCTCCTCCTACTCCTGCTGCTGCTTCTGTCTCTCTCTGGATTAGAGGTCATGTGCACACAGGTGTATTCCCACAGACACAAAAAGGCATAAACACACATACACAAACATACATACAAACACAACAGGCGATTTGCCACAGGAAGTCGAGAACATTTTTGTAAGACCAGTTTTTCAAGATTTAACCAAAATAATGGCTTCTGCTCAATTACAGCATCATAACATCCACAAAGAAAAGACTGTTGTTCTCAAACAAAGCTCCACTTTTTGTTCTTGCATAACACTCTTACAAAGAAATGACAGTCTGGCTAGTAAGGTAGGTTTCAGAAAAAATCCCTAAAAAACAGGCAAAATCCAGCAGTGATTGACATTAACAGCTGGCGAAAAATATCAGCCAGCGTTGTAAGTGCACATAGAGGAGCTCTCTGAGTTTCCGCTGCAGCAGATAAGGATGCCATCATGAATGAAGGGTGGGAATCTCTCCGGCTGAAAAGTCATCAGAGCTCCTTCCATACCACTTTCCTGCCTGTGTCATGGTCGGAGATGACATGTCACCGTCCGCACCGGCAGCCGTCACACCCAGCAGGGACGGCTGAGCCCAGCATGAGCTCCCCGGGCCTGTTGGCCTGTTTTAACTGTGAGGCAATGAATCAAACAGTCACACTGTCACCAATGAAAAAGGCAGCAGAAAGAGGAATATTCCATTTGCGGTGTTTGTTTTAACACTATGTTCATGATACAAAGAAAAGAAAAAGTAAAACACATCCTGTTGTTTTGATATATTTTGAATGCGGTGGCATGATTTAAAGATTGCAAAAGCTTTCTTTTCTTTTGACGTCAGTAATCGATAACTTAATGTCATGCTTGCCTTAAGTTAATAGTTGATCTTAAAGGCTTAATTGAAAACCCAAATGACTCTGGTTTTAAATGCCAAGCCTCTGCTCTGAGCTTCTGTTTACAACTCCTTTTGTCTTTGATCAGCTCTATTTCAAAGTGCATTCTTATAAGCACAAGTCCTTGCTTCCAGCATGTTGTGTTGCAAGCTGCAACCACAGCAGCTCAGTGAGATGAAGTAATTCATGAACTGCTGCAGAGCACCCTGGGATCTCATTCTGTCTCTCTCAGAGGAGCCAGGCATGCAGTCAGAGCAGAACAGCTCAAAAATATATATACAAGCAGCAGATGAATGTCTGACTGGAAGTCTGTTTGGTTTGGCTTGGAGTCAGTCGGTTCAGTTAATATGTGAGCTTTTAAGACTTTAGAGGTATGAACCAAGTTAAGATCTGCCTGACAGAGCCTGAGGAGAATAAACAAAACAAGGTCCAGGGAAAACAAAAGGTATTTATGGGAATATGCTCAAATAAAACCACAGCAGCCTCTGTGAAGACTCTGCTGCTCTGTTCCTGTCACATCCAAGAAGGTTTACCTACTTATTTTTACACTTCTCTCAAGTTATGTTACTTGCTTGATGCATATTTTCAGTTGAGGATGCATCAGTTATTTGCAGTTTTGAATCTTCTGCCGATTGCACTCACAAATACCTGTCATCAATAATTGCTTGCCAACATGTTATTAAAAAAAAAACACACAAAAAATGGTGCAAAAGTTCAAGAGCAAAGAGCAAGAGCAAAGTTATCACTTTAATTAACATTTTACATGTTGTCAGCAGCTCGTCAGGCGCAGAAACAAAAACACAAACTACACTTTGAACAATGCCAGATGGATAAAAAAAACAAAACAGACTGTATATCAAATGACCAGTGCACAGGGGCACTTTGTTGAAGTATACTTATTGGTGAAGATACTCTTCTGTAGTTTTTACTTTACGTTTGTTTTGTTAAAAGGCTGCACAGAATGCACGTTGTGTTAAACTAGAGGAGATATTGATTTTCTAATTTTGTAAAGTAATAAAGGCTGTGAAACGATTGAAGTTGATTAGAAAGGTTGATGTTTCCCTCTTAAATTAAGTAAAGTATGCGTGAAAATAAGCAAAGCAGTTGCAAACTCAAATGAAGTAAGTAACCGGGCCGCGTTAAAGTATTTCTGTTGATACTGGTACTACCCCTGGGACGCTGGTTGCCCAGTGGTTAGTGAGCGCGCCCTGTGTATGGAGGCTGTGGCCCTTCAAGCGAGTGCAAGTCCAACCTGTGGTTCCTCTCTCCCTGATATCTGACTCTATCTACTGTCCTATCTCTCCAAATCTCTCCACTAAATGCACAAAAAGCCCCAAAATAAATCTTGAGGAAAAAAATAACAAAACTTGTACTACCCCTATTTGACCACAAGGCGTCAGTGCTCTGTAACAGAAGCTGCTCAGGTGTTTTTCATGAGCAGGTACTGCAGCTAATTATGAAGCTGCATGAGGAGAAAAAAACACTCAAAGGTATTGAGTTCATACAAATTATTTCTCCGGCCTGAACTCAAGGTTTCTCTCCATATGAAACTCGGTGTCCTCCAGCTTTAGGTTTAATGTTTTGCTTGTGTTTTTCTTTCTTATTAATTCATTTATCAAGCTGTGACCTCAGACTACAAAGCTACTTTCTGTGGAGACATCAGATGGAATTAAAGTGCATCACTGCAGGGACAGAAAGGTCTGGAGCGCTGTATGCTTCTTTTATTGACTGTTAATGAGAAAAAGTAACAAGTTCGCTTCAGGCCACACACACACACACACACGCGCGCACACACACACACACACACACGCACACACACACACACACACACACACACACACACACACACACACACACACACACACACACACACACACTCTCCCATGCCAGCCAAGTCGAGCCTCCTGCGGCCCTGAATGTTTGTGTAATATCAGCAGAACTACTGAGCAGCTTCTTCCTACATTAAGCATTCATGGAGTTCATCGTTGCTCATGTAAACATTCATGTTTTAATATTGAAAGAAACTTTGTTTGTGTTTACTTTATATGATTGTAAGATGCTCTAAAGGCTCACAGAGCACAGTTTTACCATTTGCTTTGGTTAATAAATGCTGCATGGATTTCATCTACATAAGTAATGGTTGAAACCAACACTAAGGAGGACTTCATATGAAGTCCAGGGCATTGCAGAGAGAAGTATTGTGCTCTTTATGATGCGATATGAAACAATATGACAGGTCACAACATGTCACAATTTATTGTTCCCTACTGGCTCAAGTGATACACTCGTTTAGCCTCCATTAGTAGCATCAATAAATAAAAACCTCCACTGTGAGTGAAAGTCAGTACAGGTGTAGAATTATTACAGTGCATTAAATAAAATGTGAGATGATTGCCCTCATTGTCTTCACCCATGCCGTTAGTCTTCCCTCTGTCTTATTGTCTTTGTTGAGTCTCAGTGGACATTTAGAGCATTAAGCCTTTGTTTGCCTTCTTTGTTAAATAAATTGTTGAATGTCTGCGCTTCGTTCCTCCTCAGTCTTTTTTTTTTAAGGACTGTGACAGAACAATGGTATCCAGGTTTCAATCAAACACAAAGAAAAGTCCAACTGGGAAAACACAAGGAGCAGTCTAGGGGATGACATATGATGAACTGACCACAAGAGGGAATAGACACACGGGTAATCAGACACAGGGGAGACTAACGCAGGTGAAGACAAGCAGGGCAATCAAAATGGAGGGAAACAAGTTCATTAAATCTTTAGCTGTCAAAAACGGGTTCATGAGTGAATTGCACATTAACTTCCTCTGACATGTGGCGTTGGAGAGGAACAAGGAGGAATGAAATAGAAAGATAAAACTGAAACTTTGAGATGGAGAACAGTCGTTCTGTAAATGTACAAGCTGCATACCATTGAAGAGTGTAACACGAAAAAAAAAACTTCAGCTGCAATCAAAACAACACCAACTCATCATATTTTCATGTTTGAATCACTTCATTAAAAAATAACGTCCTTCTTTACATTTGTAGTTTTTAATAATAACTGAATAATGATGCTAATGACGGTGTCGTCTGTGTTGTAGTATTTGTGTCGTAGGGACAGACGGGTGGTGCTCTTCACTGACGCAGGCTGCTCTGCTGCAGATGCTCACAGTGTTGGGGCCTCCCCGGTGTTTTGGTTGATGAGGTGTAGTTTGTGTGGCAGACTCCCCTCTGATACATTATTAATAGTTGTTACGCTCCAGGCACTCTTCTTTCTACTTCTGCTGAGCTTCAAACTTACATAGTTCTTTCTCTTTCATTCAATATAGAAATCCTTCTCATTTTCTCTCCTTGTGTCCGTGTTATGTCTCTGTTGACTAGACCCCCCACTGCTGCTCCGTCTCCTCTTCCTCCTCTTCCTCCTCTTCCTCCTCCAGCACCATCGTCATCTCTGACTCGGCTGCTGATTGCTCTGTTGAAGACCTTCATCCTCTACAACACTTTACGCAAATGTTCCAGCTGCTCATGGATGAGCAAAAGAAAGCAATTACCAGGTTTGGAAAGAGAGAGAGGGGATTTATTTGATTGTAGTGTAATGGTTGTTTCTCTGTCTCTGGTGAGAGAGAGAGAGAGAGAGAGAGAGAGAGAGAGAGAGAGAGACTGAGCGGAATTTCACAGCACTGTCAGCTCAGCAGCACAAATGAAACAAGATAAGAGGTGAAGTTTGAAAACCATTTGGCAGAGCACCGGGAGGAGGAACCGATTCTCTGATGATTTAGCGAAGCCTTAAAGACAGACTGCTGAGGTAAACGTTAATAATGTGGAAGAGTTTCAAAAGGAGAGCTGCAACAGATTAGAAAAAAAAAAGTGCTTGTTCTCATTCTGTCAGTGCTGGATAAGACGATCAATAAAAAAATATGAAATCTGTCACTTAAATATGAAGGTACAGCCAGCAGAAAGATAGCTTAGCTAATCAGAAAGACCATGAAGGTGGAAACAGCACAAAGCCCTGGGAAACTGTTGTGAAATTAAATTACCAGTTCTGATAAAGCTCAGAAAGTCATGCGATACATTTCGTTGTTTAATTATCTAAAAAATACAAAGTGTACAATCAACATTTTATCCAGCATCAAGCAACCAGCAGAGCTTCACCGTTGGCCGTGTCTGGATGAGGAGTCTAGGTTCCCCCAGAAGACCACTGTTTGGGTTCACATAAAAATACGATGGATTTCCCTTTGTGGGACAATAAATAATAAATAATCTCATTACATCACATCACAAACCCATTTTCTAAACCTACTGTGCAGAATGATCTGGTCTATCATGTTTAAATTACTGATAGATGCTTGGAAGAAGAATGTGCGACATTTTACACTTAACATGTAGTGTACATGTAGTAGGCTTATAACCTGTGTAAATATATCTCTGAGTCATGACTGTCTACAATGAGGGCGACACACAAGTCCTGCTGGCTGTGTTAAATACGGCTCAGGTCATTCTGTGTCAATTTACATTCACTGTGAAACTACGGGCTAACTAAAGTGTGCTAACATTAGCCTGCTTACACAACAATGAAGGCCACAGACAATTGCAGCAAGGATCATTTTGTCTACAGCTTGCGCCTAATGGTGTTTAATTATGGTGCGTTCCATTTTACAACGCCCCTTATGTAAATGCAAGGAGAGGGGGGTTGGTGGTGTGTCGCTGGGGGAGAGCAGAGGCTTCATAATGGCGGAGGTGTCACCAAACAGCAGCTTGGTTTTGGTTTCATGCTGGTGCTCAAGGGCGACATCTATTGGATCAAAAAGTCGCACATTCTTCCTTTAAATACTCTTTAAAACATTTAAAGGCAGTTGTCATATCCCCCTCAGTTTATCCTTAATCTTATGCTGTACATTTTTATGATTTAGTAAAAAACTTAAGGGCTCAGTTGGGTAATTTAACATCATTAACATTATGTCAGAAACATTGCAAAAGGTTAATGCACCAAAGTCAAAGTCCTCGTATGTGCACACATACTTGGCCAATAAAGATTGAAAAATTCTCATTCAAAGGTCAGTGATAAGGTTGAGGCAAAAATAACATCTTTGGCTTGATTAATTTAGTTTGCAAGAGACCAACACAGTTTTCTCCCAGTTAAAAATCCTTTGTTTGACCCTTACAACCACCCTTACCTCCCAATCTCTACACTGACTCATTTAAATGTAATCCTAATTGACAGCATAAAACACAAAGTGAACAGTTAAGAGGTAAAATAATAAAGAAATGAAACAATTTCATAGAAATGAAATGCTTTTTAAATCAATATTGGTCTCAAATGATTGTTGTCTTTTGAAAGTATAGGTGTGGAATAAAGGGGATTATATACAGAAGGCAGTTTATTACAGCTAAAAGAAACCCAAACATGGTGAGGCAGGACCCAGATGAAAACTCTTTAACTTAATTAGAGAGCTTAAGAAGTGCTTATTGTTTATTATTTCACTTTGGTCCTAGTCAGGCTTCTTGTTCTCCCTGCTTTAAGTTTTCTGCTAAGCTAAGCTGCTGGAGCCTTGAAAGTATATTTAATGGAGATATGGGAGAGGTATTGATTTTTTCATCTTAAACTTACTGCCAGAAGGCATAAAAGTGTATTCCTCCATATATCCAACTTGTTTTGCTTTTAGATTAAAACTCGAGAAGAAAGTTGCTCATCCAGGTGAACCTCTTGGATGAGACACCTTCTTGGACATTCATTTTCAACCTGCTCTCAGGAAATGCAGCAGATGTTTGGTTTCTGTTTTCACTGGATGCTTCTACATCCACCTCCTCTGAGACCCCCAACAACACACAAAAAAAATCCAATAACGCAGGGTTCAACGAAGTGTTAATTTCATCAAGTGAGTCAATTTCTGGACACCATGAAGCCTGTGGTCTCCGTTCGTCGAGTAACTAAGGATCCACTGTAATGTTATCACAGTCAGCTCATGTGAATGGCAGCAGAGGCCATGAAGAGACTCTCTTCATGGGGTTTATGTTGGGCTAATTACAGGACCGGGAGACAGACTAGCTGTCTGGAGGGACGTTAATATCATTAGTGTGGAGGAAAGAGGAGGAATGAAATGCGTGGGGTGAAGTGCGCGGCTGTGTGGGAGAAATTAAGGCTGGATCGTAGAAAAGCCAGAAGGTAATGAAAAATGCAGGCGGGTGGCAGCAGACACAGTCCTTCTCAGGTGTCTGCGCTCCTCACTGGATCAGAATAGCCTAATTAGGATAAATTATTTATCAGGATTGTTTTTCGTCTCAGCAGCTTCGCAGAGACGACGCACAGTATGAACAGACCGTTTCTGCACAGAGAGTCAGAGCGGCTGAACAAAGGAAACGAGCACATGAAGGAAACTGTCTTTTCTTAAAGGATTTAAAACTGAACAGAAATAGACCAATATTTAAACAACACCGTCTTCAAAATCATCAGAAATGCAACAGAAAAAAGGAACTGATTCAAATGAAATCCTTTATTAAAATGTAGAGTATCCCATCAATTCTGAAGATCTTTTACTTAAGACAATGGAGGAGCAACGGCAGAACACAGTTAGCCTCTACAGTTGTAGGTTCAGTGTTGTGAATATTAAGCGGATGAGGAGAGGAAAAGGAGTGTGGATTGAGTGGGTACAGGGATGAGAGGGTGGGAGATGACACTCGGCTGAGTACAGACTGCAGAGGGTCTACGTCCAACCTGAGGAACGCCTCTATCCATACTGTGCACAAATATAACCCCTAGGCTTTGCCACGCCCTGAAAAGAGGTTCTTGTTTTGATGATGACAAAAAGGATTAACTTGTGCATTTATGTACGGTAAGCAAGGCCATGAGGGGGGAACGAGGGGAAAGCTTTGTGGGCCCCCATGGAGGTCATCAAACACAAGGTCCATCCTAAAGTGAAGCAAATATAATTTTAAACTTAAATACTCAATTGAACTTCTTATAGCAACAACAATACATGTATTATTTATTTTTTATTGCAGTAAAATGTAGCCTGTTTCAAAATGTAAAACCCCACTTTTTAAATGTTATGAGCTTATCTTTTGTAATGTTAACGCCATGAGTGGGCCCATTGAACGTAACTGTTAGTCAGTAATATTGGACTGTGTATTGTCATGCAAAGACCTACACAAAAGATGGGAAGCTTAAAAAGGAGAGAAGAATGAGCTGGCTGAGGCCCAACAAGAACTTGTTAACAAAACTTCAGCTCCAAATGTCAATCGCAACAAGGCAGAGGAGGCGAGTGTTATCGAGGCTGAAGCTCTGATCCGACATGCATGTGTTGATGTAAAATTAAATCTGACGAGGGCCTGTTCACCAGGTCCTTCAGGGGCCTAGTCATTTCTGTGGGCGGGCCTAATGGTAAGTTTACGACAAGACTGTTTTTAATGGGTTCTATTTGCCTTCTCTGATAAATAAAAAATGATAATACAAATATTATCAGTATTGTTACAGAAGAAGATAATTATATACATTATGCATATAATCTATGTATCAAAAAGAGAACTCATGCCTGTTCATATGCTTTCTAGAGAAAGTCTAGCACCAAAATGGGTCATCAAAACAGTTACATATTAGTCTAATTGATGGAAATGCAGCATCTTGCAGTTGATCTAAAGGATAATCAACCTGTCACAGATTTCACAAGACTGCTGTTTTATATGTAATCTGCAAAAGATTAGAGGAAAAGATCAGACCAGCAGATTTAGAAAAATGCTTTTATTTTTTTTACACCTTTAAAAAGCACATTTTTAAAGCACAAAGATTTACTCTGTATATAAACACCTCTCGTCCTTAGACTAAAAAATGGTAGCATTTGCACATTGTGCTTGGATTGCAAAGTCTGTACAACTTCTCTGGGTCTCCTGTGGTGTCACAACCCCAGTAAACATTTTATTGCATAAATCACATTTGACCTCTGCGGCCACATGTTGAAGTCTTTAACAGAAAGTTGGAAATAAACACAACTTGTTAAATGTAGGAAACTGAAGTTGTCATTCCTGTGCCACAGTGAACAATAATAGCAGCTTCCTGAATGAAGGCGTTGCACATTATTCTGAACACAAAGACAAATGAAACCCAACAAATACACAACTGAAATCATGTGACTGGAAAATGGAAAGTTGTGCTTTTGTGTCTATCTAGCAAAACATCTCACTCCTCTGCAAATTATTCCAGCGAACGATGAACGAAACACAAACTCCTGAAAGAGAAAACAAAAAGCTGAAGGATAATCTGCAGCTAAAGGCTCGTTTAAAACAGTAGCCGACTAAATGCTTATCTTTTCTTGCACGCATCCCCTTTCACTGAAACAAGCTTTTAAATCTTTCTTTTGTACTATTATCTACTAAACCTACATCTGAAAAACGTCTTTTCTCAAAAGGCAGTGTCTCTCTGCGACGCCTCCATGACATTGAATGTCATTAAATGCTGAATGGAAGTCGGTTTGCACAAAAATATACAAATTCAAACTTGAATCGATGACTTTGGTATAAACAAAATGGAGAATCACACTCAACACGTCTATTCCTGAATGTTCTCTTTAAAACAACAATTTTCTAAATGTCCTGTAAAAATGACTCATAGGAAAAAAAATGCTACCAGGAAATTAACAAAGCAAAAACCAGCAAGCGTAAAAACAAAACAAAAAAACAACCTGTATTATCAAAAAGAAAAAAGTACAATCATCACTATCCTCTTGGAAAACTTCTCTTTGTTTTTTTAATTTGAAATCGAAGCATCAATGTAATACCAGTATAAACCTCTCGGATGAAGGAAGAGTCACGTTGTAGTAGTGAGAAGAAGTGGATGTGATGATAAGACTGGGAAGGTCATGTTATATTCTTACGTCTAAGAAATGATTTGATCTGAAAAATACTTGAACTGATCCTGACTTGAATATTTTCAAACTCAGAATGAAAGTGTGTTTTTTATTTTATTTTTTTTAGCAGGATTCATACATTTATGAATAATCTGGTGCTTCTTGTTTTAGGACACTACATTGTAATATAGTTTGTATTTTCTGTAGTTATGTTGAGTTACATGTTTTGTGCTATTTAATGCATGAGTTTAATAAGCTGATTTCTTGTATGTAAAGTCTCTTGTGAACTTGTTTTGGAGTTTCATGTATTAAAAGGCCGTGCTAGAAACAAGCTTTGAATGCTGTGACGTGTGGCACTGATAAACAAACGATTGAGTCATATTTACTGGACCAACAGTGAGTATTTTCTTTGCAAAACTCATCTTTTTTTCTAATAACGCTGTGACTTTTTTCTTGAATTATTACAACTTCATTTACTCAATCATCTGTGATTATTTCTTCTTAAGGTTAGCTCTAAAACTCTGTTATAAATCCTCACTAAGTTTTGAATGTCGCAGCTGAGCTGAAGATGAAGCTGTACGGTCAGAGAGAAACACCCAGAGGATTTAGAACTGTTTGAACGAAAGCAAATCAGCTGTCATGGTCGCAAAGCTTTTTTTCAAAAATAAATCAGAGACTTCTTAGAATCAGTCTTTAAATACACTGGAAGTTCAACAACTTAAAAGCAGACCATAAGGGGGAAAAGTTTTCCGTTTTATGAAAATGGCCAAAGAAAAATCCACCATCAACACCTTCCGAGGACCAAACCAGCCCGAGTGTCCTGCTTCCCATTAATAATCTTTAAGCTAGATCGATGAGAGCCTCATTAATGCTGAGGGCTCCACTTTGTTTTCTTTGCGGGTGTGATGCCACTGGATGCTGACTCATCCACAGACAGGCGACGGTACTGTGTGCAGCCTCTCAGGCCTATTAGCCGGGTGAATTGTTAGTGTCTCGACGAGGCCGTTTCTCCTCGCACAGCGGTCAACAGGGCAGCACTCAAGATTCAGAAAACGCTGAGTTCATGCACCCACAGCAGCCCAGAGGAGCAATGAGAGCCTGCAGGGACTGACAGCCTCTTTGTGTTGGTGCAGACTTCACCTCGACCTTCAGCTCTTCTCACATTGTCTTTTTAAATGTTAGAAATTGGCATGTTAGTGAGACGCAGCTCTACCGGAGCACACAACTTCACACTTGAGTCCTGCAATTATGATCTGCGAGTAAAGAGTCACAGGTGAGTTTTCAAGTAAACAACAATCTTAGAAGGTGGAAAGGGAACATAAAAATCTATCAAATGAAGCTACAAATAATGATGCTGTTGTACAAACCAAAAGGACATTTTGACAGTAAGGTCAAGGTTTATATGAAGCTTAAGTTGGTCAGTTAAGGAAAGTCTAAAGGAAACGCATCAAGTTTAGTCATTACTATGGAAACCCTAAGCGGACGGAGGGCTTCTGTAGTAATGGATCAGTGGTATAGTCAGTCAATAATGTAGTGGCAGTGTTACCTTCAGTGTTACACTCGGACCCATCTCTCTTTCAGTTGGAACCTTTGTCAACTAGAAAAAAACAACAACTCAGCTTTAGAAAGTTGAATTGTGGGTATGTAGAGAGGAGACCTGCAGGAAGCCTGAGCCAGTTGAACCATCTGGCGTCAAACTTGGTGCTTTGTTTTATTCCTCAGAGCTGATTTCAAGCAGCTCGACAAACACTTAATCCATGACTGAATATCAAGATGAGAGGAAACGCAAACAAATTAAAGGAGATGAGCTTGCTTAAAAAACAACAACATAAACTTCCTCTTTAATAATTTGTCAATAGTTAAAACTATTTAACTGTGTTTTAGGGAGAAATGTTTTTTAAAAAAAAACAACAGAAAGCTGCCAGTTAGGAAGCATGAAGTAAAAAGATAGCCAAATAAATTTATCTCACATCTCTCTTCCAAACTTATATAATTTTTATGTTTTAAACTTTGAAGCTTGCAATGTTAAAGGGTAAAAATAAGGTTCTAGGGGACAAATAAAAAACTAAATGTTCATCATATTTAGATTTTTTTGGAATCATTCTCAAAACTATTTTTGTTATATATTCTGTGTATTTGTTTCAGTAAACTCTCAAACCAGTTAAAAAATACAATGGAGAAGAGAATTGTGGTGGATGATGAATGTAGGAAATGTGAGTCAGATTAAACAACCCAAGAAGTTTCATCTTCCTCTAGCATCATATATTGTTACTCTAAACAGCACACACACACACACACACAATGTGCTCTTCCTGAACACAAACACACATACACACACACACACACACTGAAACTAGGTCTGTGCATAATTACAAACACTAGCTCAAGGAAATAAACCGGGAGAGGAGAGCTACAGTCGATGTTGCAGGAAAGAAAAAACCTGCAACTGAGCACATGTGAAACATTTAGTGTTGAGCTGCAGCTGAATAAACTCATCCTTTAGTTAATGATCCTCCACCACACAGACACACAATGTGAGCACCGCCTCACATTCATTTATTCACCAAGTTCTCACACAAGAATATCATCTCTGCTGTTTTTTTCCACACAATGCTTACAGTTGGTCTAGTTGTGCTTGGCACGGATCCCTTTTAAGTAGTTTTTCCAGCGTTTGACCACATCCTTAAAAATGGGAGAGTTGTCTATAGATGCAATGAGCTGCAGCTGGTTAATGTGTGTGGTGTGATAGTCCCAGCGTGCCAGGTTGGGCGCAGTGCCCAACATGAAGTGACGCAGGTCGTAGATGCTCCCTGACCCCGTGTCAAAGAGCGGCAGCATGGCCCTCAGAGACTCTATGCCGCGGCTGAACAGCTGACCCGCCTCCCTGCCCAGCTTCTCCCCAGCCGTGTCAGTCAAGTCAAAGAGTCCCAGCAGAGAGTAGATGAAGCCGTTGAGGACAAAGGAGCTGGGCGTGGTGGGGTATTCTTCATACCAGTCATATTTGTTCATGAACACAGCTTTGACCCCGTGCTGCGCTGAAGGCACCTTGTATGGTCCCACCGCCTTGAGGGCAGCGCTGAGGTAAGCCTGGTCCTTGGTGAGGAGGTACGCTCTCACCAGCGTCGACATGGCCTGACCCTGAGCCATAGCCGAGTACCAGCCGGGCTCCAAAGGTCGGAAGCCTTCACCCAGTTTACGTGTGACCATGATGGGCCAGCCGCCCCGCTCGTCCTGGTTGCGTAGTAGCCAGTCGCTGGCTGCAAAGAAGGCGGCCATGTGTGCAGTGGTGGAGATGGTGACGTTGTCAACAAAGCCACGCCCATGTAGGACTAAACGCACCACTCGTCTGGGCATGATCTAGGCAAAGGCAGACAAAGGAATTCATGTTTGAATGAGAGTTCTGCATTTAGTCTGTAGTGCTTATTGTGTGTGCTTGTGAAAATATAAAACCAGAGTCTAATTGTACAAAGACATTTATCCACATTTAATCAACATTTACACAGTTCAAAAATGTGTTTGAAATGCTGCACCATTAGTCATCTTGAGATTCATTTGGATTGGAAGCTTGAAGTGGAAATCAATTTAGAAACATTATGTTTGGTCCAGTTATAAGCTGTAGCAAGCAATTATTTGATATTATATATTACATAGATTCATCTGTGGATTGTTTTTCAATTGATTGATGAATGGTTTAGTCTCAAACAGTCAGAAAAAATAAAAATAATAAAATTGACAATCAAAGCTCCTTAAAGCTCAGATGCAACAAAGCAGCAGATCTCACAGTAAGAAAGCTTGAAACATGGACTTTTTTACAGTTTTGCTTTAAACTACAACATGGCTGTCTATTTATTACTCCTCAAATGGTTTCAGCTCTAGTAAAGGAACAACGTTATTAAAGAACAAATGTTTTATTATAGCTCTAAACATTTGACATAAACCAACCTTTGTTGCCTTCACAGCCTTGGTGTTGGACAGACCGACACCCTTCCTGAGGTCTGTGATCAGGTCTCGGGTCAGGGTGCTCCAGGCGGTTCTCGGCCCGATCCCATAGGTGATGTCATGGTCTTTGAAGGCGATGAGCTGCGTGTTGGTCACGTAGTGGATGGTGAAGGGTGGACCCTTCTCTGTGGTCTCCAGGATCACAGACACGCTGCCGTTAGAGACGAACTTTAAGTCCAAGCTGAGGATGAAGTCTTTGGCGTTACCCAGCTGGAGGGAGACGCCTTCTGAGGACTCTGTGGTGGTCGGGTGGGGATTAAAAGAGGAGGTTTTGAAATATGTTTAACAAGAATTTAAAATTTCCATAGAAAAGATTTTCTAAGCATTTCTTTGACTGCATTCAATGAGAAAAAAAGTAACCTCTTCTGACTGACTTTCTAAGGATTACTGGATGACGTTGAACTATTTCAAGCAGACTGACTGAAGCCTTTTGTGTGTGTGTGTGTGTGTGTGTCTCCTTTAACACACACTCCTTTGATGCTGTGCTTCTTTAAATCTAATCTTTTTGTTCTAACGATTCACTCTGTATTCACATCCTCTAATGATCAATAAGAGTCGGATCAGTTAAGAGAAATGTAAGGGTCAAAATCCCATTCTTTAAGAAACTCAATGTTCATCTCTGTGTGTGTGCGTGTGTGTGTGTGTGTGTGTGTGTGAGAAAGAGAGTCTCAGACGCACACAGGGACACGCTTCTCATGGGATGTTCAGAACAGATGTGTCACTGCACACTGGGCTTAATTAGGAGGAGAACCGGACAGACGGGAGAAAAAGAACAAAGCAGGAAAGTTGGAACAAGAGAGCCAAAGAAGAAGTTGATGCACTGCAGCAACTTTTCTATTTGCATCTCCACATTGCCTTCCTCTCCAAAACTCAAAGATATGAACTCAAGATGAAATTCAGTTCCCATACTGCCACCACTCCTCATACATCATATCACATTGTTTTTTTTTTTTTTGCCAGTCAGCCACTTTGCACGCTACTCTGAATTCATTTCAACCCCCCCGAAGAACCAACAGCTAGTGGAATGAGCTCTCTCCTTTGGCCTTGTTACTCTTACTGCATAGTACAAACAAAAAAAGAACTCAAAAAAAACAAAAACTTTCTCTCATCAGGGTGCCACAAAGGATGGAGACAGAAAAGAGTGTAGCAGTCATCAAAATGGAGGGTAATGGAATGATGGGTTGCCCTCAAAGCCGGACTGAGACGCAAAGGAGTGAAAATGAGCCAATAGTGAGAAGACAATAAGAATCAGAGAGAGAGCGAGAGAGAGAGAGAGAGATATCTTGCATGACACGGGCTGTGAGAAAGCAGAAGCCGACAAGACACAAAGACAGTCGATCAGCGGGAAAATGAAGGAGAGAGCCAGTCTGGCAGGGGCCTCTGGATGACTACGGCTCTTTAATGCACTCATAAATCCATTACTTAAGGCAATGCAGAGAGTAAGTGGATTTGTACTCTGGCCCTGTGATTACTCTGGCATCAATAAAGGATGGGAAGGGAATATAGACGAGAATTCACCTCCTCTGCTTGGCTCCACGGCTGTTTAGCAATAAGGCAGGAGTCAGAGATGACATGCAGCTGGGAAGACATCAGCAGGCCCACAGGAGTGAGTGTGCTGAAGGAACAGTTGTACACATGTACAGAACGTGTCGTGCTTAAGATCTAAGCAACAAGACTTTCAGTTTTTTTTTATAATTAGTCATCCACATTTTACTGGACTGCAACAATGTGTCAATACAGGACAGACAGTGCCTCGTACAAGCATTGATTGAATACTGGAAGTTTTGATGTTTTGAGGACTACAAAAACGATGGTCTCTTGATTAGTCAGGCAATCATATCCTGGATTAATATATTTGTCTGTGAAATGTCAAACAGTTGATCAGGAGTGCCAAAGGCTATAGCCCTCAAAGCAGAAGCCCCCCGGTACAGCTCCTACTCTACTTCACAAGGGTTGTCAAAAAAAAAACAGATTTTTAAACTTACATATGATTCTAGTTAAAGTTAAAAACCCAATAATACCTGTTTCGATACCATGGCAACAAAAAAGTAGTGCTACGCTCCCAGTATTGGGTAACTTCATTTTAATTGCTGGAGAGGCCTGCAGGACATCACTAGGAGGATGATGTAATGTAATGATGCTTTTGTTACCCCCCACAGGTAACAAAAGCCTGGCTGAAGACCGGAACAGCTTCTGCTGCAGGTTTTCTCTCAGTCACAAAGCATAAAAAACATTCACTACTCCAACTAATACTGCATTTCATCCCCTTACCGCTCAACCCTGTTTCCGACTCTACCTACCGCCTTGTCCTCGCAATCAAAGCATGAAAAGACAAAAAAAAAAGTTGATCATGATTTCCCAGACCCAAGTGGAAAAATTCAAATGGCTTGTTATATAAAGCTTACAGTTCAGACCTACAATAAATAAATATTATCATATATGACAAGAAATGAATTCAATTCCCATATTCCAGTTGAGTTGGTGAGATGTTTAATTGAATAGGACTTCAATGGTTTAAGTGTCATCAAATTAGCAACTGATTGATTTAATCATTGGATTAAGGGATAAATATTTTTCACTTAAAACCCTTAAAAACGTTGAGCTAGGTTGAATAAAGAACAGGATGTCTACTTCACTACAATATCCATATTAATTTCACTCAAACTTGAAGATATCCTTCTTCTATACTGTCCAGTTTTGATGGACTACCTGCAGCATGTTCTTTGTATTAACCATACAATGTATTCAAACTTTGGCATTCTCATGGTGGATTTAGATTACCTATGAAGGTATGAGAGGATTAATTGGAAAGTGATGCTCTGATGCGATGCAGTAACTGATTTGATATCAGCGTCATTGATTCCTGTTCACTCTCCTTCAGCAGTATGAAGTATTGTCAAACATTACAGTTCATACTGCTGCTTCACTTTTAAACCAGCTTGTAAAATAATGGGAGGGCTTTGTTGTAATGACTCCCGGGAAATCATACGTAAGTTTCTCCTTCGTTAGGAACTTCCATACAAGCTCAACAAAAATTAGTAAATGAAGAAAGAAATGTGATTAAGGGCGCGGTCACACTGGCCCTCTGTACAACACAGAGAACATGACGGCTACTTTGTGGCTTATATTGTGTCATTTTAGTCAGATACAGCCATGAAACTCCGGGTTCTCCATAATGAAGACTGTCAGCGTTGTGTACCCGCGTGCTTGTGCATTAAGTGTGCCAAAGCCAACGAAGTGTACCGTGCGGAGCGGTCACACTGGCCAAACGAACTGGACTTCAGGGTTGAAGCGTGCTTGGGTACGGTACGGATGGCCAGTGTGACCGTGCCCTAAAATGCGAAGAAACAGAGAGCTGTTGGAAAAGGCGACAGGTAGTGAGGCTCCAACTCCTCAGAAAGTGAACAAACTTTCATGTCACAGTTGAAATCAGATCACGTTTGCATGTATACCTGAGTGACATCTTTATTGAAACAATGCGTGTCTGTTTGGTGGAGCAGCTAGTCCTCTGTTTCTGACAAAAAGGAGCTGCTAGAGAGGTGTTGAAATATTCAACAGGACTTAAGTGTCACCACAAAAACCACTGATGTGACCAAATCTACCAGGACCGAAATCTTAATATTCATAACTTTGAAGAGTCTTCTTCTGTTTATCACTGGAAAAGAAGCCCACTTTAACTCCTTTTGGATTCAACTTCCAAAGTTGGAGAGTACTTTTTCAAAGAGCTGAAGCCGCTGACGGCTGTTGCTCCTCTGCATCTCCACACACAGATAAACCTTTCTGTTTCTGGCAGGGTTTGGTGAGAACAAAGTGCATTTGTGAACTATCAAGGAACACAGAGAGAGTCAGACAATAGGCACTCAGTGGTGGACAGTTTTCGTGCAGGATTGTGCAGATGGTAGATGGTAGGTTATTATCACGGGACAGACGATTGATCCACTTGTCAGAGGATTTGAGAGGCTGTTCAACACCGCTGCCCTAGATACAGTAAGGAGGGGGGAAAAAAGAGCCAAACAGAAAGAAGGGGAGTAGGTGGAGGGAGACAAAGACAGAAAGAGAAACTGACAGCAGAGACAAGAAAAGTTTGGATGAGCGAGCAGAAAACGGCGGTAAAATGGATAGAGGTAATATGATTGCAACGTTTAGGAAGCACAAAAAGGCTGAAGGGTGATAAGTGGGTGGAAATGAGTAAATAGAGGTGGAAGAATGACTGAAACTGGGGGGAGAAAGAAGAAGATTAATGGAGGGAGAGGTTTGCCGAGGGAGGTCTGAGGAGTGATGATGAAAACATGAGGATGTGGAGGAAAGAGAGAGCTATGACGGCAACTTGAAGCTGTAAGGCGAGATGTGCGAGGAGCACAGAGAGAGAGAGTGAGAGCGAGAGCGAGAGAGAGAGAAAAGTGGAGGGTGAAGGAATGAAATGAAATTGGTGATGATGATGATGAGAGGTTGAAAGTGGAGGAATTAGAAGGAGGTGAAAATTACAGTAGAGGCAGCAGCTCACAGAGGACACACGCAGACTCAGAGGGAGAGTGTCCTGGAAATATCAGCAGGAGATCAAAGGAGAAGAAAAGACAGCTCACAGTCAGCACTGGGTAAAAGATTTGGACTTCTGCAAAATCCAAAAATAACTCCAGCACCAACCAGCTCTCTGCCATGGCCGTTTAAAAGCAATAAAACTAGGCCAGATTTCACATCTCTACCCTAATAAAGTCAGATTTTATTTATAGTTTAGATATTTGGACCACTCAGAAATAAGCTGTTTCTTCACTACTTTACTTGAGTTCCACCACACGGTATAAAACAACACTACAGAACACAATCTATGCATCACCCTAAGGTGAAACAAGATAAGGAAAGCCTCTAATTGCTTTTTTTTTTTTTATCAGGAAAATATGTCAATATTTCCAGCGACTTTAGCCACAGGCTTGTGTTTGCGGACTGAAATTTTCAAGAAGCTATCCCAAACATGATATCAAACGTACTATTTCGACATTGAAGGATTCATATAATTAAAAATAACATAACATTTTTTTTCTCAATGTGTTCAGTTACAGACAGTCAACTTCTATGTAAACCCTGCTTCTTTTTTTAGGTTTATTTTTTGGGCTTGTTATTCATTTTATTTAGAGATAGGACAGTGGATAACGTCAGGAATCAGGGAGAGAGAGAGCGGGGAATGAATGACATTCAGGAAAGGAGCCACAGGGCGGATTTGAACCTGGGCCACCCGCCTAGAGGACTATAGCCTCCTTACATGGGGTGAGCCGATAACCTCTGCGCTATCAACGCCCCAACTTGGCGTATTTTTTTTAATATGAAACCTTAGAACGTAACAATGATTTCTGAGATTACAATTGATTGGCTGTAGACAAATGAAACCATCTGCCTTTGGATTGGATTCTTATAATCCTGGCTTTCACTCCGCAATGTGTTGTCAAAGAAGGCCACAGTTTATGGAGAAAGCTTCAGGACTACTTCAGGAGATGCTACAAACCAAACATTAAGTGGATAGTCTTAATACAGTATCAGTCAGAAAGTGAATAAAACTAAGCCAGCCTACTTAATAACAACTCTTAGTATTTTTCTCTGCTGTCGTCAAAGCACTGAGATCAAGCTTTGTGGTTCAAACTGAGATTCTCTTTCTAAGAAATTGGAGAGTGGTTTGATTGCATTTAAGACATCATCAATTATTAAATCTTAGGGCGCACTAAAACCAGGCAAAGTTGTCCCGTACTGTGATTTGTCCACCCTCCACATTCCCCCCACTGGCCTGCACCCACACAGCTCCAGGACTAACCGGGCCTGAGCACGGTTAACTCTTAACATAAAGTTGTAATACAACACGTGCGTGACTTTATGTAATTATGAAGCTCACTTAGTTTAAAGACAAGCGGACTAAACCGAGTCCGCTTCCGCACATGGAAGAACGCAGAGAACATGAGGACATATTTTCAGTCACATATTTCTGCCAAGGAAGTGTGCTGTGCTTGAGTACGGATCAGAGCGCTCACACTAGTCGAGTTAGAGTTAAAGCGTGCTTTTAACTTAAGGAAGGAAAATGTGTAAAGTTTTCTGCTTCGAGTGTAAAATTTATAAAAAACTGAAAAATCATTTTAAATTTACTGATAGCTCCAAAACCTGTGTTCATAAATCTAATTCAGCATTTCATCTGACGAGCTTCAACCATATCTGTAAATGGCACAGCTTACAGTGAAAAGAGGCAGATCATATTGCCATACAGAGTCTTCATTTCTTTAACTCAGCGGTGTTTCTTCTTAGAAACATTTCTAGACACGCAGATTGCATGCAGAGCACGGGCATATTAACCCGGCAGCAGGCATGGTTTCTCTTTAGTCATTCTCCATCTCGTAGAATGGACATTAATAGACAAAAGCCGAGTAAATTTCCCAGAGACAGTTGTCATTACTGCGCTTGAAACCGACGGTGAAACTTTAATTGCACTCCTTCAAATGGAATCATTCTCACCACATACCGCTGTCCTGAAGACATTTCTGTTTGGTACATAATGAAGAGAGCGACAGGAGCGAAGAGGGAGAGAGTTTTATTCTTTCTATTTTTCCATCTTTATAGATCCACTTTTAGATGCATAAGTGAGAGCTGCACACCATAAAGGGCTACATAAAGTCTGAGGGAGGCTGGAGCAGATTTTCTCAGAATCATATCAGCCTTTGATAAAAAAGAAACAAGATTCCTTTAAGTTTCAAACCTTCAGTCCTTTTATTATGAGGAGACAAAATCACCATTTTAAGGAAGGCCTCTTCTGTTCTGACGGAGAATTAAACATTTAAGAAAGATTTAACTAATAAGTTCAGACCCCTTTATATCATATTATACAAAAAAACAACAACTAAAGTTTTTAAGTGACATTTTGGATGCAAACTCAATGTGTGACCCATCAAAGAGCTGAATATGTCTGTATATCCTGCTGTTACTCTGTTGTATTTTGCTCTCTTTGAGAAGAATACTGAACGTGGGCTGAGTCAAACAGGAACATCATTTAGTTAATATAAAACAGCTGGTCACAGTGATAAAATTACTGACAGATCACTTCTGATAATGTCAAAGCTAATGATATCTGACTGATGACCATCAAATGACACTACTGAACGCTCTGGACTATAGAATGAGCTAACATTAGCTTCACAGATGAGTTGCTACACAAGCTATTCTGAATCCTGGAGAACCTGAGCCCAAGATAAAACTTGGCTCAGGTTTAGAGTTATATTTAAAACTAAATATCAGTACAGTACATTCAATTTACTGTATATAACATGCGACAACAGTGTTTCCCCTAGGTTTACAGCTTCTTTTTTTTTTTTGGGGGGGGGGGGGCAGACAGACGCCGACACGAACACTTGAAGGAATCTTGGTGTTCATGTGTTACTTTTAATGACAGCTGTCCAGTTCGATCGGAAAGGTATCCTTAAATGACTTCTTTCCCTGATTTCCGACTCTATCCACTATTCTATCCCTACAATAAAGGCACAAAAAGTCCAATAATAATAATATATATATATATTTTTTTTTATTAAAGGTTCTATATGTAACTTTTTACATTAATAAATCGTTTTTTAATCGCCCATTAATAAGCGAACGGTTAACTGATATGAAAAAGTAGATGTTCACTGTCTGTCTGTGTTGTCTGTATAACATTTTTCCCCGGGTCGCATTTTCCGCGAAAGCTCCAGGAAGTGACATTTCCTGCACATTCTCAACGTCCTCCTCACTCCTCTCCGCTTATAGAGATCAACAGAACAAACTCATCACACACTCTGAACTACATACACATGGATGAATGCACTTAATAGAAGTCACTTTGGATGACAGTGTCAGCTATATGAATATGATGTAAGAGCTGCTGTGTCCAGCTATTTGATTTAGCCAAAGCAGTAAAGGTTATAACCGGGTTTAAAGAGCTACATCTTCAAGAATTGACTTTATGTTTGATAAAATAACACAATCAACTAGTCTGTTACCGTGCAGAGTCCTTCCACTCATTTTAAATCCCTCTGGGAAGAATGAAAAGGTAATAGATAAGAGCCTTTCATTAAAGCCCAAATGGTGTGTAGAGCTGCTTGTAAAGAGTGATCAAACCAGACAACAGCCTAAAGCTTTATTTTGTCCTCTGATCGGAAAACATTACGGAGGTTAATTGTCTGTGGCTGAAAACATTTGGAGATGAGTTATCATTTTAACCGCTGATATTCATGCTCTGGATGAAAAGTCTAAAGTGAAAACACTGTAGACTAGAAGTGTTCCTGTCTGCAGTCTTTCACACAATGTGTTTATACATCGTGGATGTGACAATGTCTGAGTCAGTGAAGAAAGGAGGAGGAAATGTGTGATATTGTGTCTGCTGGTTCTTAAATAATCATTATTTTTAGGAATCTGTTATTATGTTTCGGGTCCGCTGCCAACCGGCTCTGTCCGCCAGTGTTCTCTGTCTCTCTCTGTGGCGATGACTCACCACAGACTATCATCCTGTCCTGAGGGCAAAGTTGCATATCGGGCCTCCTACAGCCACAGTTTACAGAAGATAAGCTCCTTGCCCTGAGGCCATCTGGGCACAGGGAAGGCTTACGTACCTGCAGCACTGAACTGACGCACAGAGGTAGCTCGGCTCTTGTCGTGGAGGCGGTTGAGACTGCAGCCTTTCGGCACACTCCAGGGCGCAGAGCTGGCCCGACTGTCTCTCTCCTCGGCCGTGTCGTAGACCTCCACATGGGGAGGGCGCTCCGTCAGGTTTTTGCTGTAATGGCTCAAGCCGTACTGAGCGATCTGGATGGCGTAGAAGTAGCCCTGAGGGCCCCACTGAGTGGACAGAGGTACGCCTGGGTGTAAAAGAGGGAGGAAGAGAGAAGGACAGTAATGTTGAATGAAAATAGAAAATTCTCTTCTTATGCACAAATGACAGCAGGCATTGTATTGTTCTTCTTCTTTTTGGGTTTTAACTTTCATACTGTATAAAAGTGCATCTAAATTTGGGGTTTAGATGATCATCTTGTTTATTTTGAGAATTTTAAGTCTATTTCAGGCAGATGTTCAACTTAAGGTGGCAACTGAAGCTTTTATTGTTTCTTGAAATACCAAATCCATTTGTAGTCGTGTCCCTTTAAGTTCATAACTCCAGCGATAGAAATAAAACTGGTACAAAATTAAATATTGAAATCAAACACTCATGTTATGAAACATTCCCATTCCCAGCTTAACAAGTTCTGACTGATTGGACGGTGAGGTGAAATTCAAGCTAAGCTACTATATTTCACAAGAGGCTATATTCCCTGCTCACAAGGCCAGAAATAGCCCAGGCAGCAGAATCACTCTGATTAACAGATAGTTCACATAAAGACCTTGTGACAGAGAGAGCACATGAGCAACCCAAACCCCATCCTTCTAAAACGGAGAATAACATAACACACTCTGAGTCAGGCTGGGTGATAATGTTTCCCCCTCTCTTAAACTAATCACATCTGCTGCTTTCCGGATAAAAGGCAATACTGTATTTTTTATTTTCTGTTACCCAATATATAACTCAGACAGTGAATGACATGCAACAGAAATCTTGATTTTGGATTTTACTTGAATTAAAAATTATTCAACTCTAAGTGAGTTTCTCTAAAACATGTGTGAGCCTTGAGTTAGTAATGATGTGTGTCAGCTAAAAACAGTTATTATTATCTTCACCTTTATATAGCCCCTTACAAACATGTAGCTCAAGGTGCAGCTCAAAGCACTTTACTAAAAAATAAAAAAAGACATCTTGAGCAACAATTAAATTGAAAATGCTAATTAATGTCAACAAACATCTTTTCAGTTTTTGACTGTGACATAAGACTCACACACAGTCACACACAGTCACACACAGTCACACACAGTCACACACAGTCACACACACACACACACACACACACACACACACACACACACACACACACACACACACACACACACACACACACACACACACACACACACACACACACACACACACACACACACACACACACACACACACACACAAAAATGCAGAGTAAGTAGGTCACAAATGATGAATTACATCTTTCAGTTCTTACTACTAAAATATTCCTCAATCATACTTTGAGTGAAAAAGCTGAGTAAAGTTCTTAGAAATGTTTTTGTTTTTTTTTCTCATTATTTCTGACTTCTCGATAGCTTTGGAACATCTCCCACCATCTATCTTAGGTGTTCTCATTGTTTGGATATGAAGCAACGTTCTTTGGCAGCTAGAAGAGCGAGAATGAAATCCTCCAACCACCCCTGATCCGACCCATCTGTGCACAAGACTCCCAAACGGGTCGATGCAGCGACCATGGTTAAGATGCCTTTCAGATGTCCAATCTACCAACACTCACCGTTTGTATTTCACAACTATCTGTAGAAGAACTATAGCTGAGGATTGTCTAAATTCATACTCTGTATTAATAGATTAAATGTACATAACTTCAGTATTATTTCAGATAAACCAAACTCATTGTCAAAAGAAAGATGTGGTCATATGGACAGGCAGAAATGGAAGATCTTGCACATTTTGCAATGGCTTCATGTACAGAGATTTCCGGGACATTTAATTTAAAGATTATTTGTATGTTTGTTTGGATTATTTTTTTCCTTTCAAAGTCATAGTGAAGGATGACTTTTTTCCAATCATAAACATGCAGAAGTTTTACATTTCTTTCTGTACCTGTTGATTTCATGATTCTTGCATTCATGCTCAACCATACCATGAATTGCATGATGACTAAAGAGCCAAGGATACAATGTATTTAACTATTAGTATTTTGTACTTCAGATTTGATTAAAAGAGGACAAAAAAATGTTTAAATGTACACCTTCCTAGTCTATACAAGCTTTGTCTATGACAGGGAGATATAATAATGCATATTTCTATTATATAAATGATGCAACTGTCTATCAGGACAAGTGTCTTTTTTAATGTGTGCAACATGCATGATAAAAACTCTTGTAATGGTTATCAACTATAAGCAGGCTGTATGCCTCATGGAAGAAAGCACAAGTAATCCTCCAGAAATACATTTTCTTCAGTTAAATCACCTTTACTAATGGGGCGGGAATCTATGGACCGTTCTCATGTTTATTTTTAAAGGGTACATATACAAAGCTTGGCTCCGTGACACATTTTCTAAGTAGACAAAAGTTGTTACAAACAACTCCTGATTGATACATTTGATTAATGTGTTCGAAAAGACCACAAAAAATAAATAAACTAATGCACACTCGCACACACTTATTTATGAGCACACACTGACACGTCAAACTTCCCCGATCCCTTGCCAGGCTCTGCTTCATGCCTGTCTTGTTACTGCCATCTCCCTTGACAACTTAAGTCAAATGACTGTCAAAAATCCTAACACTGTAGTGCTGTGCTTCTCACTGAATAACACTAAATAATCCATGTGGAATTGACTGTTAAGCCGCGGCATATTTTCATGACTCTAGCGAGCAGACTTCTCCAGAAATATAAAGAACGAAGTCTACCAATTTCAGTCGGCTCTAAGCCTACTGAAGTTTATGTAGCAGCATGAGGGCCCCACCATCTTAGTGTTGTTCAATGTCACTGGCTTTGTTTTTGTCCTCGAGCAGGTCAGAAAAAATATTGTGACATCTGGGAGAAGGGGAGCAGATATTAAAGCTCTAACAAGCAATATGTTTGATATTAACGTTGGACCAAATGACTCTAGTGTGTTGTGTGAAAGGGTCGATCGTTGTTCTACACCCACTGAGAATAAAGACCCAGCTCAGAAGCTCTTAACAGCTTTAAGCCTCCTTTGGATTAATTGTCTGTGTAAACAAACTCAGACGATCTCACTGAGGAGAACCAGAGGAAACTGGTGGAAACAGTTCAGCATGTTGCAGCAAAAGTCCCAGATGTTTTTTCGGGAGTTGGTTGGGATTATTGTAGACTGAACGGGACTGATAAATGTCAGGTCAGAAATACAATGTCCATGTCTTTCTTACAGCTTAAAAAAAAACGACAACATTTTATTCCATTTTATTTATTTATTTTTGCTTTTGCACACTTCCTTTCTATTTGAAAAAAAAACATTTTGTTTCTTGTTATGCACCTAAAAACAAGTGAAGTTGCTTATTCATGTCAAACTTGTTGGTAAAAACCTCCACCTCAGTGTTTGTTCAAGCAATGTAAAGGTTCTAGGACATATTTTGCGAAAATGTTTTCGTGATGATGGTCTGCTACAGAACTCAGGATAAAGATGTTTTGAAAAAAACAGGCAGAGACAAAAAAAAAAGAAGAAAAGAGACCAGCCGTGATTTAAGAGGATGTCGTGAGAGATAATTAACTACTTGCACTAATGATAGCTTCCCGACTGCTGGAGCTTCATTATTCTCAACTTTTGTTCTTTGTCTCATAGGGGCTCGGTGAAACAAAAAGATTAAGAGACCTCTATGTCTTAACATAAGAAAACAAGCCGTACAGGAGATGTGTGCTTGTATGATTCTGTCAAATACTAAAATACTGAGAGCATGAATACTTGATGAATGACCATTTGATAATTTAATTAATGTATCTGAAATGCTCTCAAACTAAATCACAATAACATCATCGTTAAAAGAAGGAAGCTTAAACTTGAGACATCAAGTGTAGGCTTGTCAACTGCTTGATATAGACTCCAGTCACCGGTTCCATCCCAAATGAATACTAAAGAAGAGGGGGGGATGTAAAAGAGCCATCACGACATTTAATGAATATAGCTGAGGGTCCTATTAAATCATTTTTCCATGGGTACCAGGGAGTGTTGGGAGAGAAATGCTCCTACGACCTTGTTGGAGCCCTGAGGTTTCAAGGACTGTGACAGGCTAATTAATGAACTGCTATTTTCACCTATAAAAATATGCTAAGTTGAACAGAGGTGTGTGCTTGCGTATGTGGAGTGCTAAGTAGCGAGGAGTCTTGGGCTTAATTAATTAACCCTGGTAAATTTTGTGTGGATTTGCACAAGTGTGAAGGTAAAGGGGAATGTGGATCTGTTCCCTCCATCTTGTGCTGGGAAAAAAAAAAAAAAAAAAAAAAACAGTGTGAAGGAAATGAGAAAGTGAGAATAACTTGGCTCCCTGCTGCTCAGCCCAGAGGTACAAACAGACTTGGCTAGATTCCTGCCTGACCTATTTTCCCTTATACATATTTCCTCCCATATGTGTGAGGAAGTGGGGCAAAAGTTTACAGTTTATAGTAAAGTTCGCAAAATGTATCATCCAAAAAAGGATTGAAAAAACTGAAGAGAACCAAATTCATAGAATAATTGAATTTACTAAAAGAGTCAACCAAGCTTTGGAGCCTATCTGGGTATGGTTAGTCTGTTTTACTCTGTATTTAAACTGATAACAGTCTCCTTGAAGTTTCATTTGTGTTGTTCAGTTTGTGAGATGATCCAAAAAAACAACAACAGATCTGTGTCACTTGGAAGTAGAAAAAAAAGCCTAAATGGGAAACTGCACTATCCATCTCTGCAGAAATACCTATTAACTGTCAGCAAATTGTTCTTTCAGACAGCGGCTATCATTACTCATCAAGCTAAGCTCAGCAACTGACACTTTGCCAGTGGATATATCATCTATGATTACATTTCCCAACCAAAACAAAAGTGTGTTCTTCGAGGTGAAAAGAACCCAGATCTGTGGTAAAATATCGATAAAATAACAATCTCTTTATTCCGTCATTAACAAACGCAGCAATGGTATAATTGGATTTATTAGAGACATTTCGACTTCCTGCTGTAACTGTGTCTCCCTTGTGTCACTGTTGGCTTCTGCATTTTGACAACAAAGGAAGAGAAGTGACAATGAATATCTTTTTCGGAATCTGAGGCAAGTACACAAGGCCACTTCTTCAAGTGAGTGGGGCGCTGAAGTTTATTGATGACAATGTGGTTTGAACTAATAGCTTCTTAAAATGAGCTATTGATCCTTCATGGTAATTACTTTAAGAGGAATCGTACAAAGACAACAACTTTGAGGATGGACACAAAGTGTGCAAGGAACTTTACGGACATCCAGGAAGTTAGTCAAAGAAATGCTGACAGTGTCTGAATCCAGACAAGATCAAGTTTGAATTGACTCGACACAAATTATGTTTAATAGTGTTAAAGAAAGAACAACAAAGTCTGGGAGTGAGTGGCAGAGATTGAGTAGGTGCTTTTGAAATAAGATCCATCCTATTCATCACGTCTTGATCAGTGAGAAAACCGATCAAACTGAGCATCCCTTAGCTGAATGAAACATCATTAAGTCATTCAGATACATCCAGGAGGTGGAGTATATTAAATAAAGGCTATAATTCATGTTAACAGTACAAGTATTGCTATTGACTAGCTGATCATGAGCATGTATATAAGTCGTATATTTGCCCTTAATAAGTTATCAGAGAGCACTAATCTATTCTAAAAGGACTACATTCATAAATTAAAGGACAACAACGTTTAATAAGTTACTGCTTTTTTCATTGATAGTTTTAAAGGAAGTTGTCATTCATGTATTACAAGTTCAATATGCAAATCAAAGAATATCATCATCCACCTTGCATGTTGGATATTGCTGAATAAATCTAAAACTTTATTGAGACATTGTTGGAAAAAGTGTTGGAAATTTTTGCTAACTATAGTGAAAAACAGAAAGGCCATTCAGGCCCAAAAAGTATTGATTTCATTTAACATTAACATTTTCAATATGTTTTGTACATGATTTAAACTGATACATTATAATGTCATAATGATCTTATTTGTCAAGTGAAAGAGGTAAAGTGAAGTTTGTCAGCACATTTTTTTCATATGACGTGAGGCCGTTGGTCTTGGTTACACATCTAACCTGAGCAACTTACACACACCTGACAACACTTTTTGAAAGCCTAGATTCAAAACCACTTATGCTGTCGCAATTATCTCCAGTAACAGACCCAAGAGATGCCTTTAAAAATGAATTTTGATACAGCTCCCCCATACAGCTTATGAGAAATGTAAGATTGTAAGAAAATCCCTGTGATGAACATTAATTCAAAAGTCTTACCTTCCACTCCACTTATACACTTGACACGGTCACGGACCTCCACGTTGTACCCTTCAAACGACATGAAGACTCCATCAGGGTGGTAGGGTTCCCGCTGTGTATAAACTTTTGAGTAGCTGTGCTGGAACTCAAAGCGATCGTAGCCGTCGTACTGCGCCACTTTGCCGTAAACCTCAAAGTATTTCTCCATCCAGCTGAAGGGGAGGTAGATGTCTCCTCCTTCTCTCCGGCCTTTGATAGTGGACTCATCATTAATCAGGCAGTCGATTTCTTCATACTTGATCCCACCGACAACCCCGACAACGGGCGGGGGCTCAGGAGGTTGTGGCGGGTGCTGCTGGCTGCTGATGCTAGCATCCCCCACCTTTGGACTTGGAGCCACCAAGGCAGCGCGCGGCAGGAAGTGTAGGCTGGTGTCACTGGAGCAGCGGTTCCATAACAACACAGTGATGAGTGTGAAGAGGGCGCAGATGACGATGAGGGTCTTGTAGTTGACCCGGGCAGCCAGGCAGCGCATGGTCACAACTTTCCTGCATGACACAAACACAAGGGATACAACTGAAGCTTGCATCACTGACAGTTTATGGAGAAATCTTCAGGACAAAAACAATTAATTGCTCTAGCTCTAAGCTAACTCTGGTACAATGCATCAAATGGCAACATGTATGCTTCATATTGTACATGGCACCTTTACAAATAAAATATATGAAATCTGAATTGGCTTGTCAGGGAATTCACACCATAGCATTTCAATTGGTGTGGATAAATGGCCCAGTGTGAAATATGATAGAACAGCCTTACTAATAAAAAAAAACAAAAGATCGCAAAGTAATGGTAAAGGGTAAATAGACTTGAGCTTGTACAGTAAGGCACTTTTCTTGTCTTGGACCTTTAGCCTTCAGCTACTAAGGGCCCGCCTGCCAGTCGACTCAGCCTGCCCTTAATCATGCACATGTATGCATGATTGTTAGCCGTTATATAATCCAAACTGACAAGTTATAAAAAAAAATCTCCACCAGTCTTTACCAATAAAATAAATCAATCTGTCCAAACCAAAACCACTTTTAACATGTTTATTTCTGCTATAAAATAGGGCATGTATTGTGGGTTCCTTTCCTTTTGGAGCCAGCTTCAAGTTTTGCATTGCCTTTTTTTATTTCAACACAGCTTGTTTGCAGCTTTGTAACATCTAACACAATCTTGACTTAAAAGGTTATTAAATGTATCAGCATCACACAAGAATAAAGTTATAAGGGTCTCTTACACTATGATATTTCCTGCCTGAGCATGTGAAGTGACAGTGAGGAGGACAGGCTGTCAATGTGCACAGATCGTCCCTTCAGCAAGAATGTGTCTACATTTTACAAATGTTTAGAAGTGCACAATGATTTATCTAGACTTCTAGAGGCTATTGTAGTGTCACTTTAATTTTTTATTTCAACAATAATTAAAAAATCTATATATATATATTGCTGCTATGTATAAGGATCTTGCTTGTCATCCTGCAGCAACTCTGATGCAACTCTCCCCTGTTTGTTCAGAGTGAATGTAAATACTAAGACCAGATGTTCTCAAGAAGACTTTAAACGCTGATTCCTAGAGGAGAGTCTTTGTGTTTGCGTGATGTTTGCAGAAGTTTAATTTTCCAGCTTAAAGTCATTTAATCTGAATGGTTAGTAATTAAAATAAAATAATGCAAATGAACTACATGCCAAACGACACTGTTAAGCAACAGTGGAGTCTATGGTAAAAGTTTTATCAAGTGTTTTCTTTCATTCGTTCATGAAACACTCCATACACCAGAGAGAATTCAGTGGGAACGTCGTTCCCTAAATAGATGACAAGTTGTAATTTGTGTCAAACCCACATTTTTGCTGTCAGGTGGAGATGAGTTAGACGCTCATGAGGACAGACAAGGTAAGAAAAGAGTCTGTTGATGATCACACTCTGCTCCTGTGTGGCCACATGTCCAGATGTGGACGTTTGTGACCTCTACGAGGCTCTGGTTTGGGCTTTGATTGCTAGTGTTTATGTGAAGTTACACATTTATGGTGCATGTTTAATGTGCAGCAACAAGGGCTAACAGCTAGCCTGGTTCTGTCGAAATGTAATAAAATCCACCAACCAAAACCTCTTAATTACCACAATATATATTACTTTTTGTTGTATTAAAAACTAAGGGTAACAAAATTTAGAAGCAATTGAAAACCAAAAAAACTTTAGCAGTTCAATGCTCAAGCACCAGAAAAGGCAGAAATATCCATGTACATATTCTACAAAAGGTTTGTGGTCTGGTTCTATGGTTCTAGCTGCATATGGCAGCAGTGTTCATTTTAAACCTTCTCATCCAAGATGTTTTTTTTCAATTACTCTTTGAATAGGTTAACATTCTAACTTATAATTACGTTTTACTAAGTCACTTCTAATTCATACCTTTTTGTTTTCTTTCATCCAAGTTAATGCTACCTTGACTCTTTCATTGTCTTTGCATCACATTATGCATTCAGTGCATTTTAACTTGTACACCCATCCATTATTTTTGGATGGATTTTAAGCTTCTTTGTGCAGAACTTTAACAAATCTCCATTCTGATTGTGGGTTTCCTTCTGCCATAATTCAAATGACTACATGAACAGACCCTTTAAACAATGCACCATGTACATCAGCCTCCATCAGTCAGTCTGGATCCATGTTTTCATGTCCTCTGTGTTCCTCTGGCATTTTCACCAAGCCAGTGAGAAATCAATACACATACCGAGGGCTCCTCCTCCACACTAATTACAGCTTACTGCTCAAAGAATCTAAAATTACAGTGACAACAGAGTTCAGTCCTCTGATGAGAGAGGAGGGAGAGGAGGAGAATCATTACTCCCCAAGTTCATTTCAATATCTCAGCTTCAACAAGACACTACTAAAGGTCAGCTCAATTAATGTGCAGTGATTGGACTGGGCTGCAGCCTTGCAGGTTGTTAGCAGATTCTTGAACAAAGTTAATGTGAAAGTTGTAGGAGATGAAGAAAAGCTCCCTCTAAATAAAGGCTTAGAAGTAAAATGGCAGAGCTAAACCCTGCATTCAGGCTCTGCAAGGGTAATTAAAGTGTTGAGATGTGAAAACACAGAACATCTTTTACTCCTAAACACAACTGAATCATTAATGTTCCACAAGGAAAACAAAAAAAAACATCAGAAATGTATTTTTCTTATGAGCTCTAGTTGTAAAACTTTTTGCTGTTGTGTTCCAGTCAGCGCTCGAAAAAAAAAAAGCTTTGGTGTATCTCTGAGCCTGATAAATTATTGCCACATATAAAAAACTATCATTGATATTTGGAGAAATGTCAGCCTGGTGCAGTGATGAAAGATCGAGCCGTCGGGCAGCTCTGACAATGCTGAAAATGCGAGGCGGAAGGCCTGGGGGACTGCACCCTGAAAGATAAGTGGGACCAGCCCTGTCAGATAGACGACTATAAATAATTGGCTCTTTTTATAGTGATTCGACGCTGGTGTTGAGCTCAGGCTCAAGGTGGATAGACAAGGGCTTACGAACAGCATCACAACCTGCCAACACAGAGAGCACCACTGTACGAGGAGTTAATGTCACAGATGAGCAAACTACAGGAGAAGTTTGTTTACTTATTATGAGTGTTCTGAATTAGGGTTCTGAATTTATATCACACTTTACTACATTTGACAAACAATTGAGCATTTGTCCTTTTGTATGTGGATAAAACTAGAGGTTGAAAGCAACCAGAAAACATTGCAGACATTCTGCAGAAATGTCTGGTAGAAAAACGAGAGAAAGAGACCAAGATGGAAAGAGAGACTGAAAGGAGGAAACCAACCAAATACTTGAATTGTTCTATTTTTCATTACAATGAATTAAAAATAAGTTGCAATATCAAAAAAAGAATAAGACAATGGCACATTTCTAAATTTCTCTTGACAGAGAATGATATATTTAGGCGAGTAAATATTAAGTATGCCTCATTATGTTTGAACTCACTAAAGAAAGAGCGAGGGGTCCAGGGCTGAACGTTGTTGGAAAACTTTTCTTCTGCAATATATATTGTTTTTTAGATGAAACAAAACAAATGCAGTGACTACAGGCTTTTATATGGGCAGTTAACATTTGAATCTTACAACCATTATTTAGGGGTTAGTGCTGTTGCCTCACAGTGAGAAGGTTCCTGGTTCAAATCCCCGTCGGACAGGTGTAGAGTCTGCATGATCTGCATGATCAGGTTAAATTAAAAGCTGACTCGTAATTGTCCGTAGGTGTGATTGTGAGTGTGGCTGGATGTCTGTCTCTATATATCAGCATATACATAGGTCTCCTCTGACTGTGTAAGGGTTAAAGATCTCTGTGTGACAGGTTCTGGATGATACTGCTGACGCCTCTTAACTCCGGTTGCATGAGCAAACATCAGCTTCATTCGCTGACAGAAGATCATCTCTACACTCTGATTTCTAGAGGCCTCTAGGCTCTCACATGTCTGATAGTACATGGCTGTTCTGCTGCTTCTGCAGATCATCAAAGGCTTTGCACTTTGATTGTGAGCGTTGGCCTTTCAGCTGAGATGGACCGTAAAGTCTGTGGGACCTCTGGGTGCCCTGATGGTTGATTCTTTATATAAAGCAAGTGAATCCCTAGCTTTAGTACAGATACTGCCAGCCAGACATAGACATCAAGTTAAATGTTTTCCCCCATCATATGCAAATGTTTTGATGTCTTTATCCCCTAAAATCCCTGGTAACAAGGCGGGAGAAGATTCTTACAGCTCTCACAGAGTCTCATTGAAAATAAACTTTTTGAAAGCAAAAAAAAGAAGAACAAAAAAACAAAAAAACATATGACATGACCTTGTTAAATCTTGCTCAAATCCAAGTAGCCACTAATCTGTGTCCTGGTCTCCAATGCAAATGTAAAACATTTACAACATGTCAAAACTGCTGCAGCAGTGAGCATAGGGATGGCTGAATAAAGTTGTTTTTCTTCTCCTGCTGTCCTCTGGCATAGAAATCACAAGCAGTCATCACAGCAATAAAAGCAGAGTGCTCATGAGCTACCCTTTGGGAGCTATTGGAGCAGAAGCCCGGGTGTATACGTGAGGTGCAGGTGTTGTAGCCTTAACTAAACTCCTGACATTTTCACTGCTCTCCTCCACGGCTGGAGAGAGGCAGGCTGTTTGAGGCTGCCTGTAAAGGATCAGCTTATGCTGAAGCTGGGAGGCATGTTAGCTCCCATGGAGATACTCTCTATCTGTGTGTGTATGTGTGTGTGTGTGTGTGTGTATGTGTGTGTGTGTGTAGCCTGATTATGATACTGTGTTGGCATCAGGTTGAATTTAAGGCAAAATCTGACGGAAAAATACAACCTAAATCTTTATTCAACAACCATGACACTATGTTAAAAGAGAAATGTCATCTTCTGTCTCTACAATCTCTTCTACTTGTTGCAATTTTCACATTCTTATTCATCTATCCAAATCATTAGAAGTATAAAAAATGAGCTGGCTTCATTAAAATAAATTTACACTACCTAAACCAAACAGGATTCACAAAAACAAATCACAGAAACACAAAACCATTAGAACCTTTCATTACATAAAAGCTTTCAGTTATTAAATGTGGTTGATCTGAGGTTGATTATTAATCTATTTCAAATTCTGATGCAAACAAACAAGCTTTTAAAGCGTGTAAAGCTGTTTTCACACATGCACATTTAGGATGTGTTCAAGAAGCAATATAAGCAGCATAATGTAAAAAGGATGCTATAGATATCCAGGATAGTTGACAAAGTGACAGAGTCCGGCTCTATCATGACACTTTTCTGCCTTCATGTCAAAACCACGTGTAATTTCATGTTTTCACAGTTTCAATGAACGAGTGTAAAAGAACATACTTAACTTGACCAAACTCCATTAGAAAGTGTTTCAATTGTTTACCGTTTTCACTTCCTTATCGATGTCCCCACACCAAAGATTTGAAAGATGGCGGTGCGTCCTCATACTGCTGCCTCTTTTCATCACTCGCCATGTCAAAATAATGTGTGTTATCTGACACCAGCGCTTCCCCCAACTTTAGCGCATGGTTATTGGATATTTACTCGCAGCGAGGAGTTTCCTCACCCCAGTGCGTGGACTCACAGGCACACACAAACAGAGCCAATTGGGAGAGAAATACTAATCGTACGCAAAACCGTCACCAATTCACAATTGGTTTTGAACCATGGATGCCGTACTGAACTGTTAAATATCATATTGAGAATTTTACCATCCCTATTTTTCACACAGCTCATCCAGATTTCACATGGGAATTTTACCCAGAGGCTGAGGATGAAAAGCCGGGATGAAAATTCAGCAGTTCCGAGTCACACATGCAGCTCCCACCAACACGTTATGTGCATGTGTGAAAACAGCTTATTATTTAAAAAAAAAGCTAAGGTTGTTAAGAAAACACTTTCCACTTGGTTAAGTAAATTCAGTAACAAGAACTAGGTAATCGTTTGCAATTTAAGAAATGCTACCTGTTCCTGGCCACTGTGTCTGGCGACCCTCTCTCTCTCTTCTGTTTCTTTTCCCAGAGTTACTGCAGCTGAAAGCACAGAGCTGCAGCCACAGCGAGCAGAGGGGTCTGCATATTCATGATGAAGCACTGGGGACTCACTTCAAGGAAAACTGCCGGCTGCATCGTCGCTGATGTCTGCCAGACAGCCACTACATTTCTAAAACTGAGTTGCCATAAGGATTTTGTAAGGTACCAAAACTAGTGATGCCAAGCAACAAACAAGGTTTCATCATCAACCTACCTCAGATGAGCTTCCTGACTGCTCAATGATTTTACACAGAATGCCCCAAAAAGGAAGAAAGATCACAATTCCATAAGCTCATTGTAGATTTAAGAAAATGCTGCTCTTATATCAAAACTGGAACCAAAGAATATACCATTTAAAAAATGATTCAAATGTATATTCCATCAATGTACTATTTGTTGTAGCCCTGAGTGACACAATTACAGATCCAGTAACACCATGAAACTGAAAAACTTGCACTTGAGACCAAAATGGTTGGTGTTCCTCCAAGTCTGCAAACAACATATGGTCCCTTTTCCTTCTGCATCACTGATAATAATAGCAGATGCTCAGCTGACAAACCTACACCAACACAACAGGCCAACAACTAAACGTGCACCAGTGCTCAGTAAGAAAGCTCTGTTTAAAGGCAGCTTAGAAGAGAGTAAACTGCTTTGAAGTTAATGCGACTGTGTGCTTTATCTCCTGTAGGAGGATTAAGCAGGTCATAACCAAAAAGCTTATAACCGAGCCCTACTGAGGGATTAAACTAACTCCTAATCAAATGGAGGAGAGACAAGAGAGAAATAGATAAACAACTTTATGCACAGGTCATGCCAGCTGCTTGTCCCAAAACATCATAAAAATATGTATCTGAAAAACAGGGAGTGGAAAAAGGAAGATTCATACTGTGAAATCGTGCTATAATAGGATTTACTGCACAATGCTGCAACAGGAATCTGGACAGTGAAGTCTCAAACAGTCAATGGAAAAATGGCAACGGATTTTAAGTTTTATTATGGTGCATGAGTTCAAACAATTACATTTTTTATGCACAAAAAGTGCTGGCAATGTTTTCCAAAGAAAGAATCAGAGTACTCACTGTTCAGAAGTATGTATATCTGTCATTACTATATACCCACCAATATAGTGTTCTGATGTACATTTTTGGATTATGTATATTTGACCCACAGTCAGTCAGTTACTTTCTTTCAGGGGAAGACTTGTTTTGGAGCAGAGCGAATCAAATGACAGATTTATTTTTAGAGTTATTTTATATAATCTGTGTAACCAGCTGTTGTCTAAAAGTTAAACAGTACAGGTAGCGTATTCATCTTAAAAAGTTCCATCCCTGTCATTTGGTTTCAAAAGCTTCTGCCTTATTCTGTACGCTGTGTGACTCTAAATAGCATAGTTACAGAAATTCAAGAGCACCATATTTACCAGGAATGTTTTGCAGTTGTTATCAATGAGCTATATAGCATGTAAGTTTGTAAAGCTCAACAGGCAGCAATGAGTTTGCACCTGAGAGCCAACATACTGAATCTTAAGTTGAGCGTGTGGGAAAGACTAGGAGCATGTTTTTTATTTTACAATGCAAAACACCCAAAAGTGTCCATTGAAATGAGGGAGATGAGACAGGAAGCTGATAAAAGGCGAGTCCTTCATTCAGACTGTCCTGAAGTAATAAATGCTATGATTGTTTACAGCTGAGGATATGCAACAAAACTTGATTGGAGAAAATTCAAGATTGATGCAGTTGTTCAAAGCTCTTTAATCAGAAAACAACTTGACATCAGGTTCATTGCTGTCACTCCTACCTGTTCTGTGTAAAGAGAATAAGCTGTAGCTGCTATCAACAGCTCAAACAGTGCTCAGTTTATTTTTGTGTTACTTACCTATTTGTGCTATTAGTTTTCTTATTGACAACATGGCAGTATTTAAGTGCATGAACTGCTGAATTTTAATTAGCTCATGTTACTTGTCGAAATTCAAAAAAATGCTAAAGTGTTTTGCTTTTTGACAACAACCCCCTACTGCTTTTAAAGTCCTTATGACACTGCAGCTCATGCTTTTTTAGTTAATGAAGCAGACATGAAGCCTGCAGCCTAATCCTTGTGAGAAGAGTTAAATACACTGTTCAAGAAAAAAGCAGAGAGTAATAATAAAATGACTTAGGTTTTAGTTTTGAAGCATGAATTAAATTATTTCTCTTGTTCCTTCACAGGTATGAGAATGGCGAGCTTGATTGGACTTAAACTGTCTTTCTTTTACCTATTTTTGTGGATATACAGTAAATGCATATAAAGAGCAGGGCACATTTTGGTCTTTTCTGCAGTGAACAGCTCAACTAAGGGATTTCACACTTGCAGAAAACTGCAGGGGAGTGACGTTTACATACTGTTACTGCTGCATGGTGCATAGAGTGTCTGCATGTGGCCGCTAAGATCTCCGTGCACGTAATTAAACGGCCACAGTTTTCTTTTCTCCGCTCTTTTGTTGACATTGTCATTCCGTTGAACTACACGTAGCATTGAAGTTAAGGCAAATGTTCTCATTACAGCATGGTACAGCGGACTCTGTTGCTTTGTCCGCTACTTGCATCTTTTCTCTTTAAGGTCACGTCTTACCTCCGGAGACCCCCGCCCACCCTCCCCTCTGACACAGAAAATCTCCCGCTGTGAGGTGCATATGTGAACAGCCAGGTCAGGAGACCATCCGGTGCAGTCCTCCTGAAATTATCTAGATATTTTCAGAGTGCATATGTGAAAACGACTTCATAAAGCTTTTAATGCTTGTCAAGTCTCTCACACTTGACAAAGGTTTAGAGGGGCTGAACATTGCTATTTATTCTAATAAACTGGTGATTAGCAAGAGTTTTGTGCGGGATTTTTTCTTCTCAAGTGACAGTTTGTTGTCGTAGGCAGAAAGAAATCTGACAAGTTGTGCACCTAACCAGATGTCATCATTAGCCCCACTGAAACAAACTTCCGGTGAATCTTACAATGAGATTATAAAACATATTTGCACAATCACGCACAAAGTGAAAATGATCACTCTGGACTCTTCACAGATAAAAGTTGCAAACATAATAGCTCCAGTGGTACATTATGTGATGTGGTGTAGTGTGTTGTGCCCTTCATCCACAGATTATAATGACGCTTAACGGGACGTGTGTCTGTTTCTCAAGTCCAGCAGTTTCTCCTCACGCAGACACACAATTACCCGTGTTATGCAAGCTAATGAAGCTGCAGTCAGTTCAAAGAGCTCTATCTCTCCTTATGCTATCAAAGATGATTCACTGATGACAAGAGGACGAATGCAGGGCTTGGGGGGACTTGTAACAGCTACGCTTAATCATTTCATCATACAAGCAAGACTGGGCTATCTCATACAGCGGATAGAGCAGCATGCCTAAGTTTGAGATTTAATTTGTCCATGTAATGAAGCGGAGGACAAATTGGCATGCAAAAGAGGTTGTACTGCATATAGAGTTAGTTATTTAGTCTCACACGCACAGTGAGTGAGTTCATTTCATAAAACAAATTTACGCAGTGCTCGGTCGTAATGAAGGGTTGTGCATGAGCAAAGTGTCAGTGCTTAATGATGTCTAAATAATCACTTTCTTCTGTTTGTCCTTATTGGGACCCGACGACCTTGACTGCAAATGCTAATTTGCTTGAATGAGTGATATCAGTGATATTGATACTGACCTCTAATCCATTCACAAAGAAAAGGTCAACTGGCTGGACATCCTGTCGACATTCACCACAGAGTCTTTTCACCGCTGATCCTTCTGGAAGTTTCTGCGGAGCTCCTTAAAATGGGAGAGGAGACGTAGGAGGATTAATACTGTGGCTCAATAAAGTAATATTAACAGATACATACATATGCATACAAATCTGTAGTTTTGAATACTTGACATTAAGACTGTGCATGTGGAGGTATGCGATGGAAAAATGCTGCATATTCATGCTCATCTGAAATGACAGGCAAAAACATTTGTATAGATATCGTTGTTCTCCATTCTCCCTAATTAAACTTGGATTTAAATTCATGACATTAATCAAGTCCTATCAATGTCAGAGTGAAGTTCCAGCTAGCAGCCTCTTCCCCTTGGGCTTGTGACCCTTTATCTGAAGACAGATCAACTCTTGAATGTCTACGAGTTGGGAGCTGTTGGGTCATGTTTCTTTCTGAGTTTGATTTATCTTAATCATTTTAGCTAGCGGACAGGTTGCTAATATAGTTAGCACTGTCAGCTCACAGCAAGAAGGTTCCTGGTTCAAATCTTTCAGTTTGGAGTTTGCGGGTTCTCTTCAATTACAACAGCTTCATCCCACAGCCGATAGACATGCTTGGTAGCTAAATTTATGTCTCTAATTTGTGTGTAGGTGTCAATGCGTCTGCCACTATGTGTCCACCCTGTGACGGGCAAATTGTCCAGAGTGGAACCAGCCTCTTGCTCAGTGACATCAGTGATTGGCTTCTACCCCTCAAGTCACACTCAACAGGACAAGTGGTATAGATGATGTGGTGGTCTTGCATAGTCATCTACTAAGTAAAATAAAAACACCATATCTACAAAGAAAATAAATATGCATGAAAACAATAATCACAAAAGAGCAGAACTGATCTTTTTTATATTTCCTATTCCATGTTGTGACCCCATAGATTTATATTTTGGTTCCTCCTATATGTTGACAACCACCATTTAAAGACAACTGCCTTTGACGGCTTTAATCAACCAAAGTGATTGTCTCCATGAAAATTACATTTGTCACTCAACCACATTAATTTACATCAATTTCAAAGAACTCTGTTATGTTATTGATAATTCCAAGCATGTATTGGGGGTACACAATACAAAATTGACAGGTTTCTGGTCAATAACATGTGAAATATTCACATGCCTGACATGATGTGGAGTATCATTTGCAGTTAAGGATCAGCTGATAAGAGCAGGAGAATACATTCCTCTGTACTCTGAGCATCTCGGTCTGAACAGGCTCAACATTCTTACCATGAACTCCTTTAACAGGCTGAATGTTTCCGGAGGTAGATTATGATTGATTGCGCCTTCTTGCTAAGCAGCTTTTCAATACATACTTTTTTTTTAAAAGGAAAGAAAATTATTAACTGTTGTAATTCTTTTTTCACTGTGGCTAATTATACCCTTAAAACAATGCACCATTGACTCTGACACAGATGCTCAATAAATTAAGATGAGGAAACAAATACATAATTGTAATTGCAACCATGATGAATTTATAGGCCTGTCGACAGCAGGGACATTAACGTACAACCAATCTGTCAGTGCAAATATGCACCGAGTGACATGGATACTTTACTTTGCAATTAATCTCACCAATGTATTTCTAGCCCCGGCTGAAACCGGCTATTAAACTAAAGAAGGAGCTAAATTGCCACGTCAAGGAGAGCATATTGATCTTTTCATGGAATGTGCTTATTGACAAAGCACTTAAATTAGATATTGGTGAAATAAAACCAGCTGGGCTTCTTCTGTCATAGCACGCCCGTCTGAAGTTTAAAGTACTTGAGGTGAAGATAACAGAATAGAAAGAATGAAGGCTAAGAATAAGAGAAAGTGAAATGGACAACACAAAAGGAACATGTTTTTATAGACTGCTATCTGTTTAGGGCTAAATGAGTAATAGTCTCATATTGCAGCAATTAATCCAAAATCAATTAATAAAGTGGGGTTGCACCGATTGTGAAAATGAGGGCAAATACTGATGTTTAATATAACAATAAAGATGGTTGCCGATTTAGATGTTTTTTCATGACCCTTTTGGTGTAAGGGATGCATCAGTGCATATGAAACTTAAGTGTTATTCACATAATCAGTGTGCTTAATGGTGAAACAAAACCCTGCATATCCACCCTCATAACTTCAGATTTAAAGCATTTGAGGAAGAAGCAGATGCAACATTTCTGAGAAGTCAGGCTTGAAGCTAAATTCCTAAAAGGATTTATGTTTGGAAACTGTAGCTACACCCTGCATATCAGATCGAATCTGTATTACATCTCACAAGTGAAATAAAGTTATTTTTAATAAAGAATTTCAAGCCTCATCATGCTCTGATGACATAAAGGGCAATGTGTGTGTCTGCGTGCGTCTGTATCCTGCCTTCATCCGTGAGATGGCATGGCACACCTTGTACCCAGCCAGTGAAAAGGAAGTAGAAATGTCAGCAGTCTTAATCAATAGTTCCGGGCTACTGTATGGGAGTACTGATGCTTTTTTGAGGCAGGCGTGCTGCAGGCAGATGGTGAGAGGCAGAAAATGAGAGTAAACGTCCGCCTCGAGCAGCTCCTTCTTCCTGGAGCTTATCCTGCACCACTCCTGCCATCTCTGCATTTTATAGGCAACAGTCATTCATTCCAGATATCTTAAACAAGTGTATACAGTCTTAGAGCATCTCAGTAGAGACCCTGACTGACATCCACTTTTTATAGAAGCTAAAGTCAGAAGGGCAGGAATAATAAACTAATTTATACATAATGTAATGTATCTTGATGTCAAAAGGACCATCACACAGCAGTGCAATCTGCTATCAGACTTCAAGAACTCACAGGAAGTGGAAATGCAGAGTTGCTATAATTGTTCTTAATAAGTAAACTCTTCTCATTAATCCCTGCTTGTAAAACTGCACATACAGTATTAAGTTTGCTTCAACCATTGTAATTACCGTAAGTGATTAAGCCTGTTGGTGCCCATTTGTGCTTTTCAGCAGATAGAAAACAATGCATATTGTGGACTGTTTGTCCTGCAGGGTTTTCTTTTTGTCTCAGATGTCACCCCTGACCTTCAATGAACACACAAACATAAATACATCTGCAGATGAATTTATCAAGATAAAAATGGTTTCACTAATTGTAGCTGTAGTTGAAATATTCTTTGTGATGTAATGAGGATTGCTAAACAACACAAACAACTGTCTGGAGAGTTCAAGAGCATCACAAACATCATCCTTGTTTCAACAAAACACTGAATTATCATAACCATCATGAGGAAAGGCTTTATTACAACACTGCTGTATTAGGGTGCAGTAATTTTTGCTAAGTGTGCCTATTATACTAGCATTTGTGCTAGCATGCATTTAATACATGTTCATATCATTGCTTTATTGTTAATAAGGAAATACAGCACATCAGGATCTGGCTGATTCAGCTCAGAATAGGGGATCGCAAAAATTGTTTTGTTTTATCTAATAAAAAAACTTTATCTTCCTAAAAAAGGTGTTGCCAAAAACTTAATAGAGTAAAAAGCAGCTGAAAGAGAACGTTTGAGTCGTTCAGTGGAAAGGTTTATCAGAAATGTGAAACTTTAGAGACCTTGGCACTAACCACAGCTGACAATCACTGCAGGTGAAAACAAGACAACTCTTGCAAACACGACTCATAATAAAAAGCGTATTTTGTATGAGATTTTTATGCTGGAGTTTTTTAAGTGCGTCATTTGTAAAGTTGAAGTAAGTTTAAGTATAGGTAATAGAAAGTATTTCTAAAAGCTGTGTTATTCATTAAGGTATGAAAGCTTAGAACTCCAGCTCTGGTGGAGAAAGCTTAGCATGTGGCTCTTAAAGCTTAGCACAGTGCTGACACCATTTTTATAGCCTTTACATATTGTCCCATTCAATCGACCTTTCTTAAGCAAGTGGTTGACACCTCGCATATGAATCATGAACATCAACTTTATGGCCCTCTCCTGTGAATACATTTTGAACATTAGGCTGAGGATATTTCTTTTACTGCAGCTAGACTGAGAGTGATATTAGGCCATTAATTACTTTAGTCGCTCTTCATTTGCTGCCATCCTGACACAAGCAGCCATCTATCAGGACTTGTAGTGAGGGTGAAAAAAGGAGATGGAGGCCCATCTGTTGGGCATTCATAATACATCCATTTTCTCTGGGGAGTCAATGGCTGGCCAAACATTGAATGATCGCACCACTGATGCCACCACGGTGCCAGCCATCGTTGACCATCTGATGCCCTGAGCTATATCCAACAGTTCTGAGTCTGTGAAGTAAAGAGCTTGTTTAAATGGGATTTCTGCCTGCAGAGCTAGAGCAAACTTATTATATGTGATCCCTTCTTATCAGACAACTTTGTCTCAAAATTAATCACAGCATACATAAAGAAAAAAAAAACACAGATGCCTTGGAAACACACTTTTCCAAGTCTCCCTTTAAGGAGATTTCACAAAGGGACGTTTAACTATATATTACAGTGAAAACAAGTACAACTTTAGAACAATATATACTGATCATACTGATTCCAATGCCTAGACATGAGTATTTGCAGATACCAAGAACGTTTTTGATGCTATGCTGATGAAAGAGGTATAGATAATTTAAGTTAAAAGAGACCAACTGTGACATTTTGCCTACATTAAATAACAGAACTCTCTTCTTGCAGCACACTGTTTTTTATCATCACATGAGCATTTACAGAAAAAAATGTTAATTTGGGGAGCTATATATTGTGGTATCTGATTGGTGCGGAGTCCTTCTGCACCTTTAAGAAAAAGCTAAAGACGTAGCTCTTTCATGAATACCTACTAGCTTAATGATGAGGATGATGATGGTCTCAATATTATTGATGATGATGGTAATGACGTTGGTTTTTGTTTGATAACGACAACCTTTAATCTGGTTTCTATACTGATTAGAGCTCTCAAGACCTGCCATCAATGTTGTGCTTTGCCTCTGGTCACTTCCTGTCAGCACCTGTGTGTCCAATCGGACTCAAAGCTGATCGTTTACTCTTACTGACATTGTTCACTTTTTCTAGATTCTTGCTTGTGTTGTACTTAGTCTCTGATGTACGTCGCTTTGGATAAAAGCATCTGCTAAGTGAATTGCAGAATTGTGAAATTGTAGAATTGGTGCATTGACAGGTGTACTTTCTGATACCCTGCATTAAAACAAGCTTAATTTAGATTAATTTCAGTCTGTCAAAAACTCAAATCTGGTCAGATATTGGGGTTCTGTATTCTGATGCAACCCATTCATACACATTTATATGTCACCTCTGAAGCAGCAGGAGCAACTTGGGTCTCTTACTCTGGTCTCTTATATAGGAGACCAGAGGAAATGTTGGATATATCTTATGGAAAGCTATGAAAGGGAATAATGCTAAAGCCACAATTCCACTTTATACTGGTCTGATTAAAATCACAAATGTGCATAGAACATTAAATCAAGACATTGCCAACACATTTTTTTCTTCACCTGAAGCCCTAGTCATTACTTAAAATGACCTCTTATCGTATTCAATGTGATTCAGAGGACAATTAATGAATCCACTTTAATAACAGACCTCAGGGCCTGAGCTAGTCACCAATGTTACTCATACTCTCCCTAAGATCGGGGCCCATCCCAACCTCTCCCAACTCTCAAAACATTAGGGTAATTTTCACACTGGATTAACTGGACAAAGAGGGTTTCAGTGGGCCTGTATCACATGCTGGGGGATGCGTTGTGGCTGTCACAAGTATTCAGGGATATAGACAGTAAATTCTGATGTTATTTAGCTGTGCTTTGCATATATTTAGTGGCTCCATCGCTCTCTTTTTGTGCCTGTGGAAAAATGCGGGTACTCTGCAGCAATTTACACCAGGACTGTGTACAGCTGTTCACGCACTCTTAGCTCTTTCTTTCCCCATGCATTGACTATTTAACATTTGCGAATTCTCCTGAACCCTCAAATATTTCAACAATTCACCAGCACGATCATAAGCCATGTGCACTTTAAACAAACACCCTCAGCTCCCTTTTGCATGACGACACATCATGATAGTGTCAGCATAAGAGTCTCACAGTTGGAGACTGAAGCAACAGGCTCAAACAGGCTCTGGAGAGGAGGGTGGAGTCAGTGCGCAAACACAGTTCAAAACGGAGAAACCCAAAATCCGAAGTGCCTCTGAGAGCCACTCCTGCTTAGCACTCTAGCTCTAAACGGAAGAAACAGGATGAGAGGATAAGGCTTGGAGTGGGAGGCAGCAGAGACAAGCTTGCGAGAGGAAGCCAAGATGAAAGTAAATAAGAGTTTGGAAGTTTTTGGAAGCTGAGTAAATACCCTTGGTGCCTGTCAGGCCTCTGTGGTGCTCACAGCAGTGAACTCTGTTTTCATCCTTGTAGGAAAAAGCTGGCAATGAAAGACTTAACCATCAAACTCTAGCAATACATCACAAAAGCAGCAAATAAAAATACACACACATACACATACACCACCCTTAGCAAAGGCAGTGAATTTGGAATGCAGGAATTATTTATTATCTCATTAAGTATGCAAAAGCTGATATTTCTATCTTGCAGCCACCAAAGTAGCGTTTGTTTACCACAGATGTTTTATTTTGGTGCAGGCCTAGAGTGTAGGTTTATCCTGTCATGTTTGGATTCATATTTAAACAGAGTGGAGCCTCAACTTACAGTTATTCAAACGACTAATTTGTCTGTAAATTACTTTCTTTCAGAATATATTTGATTAATTCTGCCAATATAAGAAAAGAGAAAAAATGATCAACTATAACAAAGCCTGATTGATAAATCAGCTGCTGATATAGTGCTGATGTGAGACTATTACATTGCATCTGACAGCTGTTTGAACGTACGCTGAAGACTGTAGAGAAGCTGACAAACTAACCTAGCATCTCGTAACTGAAGGTACAGTGTACTCAATACTCATAAATCCATCTCACTGGAGGGGCTCCGCAGTAAGATACACAGTGGACGTGTGTGTGTGAATTTTCAGTCTGAATTTGTTTACACTAAAAAATAATGAGTATTAAATATTTCAAGAGATAGACTCAGAGGCAAAAATGTTGATACTTAATTCAGTGTATAAATATTCAGTGCTCGAGATTCAATGGAGTTTTAATTTCAGATGACACAGGTATACTCCCATACTTTTTGGTTACTTGTACATAGTTAAAGAAGTACGAAATCAGGTGACATCCCACATTTCAAATGTCACTTAGCACTCAAGCTCCAAGATTTGGCTGCCTTAATGATTATTCCCTCGAGGTTTTCAACACTAAAATGTAGCAGATCTGTACAAATCAAAAATTCATTTCTCAACACATCAAATCCAAAACAATGTATTATTTATTGACTCCCCTGACCCATCAAATAAAGTCACACCTAGTTCAAGGAGAACAAATGATGTCTTTGAAAGGAAAGAGAGAGGATAGGCACTCTTGCAGACAAAGTACAAGGAGACACATGACACAAGAACATGTCTTACTGGCTTCTGTGTATCTGACGAACAGCTTTGAACTTGTTAGTTGTGCAGACACTCTGTGTGAGCACTGAAAAAGCAGAGGGCTGGGCCCCAGCTGCCTCTCACATGAAGACAAGACTTGCATCTTCAGAACCTTGTTAGTTCTCTGAAAAGGCCACCGACTAGTTGGGAATATTAAGCAGCTCATGCTGTCGGAAATCAAAAGGATTTTGGAGGAGAGTGGGAAGCTTCAAAAAGGCTTTGATGGTATATATCGCTCAATCTCCAGCAGATATGACGGAATGAAGAAGGAAAGACGGGAACAAGGGCTTCAGAGATGGCAGGGCCGCAGAGGTTATTCTTTCTCCTCTCTGAATTCTGCATATGCATGTATCATTATTCATCAATCAGACAGACTCGCTCTTAAAATGTCAAGACTGTGGACTTGAAGATATCGTCGGCACGAGAGGGACAGAAATAGAAAAAGAATAGTGGAAAGTGGGGCACTTTGAGGTCATTTATCATAACAGGCACACTTTAGGGAAGCAAACACTCACTTCCAGTAATGTCCAAATGCAGACTACATTTACAACATTAATAAAAGTTTCATTTCTGCATTGCTCCTTGCTACAGTTCCTCCCACCACTGGTCTCACCTCTGCTGGGAGGTGAAGGGTAATGTCAGTACTGGGATGGAAAGCTATTGTTTCCTTTCCAGAAGAACAGGGGATTGGGGCAGGAAACAGATAGAAGACCCTGCTCTGATTTCTGTGTGGGAGAGGAAGCGTTCATTCAATCCCCTCAAGAGGAATCTAAGGTCAGGTTCCCTAATGAAATAATTAGATCACCAGCGGTCTTTTGCTGGAATAATTACAGACACAGAAAGTTCCTGCTGAAATACTTAAATTAAATGAAAGCAAGCTGAGTTTTGAGCTTGGTGTGACTCTTCGACAGACACGTTGATTTAATAACAGCGGTCCTGCTGCGGTGAGAAAATTAACCATCACTTTGCAAACAGATTAGATTGCGCCTGATAGCATCTCTCTTGGGAAAAGTCAGACCTCCCTTCAGTCACAGAAACAAAAAGGGTGTCGACATTGAGAGAGGCTTTAATTCAATCTATTGTTTCAACCTTTCAGCTCTCCACATTCAACTTCAAGAATACAACCTAAGACCTTAAAAGTCTGAACACTGATAATCAAGTTGGTTGTGAGATTTAAAATATAAATCACATTGTCTCTCTGATGTAAAGAATTTAGCAGAAATGTCAAGTATCTGTAGGCCATCCAGCGACAAGGTTAAACATGTCTGTCAATGGGAAATGTAAATGCCTTAGGTGATGGGAAAAAGGGATCTTTTCTCGCAGATCTTGGCTTTGCTATATTCTGCAGGGTTAGCTGTAAGTGGCCCTTCCAAGCAAATTATTACTCCAGTGAGGGTGGTAGTATACTGTCAATCTCCCATTTTCTCTCTTCCCTGTAATTGCTCTCAGATAAATCCCCACAATCTCTCCCAGCAGCTCTCAGGCCATTTTCTTCACTTTCAATCTATCCTTGGACCATCTGTGTTTATATGGCCACACAGGAACATGCTAAGGGCATTACGGCTATTATACAACCGTTATCTTGTTTTGTGATTTAGGAGTGTAATCTTCGAGTTTTATAGAGTGTACAACAAGGCCATGCCAAAGCTTTGACACTATTCACAAGTCTGTGAGCTGGAAACTCAGTTTGTAATCCAGACTGTCCATGTGGTTTGGCTGAAGCTCTTTCCAAATGGAAAGTCCAAATGTCCACTGGAAACTTTTCAGAAGAACAGTGTCTGAAGATGCTTCTTTCTTCGTCAGTATAATTTAACTATATGACTAGTGAGAATAAATGTAATCATGCACAAAGAAAAAACAAGGAAATGTTCTGGTTTTTTTTCTGTTCTGATTGTGAATAACAGAGACATGTGAGTCAAGCAGGTAAAAATAGATGACACTGTTGGTTCATGACTAAAACCATTGTTTAATTCTGGTTCCTGTTACATCAGTGTCAATAGTTGTTTTCTGACCAAACAGTTCTGGGGACTTTTTGAAGAGGAACTATCCACTAGGGAGTTCCCTGAGAACTACACACCATGGGGACTTAAATTCTGTCTGCATCTGCACCGCCATGGTGCTGCTTACTATGAATCTTAAAGTGACGTAAGCTGGCCGACAGTTGCTATAGCAACGTCATTCCTGCGACACAACAGAAAATATGGAGCATACCGTGGTGGGAGCTGTTTGTGTGTTGTGTGTGATTGGGTTCATGAATGAAATTGAGTTTGAAAGGAGACGTGCAAGAGAAAAAGCATTTTAGAAACTCACAAGACGGACAGCAAAGAGGAAACGACTTATTCAAAAGATGGCAGTGCTTCACACGATTGAGGCGGACAGGAGACGAGAGCGCCGCAGAAGGGTAACTTTTATGTTTGCTTATAGTGTAAAATGTGCTCATTTATTTTTATGTTGTATGTTCAAATTTTGTTTGCAGTAATACAATACTGTGGAGAAATAAGTCTTAAGTGAAACACAAAAGTGTGTTTGTTTCAGACGTAGCGGCGGATAACGGCACAGTGCAGTGCACCGTCCGTTTGGATGAAAAGGAGAGCGGTTGAATGGTGGAAGTCCGTTGTTTCAAATTTGAATGAAGAGCAGTGGATAGAAAACTTCCGGATGTCAAGAGAAACATTTGAATATACAGTATATGTCGCCGCCTTAAGCCTGTAATGGAGAAAGTGGATACAAATTATCGACTCTCTGTGCCACTTAAAAAAAAAAGAGTTGCGGTCGCGCTGTGGAAACGTGCCACAAACGCAGAATACAGGAGTATTGCGTGTCTGTTTGGTGTTGGCATTTCAACTGCCTGAAAGAATTTTGCTCCTCTGTGGAAGAAGTCCTTTTTCCCGAGGTAATTAAGATGCCTAATGCAGAGAAGCTAAAAGAAATGGCTATTTTCTTTGAACAATGGTGGTAGTTATCACAGTCACAGGGGCTATTGACGGCCCACATATTCCAATTTCAGCTCCACGGGAATACCACACAGAATATTTCAATCGCAGGGGGTGGTATTCCTTTGTATTGCAGGCAGTAGTTGACGGCAAAGGACTATTTTGGAATATTTATGCTGATCAACCTGGCAGTCTGCATGACGCTAGAGTCCTGCGCTTCTCTGCAACTGTGGGAACTGGCTGAGAGGGGGAAAATGTTTTCACAGGTTCACAAGAACATCGGTGGGCAGGAGGTTGGCCACTACATAGTAGGAGATGCTGCCTATCCACTCACTAGCTGGCTCATGAAGCCTTTTCAAGACAATGGTCACCTCACACGACAACAACAGCTCTACAACCACAAAACAAGCAAGGCGAGGGTTGTGGTTGAAAATGCATTCGGCCGGCTGAAAGGAAGGTGGAGATGTCTGCAGAAGCGCAATGACTGCAGTCTTGACAGAGTGAAGTCCATGGTGATCACCTGTTGTGTACTTCACAACCTCTGCGAGAGCCTTGATGAGGAGTACAGAGAGGAGTGGGGTTTACCTCCTCCCCTTCCCCAGCCAGATGTGCTACTGCCACCTGGGGCAGAGACTGAGGGAATAGAAGTGCGTGCAACCCTGATGAATTATCTGAACCCTTTGGCTGACAACTAACTGACCACCACACTGAAGCGTCACAGACATATTTATGAGTACACAAACGTTACACCTAACAGTGAGAAGGGATATCATTTTAATAAATTAATGGAATAATTTAAAAAAGACATCGAGCCTGAGTTTGTGTGCTTTTTCTTCTTTCATGACTTCATCTGTAATATCAGTGGCTGCATAACTACAGTAAACTGCACTTCCTCACAAACCTTTATTTATTACATAACAACTAACATATTTATTTTTAACAGAACTTTGATTTATTTAATATCTTAATAAATAAGTTAAATAGAAATAAATACAGAGATAAGTCAAAAAATCACGTCAATTAGTTCATTTTAATAAATAAGGTAAGTATTAAATAAGTTAGAGGTTAATTTAAAGAATAAACAGGTTGATAAAAAAAAAGTTAATTAAGTTAATAAATAAGTTATACAATTGAGCAGAAATTATTTTCAAACAACAAAAGAACTTGAGGGGTCAGTCCAACTCAGGGTGCAGATGACCTGGGCCTTGTGCCCTTGCCTCAAGCCAGTTCAAGAGGGTCAAAAGGTCATCTTGAAAAGCAGCCTGTTGGCGCCTTGCTTCTACAGCCTCTGCTCGTAGCTGGGCAAGTTCTTCAGCCTCTCTTTCATTTTGCTCTTTCAGCATTTCCACAAGATTCTGGACTTAAGCTTGGCTTCCTCTGCGGTTTTCCTCTTCTAACTCGAGCATATCCTTAACCAGACACAGGACACTTGAGTCACCCCTTTTTCTCGTTCCTGGCAAAACAAACAAACAAAATAGAGGGGTGGAGAATATTAATCAGTTGTGTTGTGAATTAATGACAATTATACTAATTAAATATTACTAAAGTGATCTTAATCAAACACATAACTTAAGTGATAATGAAATTTCACAGGTATAGCCTGGTATATAGGTATGCAGTTTGACAAGAATGCATTTCCATTACTTGGTATAGCAGGTAGGGGAGAGCTAGGGTGCCTGGGGGTGCTGCAGGCCACAGGAGTACTGCTGGGAGAGCTGTTTTCGGGCAACACGAAGGACTCTGGTGCAATCTCTACAAAAAAAAAAGCATTTTAATTAAGTTAGCTGCCCTAAGGTGCTCTAATTTTTAGCTTTAAAAATTCAAAGTGCTCATAGCAGATAATATGAGCCTACCTTGGCATATTTGTATTCTGTATTTACTTTTCTAACCAACATTTAAACCTGTATTTCATTAATTTACCCAGTTTTCAGCCTGCAATACATTTGTTTACTATTTCAATATATATTTCTGTCTCTATTATCCATTAAGACTACTAACCTGTATTGCATTTAGCATATTTAAGATAGTGTGTCTTTAGGTAGCTGTCTCACAGACTGCCTGGTGATGATGGGTGCTAGATCTAGCAAACACTAGGGCAAGCAACACCTTGTTATTACTTTCAAATAACGTTTTATAAAGTCAGGGTTACCCCTCTTACCCTCTTTAGGGGATTCCAACGGCAGTGTCCTTCGTGCCCGCATTACCGGCATATGACGGTCTGTGGCCGAGGATAGCGTCAAGCGTAGGATACCACTTGCTGGCTTTCCTGCCAGATCCACTCTGGTTGTTTTGGTCTTTGATTTTTTTGAAATCTTGTTTCAGCTTTTTGATCTTCTCACGGCACTGCTTCGCTGTGTGGCTGATACCCAATGTAGCGAGCTGGCATGAGATACTTAGAAATATTTTGATATTCCGCTTTGATGACTCAAAATCCGGTTGGATTTCCTCCGTCGCGTAAATGCGTAATAACGCCTGGACTTGTTAACTTGTTGTCGGTCCATTTTTCCGTGTCACTCTCCATTTTTTAGAGCTTCTTCAACTGATATTTAGGCTACTGTTATTTGATAACGTTTACTGTGGGATTTAAAAAATGGCGGTTGGTGAAAAAAAAAGAGGGAAGGTTCCAACAGCTCATAGAACTATGAAAAAGTTCCTGCAGTCCAAAAACACTAATCCATTCTGAATCTGTCAGACATGTGGGACACAGATTTCCATGATATGATCTTAATTACATGTTTTCAATCAATATGTCCACCTGATCCATCAATCTCTTATTTGATTGGCAGAGCAGGCAATGCAATTACTCTAATTGGTTTGCACTGGCGAGGTTATGATAATAATGCCAGAGCAGCTGTCTTATGTTAACGTGGCTTTTTATAGCACCTGTATGACTGCACATCATTATAACATTTTCACATGCACCCTTAAGCACACTGACATCTCAGTCAAACTCTAGAGGAAATCAGTGATTTAGTTTACGGTTCTCATATGCAAACACGCTTGAGATCATGAATAAAACATGAATATTTCCACTTCATCATTTCACCTGCCTGTGGCCTGTTTTATAAATATGATAGTTGTTGTGGGAAGAGAGGGTAAAAAATTGTTTTTTTTTTATTTGCGCTAATGCATCTTGTAAATGTATCTGGCCCATAGTGTGTGGAGCTTGTGGTTTAGGGTTAGCTCTTTTCTCCATCCTCTTGGTTGATGGACAAATGGAATAGGTTTGTTTACATCTTAATATCAAGTTTGGCTAGTCAAAGAAAATAAACATTGTTTGCTGATTTTTTATCTTAGAAGACAGACAGAATAACAAATCCCAGGTTATGACCAAAATAAGTTCCTAATATTTACTTCCCTTGTGCAATCTCATGCAATCCCTTTTCCATTTCAACATTTAAGTGCTGAGGTCTATTTAGTGTTTGTGTTGAGACAGATAAGATGTGACCTCAGAAATAAAACTAGCCTGCACAATTAGTCATGATTGTATCGTTATATTAGTATTCAAAATAAATACATTACACAGTCTGAATTTATCACAATAAATGAAAAAATATCCCCATTCAGCCAAGTTTCTACTCAATTCAATACCTGTTACTTTTCATTCATAAGAAGGATGTTGCATAACTCTCAATTTACTGTCAGATTAGAGTTTAAACCACTGATTGAAGAACTACTCCATCATGATATACAAAATTGTACTGAACGCTTGCCTTAACTACAGACTGAACATTTTAAATTGCTTTATTCCCTATACCTAAAGACAGACAACTCTTTCTGGTTCAGGCAATGATGCAAAATGAACATGAGTCAAAGATCCATTAACTAGACAACAAAACACAGCTTGAAATAGATTAACTGAAACCGTGCTTACCAAGGTCTGCTCCATTATGGCAAAAAATTATAATCACGATTTTGATTTTGAGATCCTGAATAATAAACATGACTACTCATTGTTTTTACAACATCTGAATCGCATGCATTTATCCTACTTAAAATGTCTTAACATTTTAACATTCTGAACACAAACATGAAAATAGATGAGTGAAAAAAATGCAAATATTTCTAAATAATAATATATAACAATGAAAAATAAACTGTTTTTTTTGTTTTTTGTTTTTTTTAGGTATGGTTGGGTACTCGTGGGCCATGAGGCATCAAAATCGTTTTATCTTGTTTTCATGACTGTGGGAATACAAAATTGTAATTGCAATTGAAACTCCATTAATTATCCCGTCTTAGTACCTAGATCTATGACAACCCATGTACACGTAAAATATCTTTCCATTATATCTTCCCAGAAAAAACAAAGCTCTTCCCTCGGTAACAGGGTTGCTTTCCATGGATGGATAGAGCTGGTTGAAGATATGACATTGAGGAAGCTGTCGTCCATCAAATTTGTCATTGCAAACAGGACTGCTGTCAGAGCTGAGCTGAATAGCAAATGTACTTCTGAGGCATGAGGACTAGTATACAGTATAGTATGGAGAAGCAGAGGAGAAGAGATGTGTCTTCCCTTTGATGGTACAAAAAAGCACATTTATTCAGCTGCACTTCTTCATATGTTGAGATCTACAGAGACTGCACATTCACTCTCTTTTCTGCAGTCAGCATTCCCGGGGCTTATAGACTTCAGCAGCATCCATAATGAGAGGGTGGATGTAGAAAATGTAAAGCATAAGAAAAAACAGGAGACATGAAACGTGACAAAAAAAAACCTTCTCAGATAGTCTATATATGTGAGACAATGAGAAATGATATTTCACCTGATATAAACTTGTGGATTGGTTTACATATTAAATTACAGACGACTGAATATGGTCTGCATCATAAATGTCTATTCCTGATAAACAAAAGAAAACTGATTTTAAAGTCACATAGATTCTAAAAATGTATATTAATAGGCATACAAGATTTCTCATAGCAGAAATTCAAACATTCTCTCTTTTGAGGCCAATCTCTTTGTTTGTCTTTGATCAACTAAAACCTGCTCAAAACTTTAATAACAAAAGAATATTTGCATCTACTCTCATACTGTCCTGGTCTCCAACACACACATGGCCAGCAGTGATTTACAGAATTCATCTCAGACTCTTCTGAGACTCACTAGGACAATAACACTTCAATAAGCCTTTGGATGTTTGATTCTTGTGAGGTGCATCTATGGGCAATAAAGAGTTGTCAGTTTCCCTCACTAAGAGGAGACCAACTCATAGGGCAAAGAATAAAACTCCACACAGAAAAAACAGAAGATTTGGCCAGCTTGCTGTGAAGAAACTGCATCATAATGGGGAGCCATCGGGCTTCCTGTAGTGCTGTAAATGGTATTTTAATTTTGTGGTAATATTTTCCAATGAGTTGTCTGTATATTCAACTAGTTAGCTCCAACTATGATCTCTTTGACCTGCCAGTGTGAGCAGATGCTTGTTAGCTGAGAGGGTTCTGGAAATGAAAAAAATATGTCCTGATGGGAAAAGAACAATTGACAGTAAATTAGCAAACGTATTAGCAAAAGAAAAACCCTGCTGATTAGCTTTTCAGTGGTAAATAATTAATATGATTAAAACAGATAACACATGTTGAAAAAAAAAATACTTCAAATCAAGGAAATAATTTCAAGAAGCGTTAAAAAAAAGAAGCCTTTAAATGCAGGAATCAAATAGTTTGGGAAGCCCTTCAGGATTTCTGGAAAGATGTAACCCAGGCAAGTCTGATTTCCGCTCAACACCATAATTAGCCAGACAAGATGCAGATGGTGAGAGGCCACACAGCTCTTCTATTTTTCATATACATCCATCCATCCATCTTATTATGAACAGGGCCTTCTCATGCAAAACTTTGCACATTAGAATTGTGCTGTGTCCTTTTGATGACACAACAACAGTGTAAAATATTCAACAGCAAGCATTAAATAGTGAAAAACAGCTGCTTCGGTTGAAGAAGCTTTGGTACTGTACTTACTGTCACACTTTCATTACTTACTGGAACACTCAAATTCAAGAGTCATAATTAATGTTATTAGTAACACCTCTGCTTTTCCAGCTTCCCAGTCATAATGCCTGCTGAGAAATAAACAGAGTAGAGCAAAGTCTTATACCCAGTTCAAGGCGGAATAGTTAAACCTTGTCTGCAATATATAACCATGAAGGCATTGAGGTTGGGCAAAGTCATCCAGCACCTGAAGAGACATGAGATCCTAAATTCTCAATTACTTTTTCTCTGTGTTACCTGCACAACATGTGTGGAGACACTACTAGCAACAAAGAGAGAGGGAAAAGGGCTGTCTATAGTTTTATGGATAAAAAAAAGGCTCATTTACTTGAGTGTGCTGCCCAGGTATCATCTATGTGTGGGGAAACACTGGCCGAGAAATATCTTCTGCAAAGACTTCAGCTGCTGCAGCCATGCCTGCACGCCTCTATTCAGGTACAGATGTGCAAGATGTATGTGATCTAGCACGAGAGAAGTACAAGGTAGACAGCATACTGTGCTATTTAAAAGAGGGAATCAGGATTAGATTTTATCCAACCGATTTGAATCGTCACTATGGGTACATTTTTTAAACTGTCTTGCATAGTACTATAAGTTCCCTACCAAAAATGGACACAGGGGATGCAATCTGTACAAAAGCTCAGTTATTATAATCAAACATATTAATTTATTTGGCTGAACGATTGGGTAGCTTTACTCTGTTACCCGACTTTCTTTGTTTTTCAATCTCAAATATTGGGTGCTACCAAGACATGACATACAAGAGAGCCATGAAGAAGGGCTGCAGCTACAACACGGCTTGGACATTCTTTTTGCATAATATGTCCAGCCAATCTAATAAAGACTTAACAGGTCTCCAGGGCCAAGGTCGCGCCTCCTACCTCAAAAGAAGGAAAACTTAATTTGCAAGCCTAATCAAGTGTGAATGTCATTGAGGCTCAGGAAAGGAAGGTCGCACACAACTAATCTTGTTCAGAGTATATGAGAGCTTCAGACTCTCCCAGTTTTGCCATATTTAGGTTGAGTTTTAAGATGGCTATTAAAACAAGTCATCCTTTATCCACATTTGGTAGTAAGAGTGGATAGCTCTTGAGAGAGTGATGAAAAATGGCAGCCCCGAGACATTTCACTTCATTAGCTGATCTTTTCAATAAGCTAACTGAATAGAAAATAACTCCTTCATGAGAACAAAATCATTTAGAGGCTTGAACTATTCGTGTGTTAAAATACTTTGCTGCGTTGACAGAGAAGTACAAAGAAACGTTCCTTTATAAGTTAGTCTTGCAAGCAAATGTCTAAGCATCACTCGGATCCTCTTCAACTTAGTAATAACATCACAGTCAACTGCTCAAAAGTGCAAGTGTTCAGTCATTTTGTAGCTTTGTGTTTAGAGACTACAACAATTATGTTCTTATTTTTACCTTTACAGAAGTTACAGGTTTTATCTTAACTAGGGGTCTACCTGCACTGCTTTGGTCTGGTCCAAATTAGCAAATTGACACCATAGAGTACTCTGGGAATAAACAGTTGTTCTTGGATAGGCTTTGGATAGTGACTCATATGAGGAGACGTACACATCAGAGTATGCCCGTTAATGCACCGATAAAGATAAAGATAAAGATAAACTTTATTGATCCCCCATGGGAAAAAAAACAGCTCAAGAAAACAGGAATATAATCATTAAAAATAACAAGAAGTTAAAAATCAAACATATTTACATCAGTTAAAAAAATAACAGAGGAATAAAATAAAAGGAGAATAAATACAATAATAGAATAATACAAGGTACACTTCCACTTGTGGAGTATCCCATTGCATCCAATGCAATCCCATTGCATAATCAATTAACGATAGGCCTGAGCAATTAATCATGATTGTTTCGTTATTGCTCTATTTATATTTGATATATGACATCTGAAAGTCTGAATTTATCACAATAAATGGAAAAAATATCCTAATTTTTTTTAAACCTGTCTGTAGCTCATGCATGACGGAAGGGGTTGGTAAGTTAACTCTGTAGCACTTTGAGATTTCCTTCAAATGTTAAATCCATTATAAATACAATTTATCATTATTATTATCATTAAGTTGCCATTGAAGTAGATCCTCAAAAAAGTAATTCAGTTGCTACTTGGTGTTTTCTTTCTGTGGACAAAGATCTGAGTGTTTGAAGTAAACTTACAAATAAAAAAAAATCTGCACAGCAGCAGTGGTGTTGAGTGTACTGTTAGCTTGACCCAAATAACTTAGAATGGCTACAATATTGAGAATATAACCCCAAAAAACAAGATTTTCCTTTAAAAGCAGAATGAATACAAATCACTGGAATACAAACAATGAAAGTCAATGTACACGCTCCACTGGCACAGACACAAAAAACAAGGACATGGGAGACAAATATGCTGTTTGTTTAGTCTGTGCCAAGTTTTTTTTTTTTTTTTTTTAAAACCTCTCTTCCACTACGGATCACAATTGTTTGAACGAGTGAATGACAGGGGAAGTCTGTAGTGAGTAAAAATGAAGTGAGGAGCTTTCAGCCTGTCAACACAACACAAGGGACGTTATTAGCTTTGGTTGCACAAATCACATGCAGAGAGACAACACTGAAGCATCTCTATTCACTACCATTGAAAGGACACTTAGAAGTCCGACTGTCGCACGAGACAATTGTGGCAGAGAAGAAAAGCAGTAAATAAATGACTTAAATGAGTGGTATAAAGGGGCATGGGAATTCATTTTGGCTACTGACAATGTGGCAGATAGGACAGAAGGCAAAGGCACAAGAACTTGTGAGACAGCCAACCGAAGCATCCCAATCCCGAAAGAGTGTTACAAGTCCTTGGAAAGCCTTAATCCTGTCTACATGCACTGTAAAAAAAAAAAATCAGCTTTGGACATTTACAGTACTTCTGAAGACTTATTCACTGAAAGCTAAAAAGCTTGGTGAATAACAAGCTAGGAGCATAGGTCCCAATCTGTTGTATGCAGGCCTGAGGGCAACAGGCGCAACTTTCTTTTGTGTAACTGGGTGGGTTTGCTATTAAGGGGAGGAGGAGGGGTAGAGAGGAAGGTGCCTGGGGTAGGGTTATGGCTCCAAAGTATGCAGACACAAGCTGTCTGCGTGTTGCCTTTGAGGTTGGCTGTACTGCGAGGGTCAAAGGGCAAGGCTTTAGAACAGCCGTGTCCCACAGAGAGGCTCGACTCATCCCACCCCCTCTCAATCCCCTGCCAAAAATCTGCACAGAATGTTGGCTAAGAAGAGCTGAGTAAATGTTAACAAAAGCAGCCACAATCATGCTTGTCGTGTTTGGAAATTCAGAGAATTATGAACTGGATGCAACTTTCAAAACACTAAAAGTCAAATGATTTTCATTGAAAATATAATTTAATAAATATCTCCGTGAAACTGAGAAATGTGCTCATTCTATTTACTTGTGTCTAGGCTGCCTCCCATTCAGACATATTTCCATTCATTCCTTTTCAGGGAGAGCCTGCAAAGTTTTTTAATGTCATTCTGGCCTGGTTTAAGCATCGTTTAGGGTTTTAACTAAACAAAAAAGATGGCTAACAATGCAGTTGAGTGCATCTTGGTAGAACTGCATGAACATGACATTACATTCAAACAGTGAGGGTACTACAAGAACAAGTCTTGCCAAATATCTGTGTTTTAATTGAAAAAAAACAAAAAACAATTGTATTTAATTGAATTTTAGTAAGCACAACACAACCAAATACTATTTCAATCATTTTGTTTCTTCATTGATGGTAGTTTGAGAGAAGTACTAGATTTATAACTTTTACAAACTGGTCAGGCAAGAGGGCCAAAATATTAAATGAACGAGGGTGTAACTTTCAAAAGTGAATTATGAAACTGATGGCGGACACAAACTAATGTTTCAGTCCAAGCATCTTTATGCAGTAATGCAGTCAGAAAATCTGTAGGGTAGAAAAAAGAAGAAGGATGTACTAATGTCAGAAATGAAAGCAATGTTAACATGTTACTGAATAAGATAAAATGTAGTGAATGTTCTTGATGTGTTGTTGGGTCGAGTTAGATTTCAAAAGAACTCTATTAAAGTTATCTTCAGCATAACTAGCACGTTATTGGAACTTCTGTCTTCATTGCTTCATTGCTTCTTGCTTTGAAAAGCATGAAATAATCTGTTATGTGACATGAAACAAAAATTCTGTATTTTGTTGGTTGGACCACTATTAAGCACGGTGACAAACTATCTTCCAACACCATTAAGGAAAGAAAATCTCAGCATGAGATCCTGGCATGTTGCAGGAAAGACATCAATGACATTTAAGCTATCTGAAGGGAGATCGCTGTAACAGCTTGAGGTTAGCAACAACATCTACAGCAGCTCTCTGTAATGGGTGGTGTTCTGTTGAAAGGCCACTGAACTTGACAGCATCCTTTTCTTTTTCACTTCAGTTGTGTTTGTGCTCAATTTGTTCTTGGATACATTAAGACATTGATTTGTATGATTGCTGAGGCAATATGTGGTGGAGTACAGTCAATACAGCAATTTTGTGTCAATGGAAGCAATAATGTGACGGGGGAAAGTCTGCACCCAGCAGGTCCATGTTCGGAGTATTTTGGTGCCCAGTGAGAGAGAATAAAGCAGGCACTTGCTATAAGCAGTGGTGAGTGTTTATAATGATAATATGAACACTTGAAGAGTAGCACCACTAGCATTTTACTTATTATCTAATCTTACTGGGGAATTCTGGTTATTTGGGTCATGCTCGTTCCCATAAATCTTTACTAATTCCCAATGATATGTTTGTCTTTGTAGCAGAACTAAACTTTAAGATGAGAGTTTTTGAGAATATGAAAGATTAAAATCTTAATTTAATGTTCCACATCATACCCCTCCCATAAGAAATATGGGAAAGTCCCTGCACGTCCGCCTATACCCTGGAGGACTAAGGATGTCAGAGAAGGGTCAGATCCCTGCTGAGAAAAAAAGAAAACATCTAAACACGGGTCTTTTGTGTAAAGTGGATATAAAATAGGCCTATTTTATGATATCCACCATCCACTCAGCAGGCTGTTCAAGAGCACAAGTGAATCATGGCAATAAAGGGTCTCAGAGGACCAACATACACAAGACAGCAGCTTTGAGGATGGTGGGATGTGAGGAGCAGAAATAAAACGGCTAATTTAAAGAGGATTTTCTGGTCAACTTCTGCAAGAAAAGGAGCATCAACAGTAGAAATGCCATCTGCCAGCTTAGTCACTAACAACCCACATCTGATCATCTCTCTTTTGCAAGGAGGTATGGGCAAAATGACACAAGTCAGTAGTTTGATAATACAAATAACATGAAATGCATATAAGGATAGAGAGTCTCTAGAGCATGTATTATGGAAATTCTATTAAATAAAAGCTACAATAACTGTATGCAATGTGTATTGTTAATAGCACTGCTACTACCTGACAAATCAAACTGATGTTTATAAAAAAAGGTACATCCAAAATTACAAAAATTAAGTCCTTCTTGTTGATTTGCAACATCACCTGAAGTACCTTTATAACTATTATGTTAAATCTGTACTGGTGGTAGAAAAAATATCCTCTCATGGTTTGCTACTTCAGCCAACCCCTTTGCTCCCTAAAGTTTTCAATATAATGAAATCATCATTACAAAACTGAAATAACTGTATAAACCATCATATAGTCAGTGTGAGGCAACAGTTATAAGCATACACAGATACAAAAATTGTATAAATTACAATATTGACATTGCACTGTATGCTAAGGACACTGCAGAAAAAAAAGATGATTAAAAATATTTTTTAAATCTGCTAATGATTAGTCAGCATTATCCTTTTTTGGGCTCTTGGTAGAAAACAGATGGGAAAGCCTGCTAGAGTGTGAGAAAAGACTCATGCAGACCTTTCCTTTAAAGCTTAATTAAGATGATAAACACGGTCCAAAAAGAGATCTTGTAAACACAGATGAAAATAAATGTTTCATTAGCTTTCTATGTTCAATGTGTTTTATCTTCCATAATTTATAATTAGCTGACAATGATCGATGTAAAATGACACATCATAAAAAGCCGCAAGCACAGCAAGAAAAAAAGAAAGACACCACATCAACTGGCATGTTTCCACAGGGCAATAGCTTAACAAAATATGGAAGCAATAGCTATTAACTGAATTTAGACTTACACAGTTAAATCAAGTGTTGCTCAGTAAACACAGGTTTTAACCTGTGTACCACACAACAACCAATCTTTCAGGTATTCCAGCTTCGGTTAAACGACGGTCTGCATTTAAATATGCAATGAGGCTGGGACAGTCGTGTTCAGACTTGGCATTAAAGTGTAATAACAGAGAAGCTATTCTTTTACAGCCAACTGGATCATTCAGAGTGCAGGTGGATCAAAGAGAGCTAAGAGTACCCTCAGGTTTAAAGCTACTTATTACTACAACAAAGGACTGAACATGCTGCAAGTCACATATCTTCTCTCTATTTGGCTCCCACTCTGCAGTACAAAAGCCACAAGTACAAATTTGATGTGCAGGTAAATACAAAATACTTCCACCATTCGACAGCTTTTTGCTTCTTGGTTGCGTGTAAGAACCAAGAAGAGAGAACTTTAGCCACAAGAACACTTGACTGTTTCTGAGCAGTGTGGTGAAATGGTGAAATGTGCTGATTAAGGACACTCATCAGAGAAGAGAATGAAATGGCTTTGGAAGGACATACATCGACGAATAAATCAAAAGCCCAGCGACATGAAACTGCACTCTGCCAAATTCAGCAGATAGTGCTAGATAAGGTCCTGCTCTTAATATTTACTGGAGATTACAAATTGCGTGGGGTAATAAGACGGTAACATGTTAAATGTCACAGACAGTGCCAGGCAGAATTTAAGCCATTTAAAAACACACCATGACACGATTCACAGTAAAATATTCATAGTTCAGAGACTATTGGTATACCTGCAGTATTGGCAATATGCACTGAAGCAAACCCCTTTAACAGGATGAGGCACTTTTAAAAACTCTTTACACAAGTCTCTGCAAAACTAAATTGACTTCCTGTATTTGAAAATGTTTTAATACTCCTATAAAACAGTATGGAAGAGCAGTGTAGCGTTATGAACCTAATCTTCCTTCATGCTGTATTCTGTTGGGGGAGTATCTCCTAAAATGGTTTATTTTGCACCACAATAGGAAATGGCCTTAATACATCTAAGAGGGGCGGAAAGAACTGTTGATCAATACCAGTGAGTAAAGGATTACTTTGGCAGGTGCTGAGATTTATGGATCCCCCTGCTCTTTATTACGGTCTAAACTGGTTGTTGTTTAGTCTGATTCAGAATCTCCTGTTTCCATAAATTAAGAATCAGTGCTCGCCTACATAATATACAACATTTTACAGAGCAATAAAGTGCACTTCTCCCCTTGGCATTTCTGTAATTTCTGAGTTCTGATTAGCCAACTGTCTCATTAGCAAGCTGCCAACGCCTTGTAGAATTATTGCAATCTGCCACCACTCAAAAATAGTACCAATATACACTCAGTGGAACATGGTTTTCTTTGTAAGTCTCTGTTGGCACAATTGTCCTGGCTGTGATCTCACCAAACCATAAAGCATGAACACACAAACTTCTAATTCTTATTTCTATTAATTGTCACTAATCTGTTTCCTGGATTATATACATATATTTTTTTGGTACTTGTTATCACCAGCCAGCTGGTACAAAGCAGGGGATCAGCTAGTTTTAAGCAGCTTTAGTCAGTAAGTAGTTTAAAGCAGTCATTCTGACAACGCAACACGCAAACCAGGAAACAAGCAATAGTATATGGCAATGATTACATTACTTTTAAAAACCCCTACTTCTTCAGGTTTACTGCATAGACCAGACCTCATAACGTTAAGACAATGTTCACATCAAATAAATTACAGTGCAAGGCTGAACCCAATGACAAAACATTGGAAAGTGATGTGGAGTGATATTACAGAAACGTGTGACTTTATCAAACTGTTTAATTATCCACACAGGACCGCACAAAGAAACAGAATAATGCTTTATGTTAACAGAAACCAGAAATTGTTTGATCTATAAGTGTGAATATTTGCAGATTGAGTGCACAGGTGTATTTCTTATTTGTGTGGCTCAAAGTGTGAAGATCCAAAGTGTTAAGATCCAGTGTGTGTAGGAGACAAAGAAATAAAACAAGATACATACTGTTCTGTTCCTGTATACAGTGTAAGCTTATTAAAATTCTCATTATTGCAAAGAAACAAACAAGCATGCGCACACACACAGCAGGGCAATTAATTGAGTTTTAATTTTAACTACGATTTTGGCTTCCCACAATCATGAAATCAAGATAACTGAGATTAAAGAATCATTTGTGCCGCATGCTGGGTTGCGCTCTTTGTTTCAAAGCGCTTGATGTTATATTTTGGCCACACGAGAACATCAACACTACCTCAAAAATATCATACATTAATATTTTATATTTACATTTTTCTTTCATTCCAATCCATGTTTTTCAAAGTGTTCAGAAATGTTAAAGTTCAATAAATGCATGTGATGTAGATGTTGTAAAATCAATAAGTAATCATGTTTAATAATCCAGATGTCAATATCAATTAAAGTAAACATGATTTAGATTTTTGCCATATCTGAATAAAATACCTTCTCCCCAAACAGAAACTCCTCATCTTGACTGTTTACATAATCAACATGGAAAACTCAATCAGCGCATCTGGATGAATAGCAGCGAGCAGGAAAAGGTAGTAGTAGCATATTTATGTATATGAGAGCATATTAAATGATACACAAGATGTTTCATATTCATACCATGCAAATTTTGCTCTTTCCTTCTGGCTCTAAAATGTGAGCATCTTCCACCTCACTTTTCACTAGGGGAAATAACTGCTTTGTGTCTGTTTCACTCCACTGCCTTTCTGGTTCACGTGTAAATTCAGTGCACCAAATGAAACCAGACAGCACCCGGCGGCAACTTTTAGATACTGTAGCCAGGCTGGCTGCCAGTGATCAATGCTGGTTGCCAAAGTTGAAGGAATGGCTGCCATGATGTTCTGGATTACAGCTGGAGGAATACAGCTTCTGGATTATAATCAAAGAACCATTCTAAATTTCAAATTGTTAATCACATTTTTTAAAAACAATTTCTAGAGTTTGGATATTTTTCTAAAGGTCAAGGTTTAGGTTTGGATTCAAATCAGATTCTTGAACTTAACAGATACATATAGCAGATTTCTCTTCTGCAAATTGTTTTTTTTTTTTTTTAAAAGATAGACTAACTTTTCCAAATAATTAAAGCTTTGTTTAGAGGTCTTTGCCAGTTTTTTCTATCGACGAATATGATGTCCACTAGAGTCCACTCTGGTAAGATATCTGCTTTTTTGTAGCTCTCTGCCTTAAAAGCTCAGCATTGTTCAAGTTTTTTTTTTTCTTTTCTATCATTTTGGGTGGAGCTGCCTTTGTGTGTATCTGACTGCAGAGCTCACACCTACTTTGTGATTCACTGTATTTGACAACTATCTATGCAATCTTTAACTAAATCTGTGTAACAAAGATAATTGTATCTGTCTGAGTTGAAGGTTCCTCCTTTTCTGAACACAAAAAAAGCGGTTTTCAACAGCATTAACAAAACTCAACAAAATGGTTAATGTGTTCCATTAGGCAGTTGTTGGTCTTGACCTCTGCCAAAGACTTACATGTGGAGACAAACTATGTTACAGTACACAAATCTAAGTGGGTTAGTTGCAGGAAAGAAAGGAAAAGAAAGGAGTATCGTTTGATAAGTGAGGTGGAATTTAAGAAGTACTTGAAACATGTTTCAGCTAGCTCTTAAGCAAAATGAGAAGCATTTCAGGTATTTCATATTCAGCCAGTGAAAAAAAAAAAAAAAAGAGAGAGAGACTTGCCTGTGGTGCAGTTTGTCATATTACATCCAAATTAGTGTGCAGAAATGGAAATAAATGAACGTTAGACTGTGAAACCTTACCACTTTAAACCATTCATATAAAGCTGCTCTACTCACTCCTTTCATCTAACTACGTGTAAGCATTGGCATGTGTTGCATTGAGAACACAACAGGAACCAAGGACACACCTTAATATTGTCTCTTGTGAGGCATAACATTTCAGAGAACACACACAGAAAGGGCCACACCAGCAGCGATATGCACAGCAAAAAAAAAACAAGCGCCCGCTCAAGTACTGTGTTTATCTCCATCAAATATTTTCAGCTACATATGTTGGCTGTTTACATCGTAAACACCAAAGTAGGTCTGAGCTAATTAGTGGTTGAAAAAAAAAAGTGATCAGTAGCCAAACATTTTTGCGGATATGGTTAAAAACAGCCCATTTAAACGCCAAAATAACAATGTAGCGCCTCCTGTATCTATAGCACAGATGTTAAGCCATGGAAATGTTTTATACGATTCCTTCTTTTTAAGTACATGATGATGTATAGCCAGGTTGTGAAACGCCACAGCCATGTCAGTAAAGGATTTGACCTCTCATCTCTTTTAAGCCTTTCTGTCTGAACATAGGAGCAGCTTCAGCGATAGATTTGACACAACCATGGCGCACCACTTAATATCACAAGACGTCTTTTTCCCCATAACTGTAAGACGCTTCACTCTACCTTCATTAAGTTCTGGGTGTTTTTTTTTTTTTTTCATTTTCTGTTTGATAATTATATTGTAACCACATTTAAAGAGAACTACCTCTTATTTCTATATTGCACCTTGATTTCTTTATTTTTTCTACGGTTTTTCAATATTAATAATAACACATATTATGCACTTCTCAAAACACTCAAAGCTACTTTACAGTTATAGTCAGACAAAAATAAAAATAAAATATGTCACGGAGCAAGATTAGCAAAACCAGTTTGAAAGGGTGGGTTTTGATCAGGGATTTGAACGGCTCTGTCGCCTACAACTTTTTTATTTATTTTTTTACACCTATTATATTTTATTTGATAAGTTCCTACATTTTATTTAAACGGAGGTGAGTGTACGTTTGTTAAGCTAAATGTATGCTTGTTTTATCTTGTATATCAACTATCATTTTTATGTGGTCATTTAGGACTCAGGAAGAGCTTCTTTTCCTCAGGCTGTCCGGACTGTTAACTCCACTCTCCTCAGTTAAAAACATAAACAGAACTGTGATTACAGGATGCACACACACACACACACACACACACACACACACACACACACACACACACCACACATTCCAATCTGCACATTGCACTTTGACACCCTGGACACTCTACACTATTACATTATTCTATATTTTGTATATTCAATTTATTTTTTAAATGTTACATTATATTCCATTTTACTGCATATAAGTGTATTAGTAATTTGAGTGTTTATTGCATGGCCTTGCTGAACAGTCTTTTACATTTCACTGCACATCTGTATGAGCATGTGACAAATAAATATCTTGAATCTTGACGAAGATATGGGCTCATAATTAAATGTCAGCATCCTGAAATAGCTCTACCAATGCACCCTGTTAACAGCTGTGTGGCTACCACAACACGAAGGGATCAGACAGTAAAGGACTGGGGCTGGACAACAGCACAAGATAAGTGCTCATAAGTGCTCCTTTACCTCTGGTCTATAATAACAGGACGTTGCTTTGGGAAGGTAGGAGGAAATGTCTGTGACGTTACAGCACCATCCATTCACTATGCACCGAGAAGGAAACGCATAAAATAACAATGAAAAGTATGTGTGAGGGCAAAGCTTTTCTGTAAACAAACTGAATACAGGAGGGACTGGACGTTAGCTAAGCAGTGGCAGAAGTTAAGTTTCTTTCTGGTCCATTCACAAAACGCCTATCAAGGCTCCCTCGTGTAGCCACAACCAGCCAACCTCTCCAAACAGGACGATGATTTAAAAAGGTTGTTTTTGTTATTCTTTGTTTTTATCAGGCACACGAATTAGCCAGCTATAAGCTACTTTATTCTAAGCAGATGTATCGTTAGCATAGAAGCTAACTGGAGGGAGGGGGGGGTTTACATTCCGGAGACAGAGAGTCAACAGTGAGCTTTGAAGTTCCCACACACACAACCTCTGCTTCCTTTTAAACACCAGCCGACAAAAGCACAAAAGGTTTAGTTTGAGACTTATTAGTGAAGTGTTACAAGTGTTATAATGTGCTCGACGAGGAAACGAAGACTGTTGAGGTTTAAAATATTGCTTTTGCTGATGTGAAACTGAACTGTGAAAACGCCAGCTAGCTCTGCAAATGAGTGTCTGGACAGAGGGAGCCAACAACACGTAACGTTAGCAACCTTACCTGCAGCAGGATTACAGAAGTCTCGCAGAGCCGCCGGAGTTTGTTCGGGACAGTCGGGGAGGTGGGTGGTGGGGGGGGGTGTTATTTTCTGTGGGTCGGTCGTTTGGTTTGAAAAGAGTCCTGTACCTCGGGCTGATAGCGGTTTCGCCAAAGAGACAGGCTGATTGTGCTGCCTCCCAGCCACAACAGCGACTGAATTCAGTTCAGGGTCTGCCTCTCACAAGGGAGGATCTTCAGTATCGCGAGATCGGGCGAGAACTCGGGGAAGTCTACGAACCAATCAAATTAGCCGGCTCGGGGCCAGCGTTTGTTGTGCTCTGTGTGTCATGAAAGCTTATGAGGAGCATTTGGGCATTATTACGGAGATACAGTATTTATGTTAATATACATATATAAAAATGAAATGAAATCAAAGAGTAACACTACAAGGTGCACGTAGAAAAATATATCATGACACCTCTATTTAACTTATCAACAGTTTTCCATCTCCAAGCTGTACCCTTTCTTGGAAGTAGAAAACATTGTTAAAAAACAAAAAACACAACAACCTCGAAAAGTTGCCACACAGTAAAAAAAATATATATTTGAAAAACAAAGATAAATAAATGATAACGATATATTAAACATTTTTTCAAAAGCATCAATGTGGCTATTAGTCATAAACATAATCAGTTCACCTTTTAGAAATGTATAACTGATTAATCTTCTTAGAAATAAAGAAATATTCCATTTAGATGGAGGAGCAAAGACAGACTTTATAATCACAGTGAATTTGAGATCTGTTAGTAAAAGATTACATTGAACTTTTTACATTATTTGTGTAATTACATCAAATTTTGCATTAAAATGTCTGTTCATGTACTCAAACCTTTTGATCTAATTCAATTGTTACCCTTACTCTTCTGCTCTGTTGAGCAGCAGACAGAAAGTAAAATTGATTATCTGCAAGTGTTTGTGTTGGTATGTTGTTTTTCTGCACTGATGGATTACCATATGACTGAATGAATCGACTAAAAACACAAACAGAGGATTCATAGTGTGATGGCATATAGAGATTAAACAAAATTATACTTTTGTTACAAGACATGTGAGCAAAAATCAAAAAGTATTAGGTATTACTTCATCTAAACAACAAGGGATTGACTTCCTTATTGCCCTTCTTTTTTGTAAATCCTGCCATGACTTACATACTGATTGTCAAAATTGTAAATAATATATAAAAAACAATTACCCAAAGTTGCAGCACTGCTTCTTTGACATTCTACAACAAATATCTGTGACATTTTCTTTTCAGTTTATTGCTTCAAAAGTAGTGGCAATATCCTGATAGATTTGATTTCTCACATCTCCCATCCCTGCTGATCATCCCTTTAACTCTGGATCCTTCATTTGTGATGAGTGTCTGTGAAGGGTTCCCAAGATGCCAACATAATTGCATGAGTTTTCAAAGTGTTTTTATTTTTTTTCAAATCCTCCACAGACAATATTCTCATTCCTGCCTGTCTCCTTTCCCCCTGTCTGTATGTCAGTGTTCCTTACTTTACATCTGTGTCAAATGAAATCTACCGAGAAAGCTGTTTCTGTTTTATTATCTAATCTTTATTAAAACCTGAAGTATTATTGATCCTTGTTTTAATGTTCAGTTTGCATTTAGACCATCCCTGTGACAGACTGCTGACCAGACCAGTATCTACTTTCTTTATACTCCATGTACTTCTCAACTCACTGTAGCCATAAAAGAATAAATGCACCTGTCCCATACTGTGAATGATGAAGGCAGAGAGTCTTGCGGTATTTTTCAAATGTTCATATTTGTTACATTAAGTGCAGTTTCAAGCTTTTCTCTGAGTGCTTATGCCTTTTGCATGAGGCTGTATGAGTGCATTTCAGCAGAGAGTTAAATAAATGAGAGATTCCCCTCTCTTCAGCACACCCTGATGCCAAATCTTGTGAAATAATCCAACAGAAAGAATAAAGGAAGATGATATCATCCCAGTCATTTCAGGGTACTACACAAGCATGATGCAAGACTTTAACATCTCACAGTTTGAAACAATACCGTGGAAGTGATGTTACAGTTTCATCATGCGCTTCTTATATCCCCCAATAAGCCAGTAATGCTGACGTGGAAGTTATAGAGGAACTTCTTCAGGATGCTCATTAAGATACCAACAATTCAATAAGTATAGAGTAGCCTTAGTCATTTTGTGTTCTTTCGGAAATGTGTAAAGTCAAAGTTTCAGGAGGATTTCCATACATTTCAAGCTTCTCTTCCACTTGGGTTTTGCATGTGTTGCAAAAGGAATTAATGACGTTCAATCATTAATAATAAATAAGGCTATTGCAAAGCTAACTTACTAAGGACACATTAAGATGTGTTTGAAATTATTGGTAAGATATTGCGTTTGTTGAGGATTCCTCAGCTTTGAAGATTGTAATATCTCAACAGACATCACACGTCCCTCTACAGTAGCATCAGCAGTTTACTCTTTTCATTTGTTCAGTAGAATAACTCAACATCTAGTCACTGCATTTTCTACTTTGTAGGGACATTAATGGTTTCTTTTCTCCTTTAAACATTTGACAAATACTTCGATTCATGCTCAGCTTATTACTTTCCTATCAGCCTCAGTAGTAACTTCTGTTCAGATCATATTAGCAGTTGTAAGCATGCTCACACAATCAACTAACATGCAATATTTGGCATTGTGGCTGTGGTGGGTTTTCTAATAGCTCTGTGTTTCCTGGATGGGTGGAGTTTGCTGCAGATCACCTGCAGCAAACTCTGTTGTGAACATTGGAGCTAGCGTCATCATGTGGATGTGTCACCACCTCAATAGTTTGAACTGTGTGCAAAATATACAAGTTTCCTTTTGTTTCACATACGTTCATCGCAGTTAGTTTTTTATGTTCTGTTTTGATTTATTGATTGTTGCAGGTAAAGTTGCATCCTTATTTTTAGGTCAACACAGAATCTTTAATGCTAACATTTAACCTTTGCTGATTTGGATTATGGTTTAGCAGGATTTCTAGATTAATCCTTTGCTGTTCTTTTTCCTTTGTTTCCAGCAAACCAGTTGAAACTGTTTCAATGATATAACACTGGACTGAAACTTCTCATATGCGCTCATTTGTCCTAATCAAGAAACCATTGAGTCGGTATGAATCAGTGGAACTAGTGCACCCTGAGAGAGAAATGGTATTCCTTATGATTAAAATATTCTTCAGACTGTTATAAATATTTGACTTCATATCAGGTGATAGCAGGTGTGAGGGCAATGAAGCTGTTAACAGATTAATATGTAAAGGAAATGAAGCATCACAGCCCATTTCTTTACTCAATAGGCATGGAGCTTGTCATTTCAGTGACACCCTTTGTGCAGAGTAAAACTCTGCAGAATCTGCTGAAGGAAAGATCTATTGTGAGCAAAAGTACTCGATTACAGAAGTGCAGAATTTAAATTTGGGAGCAAAACGATGCATTTCAAAGCAGATAATTTTCCCTTTCCATCTCATCCACTGCAGAATACATAACGAGAAAGGGAGCATGTTAGTAGCTCTGAGACTCAATGAGTGTTTTTCAATCCAAAACGAATAGTTCAGACCTTAATCACATTTCTGGTTGACATGCAGAGTATGCACCAGCTCCATCAAACCTCTCTCACTGAGGAATAACTGGGGAATTCAATGGAAATTTACATGCTCTTTCTGAGAATGTTCCATTCATGGGCTGATTAAACACACGAAGCGGTTGTTTTGTTGTGTGGCTCAAACTCCCAAAGTCTCTACTTACCTTGAAGTTCACTGAAGCTTTTTAAAACGAGCTTCAAACAGCAGAACTACTTTTAATACCTGTCAGAAATCATTCCAGGACGAAGGCAGCAGTAAATAGGGATTAGGGGATTTAATGCTCTGTCTTAAAAATCAAATTCCCTCCTTAAAATGCTGCAAAGTAAGATTAACTTTTCTCACAAATGTCTAATCGCAAAGGATCAGCAAAATAAAGCCTTAGTGGAAAAGTTCTTTTAAAAAATGATGAAAATATAGTAACATATTGAATATAGTATGTATGTACATATGTACCTGTTTCCCCCTGGAGCCAGAGGGCTAGCTGGAAGGATGTGTGAGGCCGTAGTCTTCTCTGTGTGCCTTTGTAGCAGCTGCCAACTCCAACCCGACTGACTGAGAGAGATAAGGCGTTCAAAATCCCCACCACTCATTTGATCTAATGCTATTGGGATTCTAAGACCATTTCTCATTTAAACTTTTGGAAAAGGAGAGCAGGTGTGCCACTTTAAAGTGCTGCTCTCCGTATCTGACATCAACCTCAGGCATGAGAAAAAGAAATGAACTGACTGACAGCGCATGTGGACAGAGATAGAGAGAGGGAGGAGGTCTCACAGTGGATGGAGACATTTAAAAAGCTTCTCTTTCATACAGCTATGTGAAATGGGCCAATCATTTCTTTCCCAAACTCTTAAAATGTCACTCAATGATTCTTGAAACATCATATTTTGAACCACACTAAGCCGTGCTGAGTGTCATCTAATTTGCACTGATGAAGAGTGGTTTCACTGAGTCGTAAAATACACAAAAACCCACAGAGACCTTTCAGATTGATAACAGTTTGTTAGTTAGATTCCTCATTTGCATTCTTCGCACTTGAAAACGATACAGTTGTGTTGCTGATGGAGGAAGAAGGAGAGCGATGGGAAGAAATCAAATGCTAATTTTTTTTTACACGAGGCACCCTGGGATATGACTGATACAGGCCTTGTTGCAGTTTGCTTTAGAAATGAATTCCCTGCAAGCTGTGCTGTTTTTAATATTTCTAGGACATGCATTGAAATATAGAAGTGTATTTATCTTCAGCAAGTTAAAGGAGTGGGACTGAGGGAGTTAGCTGCTGCTTAAGAAGTGTGTGTGACGGGCTGCAGATGCTCAGTTACACAGAGACAGATCAAGATGTGATCTACAGCACGGAGGGTTAAGTCGATAAGTGCAGAATGTGTGTTACGTGTCCAACATACATGGTGTTAGAAGACACCAGCAGAAGTGTTGCTCTTGTGGAGCATTTGTCAGACAAGAACATAACACATTACATTACTCAAACAAAGAATTCTGTCTTCATCATCAACATATACATCTCAAACAGGTTCCCTTTCTATTAAACAGCACATTTTTTTTGATACACTCATCTATCTAGAACAACTCAACATGAAGGACATTTCACTGAATATGTAGAGCTTCATTTTCTAACTTAACATCTGAACAAACACTCCTCGCTGTTCAGTGCTCATTTGGAAGCTCCGCCCCCAATCCGGTTCACAGTCAAAGTATTCAGGTATTCCAAATGCACCACTGATTGGCTAGGTTAACACATGTCACATTCATGTCTTACTCTATGTCTTTACATTATACTTGATTTTAATTTATTGTCTTTTACTGCTCTGTTTAACTTTAAAGGGTGCTGACGAGAAAAAGAATGTTGAAGGGTAGGTGTAATAAGCTAAGGCTTCAGCCTACACTTTTTGGCTAGGAAAGCAGTTATTTTATATGTATTGTTTGTCTATCTCAGTGTACTTGACCTTTTCACACGGTGGAAGATGACTAAAACTGAACTAATTTAGTTGTAGCATGACTCTATTTAGGGAGTTATATTAAAGCTTCAGTGAAAATGAATCTCTACATTTTGCAGGTCAGCAGAAGCCTCTTATGATTTGACTGTGACTGTGTATAACCACATCACGTCAGCATTTGATACTCTCCTCAAATGCACCGACTGAAGCGCTCAGATTAAGATTCTGCACAGAGATGACTCCTTCTGACCGACAGTTGATTGATCTGAGCGCCCAGAGTGCACTATGAGCAGAGCTTCTTTTGTCTCTCACTTGATCTGCTCTCTCAAGGTCATCAAAGATTCATGGGCTATTGTGTCCAATGTTTTTTAATTTACTTTAAGTAGAGCATTGCAGAGGAAACACAGAGAGAGAGAGAGAAATGTACTGTGGTGATTTTATAAATATTTTCGGGGGAGCCCTCCTCCTTCCCCTGAAGAAAGTTCTTCAAACCAAAGTATCCAAAACGCCCTCGCAGATTTTCATCTCAAATGCAAATTCAAAAGCCTTCTGCTCTAACTTTAAACTAATGCAAACAAACTCACTGATGGTGGTGGGAGTCCTCCGCATCTCTGGTGCAGCTAAAACACAGCACTCAGAGATTAGAAACAAGTTTGAAACATGCTTTTCATATTGAATTTTAATATGACAGCATACTTTGTGAAAATGAATTTGATTGATTTATTTTAATTTAAGATACTTTATTAATCCCTGAGTTCTGTGTTACACTCTGTTATTGAGAGACCTGCTTCACACACACATTAGCTCATATTACACACATGCACAAACAGGACTCGTGGACATGTATTAGTGGAGAGATGTCAGAGTGGAGCTGCTACACAGCGAGTCCGCCAGTGTGGTTGGGTTTTTTTACCTTTCTCAAGGGCACCTCTCCATCAGATCAACTTGCATATTATGGTCCGCATTGGAGCATATTCATTTTTTTAAGTCACGTCTTGCCTCCTGAGACATCGCCCTCCCTCCTGTCAGACAGAAATAGAGGTGCATGTGTGATCGACCAATTTAGGAAGATTTCAGGGACAGTATGACTGAATTTTTCAAGAAATGTTCAGGAGTGCATTTGTGACAGCACAGCATGACTCTCAATAAGGCCTTGATTTACAATTGGTATATCATGCTGTATTGAAGAAGACTTTACTCTAGAAACTGAGATTAAATACTTGTGAAATATTATTACTGAGGTAATAAATCAAATGGGAAGAAGGTATTATTTCAGGAGTTTTGTGTTTGTGTGAAAACACACCAAACTTTCTTTTTTTCAACCAGTTGAGTCGCCCCCCTGCTGGCCATTCGAAAATTTAAGGCAGTTTCAACATTGACTTTACATTTCAGACACCGAGGATGCATCAAGTCCCATTACACAGGCTATGAGGCTTCATCAACTTCTTTCACACGGGCTATGGACTGACAGCACTGCAACATGCTGCAGTATACTTAATAATACGTGTTGAGTATAGCCTGTTGCAATGCTGTCAACCTTACAAAACAAATATGATATCCTCATATTAAAGCACACCCTGAACCCATTGCCCCTATATTGCGTTCACTTGTTATTTATCAATTTAATATAGTTCTGTGGCAATTTCCATGTCACAGAACTGCTCACTCTTAAAGAGGTTGTAGAAGTGCTGAAGCAGGCAGCTCCTCCTGACAGACGAATGAAAGCTCAGCTTTTTCACTTACAATCCATCAGTGAGCTAAAGAGCGCTCTGACAAATCTGTGCACTTTTCAGTGGATGTATTAAAACCAAAGTTAAAGGAAACCTGTAGTGATTTGCTTTAACATTTTAACTATAGAGACAGCAAGACAACTTACTCTCAACTCACCCTCTATGTGGAAAGTTCGAATGTAAACAGCTCAGCATGTTTTTATTTTAACCTAGCGCTGGATATTGTGTGTATTATCATTCTCTCATGAAAGCTACAGTTCTGCTGATAATCTTTGTTTCCAAGGTGATTCTTTGGTAGTTGAGTCATGTGTTGCAGCCTGAAGGGGATTGGTTGTGGGATAACTACAGCTAATGACTCTTTGTCACCAGGCCACACCCTTTCTGAAAGACCAGTCAATACATGCACAGGGAGGGGGGGGGGGGGGGGGTGGACTGCCGTTTTGATTTTAATGATATACAGAGACACACATACAGTACATGACACACAGAATCTGTTGTATATGCACATGTGTTTTTTTTTTCTCTAGTGTCTTTCTTTTGCAGCAGTAGGAGAAATGTGTATGTTCATGGATACATTTGAAAGTAGAAATATTTGTAGAAGTAATTTAGTAGTTTATGTTGCTAAGCATAACAGTTTTATGTTATGTATCAAAACCCAATAAAATACATTTGGGGGAATTTAATTTTAAAAAGGAAAAATAATTGTATTCAATAATAATTTTGAAAATGAGGAGGCTGAAGCTCTAGCTCATTATACCCCTTATAACACATGCTCTCCCTAATTGTTTTAGGAGATTTTCAGCACAGTCCTTGGTATTTTCTGACACTGTTAATCACACTTTTCCCTTCCAGCGTGAAGATTTCCTTTTCAGACGGGGGTCTCAGGAGGCAGGACATGATGTAAAAAGGTTTCAATGTTTACAGAATATCCAAGATAGTGAGTGAAGCACAGCCCAACAAGGATGACAGTTTCAGTTTTTATATAAAATTCTATTAGTAATTGGACATGTTCACAGTGTCAACTAACGAGCAGAGAAGATCATACTGTAGAGTATGAAGCTGCTTCATTACGTAGTCGACGATCACACCTGCTGCTGTGAGACTTTTCCTGATATTCTGCTGGATCACCCCCCCGACTTCATACAGAACTGAGAAGACATTGTTAATTATGACAAAGATAAAACTCCTACTACTACTAAAAATGATTTTAGATGAGAGTTCATGACTTGTAGCCTATCATTTTTTTGTTTATCATTTTTTGTGTCAAACTGACCTTGAGTTGTGGTTTATCGTGAGTCAACAATGAATGAAACATTTTCAGAAGCTGTATAATTCATCCCTTTATTTTCCAGTTGAATACGAACAGGATGGGGGGCACTTTGTTACTCTTTAAGCTTTTTCATCTTATTGTAAAGAGTTCATCAATGTTTGGATATTTTATTGCATCGAGAACTCTTTGAATGCATTTATTAAAGGGACAGTTTTATAGTATTGACTCTCATTTGTGCAAGGAATCACATTTTCCAATTTGTGAAATTGTTCTTGAGAAGCTGAATCACTGTCTACTAATCACTCAAATAAGTTTTAGTGGTGAACAATGAAGAGAGTTTATCAGTTTATACTGGCACTGATATTGCTTACTTGTTTTCTAATTTTGTAGTAAAAAAAACAGTCAGTTCTCACATTTTTCCATGGGCAGCCTGTTTCTGTCCTGTCTCTGGGCCAGAAATGAGAAGACGGCAAGAATTCAGAGAAAGAGTCAAACTGCTCAAACAGAATAAGAGAGAGCATCTGTCCTTTCTTGGCAATGAGCACCTCTGTTGTTACAGCTCTGCACACACTGAGAATATAAAAATATTAAATAATTCAAATAGAATTGGTTCCAGGACAGAAATAAGCTTTTCAGACGACTGACAATGAAATCTGCCGTTGATTGAATTCAAACCCTTAAACTTCCAAATTCATTAAAATAGTTGTTTTTCTTTCAAGATTACCCAACGAGAATAACCTTGGAGGAAAACAGAACAGCTTGTTAATAACCAGGCCCTGTCTGCTTAATAGAAGCAACACATCGCATTTACTGTAACATCTCCCCTGAAAAGGTTTGAGGAGGGTGTCAAATTGCAAAAGAATAAAGGAGAGAAAGCTTCTCTCGTAAATCCTCAGCTGTTAATTTTGGCCAACAGGGATTTTTTTTCACTACAACACTAATACTGTGTGTTTTTTAAAGTTAAATGAGCCAATTCTTCTAAAAGCGGAGAGCAATGAATACAAGAGGGAAAAAAGAGAGCAGCTTTATGAAGCTGGGACCACTTCTTCTGGGATAATGGAAATTATGCAAATGAGGTCCACACTTTAAAAACATTAACACAGGGACAATTCATGCAAATTATAAAAGTTTTCACCACCAGATATATTATACTTTCATTTATCGCCACAGCTTTTTGCAGCAGTGATTTTTGTAAGTAGCTCAACTGAAACTTTTTCTCAGGAGTCTGAGGACTTGATGTTTCCTACTGAGAGGAAAAAGCCTTGTGAATGTCAATCAAGTTACTTCTGTTACTGCTGAGGCCTTTCTTTAAAACATGGACAGAAAACAACCACAGAGAAGAATAAGTAAGCTGAGTTTTTTCCCAAGACACTTTTCAGATGGTCTGATATTAGTACATTTTTAGGGAGTGTATAAAGTTAATTAGTGAATGTAGTGCACTCTGCCTGTAGTGTCGGGTTGAGGGACGAGCAGTGAAGCGATGCATCACTGTTCAGTTGTCTTACTGTTGAGGCGGTTATTGAAGTATAGAGAATTCAAACCATTGGCACTTTTCTTGAGATCTTTCTTTACTACTTTAAATTAACTCAGAAGTTATCTCAGGACCCAGTATTTATCTACCACCGGCAACAATAACAAGTTAAAAATCGCCTTTTAACTGCCTTGCAGAAACTGCAGCAGAAGTAACATTTTTGTTGGGCCAAAGAATTTAAATCTTAAACTTACAGACAAGTCCCCCCCATCCCCCCACACATTTATTTAAAAAAATGAAATCAGCTCCACACTTCCTTTTTTGGGAAAATGAAGTTTGTTTTGAAATAATCTATTATCTTCAAGGACAATTCATAATAATTGACTACAGTTCTATAACAATAACTGGCTCATTGTCAGCTACAGTCCTTTGTTCAGATTAACATGTACTTGTCCACTTTGTTCACTTAAAAAGTTTTTAGAGGATGAGTAAAAAGGGGGCAGAGACAATTGTCTCTCAACCGGAAGGTTTGGGGTTTGAACCCCAGTTCTTGCAGCCACATGTCCGATGTGTCCATGGGCAAGACATTTGACAAGTTGCTCCTGCCGCGGTCTAAATATGTGTATGAAAGGGGATAACTAAAACTGATGGCCGCTTTAGAAGCCTCTGCCATCAGTGTGTGAATGATGTAGGTGGGACCTGCGGTGTAAAAGCGCTTTGAGTTGTCAGAAGTCTAAAAAAACGCTTTACAAGCTCAAGTCCATTTAACATTCAATGAAAACCAAGGGGTAACCAAAGTCAGCAGGATTCGTCTTTTTCACAACATGAATATCTGCAACAAGTTTCATGGCAATCCATCCAATAATAGTTGAAACATTTAGCGTAGACTGGTGGTTAGAGAATTAAAATATGTCTTAGGTTGTAACAAGATATGGAGTGTTTGAGCTACTATGCAATTCATAGATCCATACCACTAGAAAGCTTTAAAAAACCAGAAGGAACAAATTCCATGAAAACTAAATCTCTCGCCTACTGCAGAAAAGCCTGTTCGTCTCATTCCAGCATACTGTAGAGATTATCAGATCTGTGTCAAATACTTCTCCACCTCATAATAAACACGAGGACATGACTGCAGATTAGCTCTGCAAATATGCAATTATGCATCATCCACTGGGTTGGCGCAGTGAGATGTTCTGTGTGAATGTGTGTGTGAGAGAGGTAGATGGGGGTAGTGACAGAGTGTAAATGATAGGTATCTACATTAAAGTAGCTCAGCTTTCAGGTGCTGTTTCATTCCTTAGTATCCCATCTACCTTAAATATCTCAGCTATACAGTAAACCAAAGAGACAAAGATATAAAAGGAATCTCATCCTGCTGCGGAGGAAACACGAGAATTTTAAAAGATCAAGATCAATCTGAGCAGAAAGCCTTTTAAAAGAAGCCTGGTTATCATTTTTCATGTGGTTTTGTTTTAAAATTAGCATGCAGGTGGAAGAAAAAGCCAGCAGATGACGGGAAGGGAGCGGCAGAAGAGCAGAGTGTCTGCACGGTAACATCCGACTGCTCTAGTTGAGCAGAATGGAGAGGCCTCATTAAATTTTAATTGCAGCACGAAGCTGAGTGCATTGCCATCTACATCAAAATGCATGTGACCTTATTTCTTATTTCACTTTAACAAAATCAGTGTGTGTACATCTCATCTCTCCTTGTGTCAGCTTAGTTATTAAATTAAAGGAGGCTGGAGAAAACACCAACTTGGTTTTAAATTATAAACAGACATTCCCACAGGAGTAATCTGCATTTTTTTTTTTTTTTTTTACATCGGTGGAGATGAGCGTCTTTTGCACTTTCATGAAAACATGTATTTGACATAAGCAGAGATCTTAGGTGTTGAAAAATGAAACCGATGCAGTTTGTCAAGAGTCCTCTTGAGGCTTGCTGCAGAAACACCGGAAGTCACATGGACATTCATTGAAAAAAATCTATTTTTTACAGCAGAAATGTACAAGTTTACAGCCTGGTTCAGAAAACAAAATTGGTCTGATTAGCTCATTTCTTGATCGGCACCCACTGTATTTGGGGTGAATTTTTGATAACTCAACCATTTTGACTTTATGAAGGAAAGACGCACAGCTGACCTGATTGACAGTTGGGCAGGATGTAACCATTTGTCAAGAGGCTTAATACCCACATCAGCTCTAGCTCTTAGCTTGTCGTTAGGTTGACTTGAAGTTAGATTGAGAAAGCATTTCCAGCATGGAGACCGCCATCGATAGGACTCCAAAGCCCCCTGCAGTAACAGATGGGTGACGTCACTCAGGCTTCGTCCATTAATATTTACAGTGGTGATGCTATGCTTTGGCATGCTCATAGAAATGTAAAAAATAAACAACTAAGGGACCAATCCGCTAGACACATGAAGAAAGCAGCACAAAATCCTCGAAAGGACCAATTTCTTTAAAAACTGCCAAATCAGTTCTTCAAGATGTCAATTTCCGGCTTGAAAACCAAGTGCATTTAGAGAATAAACATCAAGTTTCTCTCACAATCACACTCCAACATCAAAATAAAAACCCGAGTCCCACGGTCTCTAACAGTTCCAGGTTGGTGTGACAGGAAAAAGTCACATAGAAACTGCCTGCTCACTTTTGCATGCTGGAGCAGATTAGTGTGTGTTTATCGTCTTCCTGTCCTGTCCTGGTGTTGCATTACAAGCTACTGTCTCCAAACTGCCAGAATCAATTAATATGAATAATGAATGTTAACTGTCGCTGTTGGTTGTGAGTGCTCATTTTGTTCCAGCTCGCGCACGCAGAGAAGTTTAATTTTGCAGGAGGCACAAGAAGCTAATTTTTATTTAGAGATAAAAGCAGCTCTTCAAATATTCTTCCATCAGGTTAAAAAGGCACCACAGGTCCTCAACACCCCTCACGTCACGTATTCTGCACTCCAAACATCTCGGCTTTTAAAAGGATCTAATCCACACGGAGAAGGAGGGCGCTCTCATGTCTCTGTGGACTGACACCACCGAGTTAAATCAAGAGGCATCAATTGCATTACTCCCCCTACTAAGATTATTTTACACAGTTGAGCAGCAGCAGCTCACACATATTAGCCGGGTCAACGAGCCCAAACCAGTGGTCACTGACCACCGGCACAAATATGGCTCTTGAAAGCCTGGTGCTTTCTGGCTCAGTGTCCACATGGCAGTCCAAAAAAATGTAGAATAAATGCTAATCCAATCTGTTTGGAAAGTGAAGAAGGAGGACCTACATGCAGAAAGCTAAAATATTTAATAAAACAAACAGGTAAAATCGTCATCAAAATCGAATAATCAAATCAAAGGAGAAAACAAAGAGACACGAAAAAACACTATAGGGGCAAGAGGGAAGGTAACGCTGTCTAAAGTACCCCAGTGTCCATTTACTTTCACAGATGAGACTAATGACACAGGTGAAGACAATCACGGTAATCATAATGGAGGGAAGCTTTTAGCATCCGAGAGCTGTTCATGCAATGTTGTGCTTATTCATCAAACCAATGTGGAGAAATTTCCCTTGACAAATATAAACTGAGGGTTGTACAGGAGGAAAACTCGAGATAAAGAAAAGTCGGTATGCTTTATCGTCTTGGGAGCATGAATGTCTGTACAAACTTTAATGTTGGTTTATACAATAGTTTGTGAGATAATTCAATCCGAACCAAAGTGGTTAACTCAGACGATAATTTCAATCACTTCTTCTTCTTCTTCTTCTTTAAAGGTGGACGGGATCCGTAATGTTTCATTCCCCATCCCTCATCCCATCGTCTCTTGAGGCTAAACCAGTTCACTCAATCCAGATTCTGAGCGGGCCTGAAGGCCTCTCTCAGCAGCCCATGCATCTCTTCTCCAGTAACTCCCTCGATATCCAAAAAAAACGTTTTTGCCGCATTGACAACAATTTTGATTCTTTCTGACTTTCTCTCAGCTTCAGCAGCACAGTTAATCACCAAAAAGGCAAAGAACTTAATCTTGTCGTTACCGAATCAGTATTCTTAATGGTCTCTATCAGATTCTGTTTCCTGTTGTTTAAGCCATTTTCTTTCCTTCTCACTTGCCCTTGGTTGGACCTTCTCTTTGATTTCCTCTTCATACTTTCCATCGCTCTCCTTCTCTTTGGTCAGTCTGCTCCCCAGGTCTCATAGCTGAAGACATGTTGTGGTCGTCTAACTGCTTCGATGACAAAGCCTTCCTTACTTTCATCTGTGACACACACTCAACAACAATGAATCCCTTTTCACATCGACTAACTTGACAGCACCAAGTTTACTCTTAACCCAACTCGCTACTTCGTGTTTGTCTGACAAAACTCTACAGTCATTGACTCAATCAGTCAGTTTTATTCAAATCAAAAAGGTTTCCGTCTCATTTTCACCCTCTTCACTAGAACTTGACATTTTCGCTTCTTTTAATCTTTTCCCTCCCATATTTCTTCCTGCTGCTTCTTTCAAACTCCTCCATGGTCTCTTCTCTTGCCTTGTCGGTCGCTCGCCACCTCAAACAGTTAACCCTCAGCCAGCCATCGCTTCCATGTAATGCACTTATAAATGGTACAAATCTTTTCAAACTAAACAAGCTGTCAGTATTGATTGACAATCTTCCTTGTATGTTGCCATGCCATGGCAATCACCCAAACAACATGGATGTGCATCAGTTTTACATGTGTCATTGTCTCGTGAAGGATGGGCAGAGGTGATAAAGAATTCATTGCAATTGATGTACCTTCCAGCATGTTATCTGTGATCGTTCTGCTGTAAATTATGCACCTTCAGAGTGTTGAACTTTGACCTGGTGAAGTCCAAACCCGGCCCCGGTTTTGTTTGAGAAAAAACTCATGAATGTTCAGCCGAGATATTACTTTGATCTATTTTTACTTAAAAACTCGAAGGAAATGCATTAAGGTATAGATGTCAATTATCCTCATCACATTTCTTCCTTTTGCAAACAACGTAGGAAGTAAAAACTATGTGTTGTCTTTGACTTAAAACATTGAGTAAATAAGTCTTACCAACATGTTTCTGCTGTGCTCCTGTTGGATTGATTTTTTGGGTGCAATAAACTGCTTTGTTTTCGCAGCTCTGCATGTTAAAGCTTAATTGATCTCTAGCATTTACATTATTGACCTTTATGTCAATGAGCAATTAACAATCAGGTGATTCATTATACCCAACAGCCGTTTTAACCAAGCACTCCTTATGCACTGAAGTTCATCACATAAAACAGGATAATAACTGAACCTCAGAGAATTAAAGCACAGAAGAGGAAAAATGTTCCCAGCTCAAAATCAGAAATGTCACTTCTTTAATCATAGGAGCATTTATTTGTAATCATTATAACTCACTGGGAAACATATTCAGCTCAAAGAGGCAATTATTTTTCACTGTCTGTTATCTCACAAGTCGTTTTTTACGTCCTGATGTATATGTTTTGACACTATAATATTTCTTGAGCTTCAAAGAATGAGTACTTAAGATAATGTTTTCAAAGTACAGCTGCTCTTTTGACTGAAAAATAAAAACACCTGCCTGAAATCTGCATCTAAGAACCTGTTTGCTGCTCAGGAAAGCAGCCAAATGATTCCAAACTCCAGCAGAGAAAGAGCTTCACCCTAATCAAGTCTGTGCAGGTTTAGTTTTTTTTCCCTTTCCTTTAAATTTGCAGGCAGCTGCTGGTGGGAGAGGAGTTAATTAGAACCAACCACTAAGCAACATCATGAGAAAGATTTAAAGCAGAATCTGCCGCGTGTGAGCACTTAAGTGTGTGTGTGTGTGGGGGGGGGGGGGGGGTTAGCACGGCATAAAATGCTGCCATGTGGAGAAGTGGAAGAGCTTGATTATACTGCAGCAACTCTTCCTCCCCATCATCAACATGACATTCTAACTTTACTTCATCAGCTGCACTTTCATGTTGTGAAATTGTGCTTAAAAATGTTGGTGGAAGATGTTGACTTGTTCTGAACAGTGAATTTAAAAGCTGAATACATTATCTGTAAACATGTGCCATCATTTTAGTGGTTACACTTTTTTTTCAGCAGTTTCAGTATATAGTTGTTTGAATTCATGGTTTAAAAAACAGTAACAGATACTTTATCATCTACCTCATTATTTTGAAGAGATGCCCGAAATAACCCGTTGTGCCATTTCTTCTTTGCAAATATTGCCCTCTTGTGGTCCATGGACTATCTCGCAAGACTTCATTGTATGTTTTTAGAGGAAACGTCTCAATTATAAAAATGTTTCCTTTAGATGTTACTTTCTGTAACATAATATATTCACAATCAAATTAACACATGTTTCCTTTGTCATATAATATCTGTTAAAACAAAACCTCATCCATTTTTAGATAAATTCCAAAATGTATTCCCCCTTTTTAATTTAATTTTTAAATCTATAGTTGGTTTTGAAGATTAGTAAAGTGAAAAACAGGATTAAAGACACGTGTTTTAATTGAATCTACTCGATTCAAACATATTCAAAGTTTGCATACACAGACATGTGTATGTACATACTATTGCACAGGGTTAGCATACATGGCTGTGTTTATGTTTTGCACTGGGGTGAGATACATGGACGTATGTATGTACACATGTCCTAATTTGCTTAGTATTATACAGGTTACATTTGAAGGTGTTTTGACATTTTTAATGTGGCTCTGGAAATAAAGTGAAGTATCCAGGTTGACTCCCAGGTACTTAAACAAGTTGTAGTTCTTCCCCTTCCAAGAAAACATGTGTGTGTGAGGTCTATTCTACACGAATAGAAAACGAAACATCATGCAACATCATGTTTTCTTAATTTTTTTTATTAGGAGGCAGGATTTGGTGAGTCAGTCCTGGACGTGCATCAACTCTGATGTGAGAATATCTTTGATATTTTGGCCGGTATAATAATTCCTTCATCATCAGAAAAAAAGATGAAAAAATTATGTTTTTTTTTTTAATTATTTGAAAGGAAATTGAAAGTTTCCACAAAAGCAAAGACAATCACTAAAAATGTATAAAATAAACTGATTTAAGTTGACTAAAATATAAATATACAGTATATGAATTCATTTAACTCAATTTTTTAGGTGGATTCAACTTTTGATTTCAAGTCAAAAGAAATTGAAAGAGTATTTTGCCTCAACTAGATCATTTAACAGGAACTGAATTGTGATCCAACATTTTTGATGGCTTAAAGATTTAAGTACAACTGACCTGATGCCAAGTTTATTTGACTAGAAAATGTTCTTTGAAACAATCACAAATGTATCTCAACGTATCTTTTTAAGTTCTGTTAACTTAAAATTTAGGGCAGCCTGGACACTAACTTTAAGTTATAACTAGTTTCTCTTTTACAGTGCAGAGGCACACAGCACATTTTAAAAGAGTGGCTAACTCATAATGCTAACCCACACTTTGAATTCAGCTTCTTCAGAGTCCTCCTCTTCATCCTCCATATTATCCTCAAGGTGTGGCATCACATTATTCTTCACTCTGTTAGCATCCTCTTTGCTGTAGTCGGCATTTTGTTATTATCACCACCACAGATATCACTCACTGTTTCCTAATTTCCTTATTTTAAAGGAAGTTCTTAATAATCTGTTTAGAACAAACATATTGTATCTCACCAAGATGATTCAAAAGTGTACATCCTTAATCTGGAAATCCTCTCTGAGCGAAGATCAGCTTTTAGGGGACTGAGTGGAGTAGCAGGGGAAACATTACCATGTAGCCACCACTAGGGGGCTCAACTGAGCTACAATTTAAAAGGTCTAATGTTCTACAAATACCATGCCCATGATAAGTATAAACCCCAATATAGTCAGAAAACGGAAGAAAACACATTTTTTTCTTTTGAGAAAATAATTTATTCGGGAACACAATAAACATGTTTCCTCACATTAGTAGATCACACACACCACCTTTCTTCAACAAAATCACCCAGTGTTCAGTAACAGATTACATCATGTGTTGGCCAGTGTGCCTCCTCTTGTCAACTCCACATCTTTTACCTTTTTTTCCTGCTTTAAAATGTTGGTTAATAATTAAAGCTGCGTAATAATGAACTCTGAGCCCTGAAATGCCAATCCTCTTTTCTTTTTTTTCTTTTTTCTTTTTTTTTTTTTGGGGGGGGGGGCGCTAAAATGATAAAATCGCACAATTGTAGGCAATATTCATCTCAACATGAGCTGTATTTTCTGATTCATTTATACATGTCAACTCATTGGAGGTTTAATCTAAGTAATATTACTCAATTATTTTCAGCTTCCAAGTAATGAAGAAAATTGAGCCCACAACTTTAAAAACAAACTGTTTGAAGCACTGGGGTTAAGATAAGTACAGTGGAGCATATTAACAAGGTAAAACAACACTTCAGATCCCACACCCCATGAGAGAATGATCTCAGTGTTCATGACATGATTTGGTCGAATGCCGTCTGACACTATTTCCTAACACATTAGTATTGAAACAACAAGAGAATCCCTCCTAGTTGGTTATTGCCATTATTTTTGTAATATCTGTTCCCTCAAATATTCAAATATAGGCCTACACTTTTTAAATATATATATTTATGTTGGTTTTTTTTTAGACTTTGTAGAGTTAAAGTGAAGACGTTTTGGTTTTTGTTGATCAGAAGTGGTGACATGACACAGTATACACTTACTGTATGTTTACTCATCAACACTCACACTCTGATGCGTTTGCACATGTAAATAATACAAGACCCAAAATGCATAACAGTACAAAATACAAAAAAGATACCCCAAATAATCAAATGTAAAAAAATACATCCAAATTATACATCCAAACCTGCATTTTTGTGCAAAGTTGGGGGGAGGCAAACATCTAAAAAAAAAAGAAAAAGAACACAAATGGCTCTCACTGCGGACACTGGGTTTGTGCTGGTGTTGTCATTGTTCAGCTCATTTCTCCTATGAGTCAGAATAAATCCAAACCACACCTGATCTTTCTTTGACAGAGAGCTGCAGACACTGAACCGTGAACTGTATCATCTCAGGGCAGATGTTGGCCATAAATGCCTGGCAGTTGTTGTTAGGTCTTTCTGACAACAGATGGCGATAGTGACATTTGGTTTGTGGGACACAGGACGACCGACAGCCTATAAAAGGTAGATCTTTGCTGTCAGCCTCGTAATTTAATGCAGATTTTCTTTTAACCTAACAGGTCCATAGAAAAATAAGATTCCAATTAGTTTCATACAGTGAGGTTTACAGATTTGGATGTTGGGGGGGAAAACGAGGCATCGTGATTGGATCAGGAAGTTACATACTGTATCTCCTTAGTTTAAAAGGGATTACATTGTATGGTAAATCCCTTTTTTTTAAATGAAAGCCGAGTCAGCATGGTGTGATTAATAACCGGACCCAATTGTATTTTCACAGAACAATCTCCACAAAGGGAGGATAAAGTTAAGCCATTTACGTCTCAAGTGTCAAGTGTGTCGCCAGAGTAAAACCAAATTAATTTTCATAAATGCTAATAATCTGTGTAATAAAGTGTTAGTGCTGAAATGGTTAGTTACTTAATGGATATATTGATCAAAAGAAAAAAATGACAGAATATGATTTTGTCTCTATTCAGAGTAAAAAATGTGAAATGTTTGCTTGCTAGTTCAGTCTTCTTAAATACAAAGATTTGCTCCTGTTTTTGCCACTAAGGAGAGGAAATGTTTTTGGCAATTGAAGATGTAACTTTAGGTTCTGAGATGCTCTTTTGTGTCTTTTGTCGTTTGTCATTGTTAGCTGCAGCATTTCATTCTCTCAAATTTTATCCCACATTTTTTTTTTTTTTTAGAGGTTAACAAAAAATATGAATGCTCAAAATCAAAATCATCCTTCAGCCACGATGACTCAGAGCCTTCTTTATACCAACTCATCATTTTACGGTTCTACAGTTTTCTGGAAGTGTGGGGTCCATTATATGACTTTTTCTAGAATGCTAGACTTCCTGCATCTCACTACTACTTCAAAATACTATGAAACCCAGGTCTTGAAAAAAACCTAAAATGCCTCACAACAGAGGTGGTTGTCAATTCTCTGATATTCTTTCATCATTTCAAACCATCCATCTGTTTCGTCACAGTGTTTCAGAATACAGATTTACTTGGCAGGACTGGAAGAAGCTTCCTAAGCCCTTACATCAAAGCTCTCTGACAGATTCCGGTTTTTAAAAAGTCTATAGGTCCCATTATTGCAGTATGATTTAATCTAGACATGTTTGAGATGGATTTCTACAAGTCACTGCAGTGTTCCTCCAGTCCACCCTGCTGTGCTGCTGCAGCTTCAAAGCTCAGCTCATCCCAGAAAAGAAAACAAGAGATACCATCTTTAAAATAAAATATTCCCTTTTGCCAAATCTCTTCTGCATGCATTGCCCTCGATCTTATTACACAATTACCAGTATTTGACAAACATTCCACTAAAATAAACATTTGGTTGAGCATTTCTGAGCACTCTTACTCATCACACCTCACAGCTCAGGTAACGAGAGAATGAACTGCTACACGCTGCTGAACTCCCCTTTGAAATAGGGCCCTACATCAACCAAACAGCCGAGGGCATTTTCCCCAAATCAGACACCAAAGAATCATTGGCAAGGAAAAAATACTAAAGTGAACTGAGATGTTAACACCTAATGAGGTATTTTTTTTTAATGTGTACCAGCCTTTGAGCAGCAGCAGAGGCTATCCCTCAACCACTCAGGGGCTAGCTAGTACTAGGTCAGTGTCTGTGCAGTAGGAGAGGGATATCAGAGACGTGGCTGGACCCTCAGCTGATCAAAGGCAGATCAAAGAGTAAGGGGGCTCAAAGACATGGACAAAAGACCACACAGGGAACATCAGAGTCATCTAACTTTGCGTTATCATCCATGCTCCTACCAGTTCTTTCTATGGGTGACAAGGAGAGGTAAACCATCAACAATCTCCTTGCCTGCGCTTTAAATAATAAGGGAACAAAAAAAGGAAAAGGGGGTGTAAAGTGCATTAAATCAAAGTGATAGAATGCGACTGTGGGAATGTGCATGGTTCCCTTCTGGGGTTGATCCCTGCTCATGTCTGGTACACTTTCCTTTTAAGTGCCAAACACAAGTGCCAGGAGGATGTTATGAGCTGAAATAATGTGTCGAATCCCACTGTAATACTTAATTTCTCTATTCTACATTTTTCTACAAAACAACAGACATGAAGGGGGCCATAAGACCACCAAGAGAGAATTTGGATCACACCTACCAAACACAAAATCACATGCTCCATCACAGGTCTTTAACTCTCGGTCTACACAGGCACACACACACACACACACACACACACAGACACACACACACACACAGACACACTAGATTTGTGAGTTACACATACATACTACAAAGACGCTGTGTTGGTTAAGACAACAGACTAGGCTACATGGCCTTGGCGGTGATAAGCAGTGAGCTTCTTACAGGTGCAGTAAGTAGGCACCGGCTGCAGCACAGTCCTTGTTTAAAGTTAAAGGAGGCTTCTTGTGTGCTCTTGTTTTTCACTGGACTACTCTAAAGTGGTGCTCTCACTTTCTTTCCAATGCCAGTTTGACTTAATGTTTGTCATATTTGGTCAAAACCTCCATTTGCCAAGGATCTTTGTCGTGTACACGCGGAGAAAGAAACTGTTCCTGCTTTGAATTCAAAGTCTTCCCAACGGAAAAGAGCACAAAGGCAGTTAGTTGTTTGTGTTCCTTCACATACTGTAAGGTGACGGTGATTACAAAGGGAACCGTGGGAGGGAAGGCGTGGAGAATTGTTTGTTTGTGTGGGTGTGTATGGGAAATTTGGGTAGCACCAGAGGAGAAGGCAGAGAAAAGAGTTTAAGGTTCAGTTCAGGTGTCTCCTCAGTGCTGGGACTGTAGGGGCTGGAGAGGGTGAGAGGGGAGAGAAGGGGGGAGAGAGAGAGAGAGAGAGTGACACAAAGGTTTATGCTTTTTCCTCTGTGCAGGAGCTCTCACTTAGGGGGCCACTTAGGCACGGTGGTTTCTGTTTCTCCCACTGGCACATGGAATTGGCGTAACCCACAATCACTTTGTCCATCCAGGTGAGGGGCTGGGGGAAGAGCACCGCACCCTCGAAGAAGCCCAGGTGGCCTCCGTGTAGCGTCAGGGAAAAGATGACATTCTGCTTCTTTGCTAAAGGATGACACAACACACAGGAATTAGGCCTCTGTACTCTGGACAGTGTGTACACAACAGTATCTGAAAGCAAACAGTCGACAAATGACCAAAAATGGCTTGAACAGGGATCGTATTGCGCCTGTCATAGATAGCGCGGGTGTGTTTGACTAATCAAACAGATAACAGCATCACTCAGCTTCTGGCAGGTAGATACCAACACATCTGGAAGTTTAAACCGATCTACAGTACAAGTGCCTTGACTGGTCTCTTAGGCGAGCACACTGGAACTTTTGTTTGCTTGACTGACACAAAAATGGCATTAAGAAAGTAAATACTCATGTCGGTTAAAAGTAAACAAGTTACTTCATTTAAGACTTAAATTTTAGTTTCATAAATTGACAGTAAGTGCCCTGACCTAAACCCCAACAAACTCTTGTTTCATGAACTGGTATGCTGAATCATTGACATCACATTATCACTTTGGTGGGGGAATTGGAGCAACTTCCTCCAGTTAGTGTCTAAAAAATAATGTGAATGACCTTCTAATAGCAGAGCAGTAATGCTCATGGTTTTGGAATAAGATGTTCAACAATCATATATGGGTGTAATGTTCAGGTGTCAACACCTCGTGAAGTGTAATAATTATCGACTTACAAAACAGAACAGAGGGCTACACCTACACAAAAGGATGTTAACACTCGACTCCAGAGACCTAAAAGGTGTTGACAGGTGCTAAAACTTTGTATTTTACCTTAGTCTTTAAATAAATCTGGTATTATCACCTCAGGGTTGCAGACCTTTGCAAACCAGTCAAGTTGCAGTTTTACACCCAGCCCTGTGTTTCCAACAAAATGACTTTAACGCCATCTTATATGGTTGTGGGTGATTTTTTTGTATACCTAACACATTTGAAGGAATAAAGTACCCTAAAAATAAAACAAGAGCATATAAAAGATATATGTTAAACAGAAGAGATCACACCACAGCCATTTACAGAGGGAAGAGATTTTCCACTGATTGATCAGAGATGCTGTAGTTCTCTCATACTAATGTAACTTAGACAAAAAAACAAAGACAATATGTTTAAAACCAGGCGTTGCTAAGATATTGGTTTCAAGAGAGGGCGCTGGACATGAAGTCACAGTGACCTTAATCTTTGAACTCTCTGATTGAGTCAGTCAACCTTTGAGTCCAAGGGAACATTTGTGAAACATGGGAAGATGTTCGAGTCAGGGTTTTTCCAGGAAATTATGATGTCACAGTAAAGTTGAGCTTTAAATCTAAAATGTCTTTACACCATAATTAAATTCAATTAGAAGTGTGCGTGATATTGTGTCATAAACATTGCATGAGTGCTTTAGTCATGATCAAAAACCATAATGACCTTAAGCTTTGACCACCAAAATCTCATGAGTTAACCTCGAGATAAAATGGTCGTCTGTGCCATTCCCCTCTGACATTCTTCAGATAAATGTATCCACACATATTAGAAAGGTGGAGCTATGTAGAGGCAGGCCACAAGATAACCAGAAAACATTGTGCCACCTGCCACAGTTGTCGGCAGCATAGTCATGAAAGGGGGAGTGAAACCAATCACCCATATATTATTTCAAGAAAAAAAAAAAAAAAAAAAAAAAAACCTTCAATAGTGCTACGGCTGTGGACAAGCAGTCTGAGTGGTCCCATGAAATGGATTAGCCTGAATCTTTTTATTGTCCTGCTTTTATCTGGGTTAGTGGGTGAGCCAGATGCGGTTGACTAGCGATTAAGATCCCACAGGGTTTTCACCACTGTGCACTATTCATGTCAGCGGCTGAGCTGCCATGAAACCGCCTAGTGCTCATTCAGACCCGGAGCCATTTCTATAGCAATCTCTGAGTGACAGGTTTGGAACAGTGTGCTCTGGAGAACACCTTGAACTTTAAAAAGACACTCAAACATGTTGCATGTGCTGCCACATTCTTTACATTCTGGCATGAAACCAATGATGCACTAATGAATCTGGGGGCGCCAATAGCCTAGTGGTTAGTGAGCTCGCCTAATGTACGGAGGCTGTGGACCCTAAGCGGGCGGCCCAGGTTTGAGTCAGACTTGTGGCTCCTGTCCTGCATGTCATTCTCCAATCTCTCCCCAATTTCTGATTCTATCCTGTTTCTACATAAAAAGGCAAAAAAAGCCCAAAAATAAAACAATATTTTTTTTTAAAAAAAACCCATAAATGAATCAGAGGTATTACTAAATTTCAAGCTGTAAACTTATCAGAGATGTTTTATTCCAATCTTATCACATCACCAACAGGGAGTGTACTTCTGTCCTCTCCGGGTAGTCTTCTGTCTGAGTCACTGTGACATATTTTAGGGCAAAGGTGAAGGCTGATCCCCTCTACAGTAAGTGTTACTTTTTAGAGACACGTGCAGGACAGAGTCGCATGAACTTCCAGGCAGGACTCATCCGCCCACACAAACAACCTCACATGAGGGATTTTCCTTTTCCAAAATAGTTTAAGAGGCCAGTAGGATTAAATTTAGCTCAGGCTGAAGAGGAGGGACGCTTCATTAGACACTAGGTAACGAGGAAGCAGTCTAAGATTAGATTACCGGTAACTGTTTGGGAAGTGAGCTTTAAATACACTGTGAAATCAGTAGCAGGTAAAAAGTTAAATAATGGGAGCCTGAGTAGAAGTAAAACTATGTGGCGTGTGTATGAGTGAGTGTTACAGCTGCTTTACACACACCCACAGACATAAATCATAAACGTGACCTATCTGTAACATCCTGTCCTCCTCAGGATGTGGAGCCAATTTATAAGAAGGCCTCTTGAGATTGGAGACACGTTTTTTTTTTTTTTTTTTTAAGAACAAAACTTTGGGTGTCAACTGTAACCATTATAGTCAGACAGGACAGGCATGTTCATTCAAAAAGAAACGATGACTCAATGGGCAACAGGGATTAAATATGTGACACAATGCATCTATAAGAACATGAAAAACTCCAGGGCAGAGTTTCCCTATACAAAGCCAACTACACACTTATTCAGGACAATCTAGTATCATATATAGTTTAAGTTGTTAGTATTATTAAAGATAAGATAATAAAATAACAGAAGCGGCATAAAATGTGTTTTAAAATTATTTAATTTTCCTATAAGAAACTCTTTCAGTGACTCTTAGATCATTCTTTCTCTCCCTTTTTTATGTTTTTATTATTGGAAGACAACAATTAGCTGTACTTAAAATTTGGAGCTGCACTATCCAGAATCTTCAAATTACAGACAACAAAACTAGATCAACAAAAAGTATTCAAAAAACCAGTACATGCTTGAGTTTTTTATTTTTTTTGTAATACTAAATACATATGAAAGTGTTTCCCTTTAAAAAGGTCTCTTGCTTATATTTCAGCCACAAGAGGAGAATATGAATCCCTCTCTGTCTTAAACACTGTTGGTACCAATAAATGAAATGTGAAAGTTAAAAAGTTAATGCCCAGTACGACATCACAGGAATGCCATACTTTATTTTAGTGAACATGGTTTAAAAAACTTGGAAGAATAACACTTCTGAAACACTAAGGTTTAAAACTGCTGCGGTTGTCATGATGCATGCTGGGAGTTACCTGCTAATGTCCTGGGAATGGTGAGCAGTGAGTCATGGACCAGAGGATCGTCTGCAGAGTTCACTAGCAGCAATGGCACCTTTACCTGGAAATACAAATCAGCCCATCGATTAAATACACAAACAAACTGAATAGAGAAACATTATCATATGATGATGTGAGTCTTGTGCAAAAGCAGATCTTACATTGTGGATATAATGGACACAACTCTCCTTCTCATAGTACTCTTTGAGAGAGCTGTGGCCGTGGAATTTTCTGTTGAAACACAAAAAATGAAGTGTGGGTAAACAAACCTGAAAAAAACTGACATAGCGAAACAATCAAAACAACACTGACAGGTATGAGCTTTCACTTATTTGCTTCTCAAAATACCTCATGATGTTGTCGTCGATCTGCATGAGGGACGTTGCTGTCCACAGCCGACCAAAATCTGCATCTAACCTTTTAACGGAGCTTCCTCCAAACAAACTGTGCCTGTAACATACAGAAGTGACAAAGGTACATACACAGAAAGACAAGAATCATTCATGAAAGTGTTAGTCTGCAAACTACTTAACTATTTGTGAAATGCAGTAAGGGACTTAACCAAATCACTGGGTGTGGAGGGGGATCTGAACATTTTGTTCAACTTATAATAAAAGCAAGATGCTCTTGGTATGACACAACATGGGACGGATTGTATGTGAGAATGTAATATGTCTGTGAGTCTGTGTAATGTCAGATTGAGCCTGGTGGAAAACAGAGCAGGTCACTGCCCTAGTGTTCTCTTTCTGCAAGTAGGTGTGTTTATCTTGTGGAACTAGCTGCGGTTGCTGCTGAGCAAATAACATGTCTTTTTTTTTTAAAAGCAGAAGTGATGTTTGAGAACTATCTCCAGGAGACCTCCTAACAACAACATTACACATGCCACTCATGTATACTATGGTGAAAGAATGTGAACTGCATGTGGAGGATACCTGTGTGAGAGGATGATTTTCTTCATGTTGTCTGCCATGAGAAAATTATAGAACCGTCTGAACTGGTCCCACTGTAGGAATGTTTCCTGGGCCCTGGGGGGGAGAGAGAGAGAGAGAGACACACACACAGGAAGTAAGCTTTGTGCAGCCCGTCTGCATTCCATACAACACACTAAACGTCCTGTGTAATCCACTGGACAAAGAGTCATGCTGGTGCAGAGAGAAGCAATGCTGTCAGGCATTACCATGCAGCTCACTGACAGAGACAGACTGAACCAGCACATGGACAAAAGATATCTCACTAAAAACTGAACATTAGATAATGTTAAAGTTAAAAAGTAATATAAAGTTTCTTAAATTAACCAGACATTATTTGTAGAGAAGAGGGACAGCTTAGGAGAAGAGCTGACAAATGGGCAAATAGGTTGCAACCCTGATTTAAAAGGAGATTCATTGAAAGGGGGAAAAAAAAAAAAAATCTGGATTACAATTTTACAAAAGAGCAGTGTAAAACAGACTCTTCCCCCTGCAGACAAATACATCAAACTTTAAAAGACCCAGCCTGTCGTGTCTGCCTAGAAACTCAGGCTGCATTTAAACCAAGGAGGTGTGACTCAGTACAATGTGAGCACAAGCTGTAGATTCAGCTCTCATGTACTAGTAGTTTAGAAACCTACATGCAAAAATACAGGATGGTTTTGTTTGCGCTGTGTTCCATAAATGTGCCTCTGTGTGTTCACAAGATGTTTATCCTGGGCATGTAGTCAGACCAGCAGTTCAGTTCATTGCATTGTACACACATCAACCCTTCTGCTTTATTCCAAATTATTCAAATAAAAAGGTTTTAAGTCAAATGCTTAACATAGAATATCCAGGTTGAACACACAGACCATCCACATTACTGAGGGACAGCAAACTGTGAAGACAAATGTACGTTTCAACCAGTGCAGAGCTCTAAAAATCGGAAGCTGAGTTTTTACAAGTCTGTTTCTTTAAGAAAAGGTTTAGAAAGTAATAAATGGTCATTTAAATAGTTCAGAGAAAAGCTGAAAGATTTAACAACTGGAAAGAGATTCTAGGTAGACCGAACCACATGGATGTAATCACTAATCATTCCTTGGCATTATGATGATTGATATTCTTCAATATTTTTTGAAGTGTGAACATCTAGAGCTTGTGTAATATGAAGGGGCTTAAATGGCAGTGTGCATTTTAATGAAGAGATGAGAGGACCCACCTGAGAGCGCTGTACCCCTGACAGACGCTGACACAACACAGCACTCGCTCCTGGTTTGTCATATTCTCTCCCAGGAACTTGCAAACAATGTTTCCACCCAGACTGAAGCCCACCACGATCAGCTGGGTCTGAGGATATGTTCGCTTAATGTAGCCAACCATGGAGGCAAACTCCCATGTGCATCCTGTAAGAAGAACGGTTCAGTTTTCAATCAATACATATCACCTCAGTAGGATGGAGCATTCGTCTCTGCTCAGCAATTCCCGCTGATGGTGCCTAGACTCAGGGCATTACACTCGTGTCCGTATCAGACCTTTTTAAAAGAGCTCAGGCCTGAAATCTCTTATTATCTCTTTTTCTGAAAGCTTTAGTGACTCATAAAGCCTTTAAGCTTTTACCTTGATGTTGTAATGAGATTTGTCTGGATGAAAGCTTTAAAAAAAAAAACTCAAACTAAACCAGATTAAAGCAAAAGAAGTTAATATGTCACCACAAAAATATATAATTATAAATATCTTTGAACATATAGTTCAGCTGTGCTCACTGTTATGAAAGGGTAAGTAGCTCTCACTGGCCTTAACCCCAGACGATTTGATTAGAACAGAGACTAAGAAAATTATAAATAAATAAAATGCTGATTCAGTAATACTGATCATCAAACCAAAGAAAATCCCCTTTTCATTCTCAAATCTGGGTTATTATTATTTTTCAATACTCCTACTACAAAAATGTGATCCTGCACTTCATCTCTCAGATATGTCATTTGAAGTCAGCATCTTTATCTCACCGTAGGTAAACATGCGTGGAGAGGTCAGCTCAATGTTTGGAAGAGCTCCCAGGTGGTTCAGCACAGCGCAGCGGTACCCTTCCTTCTGGGCGTAATCCACAAAGGTTCGGACGTAATGTTTCTCACTATGGTTACCAATTCCAGGACATATCACCATGGTGATGTCATCTAGTGAAACAGACATACGGATCAGAGAGAGACATTTTCAAGTCCAAGTTATGTATGCGGATCACAATATCGAAGTTAAGGTCAGGGTTCAGCTGAGGCATTTAAAGAGAGGAAAACCATCTTTAAAACTGTAAAAGTAAAAAGTCCAGCAGAAAAAACTAAATGGTAGAAACCTCAGCAGAGGAGGAATCTCTGTTCCAGGACGGACACACTCATTGATTTGTAGCATGAACAGGCTAAATAATAATAGCAATAAAATATTTAAAGGTACAGCATTTCAAGATATTCCACAACATAGATGAGATTTCTCTGTTTGGCACCAAATAAAAGATTCAATTAGTCCTCAACTGCTACAGCAAATAATGTCCAATAAAGAATATGTTTGTAAAAAAAAATGAATGTTAATCAAATTCATCACCTCCTGTTCGATGGTCCCCAACTGGCTCAAACAGGTCAAAGGTTGCAGTGGCCCCGTCCTGCATGGGTAAGTACTTCCTGATTCCACTAGGGTGAGGTGAACTCACCCGACCAAGTTTACCGTACAGAGCCGTCTGGAGGTGACCGCTCTTGCCCCACAGTAAGGGAGGAATGTACCTGCAAAACACAAACGTGGTATCTGCTATTACATTTGATATGGAAATATGAGCGTACTGTACTAATGCACTCAGTAAAAGCTCAAAGTTAAGAGCCAAGAAAGACCATTAAACACCATGTTGTCCTGAGCAGATACATTTGCATTCTTGGTTTATTACATTGACATTCTGGCTCCTAGTTTGCATACAAAGTCACATTTCTGTCGCAGCTTTTGAAAAACAGCTTTACGCTCCCAACTGACATCAGTCTGTTGCTTTGTTTTTATAAGTTATGCTGAGCATGGATACTTGAATCCCTGTGATACCTCTGTAGGAGTTAGCTGTAGGAGTCAAGTCTGTGGATTACGTAATTCTCCTTTGAAACATTGTGCCTTGTGTTGTGCATTATCATGAATCACCATCTTATCCAGAAGTCCAAAAGGTGGTGAACAACCTGACAGGAAAACCGTGTCAGGAGCTATTTTTAGTCACGTATTATGAAGCCAAGGTTCATCAATATATTGAATAATCATCATAGTAGCTATAGAGATAACACCCAAGACATGTCTGTGTTTGCATTCCATGCGATGCTATAACCCTCTAAAAGGGGAAAAGGCATCATATCATGACTCCAAACCTCGGGGATAGCCTCGTCTGATAATAAGGCTGCCTGAATATACTTTTTGTATTTGATGGATCTTTACTCTATGGTTTCTTTCTCATGTTTAGCATTCTTTTATTTTCATTTTTCTCTTAATCCAATAAAAGATTGTTTTTTTTTTATTTAATTTAATTTGTATTCTAAAGTACTTTTAGAAGTAAAATAATACATAAAGAAACACAATGATGTTGATTATGTTAAGTTCCTGTGACACTCTTTAATAAAAAAAAACATGTTTTTTGGGGACGTTCATAAACATTTTAGCACAAAATATAAGTCCCTCTCTCTCACTTTGTTTCAATTACATAACATCCTATCTGGTATGTTCTTGTCACACTTGTTGACAACGACATGTAGAGGGGCCATCTTGGGAGGCCATCAGATAAGATAAACAATATGAAGCTCACACAGAGTGGACACTAATGGTCTTTTTATTGAACAGAGGTCCAAAATGTAGAGATAGTAAGTAGCAACACAGAGCGAAAGGATCAGTTACGTTAGCGGTTACTCTGGTCCTTCAACCTGCCTCCGACTTACTATACCAACAACAATTACCGCACCTAGAAAACTCCCGATACATTTTGGGACTGTCAATCAAAAACCAGACTGCTTCCATTTGGTAATAATGTAATCACCTTTAGCATGCAGTGTTACTGTAAGCATAGCTCAAGCTTAACCTTGCTTTTCCAGAAGACGCAGGCTAAATCTATGACTACTGGGAGAGGATAACCTCACTGTTGTGATGTGGACAGAGGATAAGCGAATCGCAGGTTGCCTGAGTTCAGCAACAGACAAGATGAAAACACAGGCAGCATTTTATTGTATTGTTACAGTTTGAAGAGAAAAACCTATGAACAGGACGACTGAGTCATTTTCTAAGATAAAACTTCAGGTAAAGACTCTTCAGAGGTTTTGCTCCCTGATACAGGATAATGCTTTCTTTTCTTAAAATCCTCAAGATTTAAGAAGCAGGACTTTTATACAGCCCACTCAAAATTAGTGATGTTGCAACTCTTGAATAAAAAAATGTGTGTAATTCAAAAAGGTATTGTTCATTCTTTGGTTCTAATCTGTTAACCTTTTTGAATAAGAATCACAGAGCTGCCTTTAAGAGCAAATTTCACCCTTGAATAGCGTGTGCATGTTCTATTGGGTTTTAAAGCAAATAAGTAACAGAACAGGAAACAGACACGTCAGTGCCGTCTGATGATGAGAAGAGCTTAAGTCCAGTTCAAAGTCCAAAGGTAAATTCAAAGGCCTTTGATGCTGGGAAGGTCGGAAAATACTTGCTTTGGGAAAAAATAAATTAAAACAATAATGGCATGTGCTGACTTTCTGCTAAAAGATTGCTTGTAAAAAAAAAAAAGGGACAGAAGCCATCCTGTGGCTCATATAGCTGAAGAGATAAACATCACTTGCAGTAAATGCATGATGCCGTCTTGTACTAAACTGTGTTTTTGTTTTTCACTGGTTTACCTCTCCTTTATTTTTAACTTTGCTTTGCAGTTTTATTATTACAAGGCTCCATTTAAATATGTTGCTGCTAAAGGCCGTCGGGCATTGATCTGTTTATTATTAGCTGCTGGCTTGTAACCATTGGTGCGATAACATCCATGACCAAAATTAAAAAGCAAAATCCTATACAATGAGCTGATAAATGTCAGTGACTGCAAATGTCACTGATTAATATAGGCAAAATAATTTTCCTTGGAAAAAAAACAAGACAAAAAAAAAAACAAGCTAACACCAAGATGCACTCCAAGAAAAGGTCATCTGTCCTGGTTTGTCCTCCTCAACACTTGTGTGATGTTCCCAAACACAGCTGAAGAAAAACGTGCTGTTGACTCAGCTAATCTCACAACATCCCTCCTATGCTTTCCTCTGTGTAATTGATCTTTGTTACGCAACACTGCAGGGGGTCATAACAAATGTGACTTCTCAACAACACAAAGACAGAAAACAGACGATGCTAACATCAACACTGCAGACACTTTCAGAGTCTTGGGTCATCTCTGTTCCAGCTACACTCCAGGGCATACATTTCTGTGAGAAAAATATGGCTTTTCAGTAGAGAATGATAACAAGTGAGGCACAAACCCAAACACCACAGTGCCCTTATGATTCTGTGACACTGCAGCTGAAAGGCCGAGGGCTCAGTAACAATCGGTTATATAAGCAGACGCTTGTGATGGCTCCAAGGGAGAACACCCTACAGAGCTCCTCTGGAGTATTTCAACACCAGCAGACCACAGGACATCTGTGATGTTCATGCCACATTAGACGAGCAGGTAGATGTTTATGGCAAATTACTGGACATTAGTGCCAGACTGCTGATCTGGTTTAACCTAACCAGGACAAAACCTGCTCACCATTGCCCAACAACTGATTTGCACCATTTATTATAAATCTGGTAGAGGTAGACCAGAGTAGACAGCAGACTTTCACTGATTGGGAGACTTGCATCTTTAAACATGCAACCTTGCTTCCCCTGCAGTGAAAGTCTATATTTGTATTGCAACTCTGACAAACCCAGTCTACCTTTGGGATAATCCCTGCAAACATTAGCCTGATGTTTATTCGCGCTACAACTGACGGTGAAACAAGACATCTCTGGCACAGAAATAAGGCAAACTCGGGAACACAGATGACAGATGGGACCACCGCCAGACAAACAGCTACCTTCACTGCAGCCCCAGATGGCCGAGTAGCAGTACAATTTCTATGGCAATGCCTTGATTCTTTGTGACAGACACAGAGCTGAGACAAAACTCACTCTTTGGTCAGTTGAGGACAGGACTTGAGCAGGAACCGGTTGAGAGGAGTGTCCTGGTAGGTGAGGTCGGGCGGTGCTGTGGGGCTCTTGAGGTTCAGGCAGCGGACAATGATGTAGAGCACCGTGGCAACCGCAGCCAGCTTCATGCCGTCGAACATGGCCGGCAGCTCTGGGGAGATCGTGTGCACGTCTGACTTGTGGGCGTTCATGATTATTCTGAAAAACAAACAAGTGGACAACACTACTATCAGTGCTTTCCCTTATGAAACACAGATAACAATATATTATAATACTTTTTTTCTCAAAAACACTTTCAATTAATTAAAATAGCATTTTTTTAAAAGACTTTTACTTATTTTCATTACTTATTTAGAAGTGTTTTTTGGGCTCTTGGTCGACTCATACTATGCCAGAAAGGTGATAAAGCACAGAGAGGGAAAAGTGAAATATCTAATGATGTCTGACTGACCTAAATATCCCTCCTGGTGACCAATGCCCTGCAGATACAGATCTGCTGAAACAAAAATGAGGAGCTACTTAGTCAGATAAAGCACTGTCAGTTACTTTAAACACTCACTTTAATTACAATTCAGCTTCAACCATGGCAAGAGGAAGCTTTGCTAAATAGAGGATAGAAGTGCTAACATTACTTTAAATAATTACATTTTATTCACAAGACATTCAGGACTATAATCCTGAACAGAGAAACGCTGCATCTCTAATGCAATCCAGTTATAATACTTTTAGTTCATGTTGTATATGTTCCAGCTGGCATTGACCAAAATACAAATGAGATGTGAAATTACAGAGAAAAAAAAAGAAAAGAGGAACTGTTGGAAAGACAAAAAGACCAAAAAGTTCCTTTTATCAGAAAGACAGGGGAAGTTGAGGTGTTTTTAACATTGTTTACCAAGCAGTCACATGAAACTAAAGGGAGGTAGCCACTTGTCAGCATTGAACATGCAGACAGATGATTATGAAATGATGCATCATAATGCGATTAACCATTATTTAAAAAAAATGTGGCTTCTACTCACCTTTGATGCTCAAGTTAGCCCCCAAAAAAGACTGAAGACCTGAAATGGGACGTCACAGTGTTGTGGTCAAACCTAAAGACAAAAACAGGAAATGCATTGGTCCCTTGATTATACTAATTGATCAGTATTAATATCCATTTTTTCTTATATTGTATATTTCAGTGGCTTGACTTAAAGTCAGCATTTTTATGATGACACAGAGATTTATAGTTTTTCTGATTAACTGAAATGAATTACTGGAATTCATATGACAATTAATGTCCTTAAAAAACAATGAAAGCTTCAAATGTACAAGTATAGAACGAGTACTTCATCTTCTGTTCTATAGTTAATAGTTTGGTTGAATTGTCACTTTCTTGATACAGACAAATCTCTAACACAATCGAGTCAATCTGCAGAAGTGAACACAATTTTCATTTTCTCCAGATATGGAGAGGTTTTGTGTGTCTGCACCTACTCCCTCTTAAGAAATACACTTCACTTTGACATCAACAAATCCTTCAAATAATGATACATGTCATCTTTTAAGCGATATTCCTTTAGGACTGATATGCCAACACAACGAAGAAGTTACAACCAATGCTCTCAGAACATGTAAGACACTTCAACAGACTACAAACACCACTTCTAACACCACTTATAAACTTAATACAACTCAGCGGTGCAGGAATAACCCCCCAGCTGCATGATATTACCGTCATTAATAACAAGGGGCCTCCCAGCATTCACAAAGCTAATACCAGTCTCATCCACTGCAAACACACCCAGTGAGTTACGTTACATCTGGCTGCGAGACTGTGTGTATTAAAAGTCACACTAGTGCCAGTAAATAAATTATCCAATTCAGCATGGGAGCAGTTGCTAAGATTGGCTCTCCAGTCTCCGTCACGACTTCAATAAGCCTGAAAAAGAGCTTTTTTTTTTCCACATTCAGAGACATGAGTGACCCTCGGCGAGCTGACACAACGATAATAATGAATTTCAAGTTTGACGGGCTCATTTCATTTTTTGACGGGAAAAGAGAAAAGGACATCAACCTGTGATGTTAACTTGCGTGTTGTTGTTTTTTTCTCTCCAAACGGAGGCCAACAATCCCGTCTTTGCTCTCTCTCTCTCTCTCTCTCTCTCTCTACTGAAAACCATGAAGCCTTTTTTTTTTTTTTTTTTTTTTTTTTTTTAAATGGAGGAGCTTGCAGAATATTTTGCGCAGTAACTTCACATTGAGAGAATCAGCAGCCAGGTTAAATAATACTTTCTTCTTAACCTTAGTTGAATAACATTCGCATTAAAGGGCTGGATGTCTGTGAGACTTAAATGTCCGTATATCTGCCTTTAATTATCAATCATCATCAGCAGCAGCTGAGCGCGGATACATCAAACAAAACAGCGGCATCATCGGTGTACTCACCTTGGCTATGAGGGAAATTAATAAGCTCCTTGCTGCTTATAAAGCGACAGGTCTTTTTTATTTTATTTTTTATATTCGTGACATTTCGTTTGTTTGTTTATTTAGTTTTCCTCCGAAGTGTAGGACGCCCTCTTCTTTTCACAGAGTCGAAGCTAACCTAGCCGAGACAAGCGACAGCAGCTCTGACATTATCTACTTCCTGGAAGAATCTGGAACGAGGATGCCGGATTTGTCATTGGTTAAAACTCACAATGACGTAGCAACAATTCCACTTTCCACGCCCATTATTTGTCAACATAATAACTGATACGCATTTTTCTCATTTCCTTTTTTTTTTTTTTTGACATTTAAATGTTCTATTTTGTTCTAGATGGGTTTTTTTAATAACATTGAATGTTTCTGACCCATTGCTCCACTTGTGACAGTGTTCTAAGGGAAATTGTTTCCATAATCGTCGTCAATTTTCTCAGATTTTTGACAAAATTGTTGCAACCAATAACCAAATCCATTATGAATATTGTCAAAACAGTTAATCTGTGGATGGATTAGCATTTTAGGGAAATACCATCGACTCGAGATCCTAAACGTGACAGGAATGTGATCTGAAACGTGTTACATAACATTCACTCTACACTGATCTCCACACTATTGCATGAACACAGATAATGTTTTATTAGGACATGCTTGCTGATAATGGTCACTGCATCTGAAAATAGTAACAATGATATTTAATTTCCTCACTCATACTACTTTAGAGAACAATTGCATGTATGACAAGTGTAAAAAAAAATGTACACTATAGGCCATCTACAGTATTATGCTGTTTAAATAGGCCTAATTTATTTCAAGTGACGGATGAGTCTTTAATTATCCGTGGCCAACAGTAAAACTCAATATTGACAATATTTAAAGAAACAGCGGTCCATGTTACTGTTATATCATAAGATCCACCTGATGGCGACAGAGTACAAGATATTCTTTATAAAGAAAATGCTGCCAGTGAGGAATACTTCCCATAATAGTCATCTAAAGTTTAATTAACCTTAGCTCTTGAGACAACACAGCTCATGTTTAATATACAACTTTTCTGTTGATAGTTATAATTACACTTTTGAAAGTAAAGGGGTGATGAACCATCCTTTGATTATAGGCTATGTTTGACACGTTTAAAGTTCAAAATTGTAAAGTATGCCTGAGGACTTCACATACAACTTTTACCACCTTCACAAACTCTTCTGACAAAACATGCAAAAGGAGATCAACATTCCTCTGGATGTAAATATAGTAGGCCTAGTCCTAAATAGCCTATATAGCCTATAAAGATTTAGTCTGTATACGAAACACATTTTAATATTTTAATTGGATGTAATTGCAATTGACCATGTCTCTGCAGTAAATGATAACTGTTTGTAGGCCTTTTTGGTTCTTAAAATTGGATGTCCTCCCCAATGTCCATATGGCCTTTACTGCTGCCAGGGCCCTTGACCAAAGACAATAATGCCCTTAGAGCTGCAGTTGGTTGGCTGCCTAACTTTGCCTTCTTTTGTCCTAAATACTTGGCAGGTTGCAGATGCAGTTTTCTCACAGGGATTAATTTAAGGGAACCAAGTTAGTAGATCATTTAGATTTGCTCGGTTCTATCTCTTAGATTCAATATCAAGGAGACAGGGTCACCATGTTACTCACCAAGACTGGAGCAAAACATACAAACAACTTAGTGTCAGAAGTGTCGTCCTGAGCTGCAGATATTTCATTTTACTTGGAAAGGCTTCGCAAAATAATAGCCCGTCAATAATCTCTGCATGGGGGTTTATTCTAAACCACGCCTACCCTGTCAATCTGACGGCAGTGGTGCCTTCGCAGGTTCAACATAAACTAGTTAATTAATAACACAATTCTTATATCGTGCATTATGAAGTGGGCAATTTGTGCCAAGAAGACTATTTGGTGGATTTTCCATTACTTTGATTTCAGATCACCACATGCCTGATTTTATTTTTAGAGACAGAAGGAAAGGTGTGCTGCCTGAACCAGTTTATTGTTTGGTTTATAACAACTTAGTCTACAGGTAAAATCAATACAAATAAGAGGGGAAAGCATCTTGGATAAAGTTATAAAACTTATCGGAAACGCAAGACACCTCTATCAAAAATATTTTCCAAATATATTGGTTATATATGTCTGGTTGTGTATCGTGCACTTTGGGTTCTTTTCTGTTGAATTGTATTTAATTATTCTTAGTATTTTGCATCTGTTATATTCTTACTGTTGTTAATGTTCTTCTGTGTTTGGTTTAGTTTGCTTTGTTCTTGCTGTTTGTCAAAGCACTTTGTAAACCTGTGTTTTTAAAAGGTGCTATATAAATAAAGTTATTGTTATTATTTACAAACAGCGGGCTTCCATGGATTTCAATGCCAGGAAACATCCCTTTCTGTTTACTGACGTGGCTCCGCCCATATCACGTCACATATAGTTACCCGGGTATTATCGAAAAATCCCGATGGCTCCCTCCTCTATCACAATAGCCTCCCTTCACACGCCAGTTTGAATTGCCAAATATCCGACGGGACCTTAAAGCATCTTTAGTTGGAGGTTTAGCGGCGGCGCGTCGATTCCGTATTATTTACAGTCTATGGTCGATTCAGACATTCAAACCTGCGGAGCAAACGAATCAAGTCAAACAAACATGACACGTCAAGGAAATGTTACAACAGTAATTGCATCTACATTAACTCTTCTGCTTTGCCTGTGTTCAGCCAGAGGTGAGTCATTTTCAATCCACCTACCTACTCATAGCCTATCTGATTAATACAGTCTGTTTATGTGTAACTTCGACTCTAGTTACCATACAAATACTTTTATTTTATTTTATAAAGGCTAGCCTAGTCTGCGGTAGTGTCTCTTTTTGTTTGTGTTTGCCACTCGACTTTTTCACTTTTTCCATATAACCCACAAGAGGACTTTGCCACAGTGCCTCCTAGTCCTATTTTCCATTTCCATTTGAGTGACTCATTAAGAAGAGACTTTTTTTCCTTCTGTGTGTTGAAGCCTTTTAGTTTGATGGTGGGAAAAGTTGAATGCACAACTAAAAGGGAGGTGAGCAACAAGTTGTTCTATACATGTTGGTTCACAGTTTCTACATGCCCAAATGCTTCACAGCTGTGTCAACATAATAATCTCATTTGTATTATGTGGTAGTTATCATTTCCTAGCACTTAAATCCCCTTGAAGTGACGTCATTACTCAGGGTTCAGGCGATGTATAATTTGTATCATCCCAAGACTCTAACTTATTATTGTCATGGGATGAAGGGTTATTAAATGGGAGACAACCCTGTTATTACATGTGAGACTCTGTTATTTTCAAAGGGGTTATATTGTAAAATGCTGCTTTGCAAAAGATCTGTTTTTGTTTTGTTTTTGAGAGGTAAAGACGTTTTGTTTATGTTTTTATCCCGTGCAAGCACCACCCTGAGCAGTTTGTGAAATGTCATGATAATGCATCTTTTGGGTTAAACACGAGATTTTGCACAAATGTTATTTCTGCTTGTTTTTATAAAGCATCATTGCCTCCATGGAAACCTCTCTTGTCACGTTAAGAGGTGGAGCAGATGGAGAGAAAATAACACCATATGTGCAGTAGTCTGGAGCCAATGTGAGCCAGCTGTCCGCTCACCTATGAAGTCTAACCGAGGAAATGTGCTGTGAAAATAGGAGCGCTTCAAATAGTCAAAGTCAAACTTAAATAAGTAAAGTTGCCTTCCTTGTTTCCTTGCTGTATGTGGCTGCTGTACTCTAATGGTTATCACCCACCTGTCTGAAATTCAGGTGTACTGTGTGTGTGTGTGTGTGTGTGTGTGTGTGTGTGTGTGTGTGTGTGTGTGTGTGTGTGTGTGTCCTCAGCCACTCCTGAGCTACTGCACTATCATGTTGTGTAACTCAGTCCTGAAAGAGCCTCGTGCATCTGTGCAACCTGGCTAATCCTGCAAGCTCTTAATCCTGCACACAGATACAATATGTTGTCAGTATGCTTGCTGCATACAAATATTTTGTGTGTTTAAAATATATGAAGGGTTTCCATTACGGTCAATCGGATGCCAAATATTATTGTCAGTGCAATATGAAACATTAGCTGTTCGCATTACTTGTTTTCATGCTCACACACTGCTTAAAACTAGAGCTGAAAAAGACACACTAAATACTTTTAGATAACTATTCACCTATTTGAATTGATTAAAACCTATTTAATTGATTGACGTTTAAATGCTCACCTTTTTTTGGGAGAATAAATTGTTCATTTTGATCATTTATTTTAACGGTTGCGTCTGGATTTCTTCTTTAGTCTCTAAAGTCTCTTTAGTTGTAAAGCCAGTCCACCCAGTTCCCAGAGGTTTGACATCAGCTGTATACGTTATGGTGACAAAAACTTAAAAGTATCATCTTTCTAAAACTAATCACTGTGAAAGTGATACTTTCTGCTGAGGGAATGTCTACATATGAACTATTTTCCTCAAGGTTTTACCCCTTAGATACCAACCAAAGACAAAGAAAGTCCAGTGCATCCAGTTAGTTTGAATGCAGACTCTGACGTGGCCTCTAATGAGTCAACATGCATGCTAAAGTAAAAAAAAAAAAAAAAACTCGAAAATTAAGAGTTAAGGTTTTGTGATTTTGACAGCAGAAGTGTGTGACTCATTGGCCTGCCACTCCCATCGGAGGTCTGCCATTATTTTCCTGATCCAGTCAGCAGCACCTGTGAGTCAGCACTCTGGGCCTCACAGCCAAATCTACTTGCCCTGCTGTTGTTTCAAACGTTTAATCCCAACTTTTGCACAAGATCTTTTTTCCCATTCCTAATACAGATTCGGGTTTAAGGATGTGACTGCATCACGTGCAACATTCAGAACACTGAAAAACAAGCAGGAAATGAAAATAAATAAGTGACAAATATAAATATAAACAGCATGTGGCACAGTAATCGTTAATTAGTAGTCCATTGAATACAATATCGACTTTTATCGTATGAAGTATGTTAAATCCTGTGTGTTGGAATCTAGATCCACTGTGTACCAGGAATTTAAAAAATTGGATATCTCATGTAAAGCTGGACCTTGTAATCCTAAAGTCAATCTTCAGAAACAAATTCAGCATCTATCTAATAAATAATCATTAAGACATTTTTCTGTGGGAAAATGTTAAAGATGCTCCCATAGTGTCTCCGGTGTCAGAATAATAATCTTTTACCAGCATTTCAATGTAAGAAATGTAAATGCTGTCTGAAATGATTTCTTTTGGGTTTGGACTGTTTAAAAAAAAGCCTTTGGAAAATGAATGTATTTTTGTATATTAAGGATTTCATCGGTGAAAAAGTAATCCATCCAAAATAATAAGACGATGAATCTAAATGCAAATTCAAGTTGAAGGTGTAATCTCAAGGTTTTGTCATGTTGATACTTCTCAAATAAATTCCTTCAATGCTATTTTGTCAGGTGTTATATTAAATTGCTGGAAGGCAAAGTGTTACGTTAACTTCCTACCTGAGACTACATCCTGAGTTCATCTCTTTCCCAGAATGAATTCAGACGCTCTCGACAAAACAAGAAGGAGCTTGATCTGTTGACCTGTGACTTAAACAGGGATAGCATAATAAGATCAGGAGGCCACGAGTTTCACCCACAAGACACAGCGAGGATTCAAAACAACAACATGTGCCATAGCTGCACTGGAATCCAAAGTAGCTACTGGCCGAGGTAGATTTTTTTGGTATCCATGTAACAAGTGAAACATGCCGCCATTGAACAAGGAAATGGGTCAAATGTTGAATTCTTGGCTGTTTTTCCGCTGTTTGAAGGGGTTGATGGGTAATAGTTGTTGCAGTTGGTTTTATGCCTTCCACTCTCAGTTTTCTCTCTCTCTTCTCTTCAGGCGACTACTGTGAGGTGAATGTTTGCCACAATGGAGCAACATGTGTGACAGGTGTAGGAGATGATCCATTCATCTGCATCTGTGCAGACGGCTTCAGTGGAGACACCTGCAACCTGACAGAGACAGGTACAGCAAAGAGGAACTTCATTTGGAGGGGGAAAAAAATGCAGTTTATATTTTGATCAAACGTCATCTCTTGCACTCGTTCTTTCTCTCAGGACCCTGCAGTCCGAACCCCTGTAAAAACGATGGGTCGTGTGAGGTCATCTCTCCCACAAGGCGAGGGGATGTTTTCAACGCGTACGTCTGCAAGTGCCAGCCCGGCTTCGAGGGAGCGCACTGCCAGATCAGTACGTTATTTCTGGATGAGATTCAAGAGTCTGAGCTGCGCCTATACAGCCACACTCTTACAACCGCCATTCATTTCTCTAAATCCTACCCTAAAAAGAATCTTGAAAGCACATATTGAACCTTGACTTTCAGGAGTTTTATGGTCTATATAAAAGCAAAGCCGCTAGGTACAAAAAAACCAAAATGATTGTATTTATTTATATGCAAGAAAAAGTAAGAAAGTAAAAGAGGGTCTTTGCAAGATTTGAACAGACTAGTCAGCAGGCATTTCTATAAAAATAGCAGTACGGTCCACTTTCAGCAGATTTCCACCTTAAGTGTGAACACATGAAGTCTTTCCATCCTGTCATAGCATTAGTGCAGAAAGAGGCGTGTTGTCAGTTCAGCAGTTTCATGAAAGGCTCTCTTTCAGCCGATTCTGCGCTCACTCTGTTTTGCTAATTAGCAAAGCACCACTCCAAGTCTCTTAGCATGCAGAGGCCATCCTCTCAGGTTCAACGCTGCGTCTGTTTGTGCTTAAGCTTGTACAAATCAGCTGAAGAATTTGGTAATAGTAAAATCCAACGTATCCTCTTGTTATATTGACTAAGTTGGCTCAGAAATGTTGCTAAATCGTACAGTTAAAATACAGGAAATAGAGGATTATTTAGTCAGTGTGAAGGTCCTTTTAGAAAAGAGTTTCTGAATTGAAACAACTCTAAACTTTGTATGGATGAAAGTCATAAACACAACTTGAGTGCCTGAAAAAGATGTATTTTATGGTTCTAGTCTGAAAGAGGGACTCATGCTATGACTGAAAAGACATCTTTTTTGTGAATCAGCAGCTCGCCCCAAAGCCCACACCCTGACCACCAATTGTAGTGTTTGTGCAGTCTGGACGTCTACTCCCAACTTTTTTCTAAATTTGAATCAGTCAGACGTCATAGGCTGGATGGGTGTCGACAGAAAACAGTATCCCATATATAACGTTCAGTCAGTGCACATGAGTTGATATGAAAACATATGATAATAGCTTCATAGTAATTCAGGTCGCAATGCAAAGTTCGTAAATAACAGCTGTATTTCACCTGCAGGTTAAGCTAAAAACAAAACAGCTATATTTATCAATATCACGTCAACAGTGTTGCCAAACAAGTGGAAAATAATCCCAGAGAGAGAATTTAGCAAAGCTATTTCTCAGTCGGTCTCTTCATGGGATCATCTCTTGTGTTGTGCCAGTTTTGTCACAGCATTATAGTTATTTGTTTCTAAGTGGTGACCAATCCTCTTAGTGTTAACAGGAACCAGAATTAAACAGACACATGTGTTATTATGTCAACACGACGTCTGCGTTACTCCTGAAGTCTGTTTCAGTTCTTACTTTGTATCTCACTCCCTCAAGTCAAATGCACATCGGCTTTATCATGTGACGCGATGGAGCTAGATGGATACGTTAAGCCTGAACAACGTATGGGTTTACCTTATCATGTGTTCTTAACTGATGGGGGAAGTTTCTGTGTGAAATAGTTATTCGCAAATATGCCAATGCAATTCTGACAAATGTAGCTCAGTGTCGACTTTTCATTTGCAGCCACCTTGGCTTCCTTTCCGAGAGTGGTATTAGATTGTATATGTCCATATTTTATACTAAATTGAACTGTGTTAATGGTGAGAATATTTCATTACGTTGTTAGCTGCTTAACAAAAAGATAGAATGTACATGTATACATTATTCAAGTGCTAGTTGAATTAATATATAGCAGAAAACAAAGCGATTACATCATTCCAACATCCTCCATATAAGCTTTGCCCACTTTGCTATAATCCAAATACACATTTTTTTTTTTTGCCATGAACAGATACAGTTAGTATTTATATGTTACACCCAAAATATAAACACAAATACACACTTGTTTTTGTAAATGGTTTAATGTATATTGGCTTGTTTTTTTTGAGGATCTGCTTTGATCAGAAAGGACCCAGAGCTGCACTCAGGCCTGTTGTTGAAACAGTGACAATTCTTTTATTTAACCTTTATGTAACCAGGTTGTTCCCATTGTTGAAAATAATAATTAATCTTTCAAGGGAGACTTGTTCAAGAGAGTCAGCAGCACAAAAAAAACAAAGTTACAGACAGAGACACAAAGAGAGACAAAGTGTAATTCACAAACACTCAAATATGCTTTAAAAGAGAAACATCTGAGTCCAACAAAGAACTTTATAGGACTCAGCTGTGCAACCAGGCAAGCTAAAAACGTCAACATTCATATAACCTGCTTCCCAGTCTTTCATTTTAAATTAAAAAACATTTCATGACACCAGCTCGTTGAGTACAAGTCATTCTGCAATAATTTCCAGGCTGAGGGTGCAGAACACCCAAAAGCCTTCTTCCCAATTTCTGTCTGAGCGTTCGGGATAACTGTCTCAATGCATGAGTTATTTTTAGGGAAACTTCATGAACATACATTACGCACCAAACTATAAATTCCACTGAAATAATTAAAATACTGTTTGTATGCAAAGACTATAAATACAGGTGGATCTAAAAAAAAAAAAAAAAAAAAGAATAGAGAGAGAAATTAGAAATTATTTCTGTTTTGGTATCAATCGGTTAAAGGAATGATTATATATTTTTTACTGATCAAATGAGTGCACTGCTCTAGAAAATATCATCTTGACGTGTATGAATCTGCATGTCTGCCACCTGGTGGAGATTAATGAGCATTACAGGGACAGCGTGCAATGGGGATCCAAGGAGTTACTCAGACTTGTTTTGTTTCCATAGTTTCTACAGAGGAGAGTAAGATTTCTATAAAAAGCATCTTAAGTAGAAGGTCATAACACAAAAAAATGTTACAACTTATTCAGCTATATTTTTTTGGAAATAAAGCATCACTGCTCAATCTGAGTATTTAGTTTCCACTGTATGGGTAGTTTGTGGACAAAGAAAATAATGGAAAATAATAACGTACGCTGTGCCCTTTCTCCAGATGTGAATGACTGTGTGGACCAGCCCTGTAAGAATGGAGGGATGTGTCGAGATCTTGATGGAGACTACAACTGCCAGTGCCCCTCCCCATATGTTGGAAAGCAGTGCCAGCTACGTACGTTTACTAATATTGTGTGTTTGGATAACCTGCTGCTGTAAACGCCACCATTTCCCAGTTTGGGATCAATAAAATAATTCTATTATATTCTATTACATTCTATTCTATACTATTACCATTTAACATGTCATTACACGAGGAAAAAAATGTTTACCAAAATGTTAAGAACTGTAAATACTGTGTTTCTGTAGTTTGAAAAAACAAAACGTGTTGCATCATGTGGTGAACTTTTTGGGGTGAACATCTAACATACATGTATACATTCATCATTAAACAGAACCCTGTCTTTATAAAAACACAATTTTCCCATTACAGTAAAACTGTAACTTTGCTTTGGTCCTTATAACCAGTGCTAAATAAACTGTCGAGAGGTTAAATGAATCAGGAGTAACTACACTCACCTTTGATGATATTCTAATGGTTGTGCTTCAGGCTGCATCTCTCTACTGGGGATGGAGGGCGGAGCAATCGTGGAGTCCCAAATTTCATCCTCCTCTGTTCACTTCGGCATTCTGGGTCTTCAGCGGTGGGGTCCGGAGTTAGCTCGACTCAACAATCAAGGCATCGTCAACGCCTGGACATCGGCCGCACACGACAGAAACCCCTGGATTGAGGTAATAAAAGATGTGGCACGATTTAAAATGACGGGACTGACCGGTTAAAGCTTTTACCCTATCTAAAGAGTTGACTTCCTGCTTCCAACAGATTAATATGCAGAAGAAGATGCGTCTGACGGGCATCATCACACAGGGTGCCAGTCGTATGGGCACAGCTGAGTTCATCAAAGCCTTCAAGGTGGCGAGCAGCTTTGATGGAAACGCTTATACCACTTACAGACTGGATGGCCAACGCAGAGACAAGGCAAGTAGATATCTATGAGCATCATGTTTCACGCTCTCTCGTACCAGAATCGTCTCACACAGTGGATGTTCATTTCCTATGTTTTTTTTGTGCTCTAGGTTTTCGTGGGCAATTTAGACAACGAGAGCACAAAGACGAACCTTTTTGACCCTCCCATTGTGGCCCAGTACATCCGAATCATCCCCGTGGTTTGCCGCAGAGCTTGCACGCTGCGCATGGAGCTGGTGGGCTGTGAACTCAATGGTAAACATGCAGAACACATGCAGAGAAAAACGTAAAGCTTTTTTAGAAACTTGGCTGACAAAGGTGGATAAAAAAAAAACAAGCTGGATAGTAACGCAAAGAGACATTTAACCCACGTTCAGTTCAAGCCGAATCAAGTTACAGCCTCTGTGAACTCGACATTTTATCCAGTGGTTAAATGTATATGAGTAAATTCCTTAGTGGCTTGTTTTACTGACTTGTTTCCGTCTTGCTGTGGTTACAATCACAAGCATAATGACAGTGGAAACGAGTTTATGTAACATGGTCTCAATCTGACTGTGGTTACATTGATATGTATAGTATATATATATGTGTAGTCTTAACAGGGTCGGAGGTTTGGAAATGCAGCAATAAAAGTTGTAATTACACGCACAGTTCATAAGGAGACGGAAACACAACACTTCCATCCTTTTGCCTTTATTGTCTTTGAATGTAACAGCTACAACTTTTACAGAGAAACGCATCAACTGAAAACAAACTGCATGTACATGTACTGAATATCTCTTTGCAAAGCGCATTCTTCTTCTTCTTCTTCTTCTGTTTGTTTTTCTGTTTCGATTTTAATAAGTCACTTATCCTAAAAATATTTCTTGGGTGACGTAAATTCATTTTCTTTGGGTGTAATCATTTCTCCTTCTTTTCTCTCTCTGTTGCTTTTGGGTTTCTTCCGTCCTCCTTCCTTCCGTCTCCTCTTTGATTCACAGTTTATTCAAACACGGCAGGTTGCTCAGCCTCTCTGGGAATGAAATCTCGCCTCATCTCGGACGGGCAGCTAACCGCCTCCAGCACTTTCCGCACGTGGGGCATCGACACCTTCACGTGGTACCCTCAGTTTGCTCGACTGGATAAGCAGGGGAAGACGAACGCCTGGTCTCCTGCTCACAACAACCGCTCAGAGTGGATACAGGTGAGAGAGACCTCAGCTACAAAGTGTAACGTTTTCGTGAAATGCTGCTGTTGAGTATAACACTGTTTTCTTTGCTCCTTCGCCAGGTCGATCTGGAGAAGACAAAGCGCCTCACAGGCATCATCACTCAGGGGGCGAAGGACTTTGGTGTGGTGCAGTTTGTGTCTGTGTTTAAAGTTGTTTACAGTAATGACGGAGAGGCGTGGAGTACAGTGAAGGAGGAGAACAGCGGCAATGATAAGGTCAGACATGTGAAATCACTATTACAATTTACTTTTTACTCTCATTTGTAAAAAAAAATTATGAAAAAAAATTATGAAAACTAGTAAGAAACTATTTTCTAAGGTGTTATTGTGAAATTCTAGTTCTATTCCAACACAGAACCTACATTTATTTATTTAAAAGCAGACAGGCAGAATAAAGTAATATTTCCAAACAATGAAGAGCATCATGCAAAAGTTATTCATAATGATTGTAATAATTATATCTTGAATTTATACAGCGTCTTTCAATGGACCAAAGGATGCTTAGTTTCATGTACACATATGAAAAGCAGTGGGACGAAGTATCAACTGCAAAATTGACCAAAACCTGCTCTGTGATTTATAACTTCAACTCAATAAGTATTTTTTTCAACATTTAACCACAACCTTACCATTTACCTGCAGCTTTTCCAAGGCAACATCGACAACAACACCCACAGGAAGAATCTATTTGAGCCTCCGTTCTACGCTCGGTTCATCCGGGTCGTCCCCTGGGAGTGGCATGAGCGCATCACTCTACGTATGGAGCTGCTGGGCTGCGATGACTAGAAGCTCGTCGATCGACCGTTTCACCGTGCTCCACACTCGCCCCCATGTCCCCAAGAGGATCGTCTGTTGTGACCTTCGTTTTGGATAAAGATCCTGTTGACTGCTGGGACTGTTAACACTTGTAGCACTTTCTGAATACTGACCTTTATTTGTTTACGTACACAGAATTGATTGAAGGATTTGATCTTAACTGGCTTCAGACTTAAATAATCTTTGCATAGATATAATCCCAGTCCATATTACTTGCTCCTTCTTATATTTGAAATTGTTTCAGGTCCCTTTTAAGTCTGGAGACGTGATGATTACCAGTTAAAAATGTCTTCCTTCTTTACAATCTAAGTTAACAATACCGCTTTTCATTCTATTTTTTGACGGCACAAACTCGAGGTCAGGAAAAAAATTATTATTTTTTTGCACATTGTTTAACTGCTACTGCTAGCATAATGGAAAAAAGGCCTGTGCAATATAGAATATGATCTGGTATCTTAACTGTAATGGAAAATAATAATGAATGCCCGAGAGTAGAAAATGTAGGCCTTTCAACTTTAAACTGCTGCACGCTGTAGGGATTTCTTGTGTGCACAATGCTGTTCAGCTTCATTCTTAAATATGATTTCATCCTTTTTACAACAAATGTGAATAGAAATATTTTTAGAAAATAAAACATTGTTTTTTTATTCATTGTTGATCTTGATCTAAGATCTTTTATTAAATGTTAAAAGAAACCATTGTGTGTGTGTGTGTGTGTGTGTGTGTGTGTGTTTGTTGATCAAGATACCTACAAAGTCTTTGTCATGCTGCAGTATGAGCTGTGATGAATGACAAACAAGATTTGTGGCTGATTTCTGCATGCACAGACTGGTCAGTGAGCAACATTAAGGGGACACGGGCACCAGCATGGGTTGGAGAAACATACTGATCCTTGTTTCATTCTGTTCTGTCTTAACACTATACAGAATGGACAGATAAGCAATTCCAGCTGCTTACACTGTTTTATTATTTAGCACCTTGCACACACAACTCATACAACATGGCAACCCTTGTTGTACAATAATCAAAACAACAATACTGTTGTTACAATACTAAAAAAAAAAAAAAAAAGCACTGGCTTTAAAGGAGCATTTCTGCCTTGTTCAAACACTGTTACAATCCAAAAAAGTAAGCCTCCTTTTGAAAGTTATCACTCCCTAAAGCTGACATTAAGGGGAGGTGCAGTAGGACTTTGTGGTTGACTTGGTTTAAATATAACAGAATCAAACTTTTTGAGGAAGGACCGGCATTTCTCTCCACACTAAACTTCCAGACTCTGGCCTTCTGTTTACAAAAAGTGTTAGCCACTCAACTCCATGTTTAACTCAAAGTCCTGCTATGTCAGGCATCCTGAAACAGCTTTCATCTATCAAATGAATGCAGTGAAGGACGGTAAATCTCTTAAAGATCCTGTCCTCATTGTGTATGTTCATGCCTCCTGTATTTGGGTGTGTTTGTCAAGCATGTTTAAAACACCATCACAAGGATGTCCCATTAAAAGATCACAGTGCTTCCAGGAAAACTTATTACTCTTCTGTTGATTTCAACCCTAAACCAAATTTGGATACTAATATTGTACTGGAAAAACCTCCATAGATTTTGTATGGGTCAGACTGTGGTGGACGATAGCAGAATACACACAATATGTACTATCATTATTTATTTATTTTAGATTTATTTGCAGGCTTTGTATGCCTGTATTTAGAGACAGGACATAGAGTCAGAAATCAGGTAGAAGGACAGACTGAGTAATGACATGCGGGAAAGGAGCCGCAGGTCAGATTCAAACCTGGGCCACTCGCTTGAAGTACGACAGCCTCCATACATGGGGCGCCCTCACTAACCACTAGGATCAAGGCGCCCTACCAAATTTATTTTAATATAAAAAAACATATTTCAAAATATATCATTTAAAATTGAAGCTTTCAAACATTGTCAAAATGGAAAGGTTGACTCTTCATCGCAAACATATGATGTTACAGTGCCCTCTCCTGGTGATATCCTATAATAACAAGCGGTACAAATGAAACAGGATAAACATAAAACAGTGAAGAGTAGATATCTTATTTCATTTGTTTTATTTCATTCCTTTGAAGCCGTACAATGTTAAGAAATACTTCATTAAAAGACTATACACGTGATATACTTAAACATTATGAACTGTGATGAATAAGAACACTAAACATATAAAATACCAAGATATATTTATCTTTCATTTTTATTTATCCTTTATTTAGCAGGGTACACTGAGACCGAGGTGTACTGCAGCAATATGACCAAAAACAAAACAAGTCCCAGTTACTTTCCTTAAGTAGCTCAGACACAAAACACCAGACGATACCAGAGAGGACAGCTTCAAAGTCATTTGGTTAAGGGTGTAGCAACACTAAAAAGCAGACTTTCACAATTCAAACCTCGGTATTTTTTTATGGTGATCCAGTTTCGAGATCTGGTTATATGGTGTGAAATATGATAAGGAGGAATCTTACCAATGAGTGCCCTGAAAATAAACAGAACACTGTGCTGCTTTCTTTGTTGAGCCAGAGGGTCAGCCTACAGAGGGATACAGGAGTTTTAGGGGTTCAGCATTACTTTTTAGAGTTTCCTGTAATGAGTTAGAAGTATTATTAATATCAGAATGTGCAGCAGATAAATACTGTCTGAGTAACTGAAAGCGTATAGCTTTGCAACCATATTCTCGAGCTGGCTCTTTGAGGGTTTTTTAAACTTTGATTTATTTTCATTTCAATGTTTGACCTGTTGGTTTTAAATGAACTAACATCCATTTGTATGAACGTGTACAGTATTTATGTTACATACACTGCTCATTAGTCATAAGTTCAATGTGTTATGTAATGTGTTTTTTCTAGTTTGCTTAATTATAGAAATGATTCTGACAGGGTTTAGTGATTTCTTGCTTCAGTAATGTAGGGAGGGATTCAATTATTTCTGGTATTTTTTCACAGATCATCTTCAAGTCTCAGTTAACATCTCTCATTGCTGTCTGCTTCAGGACAGCGTTGACTTCTATCTTTTAAAAACACAGCTTTCTCTGTATATATGTTTAAGCACATTTCCTGACTATTTGTCTACAACTTTGATTTTACTATTTAAGGGCAATGCGGCCTCACCCTTTCTGATAAGATCTCTTCGTGCTTTGCATTTTAACTGAAGCTTAAGTCTGCACGCTGATGAAGATCTACTGTTTAACCCATTACATCAGGTGCTTTTAACTTCATGGCAGATGTTACATGTTTGGCTTTTACATCACTGGAAATTTAACTCTTTTTTTTGTTGCAACAAATGCCAGAAAGATCCTGGCTCACATGATTTCCATCTGACTCTTCTCACAGAAACTGAACTTCCACTTACTCCTCAAAAACAAAGCTATCTTCATAAAAGTAGTAGCAGAAGACACAAACAACGCTCAGAGATCAATCACTGCAGGAGCTTTATTGAAAAAGGACAACAACTCGTATTTCAGGCTTACAAAACAACAGCTTAATTTTTCTCTTTTTCAGAAGCATATGTAAAAAAATAAAAAAATAAAAAAACTCCAGCTGTGAGACAATTTCTCCTTTTGTACATCTGGATGCTGAGGTAGGCTGTAGTTATCTTACAGAGGTCATTTTTGGTCATAACTAAAAAAAAATATTACAAAGCAAGCTGTCAGTTTTGAACAAGTTAAACCCTCGTGTTTAAATACAGACGGACTGAGGACTTTTATCCAGAGTGAATGTTGGGATGAAGTCTTCTTATCCTGTTAGGTTTTTACACTTCAGGGTACTATACCACTTTACTTCTACAGTTCACAAAGGGCGACTTCTGAATACTCTGTACACACTAATCTAATGTCTTCATCGTTTTGCACAAGTTTGTGTCTACAGGTACATTTGCAAACATCACAAGGTTTCTGCACGATGGAATAGTTGAAATGAAAGTCAAATTCTGTTGTGTTGTACACTTTTGTGAAAGCCCACAGCTTAAAACACAAATACGATTTTCCTCCAGTGACCACGAAGTGGGTTAGCACAGAGATGCTGTCGGAAAAATATACCCAGGTTGTGAACATGAAAGAATGAATAAAGCCCAGAGAGGAAACTTTTCTTCTAACAATACTCTCCATAACACGTGATTAACTCTGAACAATAAAACTGTTTTTGACGTATACATGTGTCACTCAAACCCCGCCTCCAAGAGGATTCTCTCGATTTTCATCCTGACATCGGCTTTTTTCGGAGCGGACAACTTTTTGAACAGTTTGGCGAGGTTCATGAAATAGAACTCGTCACAGTCTTGAGGTTTGTCAAAGTTTGTCTGTACAGTTTGGTGACGTTTAAAAGACACGGGCTTCTCAGGTTCATATCCACAGTCCCGGATGGTGAACCCGTGGCTGCTGCTTGCTTCGTGGCTGTTTTGGTCGTCTGAATCTGTGCTCATGTGCAAATCTTCAAAGCCATCGTGGTTCCTCTGTGAAGGAAAGACAAACATTTTAAAAGATCAAATCTGTGAGGTCTAATAGCCAAATCACACAATCATGCAGAGCTGTGTTAGTTTATAAGGGGGAACTATTTATGATGAATAAGACAATGCTAGCTATCATTTATCTAACAAGTCTGTAAAACATGTTAATTGCGTTAGGAATGGCTTTCTTAGATGTTTGCAAAGAAGTTGTATAAACTTTATTTAACTGGTCCCTTACACAAGGATATTTATCTCTAGATTCTATTACTCTTTAAACAAAGCCGCCTCCTTCTCTGTGCGTCTAATGCCTGCACACGTACAGGATGCTGCAAGATCATTACCACGAAAGCCACTTTTGCACAAGTGCAGCATGACTGAGGTAGTAGCCTGTGCCTCTCTTTACACTCACTGCCCATACAGTCATTACAAAGATAACCGATCCACAAAACTTAACAAGAGTTTTCATTTTTCACAAAGAACAAAAAAACAAGCTGCACTGAAAGCAAGGAAGGTTCGCTTTGTGTTAGAAAATATACATGAAACATGAGAGAGAAGACATTTACTATGAAAGAGAGTGCTACATATTTGCATGAGCTCAGTCTTACCATGCCTTGTGACGAGAATTCAAACGCCTCAGTGATCAGCAAAGGAGCCATCAGTCCCTCAGCTTGGGTTGATCCCTGGACATCCGGCCGGTGGACTTTGTGGCACGTCAACAGATGTTTCTTGAAATCTTTTTTACGGATCAGCGTTGCCGTACAGTACAAACAGTGGTAATGACACTGTTTTCTGCACTGCAGTCCGCATTTGTGGATCGTGTACTCTTGAGAAAAAAGGACAACACATTTGATCATGAAAAAAAAGCAAGGTCACCCTCTGCACACCCTACTGGACAAACAGCGGAGCAGCTTCTCCAACAGACTGATACAACTCTGCTGTCACAAGGACAGATACAAGAAATCTTTCTTACCGAAGGCCATAACTCTGTACAACAGCTCACCTCATGCGAGCAGAGAACTGTCATCATGATAATATCTGTCTCTCCATACTGTAATCTGTTAAATTTACAAATGATCCCCGCACTCATGTTCACTTCATTTGTCTGTCTACTCGCCGTTATATTGTTTATTTTCTGCTTATAATATGTCTACGCTCATGCACTTTAACGAATGTCAATACTGTCTAGTTACAACTCTGTTTTTGCATGTTTACATTTAATCTTCCATATTTAATTTACAACCATTCACGACTCTGTTTTTGCACATTTACATTCAATCTTCCATATTTAATCTTCCTATTTAAGACTAGTAATGCTTAGTTAAATCCTGGTTGTATATATTCACATTCTTAGTTTTGATATTGTTAGTACTTATCTACTTTGTAGTTTATATTATATTATGTTTAGATTTGCTAACATTGTGTTTTTTACTCATAGTGTGTGTTTGGATAACCTGCTGCTGTAACGCCACAATTTCCCAGTTTGGGATCAATAAAGTACCCGTATTTTCCGCACTATAAGCCGCACTGGACTATAAGCCGCAGGTGTTTTAATGTTTAATTACCATTTGTAAGGGTTCGTGCACAGAGGGGATTGTCGGGAAAGAGATGGCTGCTTGAGGACGTCAAAGGCACTTCATCCATATTTATGATCTGGTCCTTTCCGATGGAATACTCCTCTATCTTTCTTTGTGTGGATTCGCCGGAGTTTGTTATTTGTTCCTGGTAGTCGGGAGGGAGTTGCTGAGTCGTCCCCGCCCTGATGGACAGTCCCTTTCGTCTCATAAATCTGAAACACCAGGATGGTCCACCTCTAAAATTTTCAATTTTCATTTCGGTGGCGACTGTTTTAGCTTTCAGTCGGATCTGCACGGTGGAAACACCTCGGCCGTCTGCTCTCTGTGTGTTCACCCAATCTTCAAGAAAGTCTTCAAGTTCGGGCCATCTGCTTTTATTACCTCTGAAAGCTTTTTTTGACTTTTTGCATTGAGACAGTTCTTCCCGCTGGCGTTTCCAATGTCTCACCATTGACTCATTGATGCTAAGGCTAAGTGCAGCAGCTCTATTTCCTTCTTTTACAGCCAGATTGACTGCCTTTAACTTAAAAGCTGCATCATATGCATTTCTACGTTTGTTTTCCATAATGAGGGTTTGTGCATGAAAACTTCCTTTGCACAAACTGTCTGTCTCTCGTTCTGTCTCTCGGTTCCACTTTTACTTTTGCGCGCTACCTGTCTCACTCTTCTCCGGCCTCCAGCTTTTCCTGCTGGAGCCCGCCGGTTAAAGGTGGCGGGGCGCGGACCGGTCATAGAGCCCATAGTGTTAAAGTTGGTGGACTGTAACCTGTAAAATCCATAGATTCAGGAGGTCCCCTAGTGGCCGTTAGCCGCACCCTTATATAAACCGCAGGGTCGAAAAATGGGGGAAAAGGCGCAGCTTATAGTCCGAAAATTACGGTACTTTTATTCTATTAACTTCTATTATATTAAACAGCAACTTAAAAAGGAAACAAAGAAAAGTATAATCCCCTTACTTCCTGCAAAAACGGCTCTCCTAAAATGATTTTCTAAATGCTCCCTGATTCTGGAGAGCCTTGTTGGCTTGAACAGAGCTGGTACACAAAATGGACAATGGTATCTTGGTGGGGAGCAGCAGCTTTCGCATTTCTGCAGAGGAGGATGAGAGAATCTCTTCTGGATTGAGACATGGGCCTGTAAAGTTTAAGAGAGGGACACACATAGATATGAATCAAGACATTGTAATTGAACTTTCATGCAAAAACTGTTTTGACTCTCTGACTCTTCAGAATCACATTTTCATGGCTGCTAAATCAGCACTGATTAATGTTGATGTTTGTATCATGGACATTTATACGTTTGGCATTTTTAAGGTAACAGTTTTTTTTAATGCATCTCTCCATTGAGTTCATAACAAAGACACATTACTCTGGTTAGCACATACACTGTTATATACAGTCTGTTAGACTTGGCTAATTCGCTACGTGCAAGTGGGCTAACAACTTTTTCAAGAAGACAACTTCAGTCCACATAACTTAAAATAAACAAGGTTAACACGACAGTCAGTTATTTGTGGATTGATATAATTATAAAACGGTGAAGATATTAGCCTACTTTTATCTTGTGCTCCATTGTTTCCTGAGAAAAGATGAAGAACTCCTTTCGTCAAAGTTGTTGTTTTCTTTTTTCTTCTTTTTCACGTTTTTCACGTTTTTCTATCGTCTTCTTCTGAGTCAATATGTTATTAGCAAACCAGCCAACAGACGCATTAGCGCCGCCTGTCGGATGAGAAGCACAGTAAATTAAATTCCCCTCCAACATGTTTCTTACAACATCAATAATTTACATTTTAAAAGCCGTTTTTTTTAATTTTATTTATTTAACCTTTATTTATCCAGGAAAGTCTAATTGAGATTAAAAACCTCTTTTTCAAGGGAGTCCTGGCCAAGTTACACAGTTACACTCACAAAATACAGACAGCAATTAAAATTATAAAAAATAGTTACAAGTAAATCAAAATTATAAAAAACAGTTACAAGTAAATCAAAATTATAAAAAAAACAGTTACAAGTAAATTAAAATTATAAAAAAAACAGTTACAAGTAAATTAGAATTATAAAAAAAAACAGTTACAAGTAAATTAGAATTATAAAAAAAAACAGTTACAAGTAAATCAAAATGATAAAAAACAGTTACAAGTAAAGGAGGTCGTCTCAAGTGCTCTCAGCCTGGATTTAAAAGCAATTGCAATTATTTTAACTGTATAAACACATTAAAGATTTGAATTCTCATTAGATGAAATAAAGATGTGCAATGTAGAAAAGTAGTTCCTCATTGTCTTAATTAATGACAAACGCTCCAAATGTAAATTATATTTTGTCATCTCTTTGATTATATGTATTACCAAACAGGATGCATTAACAATCAATGTTCACATAAATCTGTTTTATGCATTCCTGTCAACATGGTCAGTGCACGATGAAAGTTATAGAAAAGCGCAATCAACTGTGCTCAAGTTGACCCCTGTTAAAAAAAAGAACAAACATTTTGAATCATCACCTTTCTACAACTTCCCTTGAACTTAAACTTTTAACTACTTTTTGCAGAGCTTGTTTAGCTCGTCTACCCTCATCATTGTAGAATCCCACATAAACAAAATACACATGCTGTTGAAATGCAGGAAGAACCTGTAACACTGTGTTTGTTGAGAACAGAAATGCAGAACAGCTTAAATATTATATCTATTTCTCGTAGCTTAACCCATCTCAGGGTTGAAAAACAATCATTTTTAATCTGAGAGCATCCCAAGAAAATGAATGCATGTCCTAACTTTTAAACCAGGTAATAAGATAGCAGCCACTTTTCACTTGTTTAAGGTTTGCTCTAATGTGTACTTTTTTTATATATCTGATCACATCCACCCTGAGTTCAAATGTCATATTAACGTTTGGTTTCCTGATGATGCAGTGAGGAGAATCCGTGCACAGAAACTTCAGAAAATGGAAAACTGTTTCACCTTTGAGTGAATTTATTTTGAATGGAGTCATTTTTTCCTTTTTATATGTTTGCTGTTTACTAAATTGAAAAACGAGCTTGAAGAACAAAACCCATTATTCACATCATAACAAATGATTGACCTCTATATAATTCAGTCTCTTCTTGGAATACTGACGTTTAAGCGTTTTCCTGGTAATTTCTTTAGCGTCAATCCAGCCACATCACATGCTGTCTTTAACAAAATATGTGTGACAAACATTGTTTATCTTTTAATGCTCAATGGTGCATGAGAAAACACTCACAGGGGTGGTATAATAAAACTTGAATACTTTTGTAAGCATTAAACATCAAAAAATCCCCTTCAATTCAGCTGCACTTTCAGTCTATAAATCTGGACATCTCCTGGACAGTGAACAGCACTGAACATAAACCAAAGTAAGAATGAAATCAAACATAATCTTTTAATACTGGTTTCAGCAATATACACTGAAAAATAAATATTTGGCCAAAGAGGGTACTAAAATGAAAGTTAATATTCAATTTGAGAAAACGTAATAACAGTGAAATATCTTTGAAAATTATTGTTAACAAGAACATTTTGTAAGTTCTAATACAAATAAAGAGGTTTGCTATGTGCAGAGATCACAGCATTATAAATATGTGGAATCAATTGTGTATTTTGTCTTTTTTTGTCATATAGAAACACAATAAAAACATAAAGTAAGATTTGAATTCAGACAAAAGAAGACTAAACACAACATTTTGACTGCACATGGGAATCTTTGTCTTGCTGTAAATTGAGACCAAAAGAGAAAACATGACAAACGCAGCCAGCAGATGGCAGTCATGAGTTTCTGATAACTTTGATTGAACGATAAGTGCAGGACAAAATGTGCAGAAAACACTTAACTAAACAAACTTTTCAGTTTTGTTTCAAATGTACAACATTAAGAGAAATGCTGTATTCAACTCAGCACTTCTCAGCTCATAGCTCTTGTGCTTCACCAAACATTATCCAGAAACTGCATCACACGGCCAGATTGGAGAGTAGATTTCTTGAATTTACTGCGAGCAGACTGCAGTCATGCAGAAAATCTGGCATTCATGGAAATACAATCAGATTAAACATGAAGAATGAAGGGTGACACAAATGTGACTGTTTGAAAGTCTGAGGTGAAATGTGATGATGTTACAAGTAAGAGTGGGGAAAAATCAGAGCAGAACACAGTGTACAGTCAGAGAAGTAAGATCACAGAGTCACATCTGACAGCTTCATGAGACATTCATATGTGGGACTGTGCAATATTTGTTGTGCACATGATTCACCACATTGTCAGGTTCATGTCAGGAAACACAGGGACACAATCTCTACCTATATATGTGAGCTAACTAATGATGTGTTTAAAAACTAATTGACGCACACCCATTATGGCTGAACGTGTGAGACATAATAATGATGTGTGTTTGTGTGCACACTGATCAGGACATTCATCTATCACAATCACTTCACACTGATATGTGAATATGAAAAAGAACAAGGCCATGTTACCGCAAAATCAATGTCTGCGGCTGCCAAATACAGAAAACAAATGTTTTGGAAAGTTTCACTCCATAAAGACTCTCCATCTTGTGTGTCATTATTACGTCAGAAACAACAGCATTGTGTTGATTTTCACTATCTGTGTCTAATGAGACGTTTTGTTGCATAACACGAGGGCCAGTAGATTCTTCCAAAGGGTATTTCCACATCAAACCATATTATTAACTAATTAATTATGAACCCATTTAATACATTACATTTTTTTTTTACATTATGTTATACTTGTTCTTCACTTGACTTCAGAGATAATCAAAGTACTTTTTTCCTTACATCTGATAATATCTTTAAACTTAACATTTTAAAAACAAACATTTGATGATGTTATATGTCACAATAATTGATTTAGATTTCAATCTATCTGCTCCTACACTGCGCTGTATAACATCTGCTTGCACAGTTCTTAGTTTCAGTTCCCAGATATATAACTCTGCTATGTCATTATTCTTAAAAATATATATAATGTGCCAGTGAAGTTGTGGTGATGATACTTCAATTGAGCCCAGTGCTTTGCTCTGCCCCGCAGAGGGATGGGAAATATTAACATTGAGAATGTACAATATTTTGCAAAGGGGTGCTAAATCTCCTGACTTTATAGCTTGATCTGCAGACAGTGGATTATTGACTATTCATAATGTATTGATATTTTATTGAGGTTGTTTTTTGTATTGTTTTGTACTGTTTGTTCTCCCCACTCCCCAGCACCTCATTTCATTGTACAGCTGTGCAAGGACAATACAGGCGTTCTGATTGTGACAAGATTTCAAATTAACAATTTTTTAAGTTCAAGTTAATTATATGAGTATTTCATATTGGAACTTATGTGATATATTTAAGTATTCCTTAGTATCCTCAAACAGAAGTAGATTATCTCTCTCTTACTATACTGTTCCTGAGTGCTGTAGCAATTAATTTGGTCTTTGATATTTATGTATCTTTTCGGCTTTTGGCACCATTAGACATAATTATGCCACCAATCTTGTAACTGATGTATTGCATTCAAATATTGAGTTATAGAGGAAAACTGGTCACGCTGAGTATTCCTCAAATCAGGCGATATTGTTTAAAGTGCCTTTGTGAGCAGTGTAAGTGTAAAGCAGATGTGAAGTAAATGATCACATCTTGGAGACAACAAAATAAGTGATTCACAGTAAAGGTCTTCTGCCACTAATTTAATAATTGTGTGAAAACATGATAAGGTATCTGTACTACACTCTCATAGCCATGAATTTCTCTGTGTGACATTTAAAGGTGATGATAATGCTGTAAAGTCACATGCTGGTCAAATGAGAGAGACTTGAGAGAGTTTTGGTGTGAAATCAGAGAAGTGCATTCATCTAAGCTTGACACCATTGAAAGATTTTCACAGGATTCTGCCCATGAATACAAAAGTGTTTGTGCAATTTGGTGGAGCAGATTTCAGGAAAATCTGGAAAATCTCATCTTACAAATTGGCAGAGGAAAGCTGCACCAAACTATGAATAGAAATCTTAATAGCTGAACTGAATGCCACACTTGGCGACTTTGTCTTCATAGTTGAGGTTCTCGAGGGTGTAAACCCCAACATAAGTAATATTTTGGTGCAACCTCAGGAAACTGTGTCATGGAGTTGGTTGGGACGTTTCAAAACAAAACAGAGGTCAGCTGCAGGATGATGAAATTAACACCACAGCAATGTCTGTGAGTGAGAAGACTATGCTGTTTGTTCTGTTTGTATGTTTTGTCCCTGCTCAGACCCTGTGAGGGCAGAGCGCAGGCAATCTTATCTTCTTTATAGTGAGAAGTGTCTCATAACACTGGAGCGATAACAATGCAGCCATGAAAACATGAGACTCTGACAGGTCATCTGCACTATTCTCACAACACCAAGATGGCCTATAATTAACATGTGCATGTTAAGGTCCAAGTAGTAAAATGCCTCGCCTCCTATAGATTAGATAAGAGTACTATGTCACCAACAAGTGAACTGCATAATATTGATTATTATTTCGGTTTTTGGCAACCCTGTCATGAGTATTTACTTATTTTCAGTGTGTTTTTCCTTCTCTGTGGGGATTTTATGTAATTTCTATTTGGACATTGGACTATGATCTGCCTCTCTTTTTTCTCAAATAATAATCAATGGCATCCGTTCATTCAACAAAGATTGTTATTAAGTAGAACTTGAGGAAAAGTAAAACCAACACAATTTAAAAACACTTGTAAAAAAAAAACAGACGTCCCAAAGCAGAGGTAAAGATGTAAAGAATCGATGTCTGAGGATAACTTTGAATATTTGTCTATTGTTATTTTTACTTTTTCTCTGCTTTTTATCTATTTGATGTAAAGCACTTTGGTCAATTCTGTTGTTTTTAAATGTGATCTATGAATAAAGTTGGATTGGATTGGATTGGAAGAGAATTAGTTTTGTGTAAATGTAAGCGTTCTAATGTAGTATAATATTTAGCTGAAAAGCAAAATCCAAGTATATTTCATTTTGTTAGTATACATCATTTAAAAATAACAACGTGGTACAAACCTTATATGCAACAAAACAGTACACACTGAATAACCACATCTCATTCTGCAGTGGGATCTTAGCTAATAGCAGACTGAAGATGTTTGTATAGTAAATTGAAGAACATCCAGCAAATCATAAAGGAAAGTGTTGGGAAAACATTTTTCATAAAAGCAATAGTGGAAAAATAATGTTATAATAACGGGTTGTGCATTAATGTCTAATTACACTTCACAAGATAGCCTTTATATAAGTATTCATTACTGAAAGTGGCCCCTGTGAAGAGATTAATCCCACTCATCTGGAGCTAATCTTATATATCGCATAATTGTTTTAAGTAAAGCCAATCAAATGTTGTAACATTAAAAAGCAATACCTACAAGTGGAACTATGAACAATCGTTAAATTACACAACATTCATGTAAAGAGAAGAAATGAAGCTTAGTACAACAAGTTCTTTTTTTTTTCCCCATGTTTTATTTTTTTTAATATTTAAATTACATCATGAGGGTTTGAGTGTAGCATAGAGGAAGGCAGAGTGGGTGAGAGGGCAGAGGGATGCGGTGGGCGGGATTTGCGGTGACTCTCGCTCGTGATTGGTGCATCTGGATTCTCGAGGTGTTTAAATAGCCAATCACGGCGCTTAGTCTGCAGTATGTGTAGTAGCAGCAGCGAGCAGCCGGTTCTTTCTCGGTGGAACATCGCGACCGAGCGACACCTCCGTCTCTGCGACTCAGCCCTTACTCACTTAACTCAAGTGCCATGGAGGAATCGAGTAGTTGACGTTTTCTTTTGTAACCTTCTCTTTTTAAGCTTTCTTCCCGTCTGATCAACTCAGATCCCGAACCGGTTTTTGTTAACGTTTTTTTTTTTTGGACCTCTCCGTGACACTACATCTGCAACCATCCGAAATCATGAAGTACATCATCGGCATCGGCGGGTGAGTGCTGCTGAATGGATGAATGAATTAATGAATGAATGAATGGGAAGCTAAGCTAGCTGGGCGGCTAACCGGAGCTGCTGCTAGGCCCGACACACGTGGAGACAGAGGGCGGTCGTGACATCCGCTAAAATTGTCGAGTCGGCTTTTTGTAACCTTTTTCAGAAGCCAAAATGTCAAGTTTTCGTTGAATATGTTTGTGTAAACACTCAAACCATCTCTGGAAAGTGTTATAAGTGTTAAAAAGCGTGTAATAGTGATAAGTAAACCCACCACATGCCCGGTTGACGCACCCTAATGTAGACATCCTGAAAACCAACCAAAACGGAGACATTTTCAAAAAACGATGCAAATGTTGTTGTTTACTTATTTTTAAATGTGCAATTTTGCCAAATACCTGTGTTAAAATCTTCTATTAAAATATCATGTGCTATTACATATATTAATGTGTAACTTGACCGCCAAAAGTGTGTCCACATGTAATGTATTGCCATACACTGGGGTTTATCATTCACTACACGACTCTTGTGTCCTACATTAAAGGTTGCCTCATTCATAGTTTATTGCTTTGTTTCCTGCAGTGTAACCAATGGAGGGAAAACCACCCTCACCAACAGACTGATCAAGAACCTGCCCAACTGCTGTGTTGTCCATCAGGATGACTTCTTCAAGGTGAGCCGCATACACACACACCTCTACTTTTTAATATTGTGATGTAGTAAACCTAAAGGGATTGCTCTGAGTAACACATGTTAAAGCGGGTGTTTACACTTTGCTGCCTGTGCTACAAGTGTGTTTAAAAACACGTATCAGAGCCTTCCATATAGCAGCAGAGTGTAGTGGTATGTACCTTGGTACATCTTATCAATGTATGTTTCAGCCCCAAGATCAGATTGAAGTTGGTGAAGATGGCTTTAAGCAGTACGATGGTAAGCCTGGGTTTTTAATGAAGGTGTGTGTGTGTGTGTGTGTCTGTCTGTTTGTGTGTTGTGTGTTTGCTCTTGCTGTATTGTTTAATTTCCAATCTGCATGCCATATAATCAAGTTCAAACACTAAACATGTGTTTCTTAATTGCTCTTTGCAATTTTCTATACGCTTCTTTTTCCTGCCTTGCCCCCCCCCCCCCCCTCCCCTGTTATGCTCTCCAGTCATCACTGCTTTGGACATGGACGCCATGATGAGTACAATCTACGCATGGCTGGAGAACCCGGTGAAGTTTGAGAAGTCTCATGGCGTTAACAACACCCTGGATACTGAGATCGTCCCAAAGTCTGACAATAAGGAGGAGGAGACTCACATCCTTATTGTCGAGGGCTTTCTGCTTTACACCTACGAGTAAGAATGATTGCTCACAACATTTCTGTGTGGTCGTAATTGTAAACAAGTATTTCCAGTAAACGTTGATTTGCCCCCCCCCCCCTCCCCGCAGACCGTTGATCGACGCGCTAAACCAACGTTACTTTATTTCCATCCCGTACGAAGAATGCAAAAAGAGGAGGTGGTAAGTGATCGATTGTTACACCTTTCTTCTTTCCTCTGTAGTCTAGTTGTTGTTTATTACCTTTTTTGTAATTGCTGTGCCACTCTGCAGCTCTAGGAACTACACTGTGCCAGACCCCCCCGGCCTGTTCGATGGCCACGTCTGGCCCATGTATTTGAAACACAAGAACATCATGGAGGCAAATGTTGACGTCTGTAAGTCTCATTTTTCAGTTCTTGTTTTTACTTGGTTTCCTTCCCAAAGTTACAAGTTTCTCTTCATGATCAAGTGTTTTATTTGCCCTTTCAGTGCAGCTAGATGGAACTAAGTCGAAGGAACAGTTGTTCAACTGCGTCTACGGCCAGATCCTGAATAACATCCAGAAGTCACAATAAAAACAAAGGTACACAAACGGTCTGACTTTGCTGCTACAAAATCTCTCCATCAAGCCAAAGGCAAGTTTCTAAACTGGTTTGCTCTTTCTGTTGCAGGTCCAACGATCGGCTAAAAGGAGCATATACTCAGCCTGCGAGCAGAAGACCACCTTGCCTTACGTTCCTACCTGGCAGCTCATACAGCTGCCTGCAACAAATAATTTTGTAAATGTTTTTAACTGGCGGCATCCAATGCTGGCATGATTTTATATCACCTATATTTATTGCTTTGTTACAGCCTACACTCGGAAGTGATAATGGATATGTTCAGAGGATGGTTGCACTTAGTTGCTTGAGTCAATAAATGAGCCTCCTGCCAGTCCTTTTGTTATTGTGATTATTTCAAAGAGATTCTGCCCTTTTCTCTAACACTGAAGGTAGTAAACGCAGCAATATCTATGTATGGGCTTCACTTGCTGTCCTTGATAATGTTACGTTTAGTCCCAGTGAGCAGACGGCTTTTGCTATCTCGCTCCCAGGCAGCAGTTGGGTTTTGGTGATAAGTTGTATCACGAGGTTAGACCTCACGTTCAGAGCGTGAGCCTTATCCTTATTCAGACACTCGCGTGCTATTTCCCTGGAAGTGTTACGTTCAAATCAAACATACACCGCCCACTTTCAGATACAACACTTGATATAATAGTGTATATCATGCTCATAAGTCAAAGTACCGGTAATTGCATGATATCCTACATGTAAGAATATAAAGTGTTATATTTGACCTGTGTAAAATACAGTGAACTATACATAAACTTTGTTTTAAGTAGTCTTAAAAATAATTGAAAGCCTCCTGTTTAGTTTGTTTGGGTACATTGATACTGTAATAAAAGGCTAAACTATCAAGTTTGTTGGCAGAAACCTAGCATCACTTCACTGGATGCAAGCCAAGCAGACCTTCCCTTGGAGAAAGTGGTAAAAAGAAATATGCTGGGTGACCAATTTTCAACCCTGCACCAGGCTTCTTCGGAGAATGTCTTTCGAAGCAGATTTATTTGAAAAAGCTGCTTATTCCCAGTTTCAATAAATAAGCTCAACCTTTGTTAGACTGCCCACAAAGCTGTGGTAACAATTGTGGTTGTAGAATATGTTAATACTGCAAAGCATACATATTTACCACTGTAAAGCGTCCTTGGGTTCCTTTGAAAGGCGCTATATAAATCCAAGTTATTATTATATAAAATCTCTATGTATTTGTATATACCAATGGATTTATGTGTCTATACACACAAGTGGTTCACAGCTGGTATAGCCTCTTGTGGTTGCTTAGCGCCCCTCTTGTGCGGTGGCTTTCGACCTCAGGGCAGGCGGCCTGCATTCGGAAGCTGACTTTCGACTGTCCTTTGTCCTGTCTCTCCAGTAAAGACACCAAGAGCCAGAAGAAGTGACATTGTGATACTTTTTTCCAGCCATACACTTGCGACCCGGTGAAAACGGCTCTGCGACCCACTTTTGGGTCCTGACCCACAAGTTGAGAACCACTGATGTACAGTAGATCAATGTGACATAATGAGCGTCTGTGTGTCATGTATTCAGCTGCACTGGTGGAGAAAGTTTCTAAATGTAACATGACTCTTAACCAGCCACAGTGCAGTTATGTAACAACACAATAATGCATTAAGAGGTTATGGGTGTTTGATGGAAAAATACAGAAGAAATGTAAAGACAAGACAAATCGAGACAAAGTCTGAATCTATTTGAGTCATGGCTGTGCTGGGCCCCTCTGAGGGAGTGAAATCGTTTTTCACACTTCCTTTCTACACTTCGGAAAAAGCACACATTATGTAACGTTACTATAGACATGTATGGAAGTAGGTCAGAGCTGTGTGGAAGTTAGAGGGAAAAAAAACTCTGGCCTGAACTGGCCTATATGTGACAAGTTGTTCTGTGACACTTAGACGTCCGGCACAAGTTTCCTTTCTCTTGTGTAATAACGTCACATCTTAAATTACCAGTTGCTGCCTGTTATGTAATAACCGAAGTAAAGAAAAATCCATCTGCTGGTTTTTTCGACTTGCAATGAAACAAGCGAGCTTTTTAAAACAATCTCTGTTTTATTTTTAGATCTGATGCCTGAATTATTTTTCCATTTAATAGTCACTTTTTTTGCCACAGCTGGATGTGTCACTGGAATAAAAAATAAGCCTGAATGTTGATATTACGCTGCATGCAGGACAAATGGAGGTCTGACTAATACAAAGACACGTGTTGGATTATTCAGAGAGCACAAAGCCGCTCCTGTGGGTTTCTCTGTGTCCAGACAGACAGCAGGATTGACACACCTGCATCTCTGCAGCAACGCCACACACACACACACATACACACAGGTGGTGAACATCTGTCTTATAAAGGCTGTTTTGTTTCAGATTGTGACTTACAAAGCAGATAGTTTGGGTTGATTTCGTCATATTAATGCATTTCTATGGCCTGAAATGACTTCTCTGCATTTCCTCCGCCCATTCCCTTTTTTGATACATTTCAAATATCTGCTGTTTGTGTCCTCACACACATGAATGTTCACATCTGTGTGAACTTCTGGCTTTTCTGGTGTGGCCTGTGATTATTGACAAGAGGTTTCATTCATTCTCCGACTCTTTCACAAAACCAAAGACAAAAACAATACGTGGTTTATATGATTTGAACTTTAGAATATAGTTTTAAACTCAAGTTATATGTTGTTAATAAGATGTTGTGTGGACTTAGTTTGACTTCAGTACTTCTGTACTTACAAATATAGAGGAAGTGGGGGAGAGAGAGCTAGTGAGTGGGAGATCCTGTTACGGTCCCATTCATCGTTTGGAATTTACTGCAGCATAGTTTAGTGTCAGACGGAAAGCAAACATCAACATACTGCATATCATTTGTCTACAATGCAATCTTTTTAACGTGCACATCTTTTCAAAAGTTGTATTTTCTTTTCTTTGTTAGCGAAGTCATGAGTAGATTTTCAGCTTCTCAGTGTTCTCCGTGCAGATTCTTGCATAAAACTAAGTACTCTGTGTCCTAACGTCCTCAAATGGCTCACCTTTTTTCAGAGCAACTCCTTACTTCGATGCCAGAAACCATTTTGAGCTGGTGTTCATTTCCTCAGATGGCATCTAACTCATTTTAAAACGGGTGTTACTTCACAGCGTGCACTAGCGGGCCGGTCTAGACGTAAATGTGAGAGATAAGCAGTTATGTAACCTTGACTGCTGCTGGCAAGGCCCCCCTTTGGAAAAAAAAAAAGGAAAGACTGTTTCATTGTGGACAAAGGCAGGGCTGCTGAAGACCCACAGACCTCTACCCTTCTGTTACACTTAGCTTTCTGTGGCTTCTATTTCTAAGCACAGAAATGCATTGTTTTCTGCACAGTCAGCCAAAAAAAGTTTAAATATAAAAGCAATATGCTTGAATAGTATTTTCAGAAAAAGTTTTTTTTTTGTTGCATAAACTAGGTCACAGTGAACTCATTGTCCACAGAACCAATATCTCATGGGCCAATAGCACCATGGTGATAGAAGACATCGTCCACTGACACCCGTACCGCCTCTGGACTGCAGCGAACCCTGCAGTTTTCTAAACCACACCGACAACCACACTATGAGGGCTCCAGTTCTGGCTCTTTCTGGATTTGTTTGTGTACATGAGTGTGTGTGTGTGTGTGCCTTGTGTCTGTGTTTCAACCGTCTACTCACACACACACCTCTCCACACACAGTGCATCCAAAAAGCAGAGGAGGAAGCAACAGTCTGCTGTGGTTGACTCAAATAGAGCACATAAACAACACCGTAAATCCTCCCTTCAGACCTCTAACTCCATACAGTTAAGGTTTGGATTATCACATCTCCACCTCACACAGGTCAGACAGGACATGGCCGTGAAACCGCTAACCATCCCTGACCGTGGAGGTGACTGCAACTCTGTGGCCGGCTGTCTGAAAACAGCTTCTTTGTCCTCACAGTGTTGCAATGCCTCCTTTATCATATGTCCCCCTTTTCTTCTGTAACCCAACAAAAGAAAACAACAAGGAAAGATGGGCTGTATTTATTTAAACGAAGCATCCTTTAGTACCTGTTTGCCTGAATTAGGTAAAGCTCCTTTAAGGAGTATTTCACTGGTTATGCAACAGACTGAAGTTAATACAAATGTCTCTTTATGGAACTACAAAAGCCATCAAAACCATCAAAGACATGATTGACTATTTCTATATTGTTATTATTGATGCCGAAGGGAGGTTGCAGACAACGGGATTAACCTAATTCTGAAGAAATAGTCTTTATTTGACATTTTCTATAGCAAATATGTTTTAGAGTGATATGTTTGACTGTTAAAAGACAGCAGGATGACATTTTTTGTGGAAAAACAATACTCACATAAGTCCATCCATCCATTATTTAAACACGAGTCAATCACAGGGGCTGACATATAGAGACAGACAACCAGGCACCCTTACATTTACACATACAGGTAATTTAGAGTCACCAATGAACCGACTGAGCATGTCTTTGGACTGCGAGAGGAAGCCAAATGCAAACTCCTGTTCGAAAGGAATTCGCCTCAGATACCTTCTCTGTAACCACTGCACCACCATGCTGCCCTCTTACACCTGATGAGAGATACAACTTTCTACAGAGGCACCAAAGTTATCACAAAACAAACATTCAAAAGACATTTTGAACAACATTTTTTTAAACTTACAAAACGTCAGGATCTGATGTAAAAGGATATTAGCCCATTATGTGGGCCACAATTAAACCGTTAAAGTCTATGCGCGGTGAAAGCACAGACACAATAAAAAGCATTGTGCCATTTGAAGTGTGTCTTGGTTACAGCAAACACTTGGCATGCTGTACAGTGGTAAAGATTTTCTCTAAGAATATGGCTAGTAAATGTTCTTTTATGGAGCCATATGCTTTGTTATGGCAAGAAAGTTAAGTGACACATTTAAGGGAAGTAGGTTGTGATTTGTTGTTTTAAAAAAAAACAATGATTACTCATGTACAGGAAAAAAATCCACAAAGAGATAAGAGGTTCTACTTTGGGTAGCCAAAATCAACACAAACCAAAAGTTCCTCACAGGAGCTTTATCATAAATGACAGATTAAAATATACCTTCAAGATCTCTTGTTGTTTTTGAGGATACATTTGCAACCATTGAACCCCTTGAACTTCTAGATTTGACCACAGAGGAAGGCAGAACTTTTTGTTTTTGGTCTCCACAATGCACTGACCCACTTTCAGAAGAAGAAAACTAGCAGCAACAAGCGGTGCAAAAGGCATTTATATAAGTAGCCATTATACTTGAAGATGCTCTGTAAACAAACAAAACCCAAAGTCAAGGTACTTTTACATATGTCCTCCTGTTTTCTTACGTAACCCCACCAAAGAAAACAACAAGGAAAGGCAGGCTGCATTTATTTAATCAAATCATCTTTTCCCTCAACCACAGCTACACTGCTCTTCAAAGCCTCCTCCTCCTCCAGTTTCTATATTTACTACTTTTACTACAGCCTAAGAGGAGCCAATGAAACCAGCCATTCATGCCATAAAACCTTTTGTGACGTTTGGAGGACTTGTTTTGAAAATGTGACCCATCTAAAGCCGACATGGTGAGCTGAGCTGCGTTGATGCTGCACCTGTGAGGCTCGTGTGAAAACAGCTTTTCACCTTCTGTGTGGCTCACCCGTCTGTCTGTGTTTACCCCGAGCGGAGCATGAGTTTGGAGGAATTATACCACAGTCCAGACACAACAAGACAACACGTACTTAGAGCTAGACACTTAAATGGTGCACCACTTGCTTCAACACAGAGGTGGTGGAAGAAGCACTCAGATCATTTACTCCAGGAAAAAATAGCAATACCATAATTTGAAAACACCCAAGTTCTGTGCAGTTTAAGTTTTGGTTTAAAACACAGAGTTATATAAGCATTTAAAGGTCAGTGTAGTTAGTTGTTTAAGCTTCACATTTGTCTTTTTTTTTTCTATATTTAATTGTTGGATTTTTACCACATATATATGAACATATGGAAACTTTAAAACCCCATGGCCCCCCGATGCTGCAGCTTTTTACACATTTGATTAAGAATTTGGGGTAAACTAACCTAACATTTAAATATCTATTTTCTATTTGAACAAATTAATTAACAGGCGCATTGTAAAATAAAAAAAAATCTGTGGCCTGGTGAAAAGATCCCCAAATTATCAAGACCTTTAATATTTAGTTTTTTCGTTTATACAAAGAATTGAAAGATACAAAGAACATGAAAGGTAAAATAAAGAAATGCCTCATTATTTCCATGTCCTGCTCCTTAATACATCTACCAAATCAAATCATGTGCATTCAAACTGACAGCTGTAGTTACTTGTTATTTCACAGAATATAATTCCTCATCCAACAACACACTACATATCATTTGTAAAAACAAGTTGTTCCTTATCCTTTAGCTAAAGATCTGTATATTTCATCTGGGATATATTTCAACTGTCCATTAAAAAAAAAAGAAAAACTAAACGACTCCAAGGGCTCAAAAATACCTCTTGAAAAGTTTTTTTGGTGCAGAATTCTGTTTTATCTTTCCTTCCTCATTTTCACGTTTTTCTTTCCACTTGACAGAAGTCCCATCATTTTGCACATTCCAAAATAAAATTCTCTAAACAAATCACGACCAGGCAAAATCAATGGCCAGCTTCTTGCATATAAAACATTACATAATGCGTTATCTTGGAGGCCCCGGGGCGCTGATATTGGGCCACAAAATCTCATTTTGCTCTGTGGACTTATGCATGTAAACTGAACCATGTAGAGATAAAGCTATTGTACCGATTGTCAGGTTGTTGAATTCTAACAGTGCGTGATATTTAGTTAGTGGATCATGTGTTTTCTCAAAGCAATTAATGCAGCCGTGAGATCAGTTTTGTAGAGTGAAAAGTGCCATACAATAAAAAACACTGAAGTTTTTAGTTACTTTCGATCAGTGGCGATTCTAGGGTATGTTGGGGCCCTAGGCAAAAAACAACTGGGGGGCCCTCCAACCAATGTCAGCAGGGAAAAGAGAGTTCTATGAGATGGGAATCCATGAGGGAGGTTTCCTACCGTCACTGCAAAAGTTTGCACATTTTTCACCACTGCTTTGGGGCCCCCCCTAATGGTCTGGGGCCCCAAGCAGTTGCCTGCCTCGCCTGTTGACAAGCAGCGCCTCTGCCAATGTAGTAAATGTAAAATGATTGTTTTGGAGCGATGGGGTGGTTACATGGGAAACAGTTCTGCTCTGCACCATCTGTTGAGTCACACAAACCTAATTACTAATGTCCTCCTTGCCCACTTATCCAGACATGCGTATGTAGCATTATATAAGACCTGGTGGAGAAGGGAAAGTAACCTCAGTCACTGTCATTTGGTCACAAACACCACAGAGCGATATGTTTTCCAGAACCTTCAGTTCAGCCCTGCACATGGTACACAGCATGCACGAGTACTACCACACCAACCAAATGGTAAAACCTGACGGGAAATAACAACATGATGCAAGCGTCCTCAGTGTGGGCCTTAGGACCATATCCTGTTATGGAGGCTCTGAGAGCAGACTGGTGCTGCCAGTCTGACGCTGACCACAGCCTCCCACTCCTCACCGGTCTGATTCACTGTTTACTTAGACAGGAAGGCCGTCCACTTCACAACATCATCTGCTGCTGCTCAATGTCTGTGACTCGCTTGTGGTTTTGGCGAGGGGGGGCGTTGTGTTTTCCCCCGACGGCCAAGTTTCTAAAAGCAGACACAAGTTAAAACCAAAATCTTGGAGGAGTCGGGCGCAGCCTCGGAAACCACACTGACTCGCAGCCGTCTGACTTTGGAGCATCATACACCCCCAACTGCTGGAAAAAAACATCGCCCAATTCAATCAGAGAACAAACTAATTAAGAGCAGATCCTGTTTGAGATGAACTCTGTGTGAATGAGAGGCAAAAACAGAGGCAAACAAGTTGTTTTCTTAAAATCAATAGGAATAATTCAATCTGAGAACCCTGAGGTGCTTTTCAATGTCCAGGGAAACGCTACAAAGTGAAGTTTGCAGACAGATTTCTTAGAAATCTCAGAAACTGAATGATTAATTAATGGCCAGATTCCATATAGAACTTAATCATTTATGTTCCCCTTCCCTTCATTCATAAATTAAAAACTCCTAAAATCACCAAAGTACAGCATTGAAGCGGGATCTGCTTGTTTCTGAATCATCTTAATTGGCCAGGTTTTGCTCACATACGAAGACTTTGACTCTGGTTTTACAGTTATTTCTGGCACAGACAGAAAAATTGATAAATACAATACAATAATAAATGTCAGATTTTAGTACCATATTAATAAACAAATGAAGATAATCTATACCTGCAAGATTATTTTTTCTTCTTTAAGGTTTATTTTGGTCATTTTATGCCTTTATTAAAAGGGATGGGACAGTGGATAGGGTCAGGAATGAGGGAGAGAGAGGAATGACATGCTGGAGGTGCCACAGGTCAGATTCGAACCCGGGCCACCTGCTTGGAGGACTACATCCTCTGTACATGGGGTGTGCCCTAACCGTTACACCACTGGGGCCCCATCCATTTGAGAGGCTTTTTAGGAATACGTTTGCCTCTAATGTGCACCTGCTAAACCTCTCAACATGATTACCAACCCAGGCAAAACATGTTTCCTCTTTCCTCTTCACATCACACTGACCCAGAAAGAGCCAAGAAATCTAAAACCTAGATCTAAAAAAAGTGTAACAAAAGGTGTTTATATAGTTTTCAACTGCATTTAGATATAAGGTGAAAACATGTCAAACAAAGCCTAAAGTCAAGGTACTGAGAACTATATTCACTATGTGGTTTCTGCACTGCTTCACTTTCATCAGGTTGGCATCATGTTGCCTCTCTCTCCCAGAGTCCAGACCCAGCCACGGCCACACTGTGGTGCAGTTTCCGCCCTAACATCACCAGGCGGGGTGAGTGTGTTTCCTGCTGTAGTAGTGAGTATAAATTTAGAGTTTTATGTGAATTGGACGGGGGTGGGACAGACACATGCTTGTGTTGGTGAAGAGAGGAATGTAACCTACTTTTCTGTCAACAAACTTGTGTTTGTGTGGCCGGCATGAGACAATGAGGCTGAAAAAGTGTGTGAAAAGAGACAATGTTGGTTGAAAACATGTGTCTAGTGTTGACCATTTCAGTTGCAAGTTGGTGTTATTGGGGAAAGATGACGCACTTAGGAATTCGGTAAACAAAGATCAATCTTGGAGCTTTGTTCTTCCAGCTCATTGATCACAGTTAATTAAATTCACCTGATCAGGTAATCAGGCTAGATGGATATAATGAAAAACCAGCAGAAAAGAGGGGCTGTGGAATTTGTTTTCACACCCTAAATGTTTTGTGAAGTGCATGGCTTACAGAAACTTTACAGGTTTTCATTTAAACCAATTAAAGTGGTAAGACTAAATATATAGTTATTCCTCTCTGGTTGTAGGTGCGACCCCAGCGGGTGTAAAAGTGTTAAAGCAATGAGCGGATCAAGGAGCACATTTGCCCATCTGGTCTCTGCTGACACCTAGTGGACTGAGAGAATCAATACAGTTTGTATAGTTAATTATACATCCATCAGAGGTGGGGTTACACCCTGGAATAGTCGCCAGTCAATATCAGGGCTGACAGATAGAAACAGACATTCACATCTATAGGAAAAATATCACTAATTAACCTAACGAGCATGTCTTTGGACTGTGGGACGGGGCCGGAGAACCCAGAGGGAACCCACTCATCCACAGGGAGAACATGCAAAACTCCGCACAGAGAGGCTTCTGTCTAACTGTGAGGCAACAGTGATAACCACTGCACAGCCTTCATTTAACATATGGGCCTGAAATGTGGTGGTTTACACCATTTTATATGCAAGAGCGTATGCGTTTTACATTTTGACATAAAAGCGTGCAAATTCTTCAGTTCATACAAACCATTAGATCAAATCCACAGCTCAGAAGGTGTACCAAGACCAGGAAATATAAAAAAGAAAGAATGTTTTTACAAACCAGTTTGCTTTGCTTTTATTATTAACAGTACAAACAGCACAGGGGGGTTCAGGTGTAAGTAGTGCATAGAGGCCTCTTAAAATATTTCTTTGACAAATATTTAAATGCTGTGTTTGGTGGGGGTCAAGTTTGTCACTTACTGTAATCCATTCTGAATGTATCCGAACCCCAGACAAACGGTCAGTTAAGCTTAAACAACATTCCTGCTCTATAGCATTCAACACTAACAGGGCAGCAACAACATATATTAACACTTAATGTTAAAGAAAATACAGCACACAGTTCTCCTTCGGGTCATTGTCTGACGACTGTAAAAGTGTCTTTGAGGATTTCCTTCTGTTGTCAGGGAAGGGCTAGAGTTTGTCATCACAGGTTGATAGTGAGATGTAACCAGCATTTGATGATTTAGTCCATGTCTTTGGTTTGTGGTGATCTTGGCAATGGCAGATTTAAGGGTCATAAAAGAGTTTTTGCAAGTTTTAGCCCATTAACTGAAGATCCCACATTCTCTATTAAGCCAACCATTTTCCAAAGCGTATTACAGTTTGAGAGATTTTTAAACAGATTTTGAAATGATTTGTTCCCATACAGACCTTTCCTACAGCAGCCTTGGAGAACAGATACACGTGTCATCACACAAGTGAAGACACAAAAGGACTCAAGCTACCAAGATGACTACATCTACAAGGCATGTTCTGTAAACAAAAGCAGAAAAGTGACAACAGTCTCTAATGCTTTTGGAAACAATTTAAACAAATAAATATTGACGATAATCTTAGTTGTTCCAGAAACCTAATTTAATTTCTTTAAGTGTGTTTGACTTCAGAACATTCACCCTAAAACTAAAAGGATTTCCGTTGCAAACATGCTGCAAACTTGGGCATTGTGATTTTAAAATAAAACCTTATGTGAAAAACATGCTCGGAAAAAAAGGATTCTCTAGCTAGGCAACAAACCGTTTTTAAGTCATGTCTTTTTTAAGTTTAAACTGTTCATTTGCCAAATCAATTAGCACTGTCAACTGCTTTATCATGAAGCAAATCTTCCCCTGTTTGGAAATCTTACCTTGTCTACCTTGTCTTTCTGGTTCTCGCCTGAAATGATCATCGAAATCACATGCACTTTGGAAAATGGTAAGCAGTAATGTCTGCGTGAATAATATCTAGTGAATTGGCTATAAACGTACAAAAACACCTGTACGGTCCATTAATACAGCTGACATACTTGGGGGGGGGGGGGGTCCCTACGTTCTTTTAGCAGGTTTGGCGATCAGCTGCCTCTCTCTCTCAAGCTCCTTCTCACGTTGCTGCTCCTTCTCCAGCGCCTCCTTCTGCTTCTGCTGCTGCAGCTTCAGAGATCTTTTCTGGGAGAACACAACAGACAACATTTAATCAGTAATAAAATATTTAGCTTGCATCCAATCTACCATAATGTCCTCCATTCCTTTAAGTTTTCCATTTGACATAGATAAGAGGTACCTTTAGTTTAGTTGTCTTTTCGTGGAGCATTATCATCTCTTTCCTTATGTTCACCAGTTTATTGTGGTAAACCTTCGCCTCTGTAAACTAAGGAAACTGGATTAGAAATCATTCCTCCTGCCTGATGAACAGAACACAAACCAATATAGAGTAGAAAATTAGATTATGGTTCAGCCTGAACATACCAGTGAATTGAGGTCCAGTAAGGCGTTACATTCTCGAAACTTTGTGACTTCTTGGTCCAGAGTGTCTAATAATACCAGCTGATTTTGTCTGGTAAAAAAGGGATGAAATAAATGTCATAAAGTGCACTTTTAACCACAACTTTACTTGTTTTGGCATCTACTTAGTAAATAGATAGAAAGATGACATTTTTTAATATTTGTGACAGAAAGCTAACTTTTAACATGACATTAAATGTACAATTGAACGGCAAATTTATTAAAGGTGAAAGGTTTTCATGGACGGACACAAAGCATTGAAGCATAAAAGCTACTGGTGAACATGTCCGTCCTGTTCTTCTCGTCATATGATTCTCCGTGCCACATTTGTTTACTGAAAACTGCAATCTGTGTATGTCAACATGTTTGTGTGAATCACATTTCTGAAAGCTGTGCGGGTAAAGACGGCTTGTTAAAAAAAAAAAAAGTGTTTTGATTTTCTTCCTATTTACTTAAACACCAAATCACAAAACATTTTTAAACAGTTCTTTTGTACCTTAATATATATGAGATCGTTCTCAATAAAAAACTTAAAAAGGAGAATTTCTAAGCAAGTTTGTGTGATTTCAAGTTTTCAGGGCAATGCTTACGTGAGCTCTTGTAGGGCTCGTTTAGAGTTCTGTAGATCAGGTAGGTAGTGAGATAGTAATCCCTCTGTGAGTTTGTCCACTGCTTTCTTATCTACAAACACATTCTCTACAGGGGATGAGTCCTCAACAGGCAGTGGTTCTTGATGTGCCAACTCTTGATCTGAGAAAAGGAGATAAGAAAGATGCACAAAGCATTCATGTCACGAAAAAAAGCCTTTGATAAATAAACCAAATGTCATGGTTATTGGTGTTCTGGTGGCAGCAACTTTAGCTTCAAAAAGGACTTTACTAAAATGTTATCATGGCATGCTTGAAATCTGAGAGGCTACCTTTCATCTTCTCTAATATGTCTGCCGACTATTAAGATGCAGGACTGAATTGCTCTGAAACTCAACTTGCAACCCTCACTGGTGACTTCGAGAAATGTTTTAAGAAAGGAGGTAGCTGTTTTTATTGTTAGTCAAGGAACCTCATCATAATAGTGTCACCTGTAAGTGAGTACTTTGATTGAGTCATAAACTTGTTTATTTTGAGTTTCTTTGGTAACTCAAAATAACTCAATATATAATTCTCCTGACTTAAAAACACCATTAACACTTTTTAGCCAAGTAGTCTAACCTTGATGATACTGTTCAGATTATGTGGAGTTCAGCCGAGAGAGTCAAGCTGTTTACACTGTTTGACAAACTTCAGTATATTGACTTTTACAAGTCAAGGAAAAGTAATGCTGCTATGTTGTTAAACAGGAGAGATAGTAGAGATGAGTTTGAGTCCAATAGTTGTAGCATGTGAGCGTTTCTGTTGTTAGACAACACAAGCCAGTTGTATCTTTGCAGAGTTGTTAATTTGGGGATTCATAAAAAAATCAAAACACTTCAGATTTCGCTCAGATTTAGTTTTTTCTCAATTTAAATAACACACTTTAGCTAATGCTGTTTTTGATTTGTTTTCAGGTACTTCTGTATGAATAAGCACCAAGTCAAATATGTGAGAGTATTTAGAAAAAATGTAGACATAAACTCTTAGGAAAGATATACGCCAGTCTTAATGAAATGAAAATGGTAAATAAGATAACAGGGACATGTCATGAACATGGCATAATCAACAATGTTTCTGACATTGAACTCGATAAGTACATCTTAGTCTGTGCCACTGCTGCTGCTAGATTTTCAACATTATTTTTAAAACATCACAAAGATTTGAATGTGTACCCGGGCAAAAGCTTAGACAGACATACACAACAAACTGCAAGTTCAACCTCTAACTATATAACATTATTTTCATGTATTGTGTCCCGTACAAGTTAGTAATTGGTAATCTCGGGTGATGTTATTATAGTAGGCTACCCAAAAGACTAGGGCTAAAGCTGGATTTCAATTATCTATATTCAAGGTCAGGTTGGACAGGTACTGACAGTACAGTAAAGTCCAGGTTGAACATTAACATACTGTAGTGGCAATAACAACAAAAAGTGCAACTGGAGAGAATTTTAAGTCATTTCCAACTCATGGTGGGTAAAAAAGGGAATGTCCGCTGTTAATTATGTTTGCAGTATTTAACAAAAACACGGCTGTGTTGCCTATTCTGCATCAGACGGACAACATCTTCACACACTTATGGTTGAAAAAAACTGTGTGGCTTCCACTAATTCCCTATCCCCATTCACCTGTGTCTCCCCCTTTCTACCTACCTGTAATTGCCAACTATGCCCTGGTGACGTTTGCAGCAGAAAACACACACACACACACACACACACACACACACACACACACACACACACACACACACACACACACACACACACACACACACACACACACACACACACACACACACACACACACACACACACACACACACACACACACACACACACACACACACACCTTCACTTTGATGAAGTTCACTCTGGGACGAAGGTCCTTCATCTCCCATCCCCTCTTCCTCCATTTGCAACGACCCTTTCTCACCCAGACTTGCCTGAAGAAGAAAAAAAAGCACCAGACAAAACAAATGATTACTCTTATTGTCATATCAAAAGGCAATTATCAGTGTATTTTCTACCAAAGCGGTTATAACGTTAGCTTATAACAACACAGGAATCTCCACGCTGAGGAAGTGTCCAGCTAGCTGCTTTATTAGTAACCACACGGTTAGCCACTCCGCAACCTGAGAACATTTAACTTCACTCAAAAACACACTTACCTGGTTTTATTTCTACTTTAAATTAAGTGTAAGGATAGGTGACTTGACTTCTTCTGACCAAAAAAAAAAAAAAAAAAAGCTGGAGAGAGTAGATAACTGCGAGATGTTTGTTGCTGCAGCTGACAACAAAAAAAGAAACGTCATGTGACTCTCGCGTCATCACGTGACTGCGTGATGACGACACCAGACTCGCGCTACTGTTCCGGATGCAGAGGTAGCTACTGTGTAACTCCTGTTGTGACTCTGATGTTTACATTAGTATTACCATGACAGTTCTACCCGAGGACTGAAATAAGTTTTTCAGATTAGGAGAACATTACAAGGTGAGTGTGCCTCGTGTTTTTGTACAAACTATTTAAAGTACAAGTGATGTCTGCAGTCAAAACTGAAAAAAAAAAAAAACCGATATGGCTAACCTGGAACCAGCTAGCGTGTTACTGCTTAGTCCAGGCTGTTTTCTGTCGGGACTATTGAACTCAAAAGTTTTATCAGCTCGAATAGAAATGCGAGTTACCCGTGGATGTGTCTTTAACACGTCAAATCAGGAGCTCGATAGCGACGTAAACAGGTTTGTCGAGATGTCATTGTTGAAATTGCTGACGTGAAACGGCGCTGTCTTGAATCCTGTTTCTCGTTTCTCTCTCCCTCTCTCTCTCCCTCCAGGTGCTAACATGGACCTCGTCATAAACACGTGAATGATCTCCCCCAAGACGACACCACCTTTCAGGCAGTGCTCACCTGGGTATATAGTTCCGCAAGATGTCAGGTGGGAACTTTTTGAACAGGGTGCGGTCTGCCTTCAGGAAGGCTCCGAGCGACTGGGACCTGAGCGACACGGCTCCCCTGGACTTCTCCGACGAGCTGGCGGAGGATGAGGCTCCTAAATTCAACAAGCTGAAGGTGGTGGTGTCAGGAGAGATGTCGGACTACTCTGCCGGAGCGCCGTCCAACGGAGTGGCGGTGAACACGCTGGTCGTGGCGGATGATGACGATGACTCCTTGCTCGAGTCCTCCTCCAGCATGGGCAGCCCGGGTCTGAACATGGACCCCTGTGACAGCTGCAACAAGAAGAGGGAGAGTATTAAACACAGGAGGGTGATGAAGAGGCTTGCCATTGCAGCTGTGCTGTATTTCCTTTTCATGGCAGGTGAAATAATAGGTAAGAAGGTGCAAAGTTAACCCCACTCTACATTGTTATTTTTTTTTATCACTGCTGGCCAGAGAGGGACCTGTCTTCACTTTATGACCCAACTGTCACAGTTATTTGGATATAAAAAAAAAAGGGGAACCACTGTAAAGTGAAGTAAGTTTGCCTTTCTTGGCTGCTCAAACAAACCCAATTTTACAATCACACAACAAATGAAACAGACAGAGACAATGACTTTTCATTCGCTTATCAACACAGTTTAATAAACGGAACAAATTGACTATGTTGACCCCTGTAAAATGTTGGTTAACACCATAAAGACATTTTCTAACCTACCCCTAGAGGTATTTTGAAATGGCTACAGATCAGTTACTCAGCAGTGCTTTATAGAGGCAGCCACTTTCCATAAATGCTAATGTAACATCATGAAACATTAAGCTTCATGCTAAAAGGCTATTTCACAGAGGAAACTGTGGTTCAATATCTTGAGAAAAGTGCAGGTTGTTTTTGTAGTTAGGCTGAAATTTGTCAGGATGACATAATGTGATCCTGTCCTACACATTGCTTGACTACGCTGTATCTCTCAGCTCTACATCAAGATTGTTTTTTTCTCAGTCTGCACGAAAAAGCACCCCAGGCCCTGACGATTGTCTATACATGTCAAAAATCATTAAAATCTATAAAGCAGGAACCCTTAAAGCCGTCCTGTCGACTTGCTTGTGCTAACATCTATCCATGATTATTGATTCAAATTCTAAAAGCACTTATATCTACTTTTCTTTATTTTTTTATCATGAAGATACCAAAAAGAAAACTGTGGAGCAAACTTAAAACAAAATGTTAATTTCTGACTGTGCTGAAAACTATCATGTTGATATGCTTAAGACAATTGTTTTAGAGCCCATACATGTTTAAATCTCATCATATAAAGGTACTAGTTTCATTATCCAGCTTTTCTTCATGAAAGACGAAGACCAGAACAGAATCACGTTTTTGCACAAAGTGTGTGACAGTTCAACCTCTTGTTAATTAAGATGTCATTCCCCTCGGGATATATGAGTACATACACTACTTTTGTCAACCGTTTCCACAAAATTCAATCATTGCCTACTAAGGAATAGTAAAAAAAAAGTAATGAACCTGTTGCCCCAATGACCATCTGTCAGTTCAAATAAATATAAAAAAAAACCTTAGCATGAACTTTGCTGCTGATGTATTTCTGCCACACGCATCTCGGCATGTGTTGTGTATCTTAAATCTGTCCCTCCACAAATTGCTCATATTGATATAAAAAAGATTTTTTTAATCAAGTTTTTGTTTTCCTTTCAGGTGGTTATGTATCAAACAGCCTTGCCATCATGACTGATGCTGTGCACATGCTAACAGACGTGGTGGGCATTTTGTTCTCTCTGCTGGCCCTCTGGCTCTCCACAAAACCACCCACTAAAAAGTTCACCTTTGGGTTGCATCGTCTTGGTATGTCTCCTATTTCAGAAGCCTTCTCATTTTTTTTTGCAATTGCCCTTCCTATTGCAATTGCTTCCTTCATGTCTGAGGCAAAGGAATACTTCTCTTCCTTCATGTCTGAGGCAAAGGAATACTTCTCTTTTTTCAGAAGATGAGTCATGTTTGAGGATGAAAGTGTGTGTTCAGCAGTGTTCAGACAAGATCAGATCTCAGAGAGGATACTTTAGATTCAGTTGGACAGTCAGGAGACATTCAGATTATTGATATTTCTGCAAAAAAGTACACAGCCCCATTGGCTGATACTCTGTACTGTCACAAATATTATAACTTATATATATTATAACAGCCAGAGTGTGTGTAGTTTCCACTATTTGAGTTTACCTTTGTTGTATAACGTTGGTGTGTAGATATAGTAGTCTACAAAATACTGCTTTTACAACCTGCCACTATTTATTACTGAGACCCACAATGTTGCAGAATGTCTGCAACCACTCAGATAAAGAAGTACCCATTATTTATACTCAAATGTAGAAAAGAGCTTTTACTTCAGTTTTATATACCGTACATATATCTACAAAGTTTCCTGTTAGCGTCACTTTAGCTTTTTTGAGTCAGGTTCCCATATTAGTCCTGCCAGTTAAAATTCAGGTTTTCTCCCAGCTTCTATACTTACTCAACTGATTGTGATTTTTTTCCTGGCCCAGAGGTGGTATCTGCGGTGCTCAGTGTGATGCTCATCTACATTTTGACGGCCATACTGCTCTATGAGGCAATTCAGAGGACGGTACACCAAGACTTCGACATAAACGGAGATGTCATGCTCATCACTGCAGCTGTGGGGGTGGCTGTCAACCTCATGTAAGTGAAATGCTGACAAGTAAACATCTATTTAGAGAAAAAACTGTGAGTGGCTCAAAAAAAGAGACTGAAGTGTAGTTTGATGTTAGTGCTGACAGCTAATCTGTAAGTGATTGAATCAGCAAAAATTTCACAGTTGAGTCCAAAGTACTGTTTATTATGTACTCTGTAGCTTTATGTTTTGTAATGTTTGACCACAACAGAAGGTAGGTGAATAAATGACTAGACTCACTGGGCCTCATTCACCAATATCTTCTTCAGGTTTTTCTATCGTTTTTCTTCAGAAGATTTCTAATAAAACTCTCTGTCAGATTAACCAAGATGTTCCTAACTGAGTGAATTGTTCGCAGAAGTGTTATTATCTTACCTACTTGTGATCGTAAGTTGAAGGCTCGTGCCTGTTGTTCCCAATTAGCATAGGTAACCGCCCACTAACTCCTATAAAAGGGCATGAGTGCCGCCGGGCCCTGCAGACAGAAACACATGCTGGTAGCAAAAAAAAAACAAGGTTGTGGAGATGCCTATCAGAGGGGTGAAGATGATGTAGGTGGAGCACCTGACTCCTAATGGAGAAGAATCTTTAGTAGTTCTGAAGTGGAGATATTGCTGCAGAAGGTCAGCAGCAAACAAGTAATCGTACACAGGATACACAAAAAAAGACACATGGGATGAAGTAAACATAAATAATGTTTGTGAATTGACGTGTTGTGTGAATGTTATTTATTTTGAAAGCAACAGATTTGTATGATCATAAAATATGTATTTAATACTTTATTTTATTAATTATGAAACTAAATATTGTAATGGGCTGCACAGTGGTGCAGTGAGCAGGGCTGACGCCTCACAAGCGAGGAGGTTGCTGGTTCGAATCCGCTCCCCTCTGTGTGGAGTTTGCATAATCTCCCTGTGCATGCGTGGGCTCTCTGGGTAGTCCGGCCTCCTCCCACAGTCCAAAGACATGCTCATCAGGTTAAGTGGTGACTCTAAAACTGCCCATAGGTGTGAATGTGAGTGTGGCTGCTTGTCTGTCTCTTTATTTTAGCGGTGTGATTGACTGCCGAACAGTGCAGGTTGTACTCCGCCTCTCGCCCAATGACAGCTGGGATCGGCTCCAGAACCCCCGCAAACCCCGAAGGGGAAAAAGTGGTTTAGATAATGGAAGGATGGATGGAATATTGTAATGTAGAAACCTTTAATATTATACAACTTCAAACTTAAATTAAATGCAATTACTGTCTTTCTGCCCGAGCCTTTCTGCACTCGAGTGTTAGTAAATTCTGTTCTTACCTAAGAAGAAATCCCACGTGATCAAACATTGGGGAATCCCAGAATCTTCTCAAAGAGTTCATAGGTAGGCTGTAAGATCAAATTTGTTATTTAGAACGATTGGTGAATGAGGCCTATAGACTGCAGTTAGTCCGCAGAATGTGAATTGAAAAGAACTCGTGAAATCCTCAAATAAGTCTTTGTTTTCTTGTGTCTTTAGAATGGGTTTCTTGTTGAACCAGGATGGTCACCTCCACGGTCACTCTCACGGCCACGGTCACTCTCACGGCCCTCCAGCTCCCTCCGGTTCAGCTGGGTCGGGTCAGCAGCATAGGCAGCAAGGCAGCTTGGCTGTAAGAGCCGCATTCATCCACGCTTTGGGGGATCTCCTCCAGAGTGTCGGGGTGCTCATAGCTGCCTACGTTGTCCGCTTCAAGGTACCCTGCCATTTTAAAGAAACGCTTACTTGCGGTTTACTTTTCATTTGAATTCTCTGAAGTGTTTTTACGCATTTGTTAAACATTTCTGTAGATATGGAGAATATTTATTAATCTGTGTTGTGCTTGACTCCTGACTTTAAACTTTAATTTTTTACTTATCTGTAATATTTTAAAGACTCATCAACTTGTAAACATTAATGATGAAATAAAATATTGACAGATCTTACATCTACATGTATTCTTAGCTAACGACAGATGTAAACCACGCAGTCCTTGTCATTTTCCAGTAAAGTATTTACATGTGATTGTTGGACTTGATTGGCGGCCCCTGGGTTAGAAATTTGATTAACTAGCAACATGGTCGAGAAATGTAAAAGGCTCTGAAAAAATCAAATATCTATTATAGAATCAAGTTGTGCTTAAAGCAAATTAAAAAATAACTTTGCCTGTAGCTGATGTGATGTAACCCCCTGACTTTACAGCCGGAGTTTAAGCTGGCAGACCCCATCTGTACCTACATCTTCTCTGTTCTGGTCCTCTGCACCACTTTCCGAATCATACGAGACACAATAGTCATTGTGCTGGAGGGTGAGTCTTTGGTCACTCTGTGCTTTCAGATTATCATGTTTTTAACAAGTGTTCAGCGATAGATGGTTTTGATTTTGTTTTGTTGTGTCAGGTGTTCCAAGACACCTGGACACTCTGCGAATCAGAGAGGACCTGCTGAAACTGGAGGACGTCCAATCAGTGGATGAGCTGAATGTGTGGGCGCTGACAGCTGACAAGACTGCAGCTTTAGTGCATCTCCAGCTCAGTGAGTAGCGGCCACATATCCAAACAATCAGTAATGCGCAGTATTAACTCTTCAAGCTGCACTGACATATGAGGCATAGACTTCTCATATTTATGTTTGTCAAGCTCCACGTTGTTCTCAACACTTGAAAGTGTAATGAAACGTATAAAAGAAGCAGCAGCAGTTTCACTACAGATGTGGGCATGTTATTAATCCAACCAGTGGTAGTCAGGGGTTACAGTAAGCAAACATCTAAATGAAACTACAAATGTGGGTGTGAAACAAAACACTAACCTCATCCAAAAAACATCCTCCCAATTTCATACACACCAAAATGTGCACATTTTATTTTAAGATTTTGTGTGTTTTAATATTTGAGACATCCAAATAACAGCATATACTTAAAACTCATTTCAACATGTTTCCTTCTATATATTTACATACATGTCTGTGTTCACAGCACCCTCTAGTGCCAACAACTGGGAGGAGGTCCAGGCAAAGGCCCGCCACCTGCTGCTTCACACCTACGGCCTCACGAGGGTCACAGTTCAGATCCAGACTCACAGACAGAGGCTGGTACGTAGCTGTGCACACTGCCAGCAGCCCAGCGCCTGAAGACAGACTCACGCTTACACTGACTTCCACAGACGGCAGAGAGCACAGCACACAGAAAGCTGATCACAGCTTGGTGCTATAGAAGGAGCCTCAGCATGTTTTCATTAGGGGGAAAAAGACAGGTGCCAAAGGACGGAAAAACTTCAGATGCATATTTCTTATAAAAGGATCACTTCATCCTTCAGGGACTTTATGCAAAGCTATGTGGGTGGAGTTTGAATTGTTCAAGTGTCAGCTTAGAAGAATGGGAAAAAAAAAAAACCATGCTCTTAATTCACCATTAAAGCCTATTCCAACAGGTTCCTTTTTTTTTCTATTTCACTCTTTTGATTTTTCACACTGCTTTTTTTTTTTATTTGATGTAAATTTGACTTGTTACTAGCTTGAAGACTGAAAACTAAGATCGTGTTAATGTACTAGGAATTTCAGCTAATGAACAGGTACCTCATGTCATCTGATAACTGTTGTCACATTAAATATAAGCTGTACTCACGCACATGAAGAGTGTCACTTCAGTCATCTCATCAAATGCACTCAACCATTAGCATTCTTCAGCAAAGGTCTCATGTAAGGCTGGGTTTTAGATTTTGTTTTGTTAGTTGATTTTGGCCGTACTGACCCACAACTACCGAAACTTTAAACTCTCACATCTAACTCTAGCATGTTTTTAACTACGTTGTAGAAGACATCTGACAATCAAAGTGTGACTGACTTTGAAGAAGAATGAATTCTGTTTGTTTTCAGCCTTACTCTCTTTACACTTTTTTTTTCATATCAATGATCGACAGTATGATCATGCAGACAGGTTGGAGACAGTTGCAGTATCTCAGAGTTGCAGTGTTACGCAGGAGAGCGATGTGAGTTGAACTCTGCCAATAAAGTTGTTCACAGAGTTTCTCTGTCAAGTGTTGAGAGGCTGTGGTGGGTTTAAGGATAAACCTTTCCACACCTCTGATGTTAATCATCAAGAGAAATCAGGAACTACAGTATTGTTTTTGTTTTAAAATAAAGTATTTAATCTGTTGTTTCTGCCTGTCAGTATCTTGGTTTGTTTTTCCTGAATGCATTTGTGTAGTGAAGTTTGTTCTAAAAAATTCCATCTTTTTCCACATTTACATGATCCATGTAAACTAAACTAAATGAATAAATATTAGTATAAATGTGAATTAAAAAAAACAATTTGCAAGCTGATGTGTGCTGGATATGTAGTCCCACTTTTCATCACTAGGTGGTGCACTACTACAATAGCTGAGAAATACCTGTCTTGACAGGCCCCTTTTTGATAAGATAACCACTATATTTCCCTGTTTAGCAGCTTTAACCCCTTCAATGATGGCGCTCATATGGGCTAGAGAGTATCATCAAACACGTCTTTCTGATACTCAAGTTGTCCATCTATTACTGGAAAATAGAAAACAAGTATGTTCAGAGAAAAACACGCTTGTTCTATACATTACAAACATTAAAAAAACTAGTTTGCTCAAAAAGACACGTCTTAAATTTACCAAATCGATCTTTTAACATACCATTTAATGTTTGTTTACTCGTGCTTTGGGCAATAATTGACTAAATATAAATATGAATAAAATAGAGCGTGCTGCGTATGAACTTACAACATCTTAAACATAACCTATTTAGTCCTTTCACCCCAAACAATATTCATAATCAAATTGAGGCCGTATCAAAGGTTTACTTTTTAAAAGCATGAGTAAAATGGGAGTGTCCCAGTTTCCAGGCAACCGCCGCCTTAACACATCACCCCAGAGGCAAAGTGAGCAAACTCCTCTGTTTATATTTCAGCAGAGACAGAAGTTTACAGCATCCACCTGACTGCCCAGCCTCACTTTAGAGTGCCATAAACTGCTGTAATGGCCCCTCAGTCACATGTAGATAACCTTACATGAACCATATCAAATAGAGATACATGTATGTATGTCTATTTATTATATTTATTTTTGACTTCTGTGACAAGTGAAAACTCCATCTTTCATTTCTCATGCTCTATGTGAGTAATACCTTCATCACTTACAGTACATGGTCACATGGTCTGTGGTGTGATGAAGGCTGTGACCCGGTCACGTACACACATTCTAAGACCACGCACTATATCCTTCCTCTTCTGTCATTGTTTCCCGAAATAACTTACAGTAACTTGATGAGTGAAACTTATAACTGTAGAATGACGGCAGAATAATGTATTAGAAACTATAAAATGTAGTAGCTGGAGATTCAGGGCTTGTTCATGGTACCTTGTGTTTATTTTCTTTAAAGCTATGAAATGTGACTGTGACTCTGAATGTGTAGCTTTAAAAACCAGATGTAAACTTATACAAATGAATCAAGCCTGGAGTGATTTAAACTGTCAAACAGTACGCATGCAAACCAAACATGTGTGTATGCGAGTCCAAAAAGGAGAATGATTTCCTTTTTAAAAAGCAGCTTCAACACACCAGGAAGCAAAAAAAACAGTGCCTCTCCCTCTTGTTGCAGCCTCGTAACATTTCCTGGTTACTGTTTAATAATTCAAGAGAAATCCTCTCAGATTCATTGTGAGGCAAACAGACCCACAGGCTGCAAATGCCAGACAGTGCCATGGTTCAGACATTTTAGTAGGAGGGAGGGTTTTCTAGTGTTTTTTTCTCTCTTCTCTTCAGAGACACCAAATGGACGTTAAAAGGATTGTCTCTGATTATAAAACACGATGGGAGGGGTACATCCATAAAGTAAGCTGATGAGTGCATTCGCTCATTGTTTCGATGGCAGTAATTGCTTTATTGCTGTCCTAGAAAGGCAACATCCAATCACATTCATGTCTGCAAACAAGTAACAAACATTTCCTGGATACACTTTTTAAATAACATGTGAAGAATGAAAGAGCACAAGAAAAGTTGTTCTTGGTGGGCGTCCCCTGATAGACAGTGAGTGAACATGAATGACCTCATTGAGTCTTTTACTTCTGATTATAACTTCAGTTGCAAACAGCAGCAAAGTCCATTTTTGGAGCGTTCAGTCATTGCAGATATCTTCATAAGCAGTAGGAGTTTGATCTGCTCAAATGATCAATGCTCAAAAATACACACATATCCAATTGCACTGCACCTTTGCCAGATCTAACTGTCGACGAGGATGATGTGTGACCGTCAGGGTTGAGGCCTTGCTCTTTTGTTAGTTAAATATTAAGATTGTAAATAACCTTCTTCTTTATAGCAGCCTGTAAACACTTGTACCTCACTGAGGAAAGGCAACAACAGATCTGATAACATGCAATGAAACACCTACAAAAGTAAATGATGAATGTATACCAGAAATAGCCTAGGTAAAACTTAAAATCTGACATTCCTCTTCTTAAATGAAAATCTGAGGTTACAATTATTAATTTAAAAACTGGGGAAAAGACAGAATATACAGAGGGCCTACATAAAAAGCTTGGAGACCAGAAATCAGCTCAGACTCCGAGACTAAAGCCAGCAGAGGGTTAGATTAGCTTAGCTTAGCCCATCTTTGTGTAGCTTAAAGAACGGCAACGGTGAAGCAGCCTGGCTTGTGTCTACCTTTTACACTTAAAGGAAATAAAAAGAACAACGACTTGATTCATACAATAATTTATTAACACTATACAGTCCATTACTTTCACATTTAGTTTTGTTTTTTTACATTTATTTGTACATTTACATCGACTGTGGTAGCATCTGAGATTCCTGTTGAACAAAACACCACAACCTGCTCAATGAAAATATAAAGTTATATTCTCTCTAAAGTTTTCATTACAACGACACAGCGTTTTTTCCACAAAAAGCGGTATGACTATTTAGAATCCTTGGTTTTCTATTGTTGTGAAGGGCTGACGTTGAGCTGGGCCCTCAACCCCCTGTTGAGTGAGTGAAACCCCAACAGTGGAGCAGAAGCATTTCCGCACACTGAGTGTCAAAGTGTCATAGTTTGTGCGGAAAGGATTCTGTTAGACTGATGGGGGGGCAGGAGAAGAACTCAGACTGTGGATCTTTGTAGCAGATGCTCGCCTCTTTTCTCACTTGTAGAGACTCTTCACCAACTCCAGCTCCTCCACTGGTTTCCACTTCTGATTGATGGTGATGAGCTGCAGCAAAATGTCAGACAAAGAAAATCAAGCTTCTTTTGATCTCTTTGCAAGTGTTACAGCTAAAAGGTAACATGATTAGCAGCATTATGGTCTGCATGTGGCAACATAAACATTTCGACACTGAATATGATTACTTTCTTACTGGCTCAGCAGATTTCAGCTGCACGGTAACGGGGATCTGCTTTCATTTTAATTTCCAATAAGAACAATATGGGGGTTTCAATAACTACCAAAACCTGATCAATCGTTATGTAATGATCAAAATGTTAGAAATTACCTTTTGGGGTTTTGATGGGTCCAGTCTCTCCCATGGTTCTGGGTTTTTGGTCTTATTCAAACTACAACCAATGATTGAAAATATCTAATTATCATTGAATACTTCCTACAAAGTCAGATTAGGCATAAAAAAAAGTACAACTTCATGAATTTCAATAATAAAATAAATAGAGTGGAATATAATTTGATCAAAGACACTCACATAACATCAGGTTTAGTCAGCAGAAAGTAGATTGCAGCGGAAGTGGCTCCTGTCGCGGCAAAAGCCATGAACCCAATCAGAGGGATCAGCTGGAACAAATGTGTAAAAATATGAATTATAAAATCTACATAATCACATACACACTCTATGTTATGCTTATTTTCCCCCTGCAAATCCAGTGTGCTATACAATGACTTCTAACATGGTAAAAATATAAACGGCTCACCTCCTTTTTCTTCATTAACATTTGGAAAAAACCACCCATTTTGTTGTTTTCTCAAATACCTTTAGAACAAAAATAACATTTCAATTTAATGATGCTCAGAGTCAAATGCAGTGAATGTAAGTCAACAAGTCCTACAGGCATCTGTGTGCAGCAGGTCTCACCTGTTGTTGCTGAGAAGTCCTCGATGTCTGTTAGTGCAGCATCCTGTTGAGTCGGCTGATGTAGGCTGGATGAAAGGTAGTACGGGGTGAGACGCACGTAGACAGACAGAGCTTCCTGGACTGAATTGCATCAGTGGAGGTCAATATATCATCGGATCCACTTTGCTGATGATCAATACATTTTCTGAGTGAGCAGCGCCCTCTTGTGGCCACATTTTAGAACTGAAAGTCAACAGCTGGGACACAGTTTGCTCAACAGCGACCAAAAAGAACAACAAGAGAAAACACCAGACAAAAAGGTCAAGTGATAATTTTTTTTATTTATACATCATTGTATAACTATACAATAATAAAACACAGAAAAAAATGATCATATGTGCTTTGTCATCTGGGAGGTTTTTGATATGTGTTGATCTGTTGGGCGGTGAGAGAGGGACTCATTTTGCTGAGGGACCGGAGGAAGTATGTGTGTTTGATGTCAGAAGCCTCCATCTTCTCCTCTTGAAGTGCCAAAAGAGCAGCCTGGAAAACAAACAAAAAAAAAAATGTAGGTATTCGGTTACTAAATGAGTTTGTTTTCGTCATCATGTAGGATCAGGATTACACTTTGCATTATATACTTTAAATGTAGGAAAGATGGCTTTCTTGTGTCAATGCGCTCTCTCTAATTTTACCTCTTTACACAGATTTTGCAGGTCAGCTCCAGAGTAAAGCTCCGTCTTTGCAGCCAGCTCCTCATGGCACACATCGGCACACACGGGCATTGACTTTGTACACAGCTTCAGGATGCAAAGACGAGCCTGGATACAGACGAGGACACATATTATTAAAGTTAAAGTTTAGCAAATAGAAAGTCCCGAAACCATATCATCTTGATTTGAACTTCGAACCAAGTTCAAGCTGGATCTCTAGCAAGAACAGCTCGTTATGATCTGATAGTGAGTTGAAAGTGAATAATCTCATATTTGGACAGATATGGTGTTTTGGAAAAATAAACTTTAGCTTCCGGTATCCCATCATGTTTTTGGGTACCTCTGCATTAGCTTCCATTTATGAGTATCCAGATAGCTGATAAAATTCAGATCATTCTTAAAACGTTTTTTACATTTGTGAAGTAAACTTATTTTAACTTCTCATATTTGTATACCTTTAAGATGGATAACTTACCTGCTGGTCAGGTGGTGGGACATAGATGATGTGGTCCAGCCTGCCAGGTCTGAGGAGCGCGCTGTCTAAACTTTCAGGTCTGTTTGTGGCAGCTATAACCATCACTTCTTTGTTACATACTTCCTGGCAGTCCAACTGCACATAGAGGGAAAAAATAAATTCAAAAAGTAAAATGAAATCACCTCTAGCTGATCATACTGTATGTTGTGTAAGGCAGTATGATTAGTAGGGTTTGAATCATTTCTGACCTTTTCCTGTCTGTGATCGTCCTCCACTCCCTCTGCCTGGAGGATCTTCTCCGTCCCTCTCCTCTCCAGCGTCTTCAGGCCGACTCCATCCATCTCATTCAGGAGGACTGATAAAAGTCGGGTCTGTACACCATGAGCTGTCTGACTGTTTGACCGGGAGCCAATCAGAGAGTCAATCTCATCAAGGAACAGGATACAGGGAGCACAGGCCCGGGCTTGACGAAACAGCTACATGTAGACACAGGTGTTCATGTGTGACACGGCAAAGAGGACACAAACACAGCTGACATTCAGAAATACCACAGAGCGATAAGATAAAACATACCTGTGCTAAAGCCTTCTCTGAGTCTCCGACAAACGGAGAGTAGAGATCAGCACCGCTAACAGACAGGAAGGCGCAGTGAGACGAAGTGGCTGCAGCCCTGACGAGTGTTGTCTTTGCACATCCTGGAGGTCCGTAGAGCAGCACGCCACGAGGCCGACTCAGACCCAGGCGAACAAACGCCTCGGGGTACTTCATCGGCCATTCAATACTCTTTCATGTGCAGCAGGAAGGCGGGACAGATGGGAAACAATTCAAATCAATACAATCTTGAGGCATATTTTCTTCTTGACTCATCATGCCTGAGTGACATCTATTCTTATTTGATTTGTCATTATTCAAGCCCTGCCACTTCTTTACCTGTCTTAGTTTGAGTTTGACTTGCTCGAGTCCTCCTATCTGCTCCCAAGATATTGGAGATAGATCCGTCCTGCCCAGGCTGCTCCTCAGGCAGGAGGGACGCACCGACTTCAGAGCCTCCTGGAAGTGCTTCAGACCCACCACCTGCTCTCCTGAACCCTGCAGACAACAATTAGAAAAAAAACACAGGAGTGATGACAGTCATTTTTATGCCAGGCAGCAATTTAGAGTAATTCAGTTTACTCTGTTCGACCAGGATAAACCAATCAGTATTAATGCTGCTTTTCATGGAGTCCTTGATACACACAGTGCACTAAATGCTGCTTGAATAAATAAGATTCAGTTCTTACAAGGGCAAAGCTTTACTATGACTAAATGCACTAGAACCTTACAGTGAGAGCAACATTTCAGTTTTTACCAGCCAAACATGACTTTATGTATACATTGTTTAGTGAATGCAAGTGCATCCTGTTACATACATGGTCAACAACATCGGTACACATGCATCACAACACACTTCCAACACTACTTCATATTGCAAGCCACAACTGAAACACAATTTGTAATACACTAACAAATGTTGGATTGCCAAATAACCTAAGACTTTTCCTGAGCTGCTAAATGAAGCTTAAATTTGAATTTTCTGAACCCCTGTATGCGATGTCGATATATATATATATATATAAATATAATTTGGTACATGGAAATATAAAGGGAAAGTGAATTAATCTTTGCCCATAAGTAATACAATTAAACCTGTTTTGTTTTATATTCGACACTTTGCTTGATTGCTTTATTTACCTTTGAGTTCTCCCGTATAGCATGCATGGCAGCCTCTCTGCACAGGGCGCCGAGGTCCGCTCCTACATAACCTGTTGTCTTCTGTGCAAGCTCTGTCATGTCCACACTGGGACACACAGGAATCCTTGCACACAGAACAGTCAAGATGTCTTTCCTCTGCTGCAAGGTGGGAGCGCCAATGATAACCTGAAGGAAATATAAAAAAATAAAGCCTCACAGATTGATTTTCAGTTTAAATAATATAAGTACCAAAAACATATCGCATCATCTGTACCTCTCTGTCGAATCTCCCGGGCCTGCGCAGTGCAGGGTCCAAGCTGTCCGGCCGGTTGGTGGCGCCGACGATGAGGAATCGATCAGACTGATTAATCCCGTCCATCAGCGTGAGCAGCTGAGCCACCAGGCGGTTCTCTGGGGCTGATGAGCCGGTTCTCCTCGGACACAGAGAGTCTAACTCATCTAAGAAGAGCACACACGGTCCCTCTTCAGCTGCACATCGAGCCCGCTCAAACACAGAGCGCAACTTCTCCTCACTTTCACCTGGCCGTGATCCCACCACCTGAAATCATCATTCTTAATTAATATTGATAACGTAGAAGTAAACTGTACAAACACTTTGTTGACACCTTTTACTATAGTCTATGATGCAAAGAAATAATCAAAAGCCTTACTCTGATGTGTAAAAATGCCACTAAGAATAGGCAATTTCTCCTTGAGAATAAAGCATTTTCATTTAGCCAACAATATATAAAATGACACTTCAGTTATAGTAGGAAATAGAGTTCCAAAGAGAATCAACTTTAGTCGTTATTCTGTTATGGGAAATTGGATTAAAAGTGAGTGCTTTGAGGTGTCTGGTATTAATAACTGGATTAGCATAAAAATAAATACATTCACTTCGTCTTTCAAAAACTCTTCACGTAACATTTTTTAGAAAAATGACTACATCATAAAAGCACGAAAATGTGGTAACACATAAAATGGATTATAATAATGTAGTGCAAACACATCAATTATATGAAAATATGAAAGGACGCCATCAATAGTTTTTACCTCCGGGCCTCTGACCACCACCAAGCTCGCTCCGACCTCCCCCACTACTCTGCGGACCAGCAGGGTCTTGCCCACACCTGGAGGACCCACCAGTAGCACACCTCGAGGACATGATACACTAAGAGAGCTCAGGGTGCCTGGATAGTGCAGGGGAAGCTGCAGCATCTCTTTTAGGGAGGCACTCACCTGAAATACAGCAATGAAGCAAATCACTGAGAATAGGAAATCACCATTTGAATACTTGTGAAATAACTGCATTGATGCATTGCCAACCTGCTCCAGACCCCCCAGTGGGACGGCGTCCTGGCTCTTCAGCTGGCTCCTGTAATGCCCGTCTGTCTGGATGTCAACTATCTCCACACCAGTTTTGGATGTGATTAATCCAGCGGTGGCAGAATCTGGAGTGATGCTTTCAATAACGACATATCTAATCTCTGTATCAAAATCCTCCAGGTTTATCACATGTTTCTCATGGACATATACACCTTTGAGCATGTCTTTAACGAGCTCATGAACAAGGCCAGGAGGAGTGTGTTTCCTAAAACCAACACTCTGGACCACCGCAGTTATTCTAACACTTTTAAGTTTGGGACAGGGTGCAGATGAGAGCTGGGAAGGCTCCAGGTTCAGATGTGTGGGTGGATGAGAGAGAAGACTAGGAGATGAACATTTCAAGTCCATCTGCAGAAAGCCCTCAGCAAGGTCAGGCCGGGGCCAGGCGGTGCACAGACAGCTCCCCCCGGGTACAGACACCTGTACGGGGGAGCCCAGACTCAGACCCAGAGATGACATCAAGCCTGGACCCAGTCTGCATCTCTGAGAGCCCCGGTCTGATGGATCCACCGACAGCAGCCTCAGAGACATCCTCGAACCATAAGCAGCTACAAGCCTCCCCTGACAGCAATACAGATAAAGTGAATTCTTATTAACAGTGAAGTTTAATCAAGCCACAGACTAAAAAAAGAAGGGGTTCACCCAGAGCCACCTACTATGCTGCAGTGAAACTTTAGCAAGGCAACGTGCTACTAGTTGTAGCTCACTACAACGCAATTCTTAGCGATCATATTATGAACTTTATAACAACAAAAGCATTCACATCGTTACATACCAGATGAACTGTGACGCCAGTGAATGGTGCATGAAGTGGTATCAGAGGAGCAGATGAAGCGTCGTCTTGTAATGTTTACAAAATCCATGTGGCGCTAAATTCAGATGGCCAACCAAAACCTTTTCCTGCGTCAGGGTGACTGCTTCCGTTTCCTAAATCTAGGAAGAAATAATATTTGGTATTATTAATTAAATAAATGGGATATTAGCCGATCTTTTTTTATATATTTTTTATTTTTTTACCATTTATAGTCACCCTAGCAAACATTAAATGAATGACGCCTTTTTGTTTCGGTTTATTTGTGTTGTCAATTCATTTTAAGCTTACCCCTGGTTTAAAATAGCCAAACATATATATTTAAAAAAATATATAAAACACAAAAATATAAAACATAAAAATAATAAAATGTAAGATTGACGATTTCAATAATTTTTAGAATGAAAAAAAAAAAATAGTCAAGGTCGTCTGTAACTACTAAATATTTGGCGCTCTGGCGTCACCCTGTGTACAGAAAAGAAAATGCAGTTTAAGGTAAAGAAAATAACCTAGGTAAGTCGATATTCCCAAATAACCATTCTGTTCAAGTTTGTGCCACTTAAACATCTTTGAATTTATTTCAGAGTTTCCTAGGAAACTATGGGTCAAAACCTTCATTTGAATTTAAATGATGTACAATATGTTCAATAAGTTCATCCAGCATTTCTTTCACAGGTGGTCTTGCAAAGTTTTAATGTGCGACTGTCACTGTGGTGATTTCTTCTGCAGTGGTGGTCATGAGTGAAGTCACATGGTTTGCTATTTATACGTAAATAGTGCAGCTGTGATATCGAAACTGCGGAAGGTCGTCTGTCTGTCCCTCCCTGCACGCAGAAGAGATAGGACTGCTCACAGCCAGACTCTGCAGACCGCTCACAGCCAGACTCTGCAGACCGCTCACAGCCAGACTGCTCACAGGTGACCCTGTTGCGAACGGGGAGTTGAGCCATTAACCTGCTCTTTCTGGAAATTTGAGAGGCAAGTCTGAGAACAATTACACATTCAACGACTCCTTCAATTAGTTATTAATCAGTACAAGTTAGTTGATGAAGGCCATTGGCAAAGGGTTTGATTCAGTGAAGGACGAAATGAATGAAAAAAAAAAGTCTAAACTTCTCAGAAACAAGACTCAGATTATCAAATGTTACCATGTCTGTGCGTTTAGTTGTATTTAACTAATGTGTGTGAGACTAGTAGTTCCAAACAACACATCTTTTACAGTTCCCTTGTGTAAGAATATGTGTGTCTGTGTTTGAGTCCTGAGCTGTCCTCTAAAGCCCCACCACATTTTTATCTTAACACTGTTTCATCTTCCTGGTTCCCTTTGCCCATGCCCACAACAACCAGGCCAGGCTTGGCACAGTTCCCCCCCCTGTACCGTCATAATTTCAGATCTCGCGGACAAGCTCGGGGCGTGTAATCAACCCTGTGTGTGTCCTGGAAGGCTGAAATGTCACTCTGCTGTCTGTAGGCCTCACAGCACAGACAACCTGTGTGTGGGCTCAGGATTTAACTTTTTTTAGGGGGGGATTCAGAATGTGTTTTCTTATTTGACAGCAGATGCATAAGTAGTATTTACTCCTCAACTACCTCTGCTTGTTTGTGTCGTTATTAAAGAGCCAGAGGGAGTATCAGGGCAGACGCTCAGCAGCCATGTCGACCCTCCTGCGCTGCATCTCCAGCTCTTCTGTGGTTTTGTTCCGGCGAGGGGCCCGTCAGAAGATACCTGGACGGAGGAATTTCAGGACTTTCCCTGTGTTATGGGACCAACAGGCCTCCAGAGGTAGGATATGCCCAGCTCTGTTAAAATCTTTCATCTTAACCTTACAATATTTTTTCACAGAAGACAGCCAGGGGTTTGCGTGCTTTCTTTTGCTTTGGATATCCTCTGTGTCTGATTTTGAAGAACGAGAGTTCACTCAAGGACACACTCCTCCTGGCCAGAAGAGTGGAAAACTCGGCACAGATCATGAACTGTTCGCTGCAGGTTGCTAGAGATCTTCCCTAAATAGGGAAAGCTGGTAGTGAAGCAGGCAGTGGCTTTGCTCTCTGGGAAGCTCCTGCTAAAATGTAAGAACACGCAAGAGGTCAGTTAAAGGTGACATGAAAATGTGAACGTGCACTCTGTCAGATTCTGTCCACAGACGTTTGTTTATGACATCTGTGTTGTTCTTAAGGCCCTTGTAACGGATTGTTTCAGACCGGTTTGGGAGTAACTGAGTGCTTTTTAGTTTTGAATTTAGAGTGTGTCGGTGTGGGAGCGCAGGCCTCTCAGTGTGTGTGTGCGCTGGCTCGCAGCCAATCACCTGCTAATAATGTCTCCATGGTGGCGAGGTCACCATGCCGTGTATGGAGAGAAATGTGTAATCTGACGCTGTTCATGCCACACAATCTCTGACGTACTCGCATGCTCTCCTGCGTTGTTGCACAAAAAAGGTAAATAGACACAACTCTTCCTGTTTTATATCATACGGTGATGTTGAGGTTCTAATATTCATCAGAAATTCATACTGTTCTCCAAGAAAAAGCTGTTTATGCATTCCTTGTTTTTTTTTTAAAAATGTTATGTACTTCAGACTGAGCCATCTGTTTTATGTGTGTTCAGGTGTGCTCTACAAGGACCTGGTGGTCGGTGTTCCTAAGGAGACCCTACAGAATGAGCGTCGTGTGGCGTTGTCTCCAGCCGGGGTGCAGGCGCTGGTCAAACAGGGCTTCAACGTGCAGGTGGAGAGTGGCGCTGGAGACGAGTCCAAGTTCTCTGATCAGCAGTACATCGAAGCTGGAGCCACCATCACTGATGTCAAGGGAGCACTTGGCTCTGATTTGGTCCTCAAGGTTTGTACACATCTTTTACTTGGTGTTGCTGTTTAGATTTTTCTGTGCACATTTTCTGTAAGTCAAAAATGTACTACGTCTTGTTTTTGCTGTAGGTTCGAGCCCCCAGTCTGACTGAAATAGACCTCCTGAAGCCAAAGTCCACCTTGGTTAGCTTTATCTACCCAGCTCAGAACCCAGAGCTGATAAAGAAGCTGTCGGAGAGGCAGAGCACTGTGCTCGCAATGGACCAGGTGCCCAGAGTCACCATAGCACAGGGCTACGATGCACTTAGCTCCATGGCTAACATTGCTGGGTAAAGAAGAACATATTTGTGTACACGCAAATATTTACAGCTTCAGGTTTCATATTTACAGAAAATGTGACAAATGTTTATTTCTTAGGTACAAGGCTGTGGTTCTGGCTGCAAATCACTTTGGCAGGTTCTTTACTGGTCAGATCACAGCTGCAGGGAAAGTTCCCCCTGCTAAGGTAACTCTCTACTTTAATGCGGCCTTTTAATTTTTCTTTACAGTCTACCTCAAATAGAATAATGAAAGTGGATGTTTCTGTTGTCCACAGGTCCTGGTTATTGGAGGTGGAGTAGCTGGTTTGGCAGCAGCAGGAGCAGCCAAGTCAATGGGAGCCATAGTGAGAGGATTTGATACTAGGTATGATATGGAGATAAAAAAAAAGACACGTTTCTCAGACTTCAGATTGAGTGAGCTAGCTATTAGCTACTGCGCTAATTTCAGCATATTTACACAGGTTGATTAATGCACACTGTACTATTTCAATTGATTAAACAAATACAAAAATCAATGATAGCTGTTATGATCATGATTTTGACAACGGCTTGTCTGTTTGATTGTCCGTCAGGCCAGCAGCCCTGGAGCAGTTCAAGTCATTTGGAGCGGAGCCTTTAGAAGTGGATCTGAAAGAGTCTGGGGATGGAGTTGGAGGTTACGCCAAAGAGATGTCGAAGGAGTTCATTGAGGCTGAGATGGCTCTTTTTGCCAAGCAGTGTAAAGAGGTGGACATTGTGATCAGCACTGCTCTGATTCCAGGTCAGTCACACTGGTACCTTCTCCCTGTCCTGTCTAATATCCTTTTGAGGTTCTAAAGCTGCACTAGCTAATGGTTAACTAGCTAAGGTATAGTAACCTTAAGGAGCTGGCATAGACCACTACAAAGCTGAAAGAGGGGTATATAGTGACACATAAGTTGTCAGATGTCACGATACAAGACTGCCAGTCAAGTCTTGCATTGCTCTGTGTCTGTTAATTGAAAGTATACAACAAATGTTTTGGTGTTTTATCCCCCCCTCCCACACACGCACACACTCACACATACCCCCCCCTTAAGACCAAAAGTGGTCGATGCATCTTAATTCTTGATACATGTCCAATGACTCTTCCTGTTTTTTTGGGGGGTTTTTTTTACAACATGGTATTGTTAACATTTCTTGCATCTCTCCTGCTCCTCTGTTTTCTGTGTCTGTGTCTTTGTAGGTAAGCGGGCCCCAATTCTGATCAAGAAGGAGTTTGTAGAGTCGATGAAGGACGGCTCTGTTGTGGTGGATTTGGCTTCAGAGGCAGGAGGCAACATTGAGACCACCAGGCCCGGAGAGCTGCACATTCACAAGGTTGGGGTTCTACCTTTGTAGCACATCTTTATGTTTTGTTCAGCCCCATGAAATATTAACTGTTAACCTATTTTCTTTTTTTTTTTTTAAACAAATTAGGGAGTAACACACATTGGCTACACAGACCTGCCCAGCCGCATGGCCTCCCAGGCCAGCACTCTTTATTCTAACAACGTACTGAAGCTGCTGAAGGCCATTAGCCCAGATAAGGAGTACTTCCACTATGAGCCCAGAGAGGAGTTCGACTATGGAACCCTTGACCATGTCATCCGTGGGACTCTTGTTATGAAGGTGGGTTTTCATTCACTGTAACTGTCTGCTGGGCGGCCTGGACATCTGCTGGCAATCGATCTCTCCCTCTCGGCATGAGCTATCAGATCCTGTCATGCTACGATTCTGCGCCAAATGAGCACTAAAATCCCAGTCCCGGCTGGGAAAGGCTCATGTTGGATCCCTGGAAGAATGCTATGAACTTTTTAAAATGCACTTTTCCAGGAATGTTGGCTTTGACACATTGTTTATGGCAGAGAAAGCATGCAACCTCAATAAGACATATCAGTTTACCCCTTGTTAAACTAAGCATTATTCAGGCCCCTTAAAAGAGAATTTCCCTTTCAGAGCCACTGGTAACTGGTTTGTGATTGCTGTTTGTTCAGTATAATCTCCTTTGCGGTGCATGAGTTTGTATTCTGAGTGCTCCAACCATCCAGGCAAGATCTCCCACAATGCACGACTCCAAAGTTTTGATTTCTGTTTCTCACGCAAAAGTCTGGATGTCCTTTGAGTTCTCACACGGTTCCACATGTCTGTCTTCTGATGTGTTCAGGAAGGCAAAGACATGTTCCCGGCCCCTCTTCCCAAAACAGCCCCCCCAGCCCCAGTGAAACAGAAATCAGTGGCAGAGTTGGAGGCGGAGAAAGCGTCTGTGATTTCTCCCTTCAAGCGCACCATGACCTCTGCGGGTGTCTACACTGCAGGTTAGACTCAGACACAGAGCCATGCTAGTTATCATTTTTGTCCAAAAAGAGCTTTCTGTTCTGATCACAATATCAAATTTGAATTAAATTATACAATGAACCAAACAAGAAGCTTTGTTTGGCTTAATTTTCTCAATCATCATTTCATCAGGATTGGTTTTACAATATTTAGCAGTTTCTAATAAAGCAGGAACAATAAGTAAATGGACAAAAAAAAATCTGCAACTACTTTGACAATAAAGGAATAATTTATGCCAATTTTAGATCGGAAATGCCCTACAGGTATATATGATGGGTTTTAGTTCCTCAGATGTGAAGATGTACTTCTTATCACAGTCATTTGAGTATCTTCATGTCTGACCTGCTGGTTAAACAGAAGTCATTGAAAGAGAGAGTTCTTTTTGAAGTGTACTTGTATGTGCCACTGGTCAATAGTATGTGTATGAGCCACAGGAGAACCGGGTCAACAGTCCTCTTAATGTGAAACCGTCCAGAGGGCGGCTGTTCTATCAAATGGTAGTTCCTATCCAGGTGTGCTACTTAGTGGCTTTGTTAAGATCTGCAAACATTATTTGATGCAGGCTTTTTGACATTTGAGGTACTCTTCCAAATCAAGTATCAAAACATGCCCCCCTTTTCCTTAGCATGTAAGTCTACTGTTTATGTCTATTGAGATCACCTGAAATCTTAAAGAATAGAATACCAAAACGTGCTCCCCATTATCTGAAAATGTATATGGAGTCAGTAGTGGTTTATTTTTAAGTTATGATGTAATGGGAGCTTTATTTAATTGGAGATGCGGTACACTCCAGTAGCTTTTTTGGACAAGGCAGGATATTGACAAAACATGGGCAATCTGACCATTTTCTTGATGAAGGGGGCATGATGACTGGCTTCACCTGTGGCTAATACACTGACTACTTGACATGTACCACATTCAACCTCACCTCAAAATCCCCCAACAGACACCTCCTGTTTGATGAAGACTTTACATACATTTTTATTGCTTAAAATCAATTAATGAAGATTATCCTTGAGTTAACTGATAATTTAAATTTGTTCTTTAGTTTCAGCCTCAGTAAAAACTTTTTTTTTTTGGTTCTTAAATGAGCCTTTTTTTTACTTCAGCACTGAAACTTCATTCATCTTAAAAGGACCTTTGAATGGAGACAACATAATGAGGAACAGTGGGGAATATATATTTTTAGTCAATTATGACATAAAAGTTGAATTCCTTTGAAGTATGAGTCATAACCCTTGCATAACCTGTTATATAAAAGTGTTTCTCTTTCCATTCCTTTTTTACCATTAAAATACTGGCTTAATTTAACAGGGAAACAAACTGAAACTGCACATTTTCCCACTACGACAAAAAAAAAGAAACGACACACATCTGTGCAGAGGCATACAACAACAAAAACAACAACACTGATTTTCTCTGTCTCTCTGTAGGTGTGTCCACCTGTCTTGCTCTAGGCATCATCTCCCCCAACGCAGCCTTCACTCAGATGGTCACCACCTTTGGCTTGTCTGGGATTGTGGGATACCACACTGTGTGGGGTGTGACCCCCGCTCTGCACTCCCCTCTCATGTCAGTGACCAACGCCATCTCAGGTCAGGACTCAGTAGAACACATTCTATAGATAAGTATTTTTGTTTGTTAATATTACATCTTCATATGTTAACAAAGGGGATCTGTCTGTCCTCTCTGCCAGGTCTGACAGCAGTCGGTGGTCTGGTGCTGATGGGTGGAGGTCTCACACCCTCCAGCCTGCCTGAGAGTCTGGCGCTTGCTGCTGCTTTTGTTTCTTCCATCAACATTGCTGGTCAGAAGTTCAACACTTCAAAACAATAAGTAAAAATACAGAAGAGCACTCCTTACCAGATAAAATAAAAAAAAGTATTTTTCTGTGTGTGTGTGTGCAGGTGGTTTTCTGATCACTCAGAGGATGTTGGACATGTTTAAGCGCCCGACTGACCCTCCTGAGTACAACTACCTGTACGCTCTGCCCGGGGCTGCATTTGTTGGGGGATATGGAGCCTCACTTGCTGCTGGATATAACATTGAACAGGTGATCATCTCTTTATTCCTCTCATACTCAAATAGCTTTGAAATGAACCAGTTATCAGACTGTTGTTGTCATGATGACACTGTTTAAGTTCAGATTCGATTTTTTTTTCTGTATGTTTATGGGAAAGGTACCAAAGATACTGGCTGCTTTGTTAGACCTAAAAATATATAAAAAAAATACTGAAATATGTCATTAAACTTGCCAAAATTCAAGCTGATATTTGTGCTCCTTTCATGAGGCTATTAGTCAAATTCCCAGAGATTACATTTTTTTTTTTTTAATGACTTTAAATATGTCTTGAAATAAGTGTCATTACAGTTGGTGATTATTTTTCAATCAATCGACCTTTCATTTCTGCTTATTGTTGTTGTTGTTTTTGCATCCATCATATGAAGGTACTCTAGTCAGTATTTTAAGTTTTAAATCAGCTTCAATCTCCAGAGTTGTAAAATGAAGCCAATGCAGAAGTGCAAAAACTAAAGTGTCAATTTGAGCCTGTCTCCGAAGTCCAAGGGATCTCCATATGAGCCAATATTTTAACAGCATAAATGAACATGTTTACAGTCTGGAAAACAAATCTGATTTGGTCTCTTAGAGCTTTACGCAGGTTTTTATTTTTTATTTTTTTTATAGCTCATCTGTTTTGATGATATTAAGGCTAAATAAGCTCAATAAGGAGTGTGGCTGATTTGATAGACAACTAAGAGAAAACATTTAAATGAAGTTAACCACCATCATTTAGCGTCATAAAGCCTCTTAAGAAACAGACAGGTAATGTTGCTGAGACTACGTCCATGTTTTGAGCATCGGTATTAAATCATACCTTTTTAATTTAAAAAAAAAAATTTTGTTCATTAATGATCATGTAAAGAAGAACTTGTTTTTTTGAATGACTGACTTGTTGTTGTTTTCCCACCTCAGATGATGTACTTGGGCTCCGGCCTGTGCTGTGTGGGAGCACTGGCAGGCCTCTCTGCACAGAGAACCAGTCGTTTGGGGAACACCCTGGGCATGATGGGAGTCGCAGGGGGCATCGCTGCCACCCTCGGTGCCCTGAAACCCTCTCCAGAGCTGCTGTCTCAGATGTCTCTGGCCATGGCCACAGGGGGAACCCTCGGTAGGTTTATCCCTGCTGCCTGTGATACTCTTATTGGTGATGATAGAAACGTATTTCCTTTGAAATATTTTAGTTCTCTTGTTCTGCAAAATACCTGCTTTGATGCAGTTTGTTGCTCATTGCAGCTCCGTCTAATTTAGTTTCATACATATCCTGTATTTGTCTACTATTTAAGTCCCTATGAAGCACGCTATGCTGTATCGTGGCAAGAAAAATCACCACCAACGAAGCAGCTCTCAGTTTCGACGAACATATAAATAAAGCTCCTTCTGATGTCCAACAGCTTGTTTAGAACAGTACAAGCCCATCATGAATGAGTAACATGTTTTTAACCTTGCATGCGAATCCTGCGGTCTTTGAAGAGTGTAAAGTTTTTGCTAATTCCTAACAGGACATCAATCATCCTGTCCAGATAGAGAGATGAGTGGACTTTATCATCATGTGTGAATGTTGTACATGTTAATAGTCATTTAGGGAAAGCAAAATGATGAATGGGTGTTACAATCTATACACACACACACACACACACACACACACACACGCACACAGGCGGCAGAACATGAGGTTTCACTCAGTGTTCAATTAGGGACTCTATGCTTAAAAGAAAAACACACAGTACTATACTAAACTTAGGACTCATTAGTTTTGAAGTCTTTAGTCTTTTTGTTAAGAGTGAAGTTACTGGAAACAGGTGTTTGCCTTAAAACCACTCTTCCTTTAACTTAATATTTTTCATTTTTGGGTTTCAAACATAGCCAGTGTGCATGAGAAGTTTAGTGTCTGGGCCTGGACTCAGACAGACTGACTGGAGTATCGCATAAAGATTTACTGATCTCTCTTTTTTTTTTTTCCTCCTTGTTTGGGCTGCAGGTCTGACCATTGCCAAACGTATTGAAATCACAGACCTGCCACAGCTTGTGGCGGCCTTCCACAGTCTCGTGGGTCTGGCAGCTGTTCTCACCTGCGTGGCTGAATTCATGATTGAATACCCCCATCTGGACACCCACCCAGCCGCCGGTGTAGTCAAGACCGTGGCGTACCTGGGCACCTACATAGGAGGCGTCACGTTCAGTGGCTCCCTGGTGGCCTACGGCAAACTTCAGGGTAACGTGGAGTATTTGAATAGTATTTTTAGCATCTCAGAGTGTATGATTTTAATAAAGACCTTGTGCCTGTAGTCAGCACACTTTGTTCTTTTATGAGTCTGATATTCACTTGAAACAGACAGAGTAATATCTAGATAATCACACTGAGCTATGTGTCCTCTGGTGCTGATTGTGTCTTTGATCTAGTTAAATCCAAAAATCCTTCACTAAATCCAGGCCTGCTCTGGGTTTTTATGCATGTGCCAGCAGACACTGATCTATTAGTTCTAGTGCAACTAATCAGGAGGAACACATGTGAGAATTTCTGGTAATTTGTTATTGCTGGGTCTGTTCGGTGGCTGCTTGGCTGGGCTTAATTGAAGGCTGCTGTCTGATTTAAGGACATTATAGACTCTAAGATTAGAAGCAACCACAGGCTGCCTGAAACAGTCCAAAGAGACTTTGATAAAAGTTCAATTTCCAGCTTCTCTAAAAATGTTTTTGTTTTTAAATTCAGTTAATTTATATAATTGTTTTGTGGTTGCAGGCGTCCTGAACTCTGCCCCCCTGCTGTTGCCTGGACGACACGGATTGAATGCTGGTCTAATGGCAGCATCAGTGGGAGGCATGGTGCCATTTATGCTAACCTCAAGCTACGAGACTGGCATGGGGTGTCTACTGGGAGTGTCTGGTCTTTCTACTATTATGGTGAGATTTTTTTTTGGTTAAAAAAAAACAACAACACAACAATGGAAAAAAACACTACCAACACATAGAGGATATAGTCTGCAAAGACCAAGGCACTTTTTCAAATAGGGGCACTTACATTTCCTCACAGGGGCTTTAAAACATCATCATAAGAGATCATAACAGATAAAGTATGAACTAGTAATATTTATACAAAGTTAGTTTTTTGTGGCAAAAATGTTTGACATTTGATTCTCCTACCTCCTCACAGGGTGTAACTCTGACAGCAGCCATCGGGGGCGCTGACATGCCTGTGGTCATCACCGTGTTGAACAGCTACTCTGGATGGGCACTCTGTGCTGAGGGCTTCTTATTAGAAAACAATCTCATGACGATTGTTGGAGCTCTGATTGGCTCTTCTGGTGCCATCCTCTCCTACATCATGTGTGTGGTGAGTAGTCACACACGGGTTAACCAACACGATATACTCCTTACCTGAGTCTTGAGTTTCATGTTGTTGTCTTCCCAGGCTATGAACCGCTCCCTACCCAATGTGATCCTGGGTGGGTACGGCACCACCTCCACAGCGGGCGGTAAACCCATGGAGATTGTTGGCACTCACACTGAGGTCAACGTGGACCAGACCATTGACATTATCAAAGAAGCAAACAGCATTATTATCACTCCAGGTACATACTGTACATGCCACACGAGACATTTTCTTACACTGGGTAAAATATTAAAATAATTTAATTAAAATAAACTTACAAAGGCTTGGATGAAATATTGAACAAAAGAAGCAATTTTTATATTAGCATCTTTTGTTGAGAGCATTGTTCTTTGCTGTGAACAAAGCAAACCGATGAAGGCTAGATTCAGTATTTAGATCGATTCCTTTCTTGCAAGAAAAACGTGGGAATGTCAGAGTCTACTCTACCAGTCTTGCACTGCATAACCATAACAATGGTAGACTTGGAGCCATCAAAGATTAAAAAAAAAAAAAAAAAAAAAAAAACCTGAGCCACTCAAATGGACAGCTAATAGTTGCTAGTGTAGCCTTGAGCTGCCAGAAATAAGGAAAAGTTTAAATAGGATTTGTAAGCCTGCACGCGGCTCTTTTTTTTTTCTATTGTTAAACTTGTAGTCTTGAGCACATACCAGATCTGCCTTAAGTGACATCACTCAAGGCAATTTAAGATATTTCAGCCACATTAAAAAACTTAATGAATGTAAAAAAAAACATCCTAAAGACTTGTCAAGTTGACCTTAATGTGTGAAATGGATGGGGTTACATTTGTATCTTTTTTTTTTTTTTTTTTTTTACATTATCAATCTCTCAATAAATCTATTTTTATTTAAACTGAGCCAAATCCCAGCTAAAGTTATCTCATGACGGCTAACGTATGGAGCAATTTCAGACTGTACTCTTTGAGATATTGAATCCAGGTATCCTCAAAGGATCAGAGGAACGTAAGGGAACTCATTCATTCCTCACTTGGACAGATGTAGAAAGATGTTTGGGTTGACTTCAGAGGCCGAGGTGGAGCTTTAATATGAGATTCTCTCATCATCGCAGAGCTTGGATTCTCCTCTGCTCTCCAGCTGCAGCTGTTCAAACTGTCTGCATCAATAACATCGACTATCTCTGTCATCTTATTAACTTGACCTGACGAAAAAGGCTCAGCACGACCGCTCTGCCAAGTGAGAATCAAAATGTTTTTGTAGCGGCTCTTGGAAAGCTTCAACGTTTTGAAAAGAGTTCGCAAATGTTCATGTTCCTGAACTGATTCATACAGCAGTAATTAATTAATCTGAAAATATTGAAGCCTGGACACCACAAGAGGGTGCAGTTTGTCCACAAATTATCCCCTAGAAAGGTGCTCTCTTGTACAGAGTATATACACAGTGAATGTGTCAGTACATGTTTGTTAGCAAAGAGTTAAGAACGATGCGTTTGATTTCTTTTTTGAGTGTGAGATGGTGACCACAGCTTGATTTATTAAATACAAAAAGCCAGACTTGTCCGACAACTGAGTACTTGTCGAGTGGCCTGAGTAAGGGGAACCACTCTTGGATACTTGGATCGATGTTGTTTTCAAGTGGCTCCAAACCAACGCAATGACAGCTGTGTGGTCTAACATGCTGCTTTGATTAGAGAAACAGTGAAAAGTCATAAGAGCTATTGAGTCCAGACCCAGGACTTCTCCATGCGCTGTCAACAACAAAGCACGGCAGTGAGGAAACAGAAGGCTCCAGTTTTCTGGGGAATTGGAAGATACGGGTTACGGGCGACTGGCTTCAAAAAAACTCAATTAGGGGTAATGCTGAACTCTACAAGATACCTGACCACCAGGGTTAAATAGGGGTTACCCAGGCATGGGGAAAGGAGGTCTTTGCACGCAGGGGACCCAAAGGCACACCACACATGCAAAAGTTTTACTGAGAAAAATGTATCTCAGACCAATGAAAGCACTGTGATTTAATATAGCGAGGAGACTTGTGGTGGATGAGGATGGAAAGAAACAAACCCTAGAGGGACACATACTTCTTTTTGTTCATGTTGGATTACTATGTTTTCATTTGAGTATTAACAAATTGTGTCAAATAATTGTGTTTTAGTTAATTAGCAGAACTGATAAAAAGACTCAACAACCAAGAAAATAGAAAAACATCTTTGATACTAGAGTTACAAAGCATACATCCTATTTTGTATATCTATATCTCTGTACATCTAAATCTGTAACTTTATCATAGGCCAGGAATAGCTTTCATACCATGTTTATTCTTTGTATGTTTTGTGTGTTTAGGTTGGGGTCTGTGTGCAGCAAAAGCCCAGTACCCGATTGCAGACATGGTGAAGATGCTGAAGGAACAGGGCAAAGCTGTCAGGTGAAAGTCTGCACTCATTCCTCTCCATCTCATCTATTTTATAAACGAAGAGGATACGGCTGTTTAAATGTTTGCCTTGAGTGTCCAGACTCACCAAGGGAGGCTTTAAAAATGTATTTTGTCATGGTCTCCATGTTGGGAAGTACTTACTGACTTAAAGAAGAGGGAGACGGAAGTTTGTCTTTCAAAACATGTATTCAGTTTCTTTCTGTAGTTTTTATCCTCTTGAATTTTATTCTCTGTCGGATTTGTCAATAAGAATCATAAAATATAATACTGAGAGAAGTCATTCTTCTGTGTAATGTGAGGGTTGCAGTTGATACTGTGATTACAGTTTGCTGAGAGTACTTTTACTTTGGTAGGATTCTCTATTACAACACGGCATGATTGCTTTGTAATGTTTTCAAAACTTTTTTAATTATATATTTTCATATTGACAATAAATCTAAATTTGTTTAGAAATAGACATGTATCACTGTTCAGGGAGTTGTAAGTGCTCAGTGCAAATCAATAAGTCTTGATGAGCCGTAACATTTCTGCATCATCTCTTATAGGTTTGGTATCCACCCAGTGGCCGGTCGTATGCCCGGCCAGCTGAACGTCCTCTTGGCTGAGGCTGGAGTTCCCTATGATATAGTCCTGGAGATGGATGAGATCAATGAAGACTTCCCGGGTAAATTCTCTACTTTCTTTTTTTTTTTTTTTAAACCTCAGAGCTGTCAGAATATTTATTACTGCATGGGTGTCACTTTGACCGGAAGGTGTCAAACAATAATACTAGATGAGTTGTGTGTAATGATCACATCCCTCTTTTATCAGCAGTCAGAGCAGCCTTGTGATGTGTCTTGGTATTTAGACATGCGATGTTATCAGGGCAACAGTCTTGTTTTCTTAGCAACCAGGCATGCTGTGTGAGACACATGGTTCTGTTTATGAGCGAGTGAGATAGATGTGGTTCTGGGGAACCCAATCGCATCAGAGAGGACAATTGCACAGCATTTAGTTAGCAGTTTGTGTGTTTATCTGTTGTGTATAAATGTGTTAACGCCTGTGGCCCACAGAGACAGACTTGACGCTGGTCATCGGCGCAAACGACACAGTGAACTCTGCAGCACAAGAAGATCCCAACTCCATAATTGCTGGCATGCCTGTCCTGGAGGTGTGGAAGTCCAAACAGGTTTGTCACTAAGTGATTCATCTTTACATGTAGTGCAGCTTCAGTATCACCACTTCTGTGTGGTACAAAAAAAGTGACTAAACCTTTACTTCCCTCAGGTGATTGTTATGAAGCGTACCTTGGGTGTGGGCTATGCCGCAGTAGATAACCCCATTTTCTACAAGCCCAACACATCAATGTTGCTGGGAGACGCCAAGAAGACATGCGACAACCTGCAAGCCAAGATCAGAGAGGTCTTCTACTAGTGAGCCCTCATTAACTCACCATCACGGACAGTAGAGGTCAGGGACACAGGCAGGTTCAGACACTAGATTTCCAGCTTTAGCTTAAAGTTCATATATTTTTGGAAAATGGATTAAAAAAAAAAAAATGTGCAGCAAATGAGTTAATTACAGAAAGTGTCCAGGACTCATAATTATTATATAAAACAGCATGAATAACTGAAGCACATTGTGTACCGATTTGTAAATAAAAATATTTAAACCTATCTGAACTCCATTTCTTTGAACATTACTAAATTTGAGATTACCCTTTGAAATATTTACCAATAAATGGCGGATAATACTCACTGTTACCAGGAGGGATTAAAGTGGTAAGAGAACTTTGCAGACTTCTCAGGTCCACAAAAAAAAATACAGCTCTAAAAATATAAAACATTCCTACACTTTCTTTTTGATAAGCACTTTGTATGAAGTCAGTGAGTCCATCTCCCATCTGATTTTTGCCACCATGGCACTTTTATTATTTTGCAAATGTTTTTTGTTGATTTGTTACTTGTATGCCGTGTTTGTTGCAACTGTAGGACATTGTTCAATTATATCTCTGACTCATTTGTAAAGAACACCTCATTTATTTAAATCAACCAGTAACCCTTTGTTTATTGCTGCATCATGTACAAATAGATCAGTCACAATTTCCCTTAAAAAAAGAATTTACCGTTAAAACCAGAAAAAAAGGATTTCATGTGAACCAACTCAGCTATTAAGTCTTAAGCAGCTGATTCCAGTTTTTCCTCTCAGCATTTTCCTGCAGAAGCCTTAGCAGTGTTGATGACAGAGTGCAGGTAGGAGTAGAAGAAGAGCAGGTTATCATATTCTCCTTTGTACTCCTCTGCAACAAAAAGCTCATGATAATCCTTCAGGAAATAATAAATAGCCTCAATGGTAGCAAGGTAGGTGTCTGGTTTGCCCTTCTGACGACGCCAGAAACAGGTTTTCCTCGTCTTCAGCTCTACCCGTATGAAATCTGGAGGAGAACACATGTCAGTCAGACCGACACGAGAACACAGAGTGACATCATGTTGAACAGCGCTGTGGGTGACGTTCATTTGCCCTTAATAATCAACAGCAGTCAGAGCTCTTTTGAAAAGCTGCACAATTGCAATCTTGCATGATTACCTTGCAGTCTCTCATCTGTGCTGATCTTGTTGGTCTGGTTCCATGTGCTGTCAATGAAGACCACCCTCTGTAGGGGATACACCCTTGACTCTGAGCCCTCTTTTTCATCTTGGGTCCCTGACTCTGGGTTCTTGTCGGTGTGTGTGGCGCCTTGACCTTCCTCCCTTTTTAGCCTCTTTACGCTGTGTCCATGAGAGTAGTCGTGTGACTGGCTGTCAGTCCTGTCATACAGACACTGCATCATGTCTCTAACTGAGACAGCACCAGGACCAGGGAACACCAACACCACCTGGAGAGTGTCATGAAACAACAGAGCGGTATACCAACAAAGATTAGAATAAGAATTTCAATGACTTGATGTTTATAATGAGGTGTTTTTCATATAACTAAATTTTAGCATTAAGAGATGAACATACTGAGTACATTTAAGAACAAAGCAAGTATATATATATTTTTTTACTAATTTACACTATGATTATAACTAGAGCTATGAACTTTACACTTGTTAAGTATAAAATATGAAAAGGAAAAACTGGTCTGATCTTAATTTCATTTGAATTGTTACTATTTTTTTCATTTGGTGTCTGTTATTGGATCAAAATCTTCACTTACAACAACAAATACAAAAATCAAATCTGCAGAAAAAGTTGCAACTGTGTGTGACAGGAATGAATAGTGACCGTATGAAAGCATGACTTGAAAGCATCTTCTTGCAGACGCAATATGATATAAATAAACTAAACGGGGACAGTGATGTTTTCCTGATGGGTAAAAGATGACAAATAATCACAATATGTAAAGGTGTAGCTGTGAATTAAACATCCTATTATGATGGGAAAAAAACAAACCTTGTCCTTTTCATAGTCAGGTATGCAGGGGTAAGTGTATATGGTGACATCATTGGGAGCGAGGATCTTGGCATGGATCGCTGTGCTCTTTCCATCCGTCTCATTTGGATGCTTGATAATGTCTATTTTAACAGGAAGCTGAACACAAATATACAATATGTAGAGTCGGGTTCAGAGGACCATGACATTTCAACCACAACATGATCACAACAAAATCTCACATCTTACCTCAAAGACATGACTTAACATTTTCCACCACATTAAAATACTAGTACTTGTAAAAGAACCAACCCTTAAAAAGAACAACCAAGTGAGTCCTAACCTCTTACTGACCTTAATTAAAGGGATATCTTGCAGGGTGACACCCACTAATGAGCAGCATGTGTAGCAGAAGAACATCCTTGATCCTCCACATTTAGTGCATTTCAACCTGCCTTTCTGCTGCGCGTTCTCCAGCACTTCATGTGACGCCAATTTTAGACCTTGGAGAGGCTGCTTGGCAAGATCACAAGCATCTGATGGATCACTGGAGACTGTTGTTTTGTCACGGCAACTAGGATGGAGACACTGGTCTTGATCCAGGCTACTCATGCTTGCTCTTTTAATGTTGACAGACTAGTGCTGGAATCTGGGTTCTCTATTCATTGCTGCACAACACTGACAAAAACAAAACGAGGAATTTTTTAGGAGACAGAAATAATCCAACATTTCCACAACTTTAAACGTCAGGAGCACAGTCATGTGGAAAATAAATTATTCAAGTGAGGGGCTGTTATTCAAAAGATCATACAGAAGACTTTTTCCCCCTGACAAATGAGTCATTTATTTAGGAAATGTTTGGTGTATTAAAACTGTGGTATGTTCAATAACTGAAATCCAAACAGAAATCTGGTTTTATGTTACAAGCCTTTTGTTAGTGTGCCTCAACTCTTCATGACCTTCATTTGAATTTCCTTCGGGATCAATAAAGTATCTATTTATCTGTCTATATATCTATCTATCTATATATCTATCCATCTGTCTATCTATCTATATATCTATCCATCTGTCTATCCAACTATATATCTATCCATCTATATATCTATTTATCTGTCTATATATCTATCCATCTGTCTATCCATCTGTCTATCCAACTATATATCTATCCATCTGTCTATCCAACTATATATCTATCCATCTGTCTATCCAACTATATATCTATCCATCTATATATCTATCCATCTGTCTATCCAACTATATATCTATCCATCTATATATCTATCCATCTGTCTATCCAACTATATATCTATCCATCTGTCTATCCATCTATAAATCTATCCATCTGTCTATCCATCTATAAATCTATCCATCTGTCTATCCAACTATATATCTATCCATCTATATATCTATCCATCTATATATCTATCCATCTGTCTATCCATCTATAAATCTATCCATCTGTCTATCCATCTATATATCTATCCATCTGTCTATCCATCTATAAATCTATCCATCTGTCTATCCAACTATATATCTATCCATCTATATATCTATCCATCTGTCTATCCATCTATATATCTATCCAACTATATATCTATCCATCTATATATCTATCCATCTGTCTATCCAACTATATATCTATCCATCTATATATCTATCCATCTGTCTATCCATCTATATATCTATCCAACTATATATCTATCCATCTATATATCTATCCATCTGTCTATCCAACTATATATCTATATATCTATCCATCTGTCTATATATCTACCTATTTATCTATCTGTCTATCCATCTATATATCTATCCATCCATCTATCTGTCTATCTATTTATTTATATATATATATATATATATCTATGGTGATGAACTCTGAATCTTTAGACTATTTCTTTCACAAAAAGTTTGAAGTTATTTTTCTTAGTAGAACTGCTCAACACTTTAGTGATTCTTGTAAATGTAATATATGCCTTGAGGAGAAAGCAAGTGAATGAATGTACATCAAACTAAGAACAATAAACTATAATATATTAAAGTTTAAGACTACAGTGTAAATGTGACACTGGCATTTAAAGGACTATCTGAAGGGCGGTGAAATCTGACAGCATTAATATTCACAGTCTGTCCCACAGCAGCTAACGCTACGACCACAGACTGAACATTAACATCCAGTCAACAGCGTCTGATTCATGCTAGTAAAGCTAGCTTCGGTTAGCACGCTTGACGGAAGCATTGATAACTAACGTTTACGTTTGACAGTTCAATGGAGAGCAAAGTCAAAAGAAAAGCCAACGTTAAAAGAACTTGTAGCAAACGGTAGTTCCGGAGATTGTGTGTTGTTACCATAAAAAAAAAAAAAAACGTGTCTACCTGGATGCAGTCAAATGATGTACAACAGCGTGAACTTCTTCTTCTACGCCGGATATTGCGGTTCAGTGTTGGAGGAAGGAGTAGTTGGCGGCTAATGTTGCTTAGCAACGAAGTGTTGCTTGGGAGCGACCTCACCTGCAGAAAGTCAGCGTAGATTCAGTACGAATAAGGTATTTACCGTACAGTCTGTGGTATTTACTTACTTAAAGTCTATTTAGTACAGCAGTAGGATCGTCGAAAGTTTTAGTTTTTGTTTTATTACACCAGGTAAAGTTGTTATAAGAGTTAGATGACATAAACGACGATTAAGATAAGAGTTATATTGATGCATTTTGTAGTTAGCGTGAGCAATAGCCTAATGTATAACATTAAAGGTTCTATATGTAACTTTTTAAATGTATAAATCTTTTTTTTTTTATCGCCCATTAATAAGCGAACGGTTAACTAATGTGAAAAGTCGATGTTAAAGGGTTATTTCATCCATTTGCATTAAGCTTTGTATCAATAGAAACCTGGTAGTATGTTTGAATGGTCGTGCATCCTGCCTTCAATTCCCCCTGAGATGGGAAATCTTTGTATTTCTAAGTCTGAAAATGAGCTTCCAGTGACGCAAAATGACGATTTTTGCGTCACTGGAAGCTGTTGCGGTTAGCGGGGTGAAACTACAACGCTAGTTCCTCATATTTTCGACCAGAGATCAGTGGGTGGGAACTCACTCCCAGAATCAAAAGTTAACGTCCGCCGTATTGCTTGGAAGCTATGCTAACAGGCTCTATGGAGAAAGCTGATAATGGCGAAAAAATATAAATATAGCTGCGAGACGGCTGCTGCTGACAGGCCGGTCTTGTGTTTTGGCTGCTGACGCCTTATGTGTTGAAGTAAATATGTCTGTACATGTTTTTATTACTATATTTCTACTGCTATTCTGTATATTTTGGAGAAACTGTAGCGATCGAATTTCCCTCTGGGATTGATAAAGTATTTCTGATTTGGACCTTAGTGGGAGTGGCCTGCGGTGCTGTGCATTCTGGGATTTGGTGTCTGTTCATCCACATGAGCCAAAAAGACACTTTCTGCACATGAAGGCACCAACTTCAAAATGTATTTTGCATTTCTACTACATATATGACCCAATGTCAATACAGATTCATGTTTCAATGGGTGAAGTATCCCTTTAACTGTACAAACTCATCACACACTCCCGGTCTTCCCCTCCACAGCCAGAGGCCGCCTTCCACACACTTCTATCCGCTCTAGGAGCTCTCAAAGGCGGACAAACTCATCACACACTCCTGCTCTCAGCCAGCACCTGTCGAGGCTGTCGTTTGTAGGATGGAGAATGAATACAGACACAGACTCCTTCACAGACTTGGGGGGCGGGGGGGATGAATCTTTTTTATAACTCATCAGATTTTATTTTATTAAGGAAAACGGCTATGCCCATATAAGGGTTGTGGCAGATTTGATTGACAGCTCTGCGTCAAAAAACCCTTGTAATTACTATTTGTATCTATAGGTATTTTGTTCTTTTAGTTATCTTATTTCAATGACTTATTGCTTACACTGCTGTGGATCCAAACCATTACTTAGTTGTTCATTGCTCAGATTTTCCATCTATTAGAAATAATTAGAAGGAAAATTAATGTTTAAATTAAACACTAACCCAGTCCAATTGTAATAATTCGTTTTCACTGCACTGAAAATATCCTGATCTGCAACCACTTTCAATCTGAGGGGCTATAAAGTCATGATGCATTCGCAGAAAGTGAGTTTCAAAGATATATGGCTGATCAAAACCTGATACTTCTGGAAAAAGTAGTCTAAAATATCAATATAAATTTGTCTTGTTCAAAGCAAGATGTTCTTTGAATGATGTAAAGCAGATTGTTCTATGTCAGATTTCAAAGATACCTGAGCTGTCACATTTCTTATGAAACAGACAATCGTATGCAGACTTGCATACGATGGCTAGCAGATGTGTATCGAATGAGCCCTTCCGTTGTCTGTGATATTAGTTTCCAAACAATAACAAATCTTCCAAACGTGTACTTGGTGCCGGGTTGATTAGATTTTGATCTGCAAAAAACAGTGTTTATCAAAATTAGTCAAATTATACATTTCCTGTCCAGTTCCAGGCTATATTGTATGGGATCTAAGGACCCTTCATTTCTCTTCTCTCTACAATATGGGCCCATCCTGATCTGTTGGTTATCCACGACAGGCTCAAGGGGATTTGTGTAGCTTCAGTTTTTTTTGCTCTGAATTATCAAATAGTTAGTATCATTGTTGAGTTTAAAAGTAGAAGTAGAGGATCAAATAAGCTGACCACATTCAGTCATGTTTGTTTTACTGTTGACAGGAGTCCAGATAAAATTCTAAGAAAACGGTCAGCAATACATTGTGTTCCTTTATATTCAATGGTTTTTGGAGAAAAAGAGGATTTTCTGGCACAAACTTCACCAACTGACAAGGTGCATGAAGAGTGAAAGGCTTAGAAGAGGTCAAAATGCTCCAGCAACATTTGTAGTAAGAAAATCAACTTTATTAACAATTTAGACCGACGCGTTTCGGCTCGTGGCCTTCATCAGGGTCATCAAGAAACAGATCTGTTTCTTGATGACCCTGGAGCATTTTGACCTATTCAATGGTTTTCATCACAAACTAATTATACATACCCCACAGCGCTGCTTTGACTGACTGACCTTTTATATTTGATTTTATATTCGGCATAGTGTGACTACTCAACAGTTGTGCATGTGTTTTTCAGGAAAGAACAGGATCTGTAGTCATTACAGCAGCTGGAGTGGTATACAAAGAAAGGAACCAGGCTCATGGGGAGAGACACAATAAAAGCTTGCTTGAGCAATGGTTTGTATTTCCACCCTTTACATCATTTATGAATTCACATGTATACACACCAAGATAAATTCCTAGAATAGAATACAGAGGTTTTTTTGTCAGTTTTAAAAGCATTTTCAACATGTAAAAAAACATTTAAAGCAAAGAAAAATGAAAGTCCAACAAAACCAAAGTCAGTATTTTTTATTAATCAAATGATACAGTGGCCTTAATTTACAAACTGTTTCACATTTTGTATTTAATTGAATTGTGTTACTATGACATAGCATGAAATATGTCAGCTGCTCACTTTTACAACTTGGACCCCATCTCAATATTCAGGTTTGGATTGTTGTCTTTTTGCTTTACTCCAAAAATGTTGAATATTGGTCTAGTTTTTTTTTCTTTTTGGACATTTTGCTTTTTGTTTTATTTGTAGATGGTGTAATAAAGTTTCATGTTTTTGGATGCCAGAGGTGACATTTTTTACATCCATTTCATGGTGGAATAAAAAGTTAGTGGTCTCTCATAACTTTAATGTTTTTGATTATTGTCAACATCTGTTTTGATCCTAGATTATTATCTTTCTTTGTGGATTGAGTGATCCATCGGGGAAAGTGTAATATTGTGGTGAATTGCTTCAGGTTCCAACCTTCCTTCACAATGATCCTACGTTCAGGGGGTTCCATACAAAGAGTCTGCAAACACAGAAATCCCCACATTGCATAACCACAGATTTCCTCTGTGGAAATGAAGGTTTATGGCCTTGAAATGTATCAAGTTCAGCTGCGTGTTCCCCCGCCCCCTTGGGGCCTCCCTTTTCTCCCCGCTGCCCCAAGACCACCGCTCCACTTCGCACGAGACTCCCCAGCCTCTCTCCCTGTTTATCTTCACTTTCCTTCCTTTCTTATCCTCCCCCTTTCTGTTTGTCTCACTCCATCTTTTCCTGCAGTGCTCTCACAGCCGGTTAAGACTTCCCTCAACCTCCCCTTGTCTGTACATACTGTTGGTAATATGGGACACATGGTGTTTTGTGTTCATGCTTCCACTAAAGTATAAATATAATTTCTTGTTCTAAAACTATTTAATGAATAGTAAATCATAGTAGGTCCATCAAATTGCACAGAAGCTTTTTTTTTTTTTTTTTGCAGAGAGTTAAGACATAAAGAAATGTAAATAATAAAAATACTCAGAACTGGTTTTGCAGTTACTAAAGTTATACTTGTCTTTGCTTTAAAACTCTATCTGATTGGCAATCAGCTAATAAAGAACTTAAGATTTCATTAACCACTGACTACATTTGGTAGCTTTTTACCCCTATGTAAGCATAACTAACACCAAATAAAAATAGTTAGACATGCTCTTTAAACAACATACCTACATACAGTACATTCAGTGACATTACAAGGCAATATATTTGTACAGTTAAGAGACTCTATGTCACTTCTGACAAGAGCAAAGCCAGTTTTGTAATTTGTCTGTTTTATACCTCTAATGCACAGCAGATGAAGAAAAGTGGATGGGAATCCCTCATTTTATAAAAGGATAAAAGTACCAAGATGATTTGTGATTTCAGGAGCATATTATTAAACAAAATCTGCAGGTCTTGGCACACCTTGTGAGTATAATTTACATGGCTGGCGTGACTGTGTTGCGTCTTTTATCTTGGAAGTCTGCAGACTCACATCTATGACAGTTTTTCTCGTATTCTCTTTGGCTTCAGCCTCTCCTCGTCCTGTTGGGAATACACAGCCTTGAATCTGAAATATGTTTACATTTTGAGCATGTTACAAATTATCTGCTAAGACTAACTTTGCGTGACTTGGCAGAAGCCTTCACCTTGCTCAGATGTTGTTTGGGTCAAACGTATTTCAGGGGTTGGCTCTCTCAATTTGACTGTCTTTATCTGACAGGGGTTCTCCAAGCCAGATGTGAACCCAGGCGAAAGGTAAACCTCATGTTCGCCTCACAATATGTGTGTGTGTGCCTGCACGCATGTGTTAATATGTATTATTTGTATGAGCTTATGTCGGAGGCACTCTGCCAATATGCCTGTGATGCATATTTGTTCAGATGAGACTCCACTTCTACTTAACACGCTATAAACCCAGAGGGAATAAATGTGACATTTGACCCTGTGGATGTATTTTTATCTTCAATCATAAATTAATAGATTTATCTTTGAGTTGTATTACTACATCTCAACCTCCCATATCAGATTGAATGATCTAATTCATGTAAGTCATGTATCCAAGACTGTCCATGGACACTTAAGTTTTCCCAAATGTTTCTTTGCAATGTGTCTTCAATCTACATAAAGGCAACAGCAGATCTGATTATCTTGTCATTAGATCAGCTAAGCTGGGAAATGGACCGCTTAATATCTCCTGAGGATTGTGGTTATATCTGTATTTGGAACACTTGTTACCCAATGTGAAATAGATTTTCTTTGCAGGCTTGTGGGAGTTACATATTGAGAGGCTGAATAACCGTAATGGTATGAAATAATATTTAAAGATTAGTGGAGGACTAATCCCTGAGCAGAATTTTTTTTGATAACCTCAAAATCTCAGTGAATAACACTAACACTGTCCTTTTTACATAATATGGTTTTATTGTGTCCAAAAATGTGGCCAAACCACTAAGATTTAAACATGTTTTAATTAAAAAACAATATCTTTTTTTGTAATGGTCGTCATTGAAATGATAAAAGAAAATTGTCTGTGCCATCATATCTGATTGGTTAAGCTTGTGAGGGTGTGTTGTGCTGACAGCACATTATATATAATTCACTCTTCATCTTACCCCAGAGCTTCCGTCTTTGTAGTGTCATTAGTTGCAGAATTTAGGCGTGGCTCATATGCAGATTTTTGTACCTGAAGTTGCATGAAAAAATATTTTTCACATTCACATGAAAGACCTGAAATGTTGTGAGAGGTTCGCTAGTGCTAACAAATCCACTCATCAACACTGCCTCAGTCATGGGTTGTGGATTGCCAGGTGTCTGCCGTGAAATAATACCTTGCTGATATGCAGAGTGGATGTTGATTAAAGGTGCAATATTTTGCAAGTCAACCAATGGTGGATTATTTTACATACCGGTAAATGTCAGATAACAACTGGAAACACTGACTGTGGATTTTGGAATATTGATGTACATGTCTAAGTTGGCAAATGTCTGATATCATTTTTAAACAAACAAACATGATCAACATATCATTAAACAAGTGGCAAAATGAGGTCATACAAATAGTTGTGAAATGTTTTGTTTGAGATATAATAAATGTACAATAGGTTGTCATCCCAGGCCATACTGCCCCTACAGGTACTGCTGATCATAAAGGTTAGGCAGTGACCGTCACAGTACTCTGTAGCATCTGCTTGGAGGTACCCTCTGGCATGTGTTCAGCTGTGTTTTCTTCTTCTCCAACACATGGTTCAGTGTGTTTTAAGGAAACCTTACGGTGTCTGTTTTATGTTTAGTTTTCTTCCTTTTTACAACAGGAATGGATCCGTTTAAAGATATCCTTTAGTAGAAGCTGTACGGTTTGTTTAGTTCCTGTCTAAAAGTGTTTCTGTTTGTTTTAAGGTCATCTTTATAGCATCTTTATACGGGGTCTGTTTTTCTAAAACATGGTTGCCTGTTTTATGGTACACTAAAGCTTATACTCTTTTTTTTCAAACACTTGAAATATTGTTTTTTCTTAGGTTTCAGCATTAATAATTACCTGTTAAAATTTTGTTGCACATCATTTAGGATTTAAATCTCCAACAATGTCGACCTTTTTCTTTTCCACATGAACCCTTCAACGGTCCTTATGTCAAAATGCTGTATTGTTTGACCAATCCATTCCCCTGGACTGCATCCTCCAGCTGATATTATCAGGCTTTGAACATATCACTCCCTTTATCTCAGGTAAGACATTCAAACTAAAGATTACATGGGCTATTTACCATATTTAAGTATTACTTGTAACTGGTATAAGTACAGTAAATGAAAAGATCCTAATTCAAAGTTCTATTTCCTGTGCCCTCTTGTGGTAGAAACATAATCTATATGTACCTCAGCAGTTGTGTAAAGAGTTTTCCAGGTAAACAATGTACATTGTAAGTGAATGGGACACTATAACATATGTATTGTATGTCTTGTTAAAAGAAAACAAATAGCTGACATCATAAATGATAAGGTACCATAATATTATTTCCTTCCCATGTGGAGTTTGAATTTGATCAGTTGTAGTAAATATGAATTGATCTCCGTCACCTGGTATGTATTCTTCTAGCGTTAAGAAATATGAACTCTGACAGTGTTAATATTGCATAGCATACACATGTATTATGTTGTTCATTTTGCATTTTAATGTGGATATCATTTCAGCAGCAGCAGAATATTTTAGCATGTCAAAATCACACCTCGATAAGGAAGAGGGAATCAGTGAACAGCTACAATTCATTTGATGAGAGTTTTCAATGCTGGAAGGACAGACAGTTCAACACAGATCATTCACAAACAGATCGTCCTACTTATATATATATATATAAAATCATTTTAATGAACATGCTATTGTCATCCACCTTGCCCTTGGTTTGTGTGCTCGGAGCACATGTACGAATAAAAAAACACAAGTCCAGCTTGCTTCTTGGTCAAGCCAAATCTCTTCTCTGGACCTTTCTGCTGATCATCACAGGTCTTCTCATCTGGCAAGGTGTAAATCTGTGAACAGGATACAGTCCCGACTGTGCGTAATACATTACACATTACTGTTTTATTAGAAAACACAAAATTTGATATGGAAATATAATAGAATAGAATATTCAAAATAACAATAACATTGAATAGGCTTTAGAGGATAACAATTGGTGTACCAATGAAGGCTATTTCAAATATATCATCATTTTCTCGTTGTAACATCTTTTTTGAGGATGTTTGGAATACTTTAATGGACCAATCTGATATCAGGCTTTGAAAATGAAAATGACAAAAAGAAGTCATAGATCACAGGAGATCACACTGGAGGAGAGTGGAGTCTGACATTGGTAAAGAGTTTATATGTGTCCCTTAAAATACAAGTTATGTGAGTGAAATCTTTACAATTTGCCTTGAATTAGTCCTCTGCTTTTTCAGTCCACCCTCCTCTCCTCTTCTCGGCACTTCATTGGAATGAAGTGGGATGCTATATGCTCCCTTCTGGTCTTCTTTCCTCGCATTGGCCTTCCCTTCTGAGAAAGGGCTATGAACATTTCTTTGCCATTTTTAGTCCACTTTGCAGAGGAGTAAGCATTGAAGTAGTTTTCTAGGAAAACCTCCTTGAAGTTGCAGTTTTCGTTGTAGATCCTCTGGAAAGGATAAGACAAATATTATTGCAATAATACAATACACACTTTATTTATTCTTTCTGTGAGTTTTTTTGTCTTAATTATTTAAAGGGTTGTGGGGCAGACATTGTTCTTTTTTTCCTGCTTGACTGCTTGAGCTGAAAACAGTGCATGACTTTTCTCACTGAGGAAAAATATTACCTTGCCTTGCAGCTGTCCAGCCTTGTTCATGGAGATATAAAACTGACTCTTCACGCCTTTGATAGCTAGGATGCCCCCCTCAGACACTGTCCTGATCTCCAGGATACCTGCCAGACATTCAGACAGTTAGGGAAGACATATGACGAGACAGATACAACTCTATTGACATCTAGTCTTCACTCCAGCTCCACACTGCGCTCAACATTCATTAACAAATGGGATGGAAGTTCCTGTGGTTAATCAGTCTGTGGTCTCTCTGGCTTTATTCAAGCCTTGTTAACTGGCCTGGGTGGCCATTACACAAACCACAACCTATGCCATAGCACATGTGGGAGACAGATTAGGCCTCTCTCTCCTGGGATTGAGAAAACTACCTCCTTGCATGGGCTTTGCACGCTACATTTTAGGCCGCTCTTCAAAACTGTGGGAGAGTAAAAACACTTAACTAGTTAGGATTTGAACTCTTTGGCCATTGTTGTTTTGAAATACTTAGTTATATCTTTAAACATAGAAAAGCAGATCATTTTACAGCAATATTTATAAATAAACAAAGATAATTGTCTTCCTTACACTATTTGCAATAGTGATTACAGTTTATATACAGGCTTTTACTTCTCTTGACAATAAAGGAGCTAATAACTTATCCTTCAGGACTAAAGTGAGAATGTGTTTTTACAATTAATCAAACATATATGCAGATCACTGTTCACAAGCAGATAGAGATCTCATTGGTTCAACAAACAATGTCAGATTTTGTCTCATCTTAGAAAAAAATGAACTCTTAAATGATGTCGGGAATGTAGAGCAATGACTCCCAAGTTTAAAACATTAAACCATTAAACTAAGATTAACAAAAAGTATGGACAGTAACATGGTCTTGATCATAGATTTTTTGGGTTATATAAAAACCACATCTTTCCTTTCTACAGATTGCAGAAATTCTTCCATTTGAGAAAAGGGAAGAACTCTATTAAAGCTCTTCAGACTGACATTGAGCGTGCGGCACTTTTAGTATTTGATTACAAACAGATGGCAGTCTCCCAATCTTGGAATGTTGTTTGTGCTCTGCTTGCACTTGATTTTTAACTTAATATTCCTGCCCTTTGACTGCGTGTTACCCCTGCTCTCTATTGCCCTATTGGATATTATTTATTATGACTAAAAAGGGCAGCTGATCTCAAATATCAAATGTATGCTATTATAGCAACACTAAATGTGTAAGCCCTTTGCATTCACAGTTATTGGACCATTTCTTCATAAACTTTACATTTTCTGCATGTTTTCCTCTCACGTTTTAAATGTTAGCTTATAGCTGTGTGTTTTTATTGGTTACAAAGCCAACCATCGTACAAGTAAGAGCTAGTGGAAAGATGAATCCCATTTCTCGTCACACATGCACATAAACATTCAAACATGTTGTCAAAATGTTGACCGCAGAGCTCTAAGACTAACCTCAGCCTGAACAAGATATGTGACCACTCAACAGTTCGGAGTTTCGGGTAATCTCTAAATCCAGCTTTTTGATTTTGAATCCAGTGTTTATATTTGTTGGAAAGAGTTATGGACAGCCTTCCAGGTATAGTGCATCATTGTACAGTACAATTTGATATTAAATTTAGAATTTTGTACAAATTTGACACCATGTAAAGACCAGAAAATGAATCAAGATAATGACTATTCACCTTGTCTCTACAGGCAAATGTACCATGTCTGGACTGGAACCAAAACACACATTCCTTAACTTGATTATCTGAATTTAATCTGTGCGTCCACTTTAGAACAGGTATAGAATCAAATCAGCCATTTATTCTTATTTAGCTGCACCTGACACCAGGTCTATGTTGTCAGGGTCAGAGTGACTAGGCAGACTAAAAAGTTTAACAACATCACTTCAGTTTAAAGCAAAATATCCAAGATGACCTATGTACACTTTACAAGCCAAAAAGACACACAATTAAATTCAAAAGAATTAAATCCCAATATACCCAGATAAAAAAGGACATATAGAGAGGATATTAAGGCTAGCAATTTTTGAAAACAGATCATATAACTAACAGGGCTTGGAGAGTTACTTGTCAAACAGGACCATTTAAGTTGAAAGGATCCAAACCGCTGACATCAGAAATACTACTTCCTACTTATAAACTAATGTGTTTGATGTGTTTGATTTCCCTGTTTTTTCTTTAAATTTGCTGTTTTCCAGTTGGGTTGCTTTGGTTTGTTATATGTGGGCAAACCACTTGGAGGTTGTTTATGTGCTCTTTAAAGTGGCTCAACACAACTTTTTATTTATATGATTATCACATTTTGGTTTAACTTGGATGAAGCCGTAACGTGTTCTGTCAGAGGAACCAACAGATGTTTGTAATTCCAATTTAGTATTTGGTTAGAAATTGATCTATGTTTTACCTTTTATCTAAAATGGATTGGTTAGCTTTGATGATATGTTTACATATTCAAACTTAAATCACACATTCAATGTTCTTTTTTTAAACTCTGTTGCATAACTTATTTTCTTTGTTAACCAATACTAGTGTGAGACATTCAAGTTTGCTTTCTATATACAAATCATACAAATCCTAATGTCAGACCTTTGGTTTATTGGCCAAGCAACACTTTTAAAATGCAATTAAGTGAGACGAGAAGCAAGACACTAGTGCACTGTGAAGTAAGCCTATGTATTTGTTGCAGAAGCCCATGGATATACTGTATTTGGCAGCCAAAAATAATGCAGCTCAAAGGTTCTCATTTTGACTTATTTTATTTCACTCTTGCTGTTGAAAAAGCTCACAATGAAATTAGCTTTTTGGTACTATTGGCTTACTGCACTCATTGATTTGATACAAATATGTCTGTACCAAGCGAGTCTATTTAAAGGCTTATTAGTTACACTTCTGTTTGTTTTCAGCATGCGGAAGCCCCATATGGGTATTTCCATTTCTGTGTTTCATTGAAAATGATTACACAAGCGTCTTACCATCCACTTTGAGGCATTTCCCTGTTTGGCCAACATTCCAGCCACAGCCACATTGTGCAATAGGAGGAAATGATATCTACTTAAAACATCCTCACCATGTCGGAGATTCCCACTAATGTCTGACAAACATAATTTGAAAAAATGTTGGCTTTATAGCAACAATGTTAACAATGAACTCTGTTAAATAACAATAACCTGGCATGCATTATTTGTTGAATTCCTCTTTCACTTTAATGAAACACTCATTTTGACTTTGCCCATTATTGTGGCTGAAGGTCAATACTATTGCTTCTTCTTTTTTTTTTTAAGATTTCTGCACATTTCTGGTCCCATGACCTTATTCTGACACTGAATGTGAACTGTTGAGGTCTTTATCAGACTGGAAAATTACATGTCTGTGCCGGTGTGAGTCAGTGGTCACTGAGACCTAGCACCCATCAGTCTACAAGATTCTTCAGTTTACTTCATTACCGCCTGTGTTTAGATGGTGTTATGGTTTAACAAGCCAAAGCCTCCACCTGCTTCATTTTACGTCTGTCACTTTGGCTGCTCTGACAGAGACACATGACCCATTAGCGCTGTGATTACACTGTGGAGAACAGTTGTACAATAACACCACCCACGTGCTTCTGTCACCTTGACAAGCCAAAGATGTGTTACTTACTCAGTGGAAATCACACAACAAAACTCTGCATGGTAGAATTATAATTTGGCAGCTTCTCAGAATAAATTCACACCTACAACCAGGATGTTTTCTGATAGGTTAGTGGTGTTTTTTTCTTAAATAAATTCAGAAGAGCTAATAGGGAAACCATTTGTTATTATAAGGTCATTTTTGTCATTCTTACTGTGACAGTTGGTTGGGTCTTGAGTCCCATTGATGTTGCCAAAGTCATCAATTGTTAGGAACCATTGCGTGCGGCTGAACAGCTGTCGGATGCGCACATCTCCTCCCTCCATGTAGTCATAGTTCCTGGTGTGGCGCTCGTGTCTGGAGCAGTTCATAATAGCGGCAAGTTGCTCTGGAGTGCAGTCACTGTAGACCACACACACACTGCCAAACAGGAAGATTGCGTGCAAGTACAGTCCCGAGAACAGATTTTGAAGGTTCCATGTCAGCATCCATTTGCGCATTATAATACAATGCAGTGGGGGTCAATGAACAACATACTGAAATGTGAAAAAGAGATCTGTGTGCTGTCCCTCAGCCCACCGGACCCCTGACCCTTGTGCTTAACCTCCGGCTCCCTGTTCCTGCAGCAGGGATCCTAGTAGGATGTTTAGGCAGGACACTTGTGGAGAGACTTTGTGAAGTTGGTTTTAAGTTGGCTGAGGCTGGAAATTGACAGGTGATAGTATGAGAGATGATATCTCTCTTAATCCTCACTGTGTTGACCGCTCCATCCTCTTGTGATTATAGTCCGACAACAAAGGCGTAATCCAGTTCAGGGACGTTATGCAGGACTCTCTAGGAAAAACAAAAGTAGATCTGTTTGATTCTAGCTAAGGCAGTAAAATGCAATAATAATACCCATAAGTACTTTTACAAGTTAAAAGATGTTTGTTGATGCAGCTGTCTAAAAAATACAGTTATATCAGGAATTTCCCAGTTTTTTACTTGATCTTGCGTAGACTTCCAAACTACTTTCAATGAGCACCTGGTTTTCTGTGATCACAAGAATAGTAATTCTATATTTCTAAGGGACAAATCAATATTGATATTGTTTATTTTCACAGGCATATCTCTCCCTGTAATGGACCAAGACACTTTAAATATTGCATCATTGCTGGAGAATTGCTTCACAAATTTATGGTCCGCTATCTGGTCAGTATCAACATACAGAATGTTTTTCAAATCAAACAAACTATACCGGCTCTCTTGTTTAAAAATGAGTAGATTAAATACTTACATGTGCTCTGAGTGATGACAGGAGTTTTCAGAGGTGCATTTCTTTTCAGCTGAGTTTTAGTTTGAAGAAACGCAGTTCTTAAGCCCAGTAATACAGAGAGTCTTAGGAAGCTTGGAGCTTCTGTCAATTCCCATGGATGTCTCCCTGATTCTGGCAGGCTCCCTCTGTGCATCTTCCACTGTCGCTGTGCACTCTTCTTAGATAAATGCCTCCTGCTGACCTCACTTGAGAGCAATTAGATCCCAACCAGTCAGCTGTCCCTGGCTCAGATGCAATGGAGAAACACCCTCTGCCTGCCTCTTGCTGTCACTCACCCACCGGACATGAGAGGGAGCTATAAACTCTTAGAACAACAGGCTCTTGTGGTATGCACTCCTAAATACTTAAAAAACATTTGCATGCACACTCACCTTTGAAAAAGTTTCTACAACCTCATATATAATATGTTTGCTATGCTCAATACAGATATAATAGTGACTCACGTTTACTTAAATGGTGGTTAAGATATTTGATCTGAAGATGAAGCTTTAAAGAATTTCTCCCCTATCATTTGAAATGTCATTATTAATTAGGGGGTTTACTTAGCTGTGCTAAATCATTGTTTAAGATTTACTGACTTAGTAAGTTATGGCCGACAGGTATCCATCTAAGGGGAGAAATACAGAGGACAAAACTGCTCAGAAGTAGTCATCTCAGCGTCATGGGTCATGCACTCTTTCACTTTTCGTGTTTGTATTTAAAGTCACATTTTATTGCCTTACATACCTGGCCTTTCCTTGGACTCACTACTTCAAAAGTTTATATGGGCCCTAATAACTTGCTCCCCTGGGGAGGTCAGGGCTGCTGGCCTGAGAGAGAGGGACTTCTGGCCACATCAGGTCTCCTTCTCGTCTCTAAACTGGGGGTCGTAAAGACCTGATCTATTAGGTGTCACTTTGCCTGTATATCTGCCCCTTCTATCACCTCAAACAGAACAAAGCATCAATTGTGACAGCTAATAAACTATGGAAACATTTTTCTTAATGAATGCAAAATGTCTTATTTCCTATTCTTTTCATAAATTGATGTTGACATCAAAAGAGATGTAGTTCCAGGACATAATGTGTACATCATTTATATAAATTACTTTATTTGATAGCTCAATTTAAAAAAATCTCCAGAGGGTTAGAACTTCATTGAACAATTGTCCTAAAACTGACAACTTCTAGTGACAAAGTGGTTTGTGTGACCCGAGGCCCTGTTTTCAGGTGCAGGTAGCACCTGGAAGGGTCCGTCGGGGCTAATTGCTGACAGGAGAAGGAGCCAGACAACTTCAATAAGCCATTCAAGTTGGCCTCAAAAGAAAGGAAAGGAATGACTTTGCCTGGTTGGGAAATGGGGGCCCCCTCTTGAAGACAGGCCTGGAAGAGAAGCTTGCAGACAGGAACTTAGTGGCTGTGCCCATTGCTTTTTTTTTTTTAGGAACAAAACATTTGTATGAAAGCATAGGAAGAGTTTAAATTTGAATAAAATGTCCTATCGAAAAAAAAAAAAAGAATTGCAAGGATCTGTTGGGATATGGTGCCATGCCTGGAGGATTAACCCTTGCAATGTCTCTTGCTTAGTGAGGAAGGACCTGGAGCCTTTGGAGGCAGTGCAGTAGACTGACTGGGACTTTTACCTTTTTATGCCCAAAAGGCCCTGCCAATGGGTTAGTACTTTTTTTTTAAAAGACATGGACTTTTAGCTGGGAATTGCTGCACTGAACATATCTAATTGGTTAGGTACTTGCATGGTTCAGAAGACGTTTCCAAACGTTTGCTTACTAACTTGTATAATCATCACAGTGCTTTAGACTTAGATGGATATGATTAAAAAATAACTTGGATCTTTGCTGTGTATAATAAGGCACTGACTGACGCACTTTTAGCAGAGAGAACAGCCACCCATCTCCCTGCAGGAGGTCGGTGGTTTGTTAAGAAACCCCGAAAATACCAAGTTACCATTTTACCAGGAGGTTAGGAACATCTCTTATGGAATTCTGTCTCATAACCCAATGAGGTACAGTGCCTTTAGGTCTTTTTTTGCATTTAAGATTGAGATTGAGATTGAGATTGAGATTGGCAAGTGGATTTGAGTCACAAAGCCCTCAATTACGAGTCGTTCAGTGTTGTCACCATGGCACATTATGAATCTCAGCATGACATTGGTGATGACTGAAGGAAGGCTCTGTCACTCCACCATCTCTCTGTTAAGTATCTGCATGTGTCATGATACCAATCAGTAGCTCAGGGAAAGGTCACAAATATCAGAAACACATATGCTGACACATTTATGAAGAGGTACAAGTTTGAGGTGCTTGAAGAACCCTTTTTTTTATCACTAGATCAGCAGTTATTCAACGACCACCTTTCTTTGGCTTAAAGTCGAACTTTATGAAGCAAAACTCTGAAATATTTGTAACAATAAAGAGGAATTGTGATATCCAAAGGGGAAATTACCCTTTGATGAATTGAACTATTGAACAATTTAAACACACACATTCTTTCAAATCATAATATATACAGAAAGAAAAGATATGCTATATATATTTTTTTTTAATAAAAAGTAGCTGTAGCTATACTTGTAGTAGTTATATTATTGATTGTTGTAGAATTACTAAGTGTAATACAAGTGAAATTGTGCAGTAATGCAATACCACAATAACAGCATCATATCTATGCTCCAGTGGGCTACTAGAATTCCTAGAAACCAAGACTTGAAAGCTTTATGTTGTCCTCAGCTGACATGTCAAGGATAGTGTAAAAACTATAATCATAAGTTACATCTCGATTCTCATGTGTTTGTGTGTGTGTTTTATGTGTGTGTGTGTGTGTGTGTGTGTGTGTGTGTGTGTGTGTGTGTGTGTGTGTGTGTGTGTGTGTGTGTGTGTGTGTGTGCGTGCGCGTGCGTGTGTGTGTGTGTGTGTGTGTGTATGCATATCTTTGTGTGTATATAGGTACAGTATGTGTGTAGTGAAGTGTGCAGGTAGTTTGGTTTTATAGCCCCATGGGTGCCTGCTGCTCTTCAAGGATCAAAGGCCCAGGACTGTCTGGAGTTTACAGTAGCATAGGAACTGCAGTGGCCGTAAGGCTAGCACACTAAACATGCGTGAGGGAGCCTCTTTAATTCTCAATGACTGGATCGCTTGACTCCCATCAGTCTGCCTCACTACTTTGTTTATCTCTCTTTTTCTTTATTTTACCGTCTGAGTTATTGGCTGTTTTGACAAGTGGAGGTCACAGCTTAAAATCTTACAACTTCTTTTGTTGAGTGTTTTGTTGGATGTTGTTGTACTCAGTGGAGAATCTGTGAGGGTTTTGATGATTGCAGTGTAACACGCAAACATGCAAGCATGCACTCAAATCCTGTTCCAACTTCAAATTCAGACTGACCTTCAGCTACAGACTCAGAGCCTCGCTGTGTAGTTGTCTGTTTCATCTCGTATAAACTCACAGCGGTATTATCGGTTGGTCTTTTTACCCTTTTAAAGTAAAGTTTTAGTGTTTATTAGGCATGTGTTGCTGTGCCATTGTACCATTTTAGTAGCAATTAGTTCAGACATGGTGGGTCAACATGATCGCACGCACGATAAATGAGGACATCATTTCCAACTTTCTAGACAAAATACACACATCGCTTTATCTTGTGAGGGCTCAATTGACAAGTAGTTTTTGAACATGTTTCAATTATCTCTCCCGTGCAGCACAGGCAGGAATAATACCACATTAGTTATCTCTCTGTTGCATCTCAAGAACCTCTTGGAGTATTAGCACATGAGGTTATCGAACATTTATTATAGTTTCCACTATTACTGCAGAGACATCAGCATACACGCTGTGTCTACTCTCAACACTCTAAAAGCATTCCTGGATAGCGAATAGCCTCGGTGTCTCTGTGTGTGTTTGCGCTTTACCCTGTCTTGTAATGATATGACTGCATTTATGCTGGGAGAATGGATTATGTCTAAGGTCAGTCTATTCTTAGCTCTGTTTTAGACTGTTTGGGTTTAGCTTTTGCTTTCTAAATTCCATGATAATTGGGGATCTCTGGGGATGGAGCCTCACAACATTAGCTCCAACTATAAATAACTAGCATACAAACAGACGCACTCTTACACAGACTATACTCTTATAAATATACACAATAGCACTGTGGTGCAACATTCATGGCAAAGTTTCTTTTTGTTTCTTTTTTTTGCAAGCCAATACATTTAACGTGTGAAGTAGTTTAGTTAATTTTTTATGGATTACCTTGATTTTGCAGTGAATGTCCTGTTTCTTCCAGGACAGTATCTTCACAAGCATAGGCCTAACCATTGGTTTTATTCATTTGAATCAGATGAAATGAAAAATGGTTATGATGGAAAGCTTAAAAATACGTCACTAAACATCTGAAAGTTGCACTCCATATTCATGTAGAGCTTCTTTGTCTCTTAAAATGCTTTTATTGGTTGAGTTGTGTTAAAAAAATGCCTTTTTGCAGGTTGTATATTGTCTCACTTAAACAACATGCTTCAAAAGTTGAGGCTGTGTTAACAATTTTAGGTAGAGAAAGAGTTATAGGGAAGCTTTGTCTGTGACAGAGGTTCTCTGTTAACACCACATGTATACACACTGTCTCACATATACGCATACAAAAACACTCAAACTCATGGTCTTTGAAGCTTCTCTTCCTGGGTCCTGCTGACACACTGACTGCTAGTGCAGTAAAAAAGGTGACACATGGTCTCAAATCAGGTTGTCATTGCAGCCTCCGCCTGCTTTACGGTGCGCGACGGTGGTTTCTAATGTTTGTAGGTCATCCTAAATAACAGTTATTACTTACAGGGACATCTTCTAAATACAACCTCAGCATGTTTAATTAAGTATCTTCAGTCAAACCTGATGTTAACTCACACTGAGCGCATCGGCGGCTTCAGATTGTAATGTCGCCTGGTCCTGTACATTTAGGGTAAGTCGTCAGATCGAACATAAAGACGAATCTTGCAGCACAAATCTGAATTTAAAATTCACTTTGTGAGGAAAAAGTCCATTTCTATATTTGTTTTGTATAAAAAGCATCAATTTGTTGGCAGGCAAAACTTCATGATGTGGTGGGCAGATGCAGTGCATTAGGACAAGTGTAATCGGCCTTGTCAGAAAATGTGAACCAGTGTTGTACTTCACTGTTGGGGGAATACTCTGATCCCATTTAATGCAGGAACAGCTGTCAGGGATCACAGTCTTAACTACTCACCGTATCTGTTCATGTATCAGAAAAAGCCAAGCTTGCTTATAAAGACCCACTCTTACGTTGTGGCTTTGAAGGCGAAGAGGTTCTAAAATAAGCACTTTGGATGTATGAGTTACAACAGAGGACAGTTTACACACGCACCTCTAAAGTACTAGCTGTTTATGATTTGAAGCATGTATGTACAAGATATCAGCTTTTTCCTGGGTATAGATGAATCATGGTGTTCAACCTGCTGTTAAAAAAATGTATTGTATTTTATAAGGAAGTTGTTGTTATCCCTCAGATAATATTTTAACTTCTTACATTGGATTCTACTACTACTCTGCCATTCTCCCTCAAGATGTGTTTACATTTGTGTGTGTGTGTGTGTGTGTGTGTGTGTGTGTGTTTGTGTGTATGTAAATATTTGTGTGTCACTACACCTGTTGTTTTGTGCTTTAAGGCAGCAGCCAACCAGTTTTTTTTTTAATTATTATTATTTTTTGAGAAATCTAACACACACTCTGGGGACAGTTTTTTTTTTTATTACTGGGCTATGCAAGGATTACATGGGGCGACACTAGCTTAGATGTAGCACAGGTTGTCCCATAATTTCAATTCACCTGCTCCTGCAGTCCACAGGTTGAGTCGTCCTGGGCAAGACATTGAACCCATAAGTGGTGTGTGAATGTGTTTAAGTTAGATCCCAATGAACCCCCTTGTACTTTTTTTCAGCCTCTGACATCAGTTTAAATGTGTGTGTGTGTGTGTGTGTGTGTGTGTGTGTGTGTGTGTGTGTGTGTGTGTGTGTGTGTGTGTGTGTGTGTGTGTGTGTGTGTGAAGATGTGAATTCATAGCATTCAGTCATGTGATCCAGGCTTGGATCGGAGCCTTGGAAGGCTAAACGAGCTCAGGAAAGTAGAGGCAACCATTGAACACAATGTGGAGCTGCCGCACGGGCTTTTGAATTTTCCATCTCAAAACTTGACATGTTAGGATCACCTGACAACCACATAAATATTAAGAGGTTGTGATGTGACCCTTACACAGCACACTAGACTTCACTTCAGTAATGTAAACTTATATTTAGTGGAGAATCCTTCCCCTTAGTAACATGTCAGTGTGGACTATTACTTGGTTTAAATGCCTAAATGCTTTGAAGGTTGAGAAAGAGGCCGCTTAGATCTGTGGGCGGCCAAGTCAATTTGGCAGTTTGTCCCCGAAGATTTCACTTCTGTATCTGAATAACTGTTTGATGGTATTAATTATTTTGCATCCAGTGATGGTCAACAGAGAGTGAATACTTCAAACTCTTAGGATTCTAACTATTTTCATTCAGTGGCACCATGATTTTGAATGTGTTGGTTTGAGAGTGATTTATCAAAGATTCTTGATGCATATTTCATATTTTGGCACGCATATTCACATAGCGTCCTCATGATAAATAACTTGTGTTTCCTTACACTAACGGTTTACTTTACCATTCATCGTACTGTATCGGGTTGGAAAACGATACATTTTTGTTTAAATCCTTATATGTTATATGTTATTTATGTTTTATTGCTTTTTTGCTTGCTCGGCCAGTAGTCGGTATGTTTAAGTGCTGTGGCCACATACATGAAGCACTAGTCAGTGCTTGTTCAACTTCATGTCTGGATCTGAAACCCGAAGCATTCACGGTACACTTGTTGCTAAAGTAAACTGTTTATTGGAAAAAAATTCACTGGGAAAACCTTGAAAATTGTAAAAAGCCAAATGCCAAATCCAATGCCAAATTTCAAGTACCAGTTAAGGGTAATGAGCATGGAGGTCTTCTAGTCTTTCCCGGACTCTCTCCTGTCTTGCATGCTATCCTTGTTCCGTCCCATGTTCTCATCTTAATTGTCACATGGTAAAAATAGATGACTATGTCTTGAAGTATATTCAGAAATTGTTGCCCTCATGATGTCAACATGGGTATCAGAATGAACCCAAATAAATTAATTGTGATCATAATCACTCCCAGCCACCATGTGTAATCTAAAGAGAGCTTCCTTTAAAATATTATCTGAATTAAATACGTCAGATAACACTCTGTACTCGAGAGATTGCTGCCATGACCATTTCCAGAACCACAGTTGCTTTCCTCTTTGACACAAAATGCTTCCAGATGAATGTCTCATTATTCTCTCCGAGTGCCTGGATTACTCTCAGTCCTGTTTATCTCACTTCATTGTTTTTGCTCTGGTCATTGGCTCTTTGTCATGTTAGCCGTGTCTGTATCTGTGTTTTTCTCGCCCTGCAGCGGTAATGCAGGCTGTTTTACAATTATAATAACATGTTGAAAACCCCTGCACGACATGCTTTTAAAAACAGAATAACAAATAGGGTGGTAATAAAATGCCATGGCTCGTCTAGGTGCAGCGCTTTACATTCTGGTCTAATCATAAAAAGTGTTTGGTGGGAGACTTCAAACAGCAGGGTGCAGTGATAATAATATGTGTGAGGTACAAACACACCGAGTGTATAAACTTCATGAAAAGAGCCATGTGTAGGGATCCACTGAGTTAAATGAAGCACTTAATGAACCTAGCATGAATCTGGCTTTTTAACAAGTATGTGAAAAGGAGGGCTGGGGTTTAGGAGGACACTTGTTCTTGTGGGTGGTTTGATCACAGGGTTATCAGTGAAGACATGTTGAAAGTTTCCTTTCCAAATTGGATGAAACTGGGCAGCCTGTACCCCAAGGAGGCTCTTTTCATTGAAGTATTCACTTTAGTATCCCTTCATGTAATTTTTAATAGATACAAAAACTATATAAAAGAAGTGAACACAGTGCACTGTGGCATTAACCAAAAGTATGTGGGCGAGCGGTTTGAGGCTAAAGTTTAGGCCGTTGTTGCCAGAAGTGACATCATTGGGATGAGAGGGTAGAGCTGCAATCCATGATGACACCTCCAACCTGATTGATGGGCTACCAATTACTCTAAATGGGCCCGTGTTTTAATAAATGAATATCACATTTTATTTGAGGACACATGAAAATGGGGTTTAAGACCTCCAACTCAGTAATGTACAGTAATCTAGCTAGAAGTCTGGGCAGTTTTTAATTGACTTCTATTCCATCAAATGTCATTTTGTAACCAGTTGATCATCCCTTGCTGGCCATTGGAAAGAATACAGGTTTATGGCATCCAGGTGCAAAGTGAATTTTTGTTATATAGTATTGTATATGGATTGATGTTCATCATTCATAAGTGCCAAAAAGTAATAACTATTACAATCAAGCCTGAAATCATTTAAGTATGTTTTCAGAGGTACCTACAGCCATCTGCACAACTTCACTTTTACTAGTGAGCTTCACCAGCACCCTACCTCGAGATACTTTGCCTTACTGTTTTTGTTCTCACTGTTGTCTTTGAATATGACACCAGTGGTATCTCTGCCAGCGCTCCTGCTTACCCACTAAGAAACTGTATCCAGTAACCATGCTAAAAGTAGAACGAATGAAACGTTCAGGTGGGAGCTTCTTGTTTTTAGGATGTGCTTACATAGTCACATAGTTCCAAGCCAAATGTAAAATCAGCTTTTAGCAATAAATGTCAGTTCCAACATTTACTTGATGACCTGTCTATTGATGGGTTAATTACTTTGTTACTGTTCTGTTCCTGTTTTATAACCAGATGTTCTCGTATTGGGAGCAAGAAGCTATTAATAATCATGTTTGTCAGATTGAGTAGGCTACACATATCAATAATGCCACTGAGGACTAAATAGCCTTTATTCATATATCATATTTCTGTTATGCTTTGAATTATTTTCACATATCTGCATTTTGAATATCATTCAGGACAAACACGATCAAGATCCTCATAAAATTTGCTTTACTTTTAGGACCTGCATTACTTGTGTCTATTGTTTTCCGCAGTCGTCTTTTTTCCTGCCTTTATTTGGCTCAGTGCTGTGTAACTTAACACATTACAGCAACCTATAGATCAGTGGAATTATCTATAACCAGGGGCAGAAATGTGTATCACATCACCTACAAGTGTGAGCATGTGTGTCTTTGCAGGCAAGGAACAAACTGAAAACCACTCGTAAAAGACATTGCTCTTTAGCTCTATACTGGTGGAGTAAAACCCCAGCAGGGATTTCCTTCAGTTTTCTATAGGCTAAACCTTTTTGAACAGAATTTGCACACCAATAAAAGAAGGCACATTTTTTGGCGCTAGATCCCTTCGATTGGTCCCTTTTGAATTGGTCCCATTACCTTTGTGTCACGGGTTGTGTTTGAAAAGTACTCAGTATGAGCAGGTGAGCAGAAAAGAACTCTGTGCCAGTGTAAATTGCTGATATAATAATAAATCTCCATAATTCAGATGAAACACAGTAATCTTTATGTACAGAGTATATATTATAGTGGTAAAATTGCTCACTGGTTTACAGCTTTTACTTTCACTCTTTTACAGTATACAACTGGCACTGGACAATGCATGTTTGTGAAGATTTTAGAGGCCAAAAAAAAAAAATTGTTGTGTCCAAAAAAGTTCACTTTAAAAGCATAAACCAAAGCCCAAAAATAAACAAAGAAAGTGGACGCTCTATGAATCACTCATATGGAACACTTGAGTTGTGGTGTGGTTTTGAGTTGTTTCAGAAATACAGACAGCAGGGGAGGCCAGCAAGGGAGAGGGAGGCAGCGAGCTGAGACACCTCTAGCTGGTCAAAGTGCACATATATGCACACTCATCAGTTGTCTTTCACTTTTGTATTCAGTGTAAATTTGTGACAATACAAAGCAGACAATAAAGACTCGTGATCATAATTCATCTCCCTCAAGAAAGAACCAAATGAGAGTCCTTCTGGGGCAGAGCTGGTTTTGGATCCGTCTGAAGTCCTCCTTAATCTTCTCATAGCTACTGACTATAGTGGAGCCATAACCATAACACTGAGTCACTCAGCTGTTCATTAGCTTCTGAGAGGAATGTCTGTGTCATGTGTTATGACAGAAGATAACAAGAGCCAGCATTTTGTGTTTTATTTTCATAACCCTTTAAAAAAAAAAAGATGACAAGTTCATGGATTCTTTGGAGTCATGGATACATATTCACAGAGAGCCAGGAGTTTATGCAAAGGGTTTCTCAAATCATGGAGCAAATCACACATCGTTCATCAAGTTTACATCGATTGCTTTCAACACCAACCATAATCTCATTTGTATTTACATTTGTATTTACATACACAAGTTAGTGGTAATCTATCATGTAGTTTCAGCAGATCATCTATGCACATGCTGTATGTTAGTGAATTTGTGTGTGCACACATGGCGACGCTTGTCCATGTCCATATGATGTATCCATGTGGTTCCATTTTTGACAAGTAAAGCACTGCTGTCTGTTGCTTTTAGGTAACAGGGGTTCTCCATCTCTGTCATGCCTCCCTCTCTGTCTCATTGTAAGGATGGATGTCTTTTTAATGGTGAGGGTGGGAGAGGCAGCGCCGAGCTGGAGAACAGGAGCTGATGTTGGAGGGAGAACAGACGTGTTACCCCTCTTTGATTTCCTGATAGCAGCTAACTCGCCAGGAAGTTTCTCTGTCTGCCTCATGAGATTGGCCGAGAACTTGCTTGGTGATTGGTCAATGAGCTATACTAATGGATGTTGCTTAGTTTTCCTCTATTACTCTTGCCTGTCACCCCTTCCATTTATTTCACCCTGTTCAACGTCACTGTCTGAGAATGACTCTGGAGAGGTTACAGGTCAGAGTTTCTTAGTGTTTCATTAAAGTCCTCTATCACCTGGGAAGCCAGCACTTGCAATACTGGGAGGAGAGTTTTTTAAGCAGGACAGAGATGGATGAACTGGGGTTGTTCGTGTGTGGAGCAGGTGTTGTCTAGAGGAAAGGAGCTTGTGCGTGTTGTGTATATGTGTTTGGGCGTGTGTGTCCAACAGAGACCCATGTGAAGTAACATGCATGCGAAAGGCCAGACCACAGGCCAGAGGAAATAACTTTTGTGAACAGTGATGTCCTGAACTGGCCTGGTTTATAACCAAAGGTGTGCTGCTGTCATCCGCTTGAACAAAACAAACTGCTAAACATACAAGGCAGCATGTGTTTCTGTTTACCTGTGACATCTGTTGTTGGGAATTAGTCATAAAAACCACTTGAAACATTTACTTAACTGCCATTCTACTTACTAACAAAGCACGCATAGTGGAAACAGTTAACATTTCAGAGTTAGCGTATTTAAACAGTTATTAAACTTGTGAAGTTAAACAATGAGTTGATGTTTTGAATGCAATGTTGCATAATATTTAGATGATCTCAAATTTAAAAGTTTAAAGATTAAGTATGATTTCTTGCACTATTTGTCACAGTTTGTTTTGCCTGGTGTTCTGTTGTGTGTTCTTTGGTGCCAACACACTCATTAATGTAATTTACATAATGAAGTATTATATAATACCATAATGAAGTATTATATAATACTATAATGAAGTATTATATAATATAATATAATGATAATGAATGTATCATTTTTAAGATGTTTCTTGACTTTAAATACTTCCTGATGATACATTTGTTTCAACCACTTGTTTTTTTAAAGCATTAGTTATTGGTATAAATATACAAGTCATTTGCTCGTGAAACATTCCCGAGGTGCGAACAATGATGCAAACGACGGTCACTTTCTCTTCAAATTATTTCAACCAATTTATCGTATAATGTATGACACTGGCATTTTTCCAGGAACACAGAATAAATAATTACCATGATTAGAATATACATATTGACTGACCATTCAGTCACTGATAACTCTGCCTTTTTGTTCTTCTTACAACTAATCAATTAATCACTGAGTCTGTATGATGTAAGAAAGTGAATCCAAAGTGACATCTTGACATTGCTTCTTTTGTCCAACAAACAGTCCAAACCCTCAGAGTCTTTTTTAATACCAAAAAGTAGTTGAAACTTACGCTTGCGAAATGATTGAAATAATTGACAATATAGTTGACGATTATTTTACCTTTGAACAAATAGTTGATAACCCGATAGATCATTGATTAATTAAAAATTGACTAAACCTGTATTAGATATGTTTTGTTGAGTACTTACATTACTTCAAATATTTCCAAAAGTTATGGGTTAGGGGTTTGAGTAGCATGGAAAACTCCCATGATTCCCTGCCAACCTCAACGTCATCTTTAAGTATTGTATTGATTGAGAGCCCCCTGGCGGCGGAATATACATACATATGCGCCTTTAAATTATATGCTTAACAAATTATCAAAGATATTATCCTTTGCCTTGTCGTTGTTGTGACAGGATGATACTGGCCAGCTTATTGTCTCATTCATTATCACCATGCCTCTCCTAGTAAATATATATATTACAACCATGCACCCCTAGAACAGACTGTATTTCCTGCACGTCTGGTATGCTTAATCCAATAAGTCAAAAAGGACATCATTTCTTTATTTGAGAAGACGACATGCTGAAAGGATGAAAACACTGAATAAACAGTCCTGGCCAAATCGAGGGATAGCATGAGTATACAGATAAGTCCTTCCCACAGGGCGTTGGGGCCTGTTTCACAATGTGCTTTCACTCAGCCCATATCTTGAGTTGCGTGAGAGATTTCCATATCTCACACACTCTTGTAAATCACAATTGAACAGTAGTAACTCAGAGAATGAACTCCAAACACGTCTGCTTTCAATTTGGGCCCAGGGGTCCTGCCAAGGCTGGGGCAGGCTCAGAGACCACCCCTCAGTGCAGATTTACTGGCCTCATCACCTCTTAGTACTGCAGGGAAAGCTTGCTCCCGTCACTACAGGATGTACGCCTCACACCTCTACAGCTAGGGCTGTTTGAGGTGTTAGGTGTGCTCAGTCAGAGATTTGGAAAAACAAAAACACACTGATAGCATGCAAGCAGGAAAATAAAAAAAACTCATAAAATAACCATGCAATTGTATTCTTATTTTTCTTGATTTACTTGTCAAACTATTTTAGTTGATTGTAATTGTAGTGTTATTGTAATATTTTACATTTTATTTTAAAATTTCAAAATAGGCTTGAGGTTGTATTGAAATTCTTTTGTACAAATAAACTTTCTGGGGGCCCAAGTGGCCTAGTGGTTACTTTGTGCAACACATGTACAGAGGCTGTTGTTCTTAAAGCTATGGTTTCAATCTGACCTGAGGCTCCTTTTCCGCATGTCATTCCCCACTCTTTCTCCCCGGTTTCCAACTCTATCCACTTTCCTATCTAAATAAATACATAAAAAGCCCCAAAATACAAAAAAATAAAAAATCAGAAAGCACATTGCGTGCTTCAGAATGCTTGCTCACTCTGAATTTTGAAAAATACACAATTTGTGCGTGCCAGATAGTTATATTCCATTTTTTTGAGCCCACTGCTGGCCTTACTCAGCAATTTGACACACTAGTTCACATCTAGGAGATTAAATACTCCCCCGTTCACAGACTTTGTGATTTTGTAACATGGAATGCGTGCGATTCAGTTTCAGAGCTCATCAATACAGTCTCTGCTGTGTCTTCTTCATCGTCACACCACTCATCTGTACTGAATACCAGTGTAGCTCTGGGGCCTCAGCACAGAGAATGCCAGTGATTGTGTAAAACCTGCCGAGGTCAAACAAAGCTGTTGGTTTAATCCAGCTCACTGTGATAGTTTGCATGTTTTTAATACAGATTACTTTGGTTGCCATATCCCTTGAGGAGGTCTTTGAGTTGTGATCTGCACAAACAGTGGGTATAGTCTTCTGTTACAACCTCTTTAAAGGGCTTGATGCAAATTTGGGTGTCTAGAAGAATGGAGAGATAATTGTGTGGCAAACAGGAAACTAGGATGTGCATTAACAGGTTTCAACAAGTAAATAGGACACAACAGAAACAGCGTCTTCTATCAGAGTCATCTCATCAATCACATGATGAGTTAAAGCTTGTGAGATTTTTTTGGAGTATTGAACTAGGCAGGGGTACGTTTCCTTGTGTAAGTCATGTTCTGATCAAAGATTCTTTTTCAGAGGTGGACCTAGCCCTTGTGACATCCCCAATTGGTCTGTGAACTTCATCACTTGTAACTCCAGTTACCCATTATTAGCCGTTTTCACATAATGCACTAATGAAAATGTCTAAAAAAAACTTCAGGCAGACTGTCCCTGAAATCTCCATGACTTGCTTGGGGTTGGTAAATGCTTAGTTTCATAGCTATAAGGCTCTGCTGCGGGCCATTCCCTCTTTTTCACCTTTTCTGTCTCCGCTGTGAACAATAGTCACGAATGGCTAAAAATACCAATAAAAATAGATTTGAATAATAGATTTTCAGATACAGAGTTGCTGAGGTATGACCTTCATAAAGCTGTTTTCAAATCAATAAATCAATCAGTCAATCAATCAATTCTTATTTGTATAGTGTCAATTCATAACAAGTGTTATATCGAGACGCATTACATAATAGCACATGGGATAATATGCAGGGAGGATTTCTATTCCTCGCGTTTCTGTTGCCAACACTTCCTTGCCCCTAAGGTAGGGTCGGAGCAGGCCGTGTATGAATGAGGACGCCGATGGTTGTGGGGACAACACAGTCCGATGGTGGATTAAAGTTGTAACCAGCAGTCGACTGATGTTTCTTAAAGACTCACCAGAAGTAGTATGAAGATCACCAGAAGTAGTTCTTAAATATCAGTGCTCATTAACAGTGATGTAGTTTCCATACCCATAGCAACCAAACAAAAAGCAAAATAAGAAAATATTTCTATTTTATTTCCTTTTATCTTGAATTAGCTAATAGCTCATTTTATTTTAACTCTGTTTTTTATGCATGTTCTCTGTTTCCCAGTCATACACACCCTGGCGTGAATTCATAGAAAAGGAACCCAGCTGTCCAGTGATTGCATGCCCAGGAGGACCTCACAGGGATAATTTGTCATTGATATGATTTGAGTCATTGGCTGTTTACAATACAAATTCCAAAGCAATGAAAGATATCACCAAGGCATTACAATATTTAATTTCACTTTTTTCAGTTGTTCAGTAGTAGGACCATTGGTTGCCAGACTAGTCTTGGGGAGCTCCAAAACCACAACAATTGTAAGACAAGAAAAAAAGGAGGCTGGTAGAACAAACATAGTTCTGTGGTCAGAGGGAACCACACAGTGAGGCGATGTGGGAAGCGAGGAGAGCTTGTTAAAGCACCCAGAATAATGCATGTGGGATTATGGACACCACTGTGTTTACTGATCCATAGACAACCTGTAACAGCTAACAGACCTGACACACATTGAGAGATTTCATGATTTAGTTAACACATTTTTTGGATCACGATCTTCCAAAAACTAACGACTTCTTCCTCTGTATTTGACTGTGTTACATAAAGACAGGCAGTAATAAAACAAACTCACGCTCTGTCTGCCTTGCCATTAAGGGATGGGAGTCTCAGATGAAAAAGCATGACAGAATTTTCTGAGAACCTGAATAATCAGCTTACATTTGAGCTAAGTAGGAACAGAGGGTGGTGGACTCGTGTTTGCTTTCCATTTTCAGCTCTGGCACAGATTCAGGCCACCTTGAAGAATCTGAAAACCATTAAACAGGACCGTTGGTCAAAAGTGCAGACTGTATAGGATATCACGGCGCTGTGCCTCACAGAGAGACAGAGTGATGAGGATGAGATATCGTGCGAGAGAGGGAGAAATTGAGACTAACAGGAGTTCAACACGCCTTCCTGTGTAGATGTCTCAATTACTGCCAGCTCATCTTGTCATTCATGTGGATGTGTATGGTTTCATAGAGACAAAGGCATCTTCACAAAGTGATGTAATTCAGCGCGGCAGTTTGTCCATCTGAAGTTACCTTCATGGTTGTTTGACACACCACCTCTTGCATGCAACAGCAGATTAGGTATAGACAGGCCTGTGGACAGACCTTCTCCCCCTATTGTCTGTTCCACACGCAGGCACTGAACATACATAAAGAGGGGTCACGCACATGAAGACAACATCAATCCCTCTCTCCGATGGCTCTGAGCGAGCTGCTGACTGATTCCTCTTAAAAGGACCAAGTGATAAATATAGGTGTGCGTAAATGTAGGCCTGTGAGTGTGACCTGATGCGTGCTTCTTCTTTTCCTCATAAATGTGTGACTGTGTCATTGTGACCTCGTCAATCAGCTGATCTGTTGGTTGTAGATCTTTAAACAGTCGAGATGTTGTGAGGAACTGAAGATTATGGAACTACAATTTACCTTAATTATAATAATAAGAACAAAAAACAGGTCTAAAGGTAAGCGAAAAAGGTGAAAATTAAAATAACATAGAAATACTGCTGCTAATTACTCTACATAAAATAATTTTATTTTTGCATATTTCAAACCAAAAGAGTTTTAATATGAAGGTAGATGTGCTGCAAAATAGGAGAGATTGTAGAATGTGATGTGAGCTTGTAGAATGTGATGAGAGTTTGTAGAATGTGATGTGAGAGCTTGTAGAATGTGATGTGAGAGTTTGTAGAATGTGATGTGAGAGCTTGTAGAATGTGATGTGAGAGCTTGTAGAATGTGATGTGAGAGTTTGTAGAATGTGATGTGAGAGTTTGTAGAATGTGATGTGAGCTTGTAGAATGTGATGAGAGAGCTTGTAGAATGTGATGTGAGAGTTTGTAGAATGTGATGTGAGCTTGTAGAATGTGATGAGAGAGCTTGTAGAATGTGATGTGAGAGTTTGTAGAATGTGATGTGAGAGTTTGTAGAATGTGATGTGAGCTTGTAGAATGTGATGTGAGAGTTTGTAGAATGTGATGTGAGAGTTTGTAGAATGTGATGTGTGAGCTTGTAGAATGTGATGAGAGAGCTTGTAGAATGTGATGTGAGAGTTTGTAGAATGTGATGTGAGCTTGTAGAATGTGATGAGAGAGCTTGTAGAATGTGATGTGAGAGTTTGTAGAATGTGATGTGAGAGTTTGTAGAATGTGATGTGAGCTTGTAGAATGTGATGTGAGAACTTGTAGAATGTGATGTGAGAGTTTGTAGAATGTGATGTGAGCTTGTAGAATGTGATGTGAGCTTGTAGAATGTGATGTGAGCTTGTAGAATGTGATGAGAGAGCTTGTAGAATGTGATGAGAGAGTTTGTAGAATGTGATGTGAGAGTTTGTAGAATGTGATGTGAGCTTGTAGAATGTGATGAGAGAGCTTGTAGAATGTGATGTGAGCTTGTAGAATGTGATTTGAGAGCTTGTAGAATGTGATGTGAGCTTGTAGAATGTGATGAGAGCTTGTAGAATGTGATTTGAGAGCTTGTAGAATGTGATGAGAGAGCTTGTAGAATGTGATGAGAGCTTGTGGAAATGCCCCCCTCCCTCTCCCTCCTCCCCTCACTGTGTGTCTGCGTGTGGGGGGAATTGGCCAATCAGAAGTAAGTGGTTTATAAAATAAAAAAGTGTTAAGTGTTTATAAAATAATGCAGAACATTCAAAACTGGTCAATTTCTTTCTTTCTTTCTTTCTTACTTGAATGTAACCGTATTCACTTATTTTATTCTGTACTAATCATCTGATTGGCAAAGACTCTGTCCAGGGATTCTCAAAGGCGGAGATAAAGAGTCCCAGGTTGATTTTAAGAGGTGGGTAAACTATCCCTCTTTAATGATTGTAGAGTGTGTGTATGTGTGTGTGTGTGTGGGGGGGGGGTTATCTTTTGAAATATTAGATCATTAAATGAGATCATCTCCAAGTAATCATCCCTCAACAGCAATCATGACAGATCCACAGCAGTCTGCTTCTCACTCTCACGCTAACACGCTGAGGTCATTTAAAGGATAGTTGTTTGTAGACCACTAAGACAACAACAAACTTTCATCATATCATGCTGCATTATAGAGATCACACACAAAACCTTTTGAAAACAAGTCAATACTACTTAATCAAGAGGTTCAAGTCCATACATAAGAATCAGTTTTGACAGGTGATGATCCCCCGCCCCCTCCGCAGAAAGCAAGTGCAGAGCATTCTCCAATATGGTTTCATTCTTTTTTTCATAGTCTGACCACCTGCAACTTGCATATGTCATGCTAGTGCCAGTTAAGACATAAAGTAAATGAAAGCCAGACCTGTGCTTTGGGGTCTTGTGAGTCTAGTACGGGGGAAAGCAGCACACTCACTCTGCACTGTACACAACAGTCATTAGGCAACCCATCTGCTCAGTGCTTGCATGCTAAGCTGTAATTTTCGGGCTCTGGTGTGTGTGTGTCTGTGTTTTTGTGTGTGCGAGAGGCCAGTGGTGGCGGGCTCAGAGTAGAAGAGACGCTTGTGCATGTGTTTCTATGTGTGTGTGTGTGTGTGTGTGTGTGTGTGCTATTATCTGGATGTCATCATAACCACAGAAATCAAGGCCTGATAGTATCTCCCCCCGCCCTCCCCCCCCTCCCATCCCCATCCAGAGTCACGAGAGCCGAGGGTCTCCTTTGACCACACACACTTGAGACTCACACAAACACAAGCATATGCCGACACCGACACATAGACACTGCATCATGCTTCCACATTTTGTAGGTAAACATCTCCAGATTGGTGTAGCGGGATGGAATTCCCGCCTTTGTGGGAAATGTGCCCAGAACCATTTGTAAACCCTCTTCTCCGCCGCCTCCTAACTCTTTACAGATTGTAAAACTGTGGCTCTCTATAGTGGGGTTACTCCTCTGAGGTTCTCAACCCCCTTCTCTATGTAATTCACGATGGAGAAAACAATTCAATCTCACATTTAACCAAATATATTTATCTTTCACGTGCTGAAAACTCACAGGTTTGGTCGCATGTATTCATGTGCATGTTGTTTTAAAAGCATACACACATTATGCTCAAGCCTGTTGCTTCTGTGTAAATATGCGGTTTGTAGACTTCAGCATAACACAGACAGTTTACATGTAGAAAGCACTGTGAATGTTATAGATTAACTGTATTATGTTGTATGTTATGCATTAAAGCCATGAGTTTACTCCAGGGGAACAGTGTTTGCCTGTCTTTACAAGCTTCAGAGTCTACAATCACATGAAGTGTTGGCGCTCTGCCAGTCGGTACTCTGGTCATGGCTAAACCTGAGCCATATGCCTCATCTAAATCAGTAATAATAGATACTGATATGTGCAATAACCCAAACTTGTGTATTATACTTAGCACAGATCTTATGCTCTTAATTAAATATGTTGTGGCAATCCAGTTTATTAAAAGTCATGCATGCAAAGTGTCAATTGCGGTCCTTGTATTTGTACACTTGCCTCAACCTAAGTCAACCCGATGCCTTGGACCTGGCTTCAGCCCAACATTGCTCTAACTTTTACCATTGTCCTGGCTTTAGGAGGGTCTTTAATACTTAGCCTAATCTCAGGTTCAGCAGACCCTCCATCGTGTGAGACCACAAAGGAGAACAATTCAGAAAGATTTTGTCCTCCTTATTCCCCTCCCTGGCCTAAGGATTGGGTGGCCTTAATGTTAAAAACAACACTATCATCTGTAATTGCTTATGCATCTCACGCCTGCACATGGGGCACAAATGTTGTTTTCAGCATGCTTCTTGTTAAATGTCTGTGTTAACGATGATCTGTGAGGATTGGACTTGTTTCTGTGGGTTTATTTCTTCTTAATTTGCGTCAGCTGCCACAGTGTTAACAGCTATTCCTTTCACCTATTTGTCAGCTTCTTATCTTGTACAAGCAGCGATTTCATCAAGTTTGGGAACTGAAATATTACAGCGGTTCATCTGTGCCTGTGGATGTCGTGCAACAGGGCGAGACACAACTTACAACTGGGAATACCGATGCATCACCAGGCAGCCAGCCAGACATGCACACAGACACTTGTTGTCTCAAACATAAACAAACTAGAGCAGATAAATGGCCATCAATTCACACAATAATAAAGACGTTTTCCTCCCACTCAAAAGCCCTCTGTCATTCCTAGAACTTTAATTTGTTGCCATTTAACACTGAGGGCACTTAGAGACAAGATAAGGTACATCAAAGTGATCTCTCAGCATGGACCCTGACTCCGTGCAATGGAAAGTTACTATTTGCGACTGGCTGTGGAAAGTCTCCCATTCCTCCCCGGTAGGAGACCACAAGTCTCAGCACACAATTTGGGAGACTCACTAGTAGAGGAGTAAACAAAGTAGATCCTAATGGATGAATATGAGGGCTTTTGTTTGATCCACGGGATGCTCAAAGACTTTAGCCTGAGACATGACAGCGGGCAGAGGGTGACAAAGGGTCAGACACACCTCTGCCATCTATACTAAGTGCATTAAATCACTCTAATATTGCTTTAAGGGCAATGTAACCGCATGCAACTTTGAGGTTTGATTCTTCTCCAAAACAAAAGCTCTAGACTTTCTATTACTTTCACATTTAAATACTGTTTGTTCTCTTTCAGCTCATAGGGTCAAAGAAGAGTTTGCGACATAAAGTATTCTGTGCGGTATTGCTGAGGAAACAAAATATTGCATCATTAACTGCAAAACTAACACAGGTTAGGTCTGGGGATGTTTGCAGCAGCTAAACTGATAATAAGTGGTTGACACAGAAGTAAGTTCTCACTGATCTTAACCCAAACATGGATTGATTTTCAGTAACCGACAGGGAAACATTATTTATGAAAATACAGTATGTTTGCTGTTATCAGTGATGTTTCGTCTTATTTACAGTATTTGACCCTCAATGTGAAAAAGAACAACTGAAAACAAGACATAATGCATTATGGGGAACCGAGCACTGTCAGTGCTTTAATTGATAAAACTAAAGTGTCACTCACATGGAAGCATCCAATAGATAACCATCAGTGCCACACAGACAGCATGTACATTGAATCTGCATTGTTTGCATTCCAAAGCTTCATTTCATCAGAAGTGTAAGATCTTTTCTACATTTCTACTGACAGTAAAACAGAGCAGGATGATCATATTTGTAGTTTTTACTTTTACTAAGTTTTCCCTGGATACAGAGTTTCATATAGTTGTTGCACTTTCAGGATTTTTTGGCCACCTTCCCAAGCCGCCTGTCATCTCCATTTCCAGTAAGTCACTCTGAGAGCAGATGGTACAATAAAGCCATGACAGCTGCAAACCAGAAAGTCATGACAGATAAGAGATAGAAAATCACAGTGCAAGGTGAAATTTGCATGAAGAGAAGAAGACAATAATCCACACATAGTAGGCATGCTGTGAACTTCCAGGAATAGGTTTGGTATTTGATCTATGTTTACAGTATGTGGAAGCTGAAGACACAGGCAAGCCTTTCAACGGGAGCAGAGTTATGTGCAAGTGGAGGTTTTATTACTCCACTTCTGACGAGCACTTTCACAGCTGTGGCTCCTCTGAGCTCGACTTGTCATTCGTTGGTTGTAAATCACTCTGCTTATTCTGACAGGTCTGCAGCATGACAACAGAAGGTGAGCTCATCCCTGTGGACTTGCTCAGTGTAAAGCAGCGTCCTGTCTGACTGACGGATTTGACACTGTCTCTCGTTAATGAAAGCATCCAAGGGGTCACACATCCTCTACCGGACTGATGCTGCATGTGGCCTGGTCCATGTTGCTTTTCATGTTGAAACCACCAATCCCATAGCCTCAGCTTTGGCATTTCAAACATGTAAAGGCATCTAAATATACCCTGTCTCCTGGTTTGATTTCTAAACCAAACTCACAGGGATGAGTGCAGCAGAAGAAAGGGAGGACATAAAACAACAGAAGAGGGGAGGGACGAGAGGGCAGCAGAGAAGATGGGAATGTCTCAGAGTTCCATCCTGCACTCCTTTTCCTGGAACCAACCTGAAACTGGACTCGCTTTGGTGCCACGTGTTTTTATTTTCATCTGCAAAAGAGAATAATAAAAACAAGGCAGATAGAGCTGTTAGCCCTGTTTCCCTTTCTCAGGGGCAAGTCACATCAGCAAGCGTGGGTGGGATATTCTGATGCTCTGTGCTGCAGGGAAAGCTTACTCTGGCTGGACTGCGTGACTTGTTTGCAGTAAAGAAACAACAATAAACTTTTGCCAACTTTCCCTCTACTCGAGCAAGTTGTCATGAGCTCTATAATTGTATAAGGACTCGCAAAATCACAAAGGAATTTCAGCAACAGACGCCACAGATATGTCTGACTTCCAATTTGTAACATTTTTGAATGAGTGAAGTGACAGATCATTTAAGGAGTAGTTCAGCATTATTAGAAACAAACCTATTTGCTGTAACTTCCAAGATTCTTGTTGTCACAGCAACTGAGTCAGGCCATAAATAGACTATCATGCAATCTCAGAAGAAAAACCATGCCATACAGTTTAGCTTTTGCAAAAAATTTAACAGGCATTATACATTAATTAAGTGAGGTTTAGATGTTCTGACCCAAAACCAGGCTGGCTGTTCCCCCCTGCTTCTTCTCTTTAAACAATGCTAAGCTAGCTTCTTGCTGGCACTGGCTTTGTATGTACTGTACTTTACAGACGTTTAAATGGTAAACAGATTTGAGCTTGAATATCGCTTTTCTAGTCTTCTGACTACTCAAAGTCCTTTTTACACCGCAGGTTACATTCAACCATTTACACTACATTCACACACTGACAGCAGAGGCTGCTATGTACAGTGACCATCAGTATTAACCTATCCCATTCATACACATTCACTCCCAGATTACAGCTGTTTGTGTTCCTAAATAAAAATGTTCCTTTTAATTCTGGGGTTGTCATAATATCATGATGCAACTAAGTTAACATTGACAGGTTTTGCTGTAAAAAAAAAAATTCTGTTTGATTTTAGAACTACCAAGCCAGGCCTTGTTTACCTTTTCTCCCTGCCGTTGCACTAAAGCTTATCCATATAGAATTTGAGTTTTTACTGCACAGTATTTTTTTAAATCCCATATATTTACAATACACACAGAATCATCCAAATCCCTATCACTCTCAAACTCAAACCCACATACCCCATTCAAGGCAAAACCACACAATATGCTTGCGTGTAAGGCAGCAGGTGTGCGTGTGGACTTGGCTTCAGTGGCTGTTTCAGCTCTTGGAAGTGGGATTTCATCTGTAATAACAGCCCCACTTGATGGAAGTTGTTGCATAAAATTGAGACACGCTTCTACATACCTTGTAAAAATGAAAACAGTGTAAAAAAAAAAAAAAATTGAAAGAGAAAAACAAACCGGCTAGTCACGCATCTTGCACAAGTTGAGAAGTGAGAGCGGCTTCGATGACCTCAGGGTAAGTTGAACAAGGTTGGCAACTGTGCTGGTTCTTAGGGTGTTTAACAATATGTGCATGCAGAGGCACACATGATTAACCAGGTGTGTATATTAGATCATACAAATATACATACATACACAGTATACCAATTTCAATGTGTGTGGCTCTATGCATTTGAGCGCATGTATGAGTAATGATCTACAAGGGAGTTGGCAGCAGTTACAACAAGAGTCAGCACCCTTTTGTGAGCACTGAATTGGTGAGAGCCGTTTTGTGTTGAGTATACAAGCCGCCAGCCTGCTGAGAGAGGTACATGAGCTTTTGCTGCCAGATGCCATGCTGGAGAAATGTCAAAGACTCTCATCTCGTGTTTAAGGATAGTACAAACAACAACAGCTAGAACAACAAATATGATTACGTTAACTTGATTAAGGTTGTAAGGTTTCGGGATAAAAGAGTTTTTGGCAAGGAAAACTTTAAACAGCTTATAAAACCCAGTGTTTTCCTTGACGCCATGGGAATAATATCAATGTTCTATTTTTACCAAATGAATCATCAAAGATTATCTAAAAGGTGACGGGCTTCTGGGAAGTGTTTATAAGGCTTAATAACACACTGGGATCCCTAAATAAGGTAGATCAACATGGCAAGGTGAAACGTAATGACATATTGTTTATCACTCCATGCCAGTGATACTCTCAAATAAATAAAAGTCTTTGTTGCTAAATAAGTTATTTAGAGTTGAATTAGAATGGGAGTTTGGGGGGAGGAGGGGGGGGGGGTTCTTATTCCCCCTTAATATAATTTAGCACCTACCCACCACAGCTGGGAAACACACACTATATAGAGATTATCAATGTGTTGACAGATCAGTCAGGCTGTGTTGATAACAGTATATTTCAAGTATGTGAGGAAGCCTAATGCCGTATAATTTGGCGAGGTGGTGTGGGCGCTGTGTTGACAAATCGGGTTGTATTAGCACTTATGTGTCTCTTGTCTAAGACCCACAGCTTTTCTCAACTTGTTGTTGCCAACAGTAAGCTTCTCATTCACTGAGTCTTTGTAATGATGCAAAACTAGCGCAATTAATTAAATGTGGACAGAATGATGCAATACGAGCACAAATGCAACAATTGGGTGTGCAGATCTTGCATTGTGTCTCTGCAGTGTGTGTACATACACTAACAGTTCACAGGCCCAGGAAGGATGCAGAGCAATTTAAATATTTTGGTTTCCATGGGAAACCAGCAGACAGCCGCAGCATGACTTTATGGAAGAGATGCAAGAGCTCTGCCAGTGCACACATGAAAGAAAATATAGCTGAGGAAAGTTCACAGCCTATGACACATTTGTACACACACGCTTGCACAAGTTATATTACTCGGGACATTCTTAATGCTTAAAAGTAAAGTTATAACTTGTTTTCTGAAAACTTTCTTACCTCTAGTATTAGTGTTTGTGAATCATGTCTGGATATTGTAAATATTATGGCCAAACTGACCACATAGGATGACAGACAGAGTTTTTCAACCACGCATAAATTTTTTGAAATAAACTTATGACACATAACTTGATGACACACAAGTTGATTGTGTAAATTTTCGGAATAGGATCGTCATTTCTTTAGAAATGAAATCTTCAAATGTGGAATGACCCCCAGAGTGAAGCAGAGAGGCCAGAGAAAGATGTGATGCTGCCAGCAGCCTCTCCTCATGGCAGCCAAGACAGTTGGGAGAACAGTCACGAAATCCATTTGACATGAGCCTGATTCACAGTGCTGACCGGGATTTGACACGCACAACTGGAGTTCATGGGATGTTTGCAGCAGTGGCTAAGAAAAAGTACATTTATTCAAATACGTTTAATATACTTACAATTTTTAGGTACGTTTTTGAAATGATTCTATTTCATACTACACACAATTCACATTTCAAATGAAAAATGATATGAATGAATTGTTATAGATTATAATGCCCAACAGTTTATTCATTAATTTAACTTTTCCAGCTGCAAAATGTTGCTTACATGTTAATGGATCAAGAGCGATTCTAAAAAAATATGTCATGTATGTATTTATAATCTGATTTCCTGAAAGAGGACATGTTGAGAAAAGAGTCTTGGGACTATTCTTGAGATCTGAGTTCTTTTTCACTACTGGATTAAATAAATAAAACTGAAGCCTTTCTTTTGTCCTTAAATTGGATTAAGTAGAAGTAGAGTAGTTCTCACCACCAATGTTTCAAATGAACCTGGTGAACTTGGGGTACATTTCATGTGTGTGTGTTGGTGGTGGTGGTTATGTGTGTTTGTGTGTGTGTGTGGAAATCTTGCTTGGTCACTGCTTGAGATCTCCTTTCTGTGTTTATGTCATCTGGTACCGGTAGACAAAAGACCCTTGAATCACTAATGGGTACATGGGCAGTCAAGTCACATAGTTAATATGTTTCAATTATACCAATTTTTATAAATATTTTTACATTAGAATTCCATATAATATATCTTAAATATTTGAGAAGTACGGTTTCCACCCATAGAAGCATAAACACAAATCAGTGTTTCACTACAAGAGCTGTAGTGGGTCGTTTTTAACTATCCACACCATGGGCTATTCACATTCTCCATTTGAAGGAAAATGCCTTTCAAAATGTATCAAAGCTCGCAAAATCCACCAGAAAAAAAAAACTAGAACACCCAAAAATATCATCAGCACAAAGTATACCCCCCCCCCCCCCCACACACACCTGCTTTTTTTATAGCATGAAATATTATATATGTGACTTCTGATTCAATATCTATTGAATCAGTGTCCCCCCGCCAAATGGGAACTTCTTATTGCTTTACAAATTGTGTTCTGTACATGTATATGTAATGCTAACCAAAATATCTTCTTCTGCCGTCTTTTAACAGTCAATCACTCACTTTGAGTCTTTGCTGTAAAAAAAAGAAAGTGTAATTGATGTCCTCGTCTGAAACCTACCCCACACAGATTTCAGGTAGGCCTATTAGGTGTTAACAACAACTATATAAATCTATTCAGTGACTGGTTGCTTTTGTATGTCATATTTAATCATCAGTATTAATTTCATTACATAATACAATCAATTCAAAACTCCTCACAGGAGATTTAATGTGCACATTGAAGTTTATTTCGTTATGCATACTTTATAAAACATGTTAATTAACACATACTATTTGTCTGCTTTTCACACAGAATCTTGAAATGAACCGTTTCTCTCAAAGTAATGTAGGCCCAATCAGATGAAATAGTCCACCATTTCTTCCTTGAATGCAAAGAAGTAGGAGTAGGAGCTCCGCTTTACATCTCTGAACTCCTGCACATCAACACACCTACTCGCACTCTCAGGTCTTCTTCTTCCATTCGACTCACTGCACCACCCGCCCGCCTGTCCACCATGGGGTCCAGGGCCTTCAAGCCGCTCTGCCCGCCACCTCTGGAACTCCCTCCCACCACATATCCGTAATATTGACACTCTGTCCATTTTCAAATATCATCTCAAAACACATCTTTTTAAACTGGCATATTCAGTCTGATCATTCTCCACCCGTTCTCATAACTCCTTTACATCCTGTACGTTTGTAAATGGTAAATGAAGCTTATATAGCGCTTTTCTAGTCTTCCGACTACTCGAAGCGCTTTTACACCACATGTCACACCCACCCATTCACACCCTTTCACACACTGATGGTAGTGATGATCGCTATCATCCATCAGAAGTAACTAATGCCATTCACACACCGCAGCGGGAGCAATTCAGGGTTAAGTGTCTTGCCCAAGGGACACATCAGACACGTTGCTCAGCTGGGGATCGAACCCTCGACCTTCCTCTACCTCAGTTGGCGATGACACTACCAACTGAGCCACAGCCGCCCTTTTGTGTTTTTTAATGTTAATTCTATCCTTGTGTTGTAACATTGTTGTTTTTATCTCTGCTCTGTAAGGTGACCTTGAGAGTTTTGAAAGGCGTCTTTAAAATAAAATTATTATCATCATTATTACAAAGCACAATTTTCCAGTTTGGGATCAACAAAGTAATTCTATTCTAAAGCATTATCAAATGGAAATACTGAGATATTGCCATTTTAAAAGGCTTCTTTAGTAGCCTACTTCTTGAGTTACAAAATAAGTGAGAAGCCTACTTAGTTATTTTAACCATGGAGTCTAGGACTAAAATCTATTTTTATATATCGCAGTAAAATGCCTTAAACATTTATGCACCTACAGCAATTGCGTGCTTCAACATGCAGAGGACTGCATCAAGTGAATGTCCCCCCCCCCCCCACACACCCACACCCACCCCAGTGCAAAGCTCTTGATGTGTCTGCGGTGATCCAACAGCCCCATCTATGGACGGAACCGGGCTCTTGCTCCGTGCCACCCTGACACACCACCTCACTATCGCTGCAAAACACAGCACAGGCCGGGCTACTGTCTGTCTCTGACCAAGAGCGAGGAAGACCATCAATATGTCTGACATGGAAGACGATTTCATGTGCGACGATGAAGAAGATTACGACCTGGTATTTACAGCTGACGTTACTTCTCTTTTCACTCACATTTTGTTCACGGTTTTGTCCGCTAACAGTGAAGTGCCGACAGTGCGGGCTAGCCACTGTTAGCTGTTTGGTTAGCTTGTTGGCTAATATCAAGCTGACAGTGGTTGGCTAACGATAGCTCATTGGCCAGCGTGGAATAGTTGTTTTTTGTGTACTGTGTCGCTGGCCGATATCGACAAACATTATCCACGATGTGCGACATGCCTTCAGCGTTCTTCGGGTTTGTATTTGTGGGCATGCAAAGCAAAGCAGCCGGCTAGTTAGCGAGCTATGGCGTTTGCTAACGTAAGGTTAGCTCAAGGCTCATGTATTAGGAGTCTGCTATCATTTACTTATGTGTTAGCTGGCAAAGAGTTCCTGCTGTGTTTTTTTTTTTTTTTAGCAAATGTGCCTATGTTTGAAATAAAAGTGTGACTTGTTTTATGTGTTTGACTGAAGGAATACTCAGAAGACAGTAATTCAGAGCCAAACGTGGACCTGGAGAACCAGTACTACAACTCCAAAGCCTTGAAGGAGGATGATCCCAAAGCAGCACTTAGCAGTTTCCAGAAGGTGGAGTTGTACTCAATAACAAGTTTTTTTTATTTTTTTTTGTTGTTCTGTGTAGATTGTCTCACTCGTTTCAAAGTGCAACATTTACCAACATGCTTTCGGTTTCACATGTGCTCAGGTGTTGGAACTTGAAGGAGAGAAAGGAGAATGGGGATTTAAAGCACTGAAACAGATGATCAAAATCAATTTCAAGCTGGTACGCACAATAACACGGTCCTACCTTTTTTTTTTAAATAATCGCCTACACCTTTAGACGTGAAGTTGACAGGTTTTCTTTTTCTGTGCAGACCAACTTTCCAGAGATGATGAACAGGTACAAGCAGCTCCTTACGTACATCAGAAGTGCTGTAACCAGGAACTACTCAGAGAAGTCAATCAACTCCATACTCGACTATATCTCTACCTCCAAACAGGTATGGATAGAGGATGTGAGGCAGGTCTAATGTGAAGTAAAATTTGTAATCCTTCCATGTTTTAAATCTGTCTTTTTTGTATGCCTTTCTTGTGTTTCTAGATGGACTTGCTACAGGAGTTCTACGAAACCACGTTGGAGGCTTTGAAGGATGCGAAAAATGACAGACTTTGGTTTAAAACTAATACAAAGGTGAGTAAAGTTTTACACTGTTTTAGGTAGTCAACCATAATAATGCAATGGTATAACATGTGCTCATAAACGCTCTTTGTTTTTGTTCCTCTATTGCAGTTGGGGAAGCTGTACTTGGAGAGGGAAGAGTACGGGAAACTGCAAAAGATTCTTAGGCAACTTCACCAGTCATGTCAGGTAATTAAGTACATTGAAGTCTTTTTTTTTTTTTTCATCAGTAAAGAAAGCATTATCTTCAAATATATTTTCAGTGGAAGCAGCTCTTTCACAGACTTCTGTACTTCTGTTTTAATGAAATAGTAAATTTGATGTGAGGTGTGTCTGTGTCTTGTAACCATCTAATAGGAGGTTGTTCCTTTTTTATGTCAACAAAAGACAGATGATGGAGAGGATGACCTGAAAAAAGGCACACAGCTGTTGGAGATCTATGCTCTTGAAATCCAGATGTACACAGCGCAAAAAAACAACAAGAAACTGAAAGCTCTTTATGAGCAGTCCCTTCATATTAAATCTGCCATTCCTCACCCGCTCATTATGGGAGTTATCAGAGGTACGATTGTTTTTATATCTCCGTCATTGATTGACCTGTTCATTACGTCGTTGTTAAGAAAAACTGGCACACCCTGTATTGTCTCTAATGCTTGCTGAATGACCTGTGCTTAATTGCTTCTGACCAGAGTGTGGTGGCAAGATGCATTTGAGAGAGGGTGAGTTTGAGAAAGCTCACACAGACTTCTTTGAGGCCTTTAAAAACTATGATGAGTCCGGAAGCCCAAGAAGGACGACATGCCTGAAGTACCTGGTGCTAGCTAACATGCTGATGAAGTCAGGAATAAACCCTTTTGACTCTCAAGAGGTATGAAATTAATCGTTTTTTGCTATTATAAAAATGCATGTATACTGTTTGTAGAAATATGAAAAGCAAGAGATCAAGACACACTGGTGGTTGCTTTTAAGTCTTTCATATAGCCCAGCCAGAATGTTTCTAATCTCAATGATTTTCTAAAAGTATTTTGGGGGTGTTGTGCCCTGCCAGTTGACATTTACTGAGGTTTTTGGTGCAAGGTATAACCTTGCTTCTGTGTTCTTTTTTCAAAGGCCAAACCATACAAAAATGACCCAGAGATCCTAGCAATGACTAACTTAGTAAGGTAAGCATGCGTTCATGTTTTGATGAAATATATTTTTCTTAATCAACACAAGACGTGTATTTATGTTTTTTTAAGCACACATTGTTTTCAAGTGTTAGCTGGCGCTTTAAACATTTTACAGTCACCCATTTACTAAGTAGCTGAAATGAAGAAGCAACATAAATACTTGTAAGATGGACCAGATTTAATGCGTTTGTAATGTCAAGAACATAGCCGTTTGGTTTAAGAGTTTGTGGTTCAATTAAAATGTTCTGACAATAGACACTATGTATATGGTTTAACTGTTTATTTCTAATTTGTCTGATCACTTTATGGCTGACCAGTGCAATCTTTGTGTCTGTCAGAGCCAGCTCTTTAGTCAGCTCCTTTTAACATGCAAAGCATCCATGACTCAAAACCAGTATGTCATTGTGAGAAGAAGTCAACTTTTAAAAGTGAAGAAAGGGGGGATGTTATTGTAGTAGTTCTCACTATTCCATCACACATCATCACCTATTATACGGGATAATGTATTCTCCAGAATCCCAACTATCTTATTTATGTGCTCCTCAAGTGTGAGTCAGAATTCCCTAAACAGGAACATTTGACTTTGTCTTTTCTTATCTAATAAAAGACTGCGATGAAATTGATATTGTTGATTGCAAAAACTATAAAGATAAATGGATGGATTCAGATTGCCCAACTGTATGGTCTTTGGTCAGTATTTCAGCGTCAGTCGTTCCCTTCATCCAAATTTTATGTGTAAAGTAATATTGCATTTTTAATGGGTATCTGGCAACATTTCTCCAAGTGCAAATAATAAAATAACAACTTAATGGCCTTCATATAATTTTTACAAGTTTTCAGAGCAGTGCTCTGCCAACAAAACTTCACATTTTATTGTGTTTGTATAAAGTATAGTAGATTACTTTAGTCTTTCTCAAGACTTGAGTCATCTTTTTCTTTCTTGTTTGCTCTCTGTTGTCCCTATGTTTTCACAAATACTATTCAATTTTCAAATTGCTTAAGATTTGTGCATATATTTAACAATTTGATTGCAAAAACAAGAAACTAAGAAATCACGCCCAAAACTGCCATAAGAATAATGTTTACAAAGAGTCAGATATTTTGAAAATAGACTGACATCTATCAGGATGAGAGTTTGTGTTGGTCACTGTGACACAATGTGTATCGTATAACAACACTCTCTGTTTTTCCTTCCAGCGCCTACCAGAACAATGACATCACTGAATTTGAGAAAATCTTGAAAACAAATCACAGTAACATAATGGACGACCCGTTCATTAGAGAGCACATAGAGGGTGAGTGGTGAACGTGACATGAGTCCACATGCAGGAAAACTTTATCTTTTCTTTTGGGAGTGTGGCTGATCATGTGATGTTGTCTTTCAGAGCTCCTGCGGAACATTAGAACTCAAGTACTTATCAAACTCATCAAACCGTACACGAGAATACACATCCCTTTCATTTCTAAGGTAAGTCCAATTCCATCACAAATTATGTCCTTTACGGGGGCTTTATCTAACTCTGCTGCTCCTCTTTGATCACACTCCAATGTGCCAATTAGATTATTTTTACATTTTGATTGTTCTGTTTTGAAAACCAATCATTTATACAATTTTGAAATGGGGTTTTCAATCACAAGTTTAATCACACATTGTTCAGATAAAAGTTTAAAAGCAACAACTGATGCACCATGATTTGATCTTGCTTTGGATGGCTTTATCAAAATGCCTTTTTATGGCATGTTATACATGCCAAAGAAATACACATTATGCATTAGCATGACACATATTATGATGAGATCCACACATTGAAGTGACACAAAATGTGTTTAGAAAATCTCATAATCATGCTTAAGGTGTGTTTGATTTATTATAATATTCTTTAAAAAAAGAAGTTGAGGTCATGAAATTACAGTGTTATGAGAAGTGGTTGTAGTATTTTCTCATGTCACAGTCAGATGACAGCAATCACCTTGATTGTATCTGTTAATGTTTATGCAACCTCTGTATTTATTTAGTTGCTCGTTAGTTAACATGCTTTTGTGATAGTTTTCGTCATAGGCCTTTAGCAGAACATCAATCATGATATTTGCATTGGCTCAGGTTGATGTTTGTGAATGCTTAAAGAAGTTACGAGTTCACACACTCCTCTACAGAAGCAAGGAGGAGTCTTGACTGTTTCTTTTGTCTTTCAGGAGCTGAACATTGATGTGTGTGATGTGGAGAGTTTGCTTGTGCAGTGCATCTTGGACAAGTAAGTTCCTCCCTCACGTGTCTGCCAAGGAGGCACGAAAATAGCTTTCTTCCTGTAAATAATTACAGTTCCTCATAGTTTGCATCCTTTGGTTATTGTTATTCATTGACAGTTTCCGTCATATCTTTTGCTTGATTCATTTTCGTACTGTGACGATGACCTGCTTTTTACAGCCTCTCTGATGTAAAACGCTTAGCAGCAGGTGAAAGCACCAGATCCCTCGAACATACTCAATAGTTATTGTTGCAGATTTGTCAAAGGGATATATTTTAGGTAATATCATTTATGTGGAGAAAAATAAGTATTTATATTTTTTATATTAACTTAACTAATAATAACTTTTTAAAGCCACAGGAGCTTCAATGTTAGAATATTTTTAGATGAATTAGTATGCTAAAGAAGTAATGCATCTTGTTTTTATCACCAGGTGCTGTGTTGACTACATAATTAAGAAATTACAATTAGCATCTGGATCAGAAACTTAATAGAATAAGACAAGTACATTTTGACTGTCATTTCAAATGTTAACTTTTATTGTATGACTACACTGTGTGGAGTTTGTACTGGCTTTAAAACACTGAGACCTGATGGAAAAAAAAAAGTCAGTCTGGTTTCTCATATTTTTCAGAGTGTATAGCCTCTCTGCTTACTCTCATCTTCTTTGTCACAGCACAATCCATGGACGAATTGACCAAGTCAACCAGCTACTAGAACTGGATTACCAGAAGAGAGGAGGGGCTCGCTACACAGCTTTAGACAAATGGACAAATCAGCTGAACACTCTCAACCAAGCCATTGTTAGCAAGCTCACATGATGGCATGTAAAATCAAGAGACAAGGAAAATGGCATGTTTTAATACATCCATAAAGTATGCTACTGTGCTTCTTCAAGTATATCCTCTGAGACAAGATACACAGCACAGGTTTTGAGAATGCCACCAATTTCAAGAAGACACAAGGAACCCCCGAGAACGTGTTCAAAGTGTGATGTTTTGTCGTGATGAGAGGAAATCACTGACACTTATTTTTTTTCATGTTCCTGATTGGCAGATCCTTCCATGTGCAACACACAAATGCTTCAGTTGTTTAAAAAAAAAAAAAAAAAAAGTCCAAATGTGTATGAAAACTTGTACACAGTATTTTAATGTATACTGTTGCCTGTTGGTAATAAACAGATTTCTCTCAGCACTATAAGGATTCAGCTGCCTTTGACTAGCTACAAAGTTTTAACTGTGAGACAGGCTACACGTCAAATAAAATGTTTTTAATTGTCATAAATGAGATATAAGGACATCTTTATTTCTCTTCAGTGTGACTACATGTCTGTGCACCCGTGACGCACAAGCGAAGGCTTTCTGAGCCTCGGCGCTTTCCGTTCCAGGTGACTCCCATTTCCACACTGACAGCGCTTCACTCACACTGAGCTCGTCTGTGGAGAGAGCAGCTAGCTGACGCAGCAGCAGCATCTAGCAACACTTAGCGGGTCCGTAGAAACTGGGTGTGAGTCTCCCCCCTTAGCCTTTGGTGATTATTATTGTTTACAATGAAGAAATTAAAAGGGCCCACATCCTGACGTCCGCTCCCCGGCCCCCTGACGGTCTTGCGGCGGCGTCGATGACTGACATGGACGCTTGTGACAATAAGGTACAATAAAGAGTAAATGTCTCGTTTTGTTTGTGTTAAGCCCTCACGAAAAGAAGGGCCCCAAAAATCTGCTTCACGTTATTCATAAACTATTTCTTCTGTTGCTGTACCATTATTAAGTGCGACGTTGTCTTGAGCTTTGTGGAGTAATTTCAGCCCGGGAGTGTTTTAAGTGTTTTTGTGAGGAGAAGCAGCAGCGATGCAAACACGTATCTCATAGCTAGTGAGGCTAACGTGAAGACAGCTAACGGTACCCTCAGCTTTTTATTACAAATCAAAACCGTGTGGTGCATTTCGCATCTTTTGTTTTTTATTTATTTTATTTTATCGATTTTACAAGTGTTTTAAATTGTGTAGCAACACGACGTAGACTTACGTCAATGACAGTGTTCGTGTTTAATAATCCAGAAACGCAGTTTTACTGCTTCGTACTTGCTCCTCGGTTAGCTTTGCTAAAGCTAAAAAAAAATGTCTCAGCTGTCAATCGACGTCGCTTGTCATTTTTTTTAAATTCGAGCCCCAGCTGTGTTATTTTTTTTTTTTTTATATACATTTTGTGTGTGGATAGAAGTTGTAGAGACAGGCTATGCAAAATGCTTCAGTCAGGTAGGGATGTGTGAATGAAAGTGTTGTTGTCAGGTGAGGTATGTTGGAGAGTGTTTTGTCAATAAGAGGATTGGCTGGTTCTTCTGCATGTGTGGCATTCCTCTCAGACGATGTTTGTAATGCAGAAAGTTCACTTTGGTTGGGTTTGGTTTTCCAATGCGTAATGTCAGGGGACTGACCTATAAGATTGGGGATTTAAAAACCACTGTGTCATCAGTTCAAACTTCCTGCATGATTCATCTTGTAATATGTAATCCTGTGCTGCTAGACTCGTCAGTGTTTCCTTTTCTGAACCTTTTTAAAAGCCTGCACATGTTTTTACTTCCTTTAAAAGCACATCTGTTACTTTTCCAAAGCAACTGGTGTGAGAATAAATGCTTAGCAAAACAGAGGCTTTTGAGATCAGTTGCCCCGAGTCTTATCACTACCAGCTCTGTCATTGTGAATGACTGCACATCTGGATCTGACCTCATTGCCCTCTTGACAATCACAGCTATTCTCACTCAACCTCTTCCCCCCCTACCCCCCAGCACTCACATACACAAAGACACACATGGTTGAATCAATAGATGGATCCTCTGAGCAGCTTTGTTTAACTTCACGACTCTTTTTCAAAAAGCTGAATTTCTCTGCATCTGCTCAGAATTCAAGGTTGCAGAAGGCCTCCATGCTATAGCTTGCTGTGTAATTAGCTTATCTCGTAGCACTGTCCCCACTTTAGCCTCTCACACTTAATCCTATAACAACTCCCTATCCACCATACTGTGCTATCATACAGGTACTGTAGTCCTAAATCCTTACAGGCATATGGATCTTGGCACGAAGGCTGCTCTGCTCCCTAGCCGAACAGGATCCATAAACCAGGACTTAGTTTAAATATGATGGGATGTATAAATTACCTAAAGAAAAGTGAGAGAGCCTCCCACAGACTGTAGCAGTGGGAGACAATAGCTGTCTGTTTGACATCCACTGGTTGCACTGATACTCTATTCATGCATCCGACCACTGTTTCAGAGATTTGAGCGGGTGTCTTTGTACTCTGAACCCTGTCAACTCTACTCATCCTCTGCAAAAAAAATTAGCTGATTATTTTAATGGGACCTCTCGGACAGAGCTGCCACCCCAGGTTACAATCGGGATGAGAAAATGAGTACACGCCACCAGCAAAATGCTGGTTCAATGTACAAGTGGCTTGAAGATCTTAGATGCAAATAACAATTAAGTTAATAATTAATGATCAAGTATGACGATCCATGAGTGGCTGGTTAATTTGAACATTTATCTGTCCGTGTTTTGGAGATGCTTGGATTTAGAAAGTAGAGCACTTGGAGGTTTGGAAGATGTTTCAGGATGGCAATGTAGAGCAACAATGAAGGACTGCAAAAGAAAAACAACAATTTGGATGTTTTGCTTGAATTTTTTTTTTTTGGAATTACCTTTTTTGCATAATAACTACTTGAAATTTTGTGCAAATAGAAAAGAATAGAACTTTATTTGTCCACAATGTGGAAAATTGTCTTTGGCTTCTCAAAACCAAAAAACATGAGAACAAAATAAACATTCCAGATCAAATACATTTTTAACGAACACAGTATAAGAACTTTTAAATAAAGGTTTACTGCATTTAAAACCAGCCTTTTCTATTTGTAATCTAAAGCACACTAAACATAGCATGTTTTGATAAGATAATATTTTCTTTAAATACATAAAGGAGTCAAAGTAGGCCCTCCGGATGGTTGCTGTCATCTTTAAGTATATCCCTCCTTTCTGAGGCGGTGTCTGAAGTGGCAGATGGAGCTTGAGAGTACTCAAGTGAGTCACTCCAAAAACTACTACCTGATGTCACTGACCTCTGATCTTTGGCCTCTTCATGGCCTGCTGTACCACTCCTTAACTGTAAAATGGTCTGTCTGATGACTGCATGTCATTCTTTCACCACAGCGCTTTATTTATTGGTATTTTAAGGTTTTATATTTATTGTGTTAGGTTGTCTACAGGAAATCACCATTTGTCTGAGAGCTCCTTTTTTTAACCTAAATAGTCAAGCCAAGTGTTTGGTTGAGAGCTGTTTTTTTATATGTTCACCAACAATATCTTTGTTTTATAAATGTTAAATCATACAACTATTATGAAAAATGGTAAGAGTGTACAGTTAACACCTCATAATAAGGTTGTGCCAGGTGTTCTGTTCCCGAATTGCACGTCATGGTATATTTCTAGCCTCAAAAACCAGCTACGCATTACTATTTATACGCTTTAAATGAAGTTTCTCCCTTTTGACATTTTGAGGTCAAGCATTTTATCTCATTGTATACCATATTAATGAGAGACTGGTCATTATTTCTATTTTCTCTGCTGCTTATCCAGCTTCAGATTTGTTAGTCACATGAGAAATTGAGTGTCAAAATGGATGAAGACCTTAAGTTGTTTACTTCTTTTAGATTGCCTGGTAATTATGTGTTATATCATTTTTGTACTGGAAATGTTTTAATGTCCTCTCCATATCTTAAGGTTCGATTGCTTGTTTTATTGCTCGTTCTAGATAGTCAAGACTGTAAACAAACAAGGAGAGTGCGATGGAATGCAGTGCTCAGCTATGATAACCACTAAATAAATGAAAGGTTGTTATAGTCCTGCTGGACAACATGTACAGTTCACCCTCTGTCGGACCTCTGGTGAAAAAAGACGATATTTTTAAAATGCCATGGTATAGGCCCCGCTCGATACAATGAGCTGCTACATTTGAGCTTGATAGGATATTTCTGCTCTTAGGTGTTGATTGTTTTCTCGCTTATTAAGATGTGTCATGTAGTTAATTTGCAGCTGATGCTCAAAGTGTGACAGTTTGTCTCTACATCTCTTTTTGTGCAGGATGTGAAGCTTTCAGCCGAAGTGGAACCGTTCATCCCACAGAAGAAAGGTCTCGACGGAGCCCTTGTCAGCATGAGTCTATCTGGAGATGCAGGTGGAGGAGGAGGCGGTGGAGGTATAGGGGGAGGCGGCGGAGGGGTGGAAACCACTCCCATACCCAGCTACCTCATCACCTGTTACCCCTTTGTCCAGGAGAACCAACCCAACAGGTACTGTAGCAGTGGAGGGAGATTTGATAATGGTTGCCACTCTAAAGGTTGTGGCTTCAATCCTGTGTAACTCTTGAGTAAGGGCACCAGTGGTTTAGGTCCATGATAATTATGGTATTTTCCTTGTGCTTTCAACTTTGGCTAAACATTTTTTACTTTCCTTTGGCACTGTGGAAATTATAGTGTTCCAGTTGTGAACTGCCCAAGAAAAATCTTCCCCTCTTCTGAACCTTTTTCTATTTTCAGAATAGCTCATTCACCACAATGCTTACTGCAATGAGAAGGGAACACCATGTCCCTAATGTTGTGCTTCACAAACGAGATTTGGATCAGTTCCTTTAAACAGTGTGCTAAGTTAAAGCCATTAGATGCTCTGTAGTTTACGACTACTTAATTATGAATGGAAACCTCCCCTGAGTTACATAGTATACATGGAACCACAGGCTATGTTTCCAATGACTCTCTCTTTGTCCAGAGTGATCTGCTGTATCCTGCACACTTCCGTTCCTTTGTTTCCTTTCCCGGCTATTTGAATGCAAGGAAATGCACACTGGCTGTGAAAATATCATCGGGATCCTTATCAACATTTCTGCATACCACGCGCACACCACCAACAAACCAACCACATCATAACAGTGGAATTACTGATGTGTAACAGGGCATTACCCCTCTCCTGAGCCACTGTCTTTTAAAAGAAGATCAAGCTTAAAATCATTATTATTAAACACATGTCATCCAGCTACCTCTTGTATATAGAGCTTCATGTTACATAACTTACATGAAGCACCCTCTGCACTCTCACTACTGCACTCGTGTCTTACTGTTGAAACAATTACATTTCATAAATCAACTCTTTTTCTCTTTGTTATTTCACAGGCAACATCCCATGTATAATGGAGGGGAGCTGCGCTGGCAGCAGCCTAACCCCAGCCCTGGTGGTTCATACCTGGCCTACCCAATCTTGTCTTCCCCCCAGCCTCCTGTCTCCAATGACTACGCTTATTACCAGATTATGCCTGCTCCATGCCCACCTGTGATGGGCTTCTACCAGCCCTTCCCTGGCACATACGCAGGTCCAGTGCAAGCTGGAGTGGTCAACCCTGTCTCAGCAGATGTTGGAGAAAGACCATTGTCCCTTGGGCCGGCGTATGGGATGGCCAGTCAGAGGGGGAGAGGCATAGTCCGACCTAATCTTCTCCCAAAGGTACACAGCGTTTGTGTGATATTGTTACATCGATGTCATATATTGTTTGTATCTCTTCAAGATCTGTGTAAGCATGCCCTGTCTCTTTTTCTTTGTCCTACAGCAACAGTTGGGTGTGAGCCAGCCTTCAAGAGGTCGCCGGCCTCCAACCAGGAGTGTAGCTGTACAGAAAGAAGTGTGCACCTTTGGGCCAGATGGAAGGACAAAGACCGTCCTGCTGGTTGATGCAGCACAGCAGACGGGTAAGAAAACGTCAGAAATTATGAAAAACAAACTAAGTCCTATGATGCAAGACTTTGATTTAACAAAAAAATAGAATCAAACAACAGCCTTGCCAACTGAAGATCAGAAGCCTGTCGGCTGTGGCCCTGGGAAAATTCTGAGTATAAATTGTGCTTGCCAAGAGTATGAGCCAATGTCAATGAAGATCTTTATTCCAGAGGCTTAAAGGAAGCTGCATTTAAGAACATTCAAGACCTTGTTAAAGAAATCTGCTTCGCATCTAAACAAGATTCTTTCCTGTCATTGAGGAAGCAGGACACAATGCTGGTAAACTGTGTCTGGTCCTACAGGTTTATGTTGATGATGCTTGTGCTTCACTTCTGAAAAAACTGGAATGCAGAGTTTCCAGTTGGAGAGTTGAACATATGTGAAGCCCATAATGTTATCTTTAAGTAATAATAAGTAGAGCCCGACCGATTAATCGGCTGGCCGATATTAGCATATCGCTTGGCTATCACTATCGGCTAATTGTATCGCATTATGCGCTGATATTACTACATTTATTTACCAGTCAAATATAATTTCATTTGAGTACCGTTGTAATACACTAACAGTGTGCTATATGGATTATAACCATAGCATTATGACCCTCTAGAGTGTCAGGTGGTGACACACGTATATGTGTAGTTACTTTTCAATTAAGTGACCATCTTGTCTACGTTATGCTGTACATCTTTTCCACAAGTGTTTGATAACTGCATTTGAGGGATTAATGCAAAAAATGTGTAAATATATAGTCTATCTCTACAGATTGAATTTAGACTTATACAGGCCGATATATCGGATATTTTCTCTCCCAAATATCAGTATCGGCCCCAAATTGGCTACTCATTTATGGTCAAATTTGTTGTCACATAACATCATACGGTCAAGTCAAAGACATCACTGATTCTTCCACAGGATTTCATGATCCTTTTTTAATAGTACTTGTTGCCTAACGATGGTAGAAGTGCTATTACGCTCTTTATAAGACTGTGTAACAAGGACATCTAGTTCTCAGCTTTGCTTGTTTATCCCCAGATTTCCCAGGTGAAGTGTCAGGACGATGTGCTGCTGAGCGAGGTAGTCCCCTGTTGTGGAAAAACCGAACAAAGAGAAGAATGGCGTCTCATCCAGGTGAAAGCTACAACGAGCAGGGCACCAGTGAGGCAGATATAGACAGCGACAGCGGCTACTGCAGCCCCAAACACAACCAGGCAACTGGGGTAACACAACGACCAGCAGAAAATACAGCAGCACCAGCAGTAAGTCAATGACTGATGCACAGCCAGGAGTTAGGTTTTTCTGCTGCATATTACAAGTTGGAAACAAAAGAAATGTCATACTACAATGCATGAAATGCTTTTTTTTTTACTGGTCTGTGTCATTATGTATGGGAAATGATGGTTTCAATGGGCAGATTGTAGCTGTACTTCAGCAGTGTACTTAACTGCTTTCTGTGATATCTGTCATCTGTTTTAATCTATGGTCATGGCTGGGGTTTTCTTGTAACAGTAGTAGAGGTCATAAACAAACAACTGAGACTTTCCCAACATACAAGACTTTGCTTGTGTAACAAGCGGAGCCAATACCAGAAGGGAAAGTGTACTCTGTAACACAGTTTTTAAAATACCTTTGACTACCTCTTGACTCTGTATTACAATTTTTAATATTCCACAGATATCTCAAAAAGTCTTTCATTTTTATTTGTTCCTCATGTTTTCTAGGGAGTAGAAGCTGGTGTAATGACAGGTAAGTTTGAATCATCATGTTGAGCCATTCTGTTCCAATATTAATGTTATGTGACAAATTAATTGACATTGTTGATGTTTTTTGATGCACTAGCAGGTACCTGGGTAAATGTAGCCTCTCAAGCTAACCCAAAGCCCTGGGGGGAAAGAAATGGCCAGTTTCACAGAGCAGATCAGAGGAAGAATCCTGAACAGAGAAACTTCTCACAGGTACGGTTTGTCCCCCCGGAGCAGACGCTTAGTGAAAAGCTGCTGTATGTCAGCAGAAAAGTCAAGGTTTAATAAAGTTAGCTTTGGAGTAAAGGACATGTCCTGTGAATCACACCGAAGCTTAGTCAGCAGCCAGTATATGACTGTATTGTTGTTGTGTGAGAGAATCTCCCTCCCAACAGCCAGAGCAGAGCCCACACATACTGTAGATGATGGTGTTTGGGAGGGAACAGAAAATGTACCAAGATAACAAAATAGCAGAGGTTTATTAACAACTTAAAACAGAGGTACAAACATAATGCAAAGCCAGATAAGCAACAGAGCACAGGACGTATTGGGATAAACAATGTAATAGTCCCCAATGGATTTATCCTTTTTTGAGAAATGTAAAAAATCACATAGAATTACAATAACATGAATCATAATCTGGGAGCAAACATGAGAAGGGAACATATTATAAAAGGTTATGCAATTCTCGTCCTCCATCTTCACCTCACTAAACTAAACTAAACTAAACTGTTGAATAGTGGTACAATTCCTGATTCCTCTGCTTTGTGTCTTTTTCTTAATCTCAGGATTTCCATAGTGGCTACCCAGCACGGGTGCTTCCCAACCAGTCAGAACAAAGGCTGCAGCCAGCAGTGAGCGCAGGCACTGAGCTCACCCCAGAGCCACTTTACTTTGAGGTGAGAGAAGGTTTTCCTGTATGCTTCGATGTTGTACATGTGCAATGAATTACTGTCTCCCTTACATTTATTTTCAATTGATTGTTTTCTTTTTTCTGTATGTTTGTCAGGATGAAGAGGAGTTCCCAGATCTTGCCACAGGAGGGGCTGCTCAACGCAGCACCAAACAAGAACCTACTCCAGGCCAGACACACACACAACCTAAACTACCCAAAAACCTGGTAAGAGAAAATGCTTAATAAAAACCCTGTTTGAAGGCTGTGTCTATAATTACATACAGTTCACAATTTATTAAAAAAATGTTAAATATATTTTATCAAATCAAGTTTTAATGATTCATTAAACTCCTATTCATAGCAGATTTGATAATATTTGACAAGGGTGCTTTTCAGAGTTTTTGCCTTCTCTGAATAATGTGCCACTTGTTTTCTTTTTTTCTGTCGTATATTAAACCAGAAAATCCCCCAGGATGCTTTCATCTACTTTAATTACTGCTGTAAAAAAGGCACTGAGTAATTTATCAAGTTTTGACCGATCCTTGTAGAGGCAGAGTTTTTTTTTTTTTTTTTTTTTACATAACTAAAATGTTGTTTTGAGTGTTGAATGAGTAGCAATGTGTGTGACATCGTACAATACTGCTGTAAGACACATTAAGCAGCCATCTCTCTTTTTTCTCTTCTTGCATCACAGCTGGATAACCTACCAGAAAACTCGCCTATCAACATTGTGCAGACACCCATCCCCATCACTACCTCTGTTCCCAAGAGGGCCAAGAGCCAGAGGAAGAAGGCTCTCGCTGCTGCCTTGGCCACAGCACAGGAGTACTCTGAAATCAGCATGGAACAGAAGAAATTACAGGTATAAACCTGAACTATGTCTGCCGGTCATGTAGCCTGAGTATCTCTCTTCTACGATGTGTTCCGTCACAGCAGTAATGTTGACCAATGAGAGCACAGACCATTTTGCACATTTAGAAGTTACGAGCGTAAACAAAGAAAATTGCAAAGCAAAAGAAGGCTGATGAAGTTTGTGGTACGAGATGGATCTTGTCTCCTGGAGTCTCCTGGCCCAGCCCCTCTTACTTTCATCGTCATCATGTCGGTCGTGAGGATCAGTCAGTCATGTCTGTTGGTCAAGTGACGGCATGATTTTCTGGCTATCTGATCGCCTAATTTGACATAGTGACCATTGTAACACACACAAAGGTTGTGTAGTCTGACCTCGGAATTAGTCTGACCTTGTTCTGCCTGTTGTTTTACCGCCTGCAGGAGGTGGTCACCAAAGCAGCAGGGAAGAAGAGTAAAGCCTCTGTGGAGCTGGACCTGGGAGACATGCTGGCAGCTTTGGAGAAACATCAGCAGGCCATGAAGGCCAGACAACTCAACAATACCAAGCCACTGTCCTTCACAGGTATTTAGACATTCTGCAGTTGAAAAAAATACAACTTACATTTGACATTAAGACTACCATGCAGTGAAAAACAGTATTACATTTAGACTGTGACAACGTCAATTCAACTCAATACTCTTCTTCGAGGCTATATTTCCTGTCATGATTAAGCACATTTCTTTACTATCTTTGTCTCACATTTAGAAAATGTCTGCTGTCTCCATTATTCCTCTTTCCAAATGTAACTTTCTTGTTAAGCATCATTATTTCATAGGATTTGCCCCATGCCCTATAACATAGGTTTGCAGGGTTTTTGGTTGACGTTGCAGAAATTCTGGCAGAGATTTGAGCCTTTTTATGAATATCTTTATGATCTAATTAGACAATTGTTAAAAATGTAGTGATTATCAGAATGTATGACGCTTACATACAATATGGAGAATACCCACTGAGTGGCCTTACTGTGCACAAACATGTACATAATACCTGTACACTAACTTGATGTCCTTCTGTGCAGTTGGAACGACGACTCCATTCCATGGTTCAGGCTCTTCCAATGTATCCTCGATGTTGAAGGGTCATCAGCAGCCATTCTCCGCCCAACACAATGCCCTGGATTCCACTGCTCCCCGTATAAAGAGAGGGAAGGAGAGAGAGATCCCCAAAGTTAAACGGCCGACAGCCCTTAAGAAGGTGAATGATTTCTGTTGAAGTTATTCATTTAAAATAGGTTGTAGTAGAATATGTTTTTGATATTTGAACCTACAAATATAAAGAGTCCCTGGTTTTGACATTCAATTTTTTGTTCTCTTTCCAAAGATAATCTTGAAGGAGCGTGAAGGAAAGAAAGGGAAAACGAGTGTGGAACAAGAGTCTTCAGGCCAGGAGGAACAGGGGGATGAGAGTCTTCATTTTACTGATGATCTTCCACGAGAGCCTGCCTCCCAAGAAGGTCAGGGTTATACAAATGTAGAAGAAAAAACACATGTAACTTGCCCACAAATGTATTTTCCATCCTATGTTTTCTAAAGTTTATCTCGGGTCTGCTGTTTGTGTTACAGAAAATGGTCTAAGTGTGCCCAGCGATGCATCTCTCTCCCCAGCCAGTCAGAACTCTCCATACAGCATCACCCCTGTGTCTCAGGGTTCTCCAGCCAGCTCTGGCATTGGGAGTCCCATGGCTTCAAATGCAATCACTAAGATCCACAGCAGACGTTTCAGGGAGTAAGTACGCACTCTTAACCCACGTGAACAGGGAAACAAAACTGTTAAACATGAAAGACCTTTTGTAGGCATCTCTGGCATTGGGATTTTCCCAAAAATGCACAATGTGGTAACAAAAAATGTCTTGTCCTTCCCCAAAATCACAAAGCCTTGGCTGCGAGAGTCGTGAACGGGTTTTTTAAGGGCGGGACTGTACAATAAAGAATTGTGGAGTACGGCACAGATGCCTCGCACATCTTCCCTTTTCAGCAAAATGTATGCCAGTGGTCACAAACACAGCTTTGTCTCTTCGTGTCGTCTGCTGTGGGCCTATTGTCTCAGCCCACTCTTCTCCAACAGATTTTGTACTTAAAGCTTCTAAAAGGCCTCTGTAGCTTAGCTCCAACCCTCGGGTCACTTGTTCCTCAGGCCATACTGTCAAACCTTAGATGGATATTTCATCAAACTTAAAAGTCACAGCAGGTCTGCATGCTATCTGACTACTTTTCTTTGATATGCTGACAGACAAAAAGTCTTATAGGAAGAAAATAGCATGGCAAGCAAGCAGTTACACAACGTTTTCTTGAACAGTGAGAGTCACGCAAACAAAATACTTTGAGACTTACTCATTTCTTTCCTCATAGACTGCTTTGGTCTTAGTCCTTTACTGTTTGGTTGACAAAAAATTTCTGGGGGGAAGAAACATCAAATCATCATAATTTAGTAACCAAAACCAGAGATGTGTAGCACTTTCTTGAAACAGCTTTTTCAAGATTAATCACTCATCACATTGTGCATTTTGAAATTCATGTTGTGAAGCCGCTCATCAACATTGCTGCAACATTTTTTTGAACATCTGTACCCGTGATCTGTTCTCATCCTAGTATGTGTTTATCACCTTTGCAGGTACTGTAATCAGGTTCTGAGTAAGGAGATAGACGAGAGCGTCACTATGCTGCTACAGGAACTAGTCCGCTTCCAGGAGCGGGTCTACCAGAAGGATCCCACTAAGGCCAAATCCAAACGGCGCCTGGTCATGGGTCTCAGAGAAGTCACCAAGCACATGAAGTTGCACAAGATAAAGTGTGTGATCATATCTCCAAACTGTGAGAAGATCCAGGCCAAAGGTGAACATAAGCTCATTGATTCATATTTTTACAATGTAAAGAATGATGAAGTGAAACGTGTGTGACGATTCCTCATTGTGATGGATTATGGATGGAGTATTAACACCTAAATCTGAAGCGCTTCTCTGCGCCATAAAGCTTTACAACCACTTTCAGCTTAATTTGAGATGATCAGCCCCGACTTTACTGTATTGACTGGTAACAGAGTTCACAAAGAAAGATTATAGAACTACTTTTCACCAGGTGGCCAGAATTATGATAGTAACAAGTTTGCAACTTAGTAGTCCAAATGTTGTTACCTTAATCACAGGTTTATGCACTCTTGTGTTCAAGGTATTTGTAGATATTTTCTATTCTCTCTGTGAATATATTTAATTGGTTTCTACAATTGGGTCTCCCTTTATTGCCTTGTTTCAGGTGGTTTGGATGAAGCTTTATATAATGTGATTGCCATGGCAAGGGAGCAGGAGATCCCTTTTGTTTTTGCCTTGGGCAGAAAAGCTCTTGGACGCTGCGTGAACAAACTAGTGCCCGTTAGTGTGGTTGGCATTTTCAACTATTCTGGAGCTGAGGTAAGGCGCTCCTTCACACAACCTCTTTGCTTGTTATACTCCCATTAGAATTTTGTCTATTTATCTTGGCAGCATGTTTTATATGTCTCTACCGCTTTTTTTGCCTTTTACTAACTTGGTTAAATCCCTCCTTCAGGGTCTTTTCAACCGTTTGGTGTCTCTGACAGAAGAGGCTAGAAAGGCCTACAAGGACATGGTGTCAGCTCTGGAGCAGGAGCAGGCTGAGGAAGCTATGAAAAACGACAAGAAAGTCCCGCACCACATGGGACACACCCGCAACCACTCTGCTGCTTCTGCTATCTCCTTCTGCTCCATCTTCTCTGAACCTATCTCAGAGGTCAATGAAAAAGAGTATGGTAAGAAAGCACATTTCAGGCTCTCTGCTTTTTCTGCAAGTCCTAATTGTGTAGGGTTTTCTGTTGTCTGTGGGGAAAGCAGTACTCAGTATTCTGTAGTACCACTTATTTCTTATAGTATTACGTCAATTTTCATGTAGAAGCTTAGGGAGGGAGAGGTATATTTACATTGTTTAGGTACTCTGATTGATTAATCCACAGGGTTGTGATATGATTAATGGGGGAGAAACTCTTCCTTAACCTTTTTTTTGTTTGATAATTTTCTGTTGTGCAAAAATTGCAATTATATCTTGGAACTTATTGCGAGTAGAATTAGGAAGTTTCCTATTGGAGGCTTATCCTATAGGAAGTTTTATCAACATTGCACAGAAATACAGACCTTAAACTACTAAGGTACTTTCTTTCACATTTTTTAATGTGCAAAACAAATATGTTGTTTCTTTCAGAGACAAATTGGAGGAGTATGGTGGAGTCTTCAGATGCCCTGGAGCCTGTAGAGGCTGAGCCAAGCCGCCCTGTACCCTCCACAGCTGCCCAGAAAGACACTGAGGCTGCAACAGCCACCACTAATACTGCCCCGCCCGGATCAGCTGTTCCGCAGCCCAGGACGGGGCCTCCTGCACAGGGCACCGGTGACAGAGATGAGGTCCGGGTCGATGACAGGCTGGAGCTGGCCTCTCAGCAAAGCACCGAGACGGGCTCCCTTGACGGGAGCTGCAGGGGCCCGCTGAACTCCTCCATCACCTCCACCACCTCAACCCTTGTCCCCGGAATGCTGGAGGAGGCAGAGGAGGAGGACGAGGAAGAGGAGGACTACACTCCTGAACCTATTTCCGTAGAGGTGCCAACCCTTAGCAGCCGCATCGAATCATGGGTGTCAAAGACCCTGGAGAACCTGCAGCTGGGAAAGAGTCAGGAAAGTACAGAAGAGGAGGAGGAGGAGGAGGAAGAGGAGGAAGACGATGAGGAGGAGAGAGTGCAGAGTGAGGATGAGGAGGACATTGATTCAGTGGACATTACAGAGACGATGGTGGAGGGTAAAGAGCAGGTGGAAGCTAAGAAGATTGCAGGTTGATATCCTCTCTCTTCCTCTGTTCTGACATGTACTCATTCCCTGTCGCTCTCACACATCAATCCTTAAAGCAGCCAGCAGCTTTTCTCCTTCGTCTCTAACCTGACACCACATAATCTCAGGTATCAAACCAACTGACCAACAAAAACACGCAGACCATTAATTCATTACAGAGAAGTTTACCACCTTACACAGGATGACACACAACGACAACTAGCACAGTTTTAGAAGAAGAAATGAACATCTCTTATGAATTACGCTCATCTTGTCATTGAAAAGATTGCCCTCACTCTTCGGCCCATAACCTGCTACACTTGAATTCAGAGGAAAGTTTTTGATTTTCCTCCTCCGAAGCTGAACTCTCTCAGAGTCAGGAACGTTTTTGGAGCAAGTGGGGAGCCCTTGAAAATGAGGATGAAGGTTGGAACCTTTCAGCTCCCATCTTACTTTATACAGAGCCTTGAAGGTTTACAGCTCTGCAAGTATTTGTGTGCTCATGTCTGCTTGACAGGCACATCCTTTGCATTTGTTTTGCTGTGTTCATTAGCTTTATCTGTGTAAATAATGTGTGTTCTTATTTTCCACCTGACTGCTCCAAGAGGAAAGGAGAGACATGCATTTCTTAATTATTGGGTGGTCTATATTTAGTTACAGTGTCAGGTGTTCTTCTGTGTTTCTAACAAAACCACTCCCACCTGTCGGTCTTCAGAGTTTGTTTTAAATGTTCAAATAATAAGTGGCCCATTCTGTATATTCAGATGATTCAAACGACTTAACTTCTAAGAAGCAAAAACAAGCTGTGTGTATATAACCTAGTCTATGTGTGCTTCTACTACAGTATATAATGGTTTGTCATATTGATCTTGCCCAGTGTGACTATTTGGGGTTCTTTTCTTCTGACATCATTTTGAGTTCGCGGGTAGTGTTTGTGCTTCATAAAAAAAAGATCTCCTGCTTTGTTTTCTGGTATTTGTTCCATGATAGTGGACTCTCCAGCTGTCTTGTCTGGTAATATCCTAACACCATTTTTTGTCAAATTTATCTTTGATAAGCTTGTCTGTGTGGCGTACAGAATTATGAAAATCTAAAAAGTGTAACAGGGTTCTTAGTTGTTTTTACCAGTGTTGACTCTTCCTTCAAAATAATAAACCGAAGATGACAAGCAGGTGTTTACCAGCCAGTTATCATGAGGTTTGACGATACTCAAGTTTACAAAAAGTGAAACATGTTTGTTTAAACTTGAAGTCAGTCCTAGTTGAGCTCCTCTACATTTTATAAATAGGCTTTGTGGGCACTGAGCTACAGCTGCTTGTCTGAACTCCGTTCACCACAGCTGAGAGACTCCGTCATTGGAGCAGAGTCACCACTGAAGTCAAACAAGTCGTCACAAAGTCATGCACACACTTGTGAGAAACCTTTGTAAATACAAGTGTACAAAGAGATTTTGATTTTGCATTGTATTTAAAATAAAATTAAATCATCCTGTTCTTAAAGCCATTTGATAGTTTTAACATTCAAACAGTTGGAATCCAATTTTGATAATGGTATTTGATAGTGAACCCTTGTGAGATTTCAGCCAGTAGATGGTGATGCAGTTAGTAAATGCAGTAAGTCGGGCTGTATGCAATGTGAAGCCCTCATATGGGAGACGACAGCGTACTTGATATCATACTTGGGATTCTGAATGTGTTTCTAGTTTGATAAAAGGTACTCTGTGTAGGCTTTTTGTTGCTATGACTTCCATCAGTGTTTGAAGTATGTTAATTGACAGAGAGTGTGTTTTTTGCACTATGTAAATATGTAATGGTAAAGGTCTTGTAACTAATGTGAACAAAACAAAAAACAAAAAAACGGTTCAATGAAGTACTTTTTTCAGCGTGTTCCTCGTCTTTCTATGGATATTTAAGACCGTCTCCTCCAGACTGTACATCACTAGCAACATTGTCAGAGGCTGTTTCTCATAATCCTGTTGTCACTCTTAACCTATATGAACTGATGATTAACATCATTAAAATGTTGTTTATGTAAATGACTTGAGTGATGCCTCTTTTTGTTTCTTCTGCAGGAACAAGGAAAATGATTCTGATGCTTTTTGATGATGTATTTGTCTTTTTAATACATTTTCTAGACAAAATGACAAGCTGTAATTTGAGGATTTGATACACTTCTTTGTTGCGTATTAGAGTGATGAATATTTTTGTGGCTTGGACTGTTAGTCTGGAAAAAAAAAGTAGTTTGGGATAGGTCTGCTTGGCTCTGAAAATGTAACAGGCAAAATGTACTATTATGATTTCTTTGTAAAAGAAGAAAATATATTTTGACATGCGTAACCAAGTGAAATTTTCCACAGATTTATCCATACTTAAAAAATTGCTTTGTGCAGGCCAAGAATGCAGTTTTAACCGAATGGCCACTAGGGGGCTCTGTCGTACACGATTGAGTGTTTACATACTTGGACATGTCTTTTCCTTTCTCACATCCAGCCTTAGTTCACAAAGAAATTAAGAAAGCTATTTTCAATTAAGATCCATTGCTTTCTAGAAAAATATTTCTTAACTAACACTCATAACTCACACTCGTATAAACAATGTAATTCATGTGCTACTTAAGGGAGTACTACCACACTTGGCTTGCTTTTTGCTGTTGTTAGATATTTATCTTTTGAAATGGAATAAGAACAACATGCAAAACAGTCTTTGGTTTGCGTTTTGTTCTGATTGGGATCAAACAGAAATGCAAATGTTCTCGTCAATCTTTTTCCTGTGTGTTCCTGCAGTTCATGTGAGTATACATACACTATGGGATCTAATTTATTTTGTAGATTTGAAACCTTCCTTTTATAAGTTAAACAGAAAACTAGGAGACACAGCTAATTATGTATTAATAATACTCTTTACCCGCATCTCTTAAGTGTAACTGATGTTAGAGGAGAGGAGCAGAGCACTCGTACTGTATTGGCTCACTGTGTGAGTGTGTGTGTATACAGCATGAGTCACCCTACTCGCCTGTGATTGGATGGTAGTTTATGGGTGAGGGAGGGGGGCAGAGCCACAGGGGCCGTCTGTCAATCTCTCTGGTTCATTCACATATTCATCTGCATGCAGCGTCATAGAGACACTGAGAAAGTGTGGGAGAGCCTCTCATTCATAAAAAAAAAAAAAAGAGTTCATTCATAAAAGCTCCATTTTTTTGTTGTGCCTGAGAAAGAAAACGGTAGGATAGTTAATGTGGAAGTGAAACAGCGTTGGAAACCTGGAAACTGCCAGAGTGTCTGGATGAGTGAGATGGGACCGCACTCAGAGTGACTGAAGCGTAGCAGACCGGACTTTAGACTTCCCAGGACATCACCAGTCCCATACCGGTGAGTTTTAATTTACTGTAATGTGCAGCAGGAATATTATCTCATAATGTCAGAATACATTAGCAAGGCACTAAAGCTGGTTTCATGAAGATAAGCTTGGCAATTTGTTCTGATCTACTTTATCAAATTGAATGTTTGTGTGTAATCAGTGTTGTGCAAGTCTAATTCCTGGAAGATGTTCCTTTTTTTTAAACCCTTTCCTAGCGCTCACTTCTGTCTAGTTTCCTGATTATGAGAGAGGAAACCTTACCCAGTCTCAAATCACAAACCAGACTCTTACCAGGTAGCTTATCCTCCTTTCTAGTCATTGCAGGCATAATCAGTATAATGAATATCTAAGTGCTGCATGTCTGACTCCATCACCTCTTTCAGGCATGCTGAAGCGCACCAAATACAGCCGTCTGCGCAATGATTCCCTCTCAACACTGGAGGATAGACCTCAAAGAATGCTGCCTCTGAAGGGGGACCTCTGCTTGGATTCTGATTTTGCTCAGATGAATGCAGGGATGCCCACAAACCAGGGGCAGTCCACCCTGAGGGACTTCATCCCCCGTGTAGCCAACATCCGATTGCATAGTCCCATTTCCCTGTGTGGCCTGAGGGGACAGACACACACAGCCGGGGACAGAAACATTGACGGACACTCGGAGAGACCCTTGCCCAGGACAGAGTCTTGCTCCGGGCCTGATCAGAGATTTTGTAGCCAACGGCCCCGAAGTGTGCCACTGTCTGCCAGCCAAACCCTAAACCAGTCGGCGCTGAGCTTTACAAAAAGACCCGTTACCCTGCATCGCATGACCAGCCTCCCCTGGACCCCCAGCTGTCCTCACAGAGACGGGCTGTGCTGTTCCAAGACTTTCTCTGCAGTAGATGACTGTACAGTTGTGCAGCCTGCAAACAGAAGGATTCACCATCACATCAAGGTATTTTTAGAAACACAATAGAGTAAATTAAAAGTCTCTGCTTTTCACAAACAGAAATCCGAAAGGTTGTGTATCCAAAGTGCAAAAATAGGAGTGTGTATTTGGTTCATGGCCTCGCTTGTCTTTGTAATTTTAACTTTGACAATTTGCCTTAAAAAAGTGTTAGTGTGTTATGACCAAAATACACATTTTTTTATGAAAGTAAAGCTGCTACGATATAAATACCTAAGAGTTGGGCTAACCTTATATCTAGTGTCCCAGCAGAATGGTTAGGTACATTGCTTTATTCCTACCAGTGCCAACACAAACACATTTGAACATAGAACACACACCGGACAAACACACACACTCCCTGTGCTCTATCCACACCATCACACTCACTTTTGCACATTCACTCCCTCCCTCTCAGTTAGAGCTTCCTGTGTAGGCAGTAGTGACTCATCCTGGCTCTCCTAGCTCCTGTCTAGATCTGCTCTGCTTCTCCTTGTGTGTATGTGTATGTGAATGTGAATGTGAGTGTGTGTGCGTGTGTGCGTGTGCATGTGTGCGGGTATGCGCGTGTGCGTGCGTGCGTGTGTGTGTGTGCGTGTGAGTGTGTGAGTGTGTGACTGCATGTGTGTCAATGTATCCGGTATAGGCAGAGCCCATGATGTCCCTGAACCGGAGGTGTGTTCGCATGGGTGATTAGGAGCGAGGCCTGTGATCTGACATATGATGGAAATGAAAACGGACTGTCTGATTGTCCTCTTTGAACAAACACACACACACACACACACACACACACACACACACACACACACACATCACACTCACCCCACCCACACATACAAACACATATATATTGATTAAAGTCTGGTCAATGGACTTACTCATCCTGCCTCCAGCCTATAGACTCTACTCTGACAGCCAATAGGAGTGGGACTGTCCGAAGTGTATCCGAGCACATGGCCTAAATGATTCGCGGTGCATTCACTGCTTCTCATCCTCTTTAAATCTGTATCATTAATAAATGTCAAAACTTGTTTAAAGTGCAGAGGCTTCACGTGAGATAACTCTGTGGACATGAAACGTCAGAGTTTTGGTCCATCTGTACAACAACCCAGATGCACTGCTCTTAGTGTTTTTAGCAAAATGCTAATTTGCAACACGATTACACATTACTCGGTAGATATCATCATTCTGATTGTTGTTATCAATATATTACATTTTTGCTCATTTGCTGATTTCTCAAGAGGTTAAATTAATTACTTTGTAGAGCTAGTTCTAAAAGTTTTGTTCTTATTATTAAAAAGCGGTTAGTTTAAACCAAGTATTCTGATTGGACGAGAGAGACATTCCATGAGTGCTGATAAAGAGTAAAACATCACTGGGACTTTCCACAATATGTATCACCCTCGGCCTCAGCCAGGTGTTCAGAATACTTTCAGTTATCATTACAGCAGGTAGTGTTTGTCTTTATCAATTCATCTGCGGCCTCTTGTCTTTGACTGAATCTCAACAGTGCTGATTTATGTAAAGATGATCAAAAGTGTTTATAATTCATTCTCAAAGTCACATGGAGAAAATAAATAATTGTGATCTTTTTCAGCACCTTAATTTAATTTAAAGCAACCTGAGGTATCTCAACATTTCTTGGCTTGCCATGACTGTGATTTTCTAAGGTGGATAAATGCATTTAAATTGATCATTTGACTCTTTCTAGTTGTAGTATTTGATATTGTTGTCCGTGAGGAACTGGTGTTCTTTTGTGTGCTTTGCAGTATATGGGTAGTGTGGAGGTGACCCAGTCGATGAGAACACTCGACTTTGATACCAGAAGGCAAGTCACACGGTAAGAAGTTTTCCCTCTGCGACAACCACAGACACACACACACACACACACACACACACACACACACACACACAAGAAATAAACATCAAACAGCTGACAAAGTCTGAGAATAAAACTCCATATGAGTAAGCTGATGCTACAAGGTATATTTTTCTGGTTGAGACACGTGTAGCTCATTTAAAAAAAAAAAAAATGTTTCAAAGAGGGAAATCAAATTAATTGTATAATGTTTCATAAACCGGGGCTTTGTCCTCATCATTTGATATAGACAGCCTTGTGCAGGATGCCATAAAGCTTATGAACACAGCAACCTCTGTTCACAAGACCGCTACTGAAGGATGGGGCAGAAAATCCAATTAGATGAATTTCCTCCTAATGAGCTCTCATAGTCTTATAAAGAGACGGGGGGGGGGGGGGGGGGGGCTTGGTGAAGAAGAAAAGCAACTCCCAGAAATAAGTCTTGTTTCCTAGAGAGAGGGATGTAGCGGTTGCGTGTGTGTGGGTTTTTGTAAGCTTTGACCTCTGACCCGAGTGTCAGCTCTCTGAAGAGAAGTTATGTTAGGAAGTCTGAAGAGTTACAGCCCTAGGACATACGTTATTTGTAGTTGACCATACATCAGTTAGAATTTTTTAAACTATATATATATATACTATACTATATATTTTTGGGGCTATTTAAGTTTTTTCTTAGTTATAAATCTCTCTTTCTTGTATTAAAAACTTTCCAACACAAGCAAAGGCAGACCAAATGTTACATGTTTTTTTTTAAATAAGTCTCATCGTCAAAGTCGCAGCACATAAGACTTAAAAACTGTGAAGGAAGTGGAGTAAAAAAATACAATAATTTCCTCTGAAATACATCAAAAACACCAAAGTAAAGCACAAATACATTAAAATGGTACTTTATTACTGTGCTTGTGTAAATGTTCTTCCCTGTCACGTAGTGTCATATTCCTTCATGTTGGTCAAATGTGAACAGGGGGACGACAGATCATAGACGTACACAGCTATTTGGTTTGTGTGTGTGAATCTGTTTTCCATCTGTATATATGTATGTGCATTTGCAGAGAGGCAATCAGCAGACTGTGTGAGAGGACATCAGCCAAGACAGCGTTTAAAAGCAAAAGGGTAAGATACACACACACAAATGGAAATGTAATCAAGCCAAGCATTCGTATACTAACTGAGGTTTGTGTCCTCTTCAGTCCGTCTGTAAGGGACTGACTGCTGTTCTGGGTCAAATCAACCTTCAGTTTTCAGGCAGCAGGATCGTCCTGGCTGTCTCTACTGATAGTGTGACTATGATCGCCGCCTCCTCTTTACATGTAACAGCTTCAACTTTGTTTAACAAAATCCTGTCTGTTTTCACGTTTGAATCGTTGAGGAATGGATATGAAAAACATTCTCTCCCTCTAATGTTTTGTTTCTTCTCTTCTTACACAGAAGATTGCCCATCACCCCATGCAGGCCGTCTCATTCGCCTCAGGAGGAGACCCGGTACGTTCACATGTACAAACATGCTCACAGAAAGGGACACAAACAGGATATCATTTGTACACACAAACACACACACACACACACACTCTCTCTCTCAATGTAATTCAATTTAGTTTGATTACCGCTTGGTTTGATGCCATTTGTGGAGGATTGAATTATTTCTCTTGATAACTCTTGAGCCTGCTTTACTTTTCACCACTGTCGTAAGGTGAATCATTTGCCTTATGTGAAAGTTAAACTTTTTATTCCAAGCTTTTATCCCTTCTCAGAAACTTGAAACTATTGTTAATATTCAAAAACCTCCCTGAAGGTGTATTAAGAGTGGATTTCTTTTAAAGAGGTGCAGTACAAAAGCAGAAGTGAGTACACACCATTTAAGGCATGTATTGAAGTTATCACAGGTCATGATATATTATGTGAGTTATCTAAAACAAGTCTATATTGTCTGTATTGTTGTAGTGGGCTAAGCTAGTCGGCCCTTTGCTGTGTTTCTTCTCCACTCTCTCTTCCCTCATTTCTCATTTCTCATCTCTCCTATCTAATAAGGGCAAACATTGAGAAATATACAGATTTAAAAATTAAAGAAAGTTGTCAGTTTCTCATGTTTATAGCAACTTAAACCAGAGTTTTAGGATATGACACAAATAAATTACTTTTTATACTAAGTGATATATTGTTTGCCTTTACCGGAGAGGACAGCTGAGGAGAGATAGGAAATGTTGGCAGGAGAGAAAGTGGGATGAAACATACGGGATGACATGCAGCAAAGAGCTGAGGCCGGATTCGAACCCACGGCCAAAATTTTCATCTCTGATTTGCTTTTAGGTCTTTTTCTTAGAATTATGCATTCCAATAAGCAGAAAATTGATAAATCCTTTCCTGTGATATTATTGGCCATGAAAGCTTTCATCATCTTCACAGCTTGCCCCATCAGGTAAAACTCATTAGTTTAATGTACCCACCCCTCCATCCCTCTATTCACACATTATTTCCATATGACAGAATCTGTGTTATTCATGCTGAGTGAAATTTCCTGTTTCCTGAAAGTCATTATAAATAAAATCCCTTATCATTGGGAGACCCCCCCCCCCCAAAAAAAAAAAAAATCAATATTAATTAATCATTAATGTCTGAACAGCCAGCAGGAAAACATTTATGTTTTCAGCTTCTGTCAAGGTCAAATCCTGATTAATAAACTGCTTGACAAACAAAAGACAAGGTTATTTAGTCAGTGAACTCTGAGCAAACCAACAGGTATACACTGATATATCACCGCCATTTTCTTCCTGTGAGGAGGACGCACCGGCTAAAAATGAGAGAGACAGATAGCAGACAGCTAGCTTCTTTGAACACACGGGCGAAAACAACGGATGGGATTATAGCCCACTGTTTAATTAATTAGCTAAAATAATCTTGTGCGCTCTAAGCCTCAAAGCCTCAGTTTGCTCGGACTCGTGGAAGATAGTGAGGGGATTTAAAATCAATCTGCCACAGAGGCTTTCGAGTGAAATGCAGAGAAATACGGTTATTGAGTGAATTCATTCAACAGAGAAGACAACACTGATGATCGTTAAGTGAAACATTTCTGCTGTGTTTCTAATGTAAAAAAAAGTGACACAAAAATAATGAAACAATCACCCGATTACAGACCTTAAACCCCCAAAATATACAGAGTACTATTTTAACCTCACAACATGTTGTCTAATGTTTTCCAACTTTAAATGGATACCAACAGTAAACGTTTTTTTTAAATTATAATGACCAACATCACTGAGTTCTCTGACTTTATGATTCTTATAAATAAGAGCTTTGTACTTGTTCACCCTCACCCAGTCCCTGTACATTTTACGTTGTTACTTACTTTCATAACTCCTGATTTAAAATCAATAAAGAGAAAGGAACACTTCCAAGCATCAGGAAAGGTTTAGTTTGAGATGCTCTTTGGATTTTCATACTGTACATGTAATAAGTAATAAGAAAAGCTCCAAGTGAGTCTCTTTTACACAGCAGTCCGCATTGTCACCTCATGGTAATGTTTCTTTTTAAAACAGACTGCTATGAGTGTGAGCATCTCGCCTGCTTCAGGGAGTCAAAGAGTGCGCTCTTGAACATTAACCCTCCTGGTTATACAGCCATATCATCCTGTAGTTTAAAATCTGGAAATGGCGGTAAAAATGGTCGCCTTGAAGAAATAAAAAATGCACATGGTGGCTCAGCCAGAGTAACATACTGTATCTTTGCTACGCAGAGGGCTGTAGGTCAAAAAGGCCAAAACATGTTTGCTATTACGACTGGATGTTGCAGGACATCCTGGTATTTTGGGCATTTATCAGAAATGTGCAGTGAAACATATTTTTCTATTAATATTCATCATCTAGAAATTGCAAATTATGGCCACAGTGGCCGCTGGGCCACTAAAGTTTAAAGTCTTGCTTGAATCATACTTTTTTTTTCCATCTCTCTGCAGGACATGGCAGATTATATCGCTTATGTTGCAAAGGACCTCTGCAATCACAGAGGTAAGGAACAAACTCCTGTGTGTTTCAGCAACTTGTGTGTCTGGTAACTCATGTTGTCTAATCTAAGCTTCACCTGAACTGAATATGGAAAATTTACTTTACCATTGCTATGTGCTGGGCTTCCTTTATCCAAAGTCATGATGTGATAATAACCTCTCTTCTCCCCTCCTCTCTCTCTCTCTCTCTGTCAGCATGTCACATCCTGGAGTGTCCCAGAGGTCGGGCCAATGAGGTTATCAGCAGCATCGGCCAGGCCTTTGAGGCTCGATTCCGCCAACTTCTGAGCCAACCCCCATCGCTCCTCTCAAACAATACCAGGTTGTCTTTTTGTTGACCGTAGCAGAATTATTGTCGTGATAACATTATTTGTCAGGCGTTCTATTTGAATGTACTGTATGTTTCACCCATTTAATCAATGGTGCAATTCTGCTACAGTATGTCTCACTTTATATTGGCCAACAATTATTTTCACTGTCTTGGTTTTCTTTCATGTAAATGTAGCCATTTAAATTGTTGAACTAGGAAGTCTACAAGTAGATAGATAGATGGGTCTATCATAACATAGAAATGGATAGAAAGCTTTTGTGTTTTGTCCTTTTTTTTATACACAACCAAGTAACATCATTATGTTTCATCTATTCTATAGAAAAAATGGTGAATTAATTAATTAATTTAGACAATATGAGAAAGATAAAGAAATGAATGAAAATTATTTGTTATTGCAGCTGTATATTCCTAGCTTGAGTCTCTATCTGTGTTTGTGTACTTGTACATACAGTATGTATATAGTTTACTCCATGTCTTTATCTGACTTATATTGACATGCAGGAGAAGTGAGGTGGACATTGTGTCCTTTTGTGCGTGCAGGTCAGCAGGGAGACTCTGTCACATATGGAGCCCAGAGGAGACAATAACCGAGCAAAAGGCAAAGCAGCAGGAAGGTGAAGTCAGCGAGCATCGTGACTACTACAACATGACCCCAGGACAGACGCCAGCACCTGTTGGAGAAGACAACCTGTGGATCACAGGGGAGGAGATCAAACAGACAGCTGATGTACCAGCGGTAGGGGTTCATTGTGAAAAGAAGAACTTGTCCGTCTTCAGTCAGTATGAGTCCGTGCCATTTGGCCAATGTCTTCATTTTTGTTTCCTTGAATGTGTGCATATAAAGAATATTTAGTGTATTGTGTTATCGCACACTGTTTCTATACTCTACAGTATTGGAGATGTTAATTGGGACATTGGTTTCATATACCATAAGAGTGGCTGTGTTATTTATTGTCATGCTGCAACAATTGCTGATTTATTGATTAGTGGATAGAAAGAACATTTATTGAAAACAATTTTTTATTAATCGTTATTTTTTCAGTCCTTATTGTCAATGAAAAGCTGCCAGATTGGTCCAGCATCTTGACGCAGACATGCACAACACACACTACATAAACTTTGTAAAGGCTTCCTTTATTATGGACAGGTGAGCACAAATGTTAACATCATTTGACTTGAAGCTGCCCTTCGCAAAACGAGTCCATCTGAAACAGTTGAGCTATAGATGTCTGTCTGAAGGGCACCTCAGTGTTTGTAATGAAGAAGGCTCCAGCTCTTCTCCTACGCTTCCAAGAATTACTGTGCTGGTCTGGGAATTAAGTAGCCGACCTTCCTGTCATGAGTACATTTTAGACCTTTAGGCCACCACTATCCCTTAACAAACACACACACACACACACACACACACACACACACACAGATCTCTGCTTTGTGTGTATGACTCATCTTGTGCTATTGCAGGTTTGTTCGTCTCAGTCTGTTTCAATGTATGAGAACTGCTCCATCACAGAGGAGACTCCGGCTCCATCTACAGGTAAAAAATATTCACTACAGTTCGGCCTTTCACTCGCATACTACGAGACTCTGTGCCTGGGTTGTAGTGACTTAAACTTCAGAACATTCATGGGACTTTACTGTGCACTTATTTAAACCTTTATTCTTAAGAAAACCTCAGCCACAAAGGTAAAGGCCAGCAATCAAACACAAGATTTAAGATGTGATATAAGCCATAATAATCATGGTTTAAATATCATTGCTGTTTGAGCAACTCACCCTTGTAAAATCCCTCCCCTCTCTCCTTTAGACTCACTTGAATCTTGGACAAACGCTGAGCCATGTTCCCCTCTACCTGAGACATCCATCCAGAACCTGATCCAGGAGGAAGGTTGGTTCCATGGCAGGTTAGTTATTCCTTTACCTAAACCATCAAAAAATATCAACAGGTCCTCCAATATGTCCTTTTGCTCATGTATGAAGCCTTCTTCCCTTGAGTAACTGTGTCTCCTCCACCCCCTCCCCCCAGGTTAGGCAGAGAGGTGGCAGAGTCACTTCTCACCTGTAGTGGTGACTTTCTGGTCAGAGAGAGCAGCTCTGCCTCTGGTCAGTACGTCCTCAGTGGGATGGAGGGAGCAACAGTGCGACACCTGCTGCTGGTCGATCCACATGGACAGGTGGTGTTGGATTTCAGACACACATGTGACACACACGAAGAGGGGAATTTGCAAAAAGGCATTGAGATTTGAATCTTTTTTCTGTTTTTGGTTAACCAGGTGCGAACTCGTGATCAGGTGTTTCTGAGTGTTGGTCACTTGGTGCGTTTCCACATGGAGAACCAGACGCCCATCATCTCTGGGAGCAGCGAGTTGTGTCTGAGGCAGCCGGTGCTACAAAGACACTAACACACACTCACAAATGTTCACAGGCTGTCACATGCATACATCAGCCTTCTGCAGCAGTAGTTATTCCAGTTATTCTTTTGTAGCTGAGACAACAATGTTCTGAAGAAATGAAACTATTTGGCTTTTTTTTTATCTACTTGAAGAATCATCCTCGCCCTGCCAACACGTCAGACATCACTGTCCAGAATAAATGATTGTCTGGTTATTAAAACACATACATTTTGGAAGTTCAGTCATTTGTCCTCCTGCCGTAACACACTCCTAAAGACTTGTGCAAACTGTTCATCGCCTCGTGTTGTGAACAGCTGCTGGCCTGCTGAACATCCTGTCTCACTGCCTCAGGCTGAACTTGTTGGTGTTTACTCAAAGATTAAGCACAATCACTGGTGTCAAGAGGAAATTAACCAGAATGTTGGCAGAATTACGACAGAATAATCTTTTTCACATGCTTAATTTCTCTTGTGTTCCTTTGTTTTTGATTTGTTATTGTTTTGTGGCCCCATTTCCTTTGCTTGAACATTTTTGGACATTTCTTTTCATCCCTTGGTTTGTTACGTTCTGAATTTGGATTTCAGTCACTGTGTGTGAGCAGTATCTCCAGAAAGAGATTCACAGTTTAGCCTCAGATTAACTTCTTTATGATGTTTTTGTTCTCCCTTTAAAATGTAATCAAACACATCTTGTGTTTCTTCACAAAATGGATTCTGGGCTGCACTTGTCACTTCTTTCTTTTTGAACCTCAAACCACAAAAACTGAACTTGTTTTTCTTCTTCCACCTTGAAGACACATTTAAACACATGTTCAAGTTACATCATAACACAAGGTTTTATTTAATGGGAGGAAGTGACCTACATATTTAATTACTTTTACTTAAATTGAAATTATTATATGTGATTGTGAGAAAAGTTCCATCAAGCTCTTTATTGTTCTGTCTTTTTTTCTTCCAGGTTACACTTCAAATGGCCTCGCTAAAGTTCACCTTCAAAGTCAAATCTGATTGGCTGATTACCCCTGTTTTACAAGGTCATCATAAATAAGCATCAAAACATATTTTAACATTTTCTGTCCTGTAAATAATTATGAAACAAATCAAGAAATATTCATTTGAATGTCCTTCTACTCATTCCTTTTTCAGCCACAAGATGGCACTATCAGTCTTTACAGGAGCTCATTTCCCTTCAGCTTGTATCAAACTATATTTTCTGCAATTATAAGATGCTATATCTAGATTTTTATTAACATTTATAATTTTTGATCATTGCATTTCTTGATAAATTCATCAATAACATGTTTACGATGAAACATGCCGCTAACATGTTTGCTGAAACTACTGATTTGAACTGCCTTGCTGTAAATTGTTTTTTCAGTCCTTCCAGATTTCCTGAAACAAATTTGTATCCCACAGAGCAGCGAAAACGATCCGTAATAAACTGCCTACATTCATTTTGTCCAACACTTCTCTGTCAGCAGCCTGTCGCTTGTAGATTCTGGAGAAGTAAAAGATGACTGTGCGCTGAAACTATGCAGTCAACTGATCTTGGGGCCGTGGCTCCTCATCGTCCTCTGAGAGGCTCAGAGGGTCTCGCCCACATTAATCACCCTCAGCTCAGCTTGTTAGGCTGGGATTGGGGATCTACTGGCAGCTCATTGGGAAAAAGCAGCCCTGCTAGGGACTGATACACAAAAAGATAAACATTGATAGAGTATCTAAAGAAAAACAACTCTTATAGTCTTACTGCTGAGATAATTCTGTCAAATGTAATCACAGATCTGACAAGCTGTCTAACTTCCCACAATCCCTTGCTGTTGGGGTGTCAAAAAGAGGACTTATCTGGATTGTTGTAAAGAACAGGAAATTGACCTATCTCTGCTCTTTCCTGCACATTTTATACACCAGTTAAACATGATGATGATATCTGCGTCTTGTCTGTTCTGTCAGTTACCAGACTTAAACTCGTTTTATATTAACAATGAGACGAAATGATCATCATCTGGTAATAAAGAGGCTATCAAAGCGTGAATTCAAGTAATATTTCCAACACGTTGAGTTATTTCCCTGCTTCGTTTATGTCCCTCTGGGTTTCCTCTGAGTCACACAGACCTCGCCCAAAAACAGCTCATTAGGAACAGCAATGACCGAGTGTGTGATGCCATTCTTTGAGGCTTGTGAGGCCTGCAGATGGTCCCATGTTGTCAAACCTGTGAGGTCACTGTTATAACACTGACCCCGAAAATAATGTTGAAGCAGCAGCTGGAAACCTGGGTGGTGTTACTGCATGAGCAGATTCAGGGCGAACATTTACTGTCATTTTCTGAGCGGTTCTTCTTGAAAAAAGATCACTATTTCCTCGTGAGAGTTTTTTCACAAAGCAGATGGTTTTGGTGTTACACTTTTTAACAACACAACAATCTGGGTTATTGGGTCACCAACGTCACACAAACAGCTAATATTTGTCTATAGACAGAATGTGAGCAGTGATGCATTCTTGATCTATAGTTTTATATAATATGGCACCCTTATTTAATAATATACATTGAGATTAGTGACAAAACTTACCATCAATGTTCTAATTCACACATTCCTTAAACATTCAGGCTATCATTACAGTATTTCTATAGTGACAACGGGCCTCAGTTCACTGCATTATGCAGGTCTTTTTTAAGACCCTTTGAATGTGCCTATCTGTAATGTATTATCTAAAAAAAAAAAAAAGGGATAAGTTAACACTAACTTTTTATGACATGTTATAGTCTTCTTTCTGTCAACTGGAAGGTTTGGGATTTGAACCTCAGCTCCTGCAGTGACACTGAACACCAAATTGCTCCTGCTGCTCCACCATGCGAGTGATTTCAATATTACTGTTCGATGTTTGGGCACTTTATTTTATAGCCTCTGCCATCAGCTTGTGAATGTGGCAGGAAGTGTAAACACCCTTTGAGTTTTCAGACGACTAGTTAAGGTCGATACAATTTTAAGTCAGTTTACCATTAACACATATTTATTACTGAGGCTAACTATTTTGTGATTAAATATTAACAGAGTGCTACCAGATTAACTATGTTAAGCGAAAAACTTTTACACACAAAACTCTTACAGTTGATTGGTAGACAAAAAGAAATAATCAGCAACTACTGTCTGTGTCAGTCCTCTATTAAAGCAACCTCAATATTTATCAATGTTAAGCTTGTGGTCACAGAAATCAAGTAACCTAAATAACTTGGTTAAAATTAAAATGGTGACAAACATTTTTCTCTACATTTTGACATTTTGGAGACATAACATGGAAAGATGAAACTATAGAATTGAGAAAGTCACCAAATGATAAATCAAAGCTAATAAGTATTCTGTTACTTCTGTAATCAGAAGGACATAATCTAGAAGCTTCAATTTAATGTGTCATTTTATCATAGTAAGTAAAAAAGGCAACACATCTCTGATAAGGTCATCAGCACCAGTAACAACTTATGCAGAAATGATTACACCTGGCTTCAGTGGGTTAAAGCATTCTGGACATGATTTGGTAGGTGGGTTGATTTTTTTTGAGAACCAAGAAATGAAAAGTCTGCAGCTGAAACTACAGTAGACACATTGTATTAATCCATTCAAACCACGTGCTGTGTGTGGATTTGTTAGCGCATGTGTGTGCATTCCTTAAACCCAGCCAGTGACATGTCATGACTCTGACACAGGAAATGATAAACATTCAGTATAATCTTCAAGTCCTGTGGATTTGGTTCAGATCCAGAGTATTAAAACGCCTGAACTCTTTGAATTCCTTTAAAGAATAAACTTATGTGCTGATGAGCCTGAGGGCATTAGCTTTAAACACACACACATATGACGAAGCATTCCCAGACCCTAAAGCGCCGCAATGGAACAATTAAAGTCATAAAAAGCGCCCAAAGTTCGAGAGCATGAAATCGTTCCTCATTTCAATGTTATCAGAGTCACACAGAGTTCATATCTGGGAGGAAACAAAACAAGACTTGGCCACTGACTGGGCCGTGTTGCAGCAGTTTCTGGCATGCCAAAATCTACACGCATGTTCCCCCAGAGACAGCGCAGGGGAGTAGACACGCACGTGAGTCATGTGAGGGTTCGCAAACAAATGCACACAAACAAAGAGACAGGCCTGGTTCTGTTTCCTGTTTCCACAAGTCAGGAACCAGCAAGAGCAGGCTGTGGAGAGCAGAAAGTCTCTGTTAAACCAGTGTACAGTAAGCTGCTGTTGGCCGGAGTTGGTTGGTGCTGTATAGATGAGTGTGCGTTTGTTGTTTTTGTTTGTGTGTATCCCAAACAGTCATCACTTAATTTTCCATCAGTTCTCTTTTTGATTTTTAACTTCATTGTTCCTCTAATGCCTTGACCCCCGAGTTTAGCATGACGGCTTGTCTCAGGACCTCTGATGGGTGTGTGGACAATTGGCTTCTGGCAGGCCCCCTGAGTGGAAGCACACACACACACTCTATCGTGCAAGCCACACTGTGTCCTCGAGCACATAATGCCCTGGAGTTTCTTTACCTCTTCCGAATCTTCATCTTTCCACTCTCTCTTTATTGTTGCCCATTCAGAAACTAGGTCAGTGTCAGGTTGTGCCATTAGCTTCTGCTACTTGTGTGTGTGTGAGTGTGTGTGTGTGTGTGAGAGAGAGAGAGAGAGAGAGAGAGCGTGTTCATGACTGGTAAGAAGCCATGCTTATCTGCCACTTGGCCGAAACACTTACTTGAACATGTGTTTGTTTTCATGTCCTTTGTTGGTGGAATGAAATTGAGTGTGTGTGCGTGTGTATGTGTGTGTGTGTGTGTGTGTGTGTGACGCAGCAATGATGAGGGGGTGGGGGATTCTTGCACCAGGCAGCAGACAGATGTGGGAGACTTAAATCAAAACTTTTCTGTTGGCCCATTCCAGAAACGCGACTTTCCCTCCACTGTTGGTCTCCACTGACTCTCCATTCCTCTGCTGTTTCCTCACGTTTTGGCTAGCAGCTCACACTTCTCTGTTGGATATTAAGCAGAGGCTGAGATCAAACTTGGACTGTTGCACACACCAGGAGGGATGATACAGTGAAGCTTTGTCATGCTTGACTTTGGGTTTTTGGTCCTTTAGCAGCTCAAAATTATAAACTTGATATTTTTTATCCCCTTGACCTCTCAAAAATGTAGTGACATTGTCTTATAAACAGGATTTTTAACTGAAAACATGTTTATGAAGCCGCTAAAGTGACACATCACTTCAGTTAAGAGCCACAAATATTCCAGCTGTAAAATGCCATTCTTTCATTCTCTCTGTAGGTCATCTGTTAATTGTGTTGAGCTTACTTTCAACACGGAGCCTCCCAAATGTGTGTTGGGATTACTGGAATCTTATTTTTCACAAGAGACAATTTGGACCAAAAACATTAATCTGTTTTTTCATATGAAGGCCTATTTTTTGGCAAACAACTGAATAAAACTACATTCATGCATAGCCCATACCTGCACCAGCAGCAGGTCAAAGTTTTCACTGAAATACCAAAACATCTATTAAATGGATTGGCATCAAAAATTGCTTCGGGATATATCGACCATATTCTTACACCAGCCTCTTTTTTTAGCCCGATGATATCGCCATCAGCGTTAGAAGCTCACATGCAGCTGTCATGTTGTTTCTAAGTGCTATCGTTTGATACTTTACGTACATAGAGAATCTCACTTGTTTACAGTCTCGCTAAAACAACTGAAACGTTTGCTAATGAACTTTTAGCTCGTGAGGAACTGATTTAGCCAATTTTCTAACAACAACAACAACAGTTAGCTTGAAAGGAAAAAAGTAACAGGTTAAAAAACAGCGAGAAGCTAATTAGAAATGATTCACAAGCTAAAGTAGCAGTTAGCGAAAAAGAAACGGATGTATTAGCTAAGAAATGGTTAGCTAGGAAGTAACTGAATTCTTAGCTTAAACGTTATTAGGTATTTACGATTCCCAGCCTTAGCCTGAAGTTTGATTAAAAATGAGGGATATGGTCTATTATGATTCCTTTATTCTTCTTTAATAGTAAACTGAATATAGGTCAAACTACTGTAGCGTACTTTTTAGGGTTTCATTTTGGTCTTGGTAAACAATGAATTAATGCTTTTACCATTTTGTATGTATGGATTAAACAGTTAATGCATGAATCAAGTAACAAGAAACAGTTATACATTGCAGCACTTTTTGGCAGTATTATCAGTAATCCCTCATCTAATCTATTTCTTTTTTTTCTTTTATGAAAAAAAAAGTCTAGTGTGTACATAAATGTATTTCTTAATGAGTGATTTCATGGAGTGTGTCTATGGATCTGTGTCTGCTGAGTGTCTTTTACGGATGGTGGTGGCAAACCCCTGGTGGGAAAACTCAACAGGGATCCTTTTCCATCCCTAAAATGGTCAGATATGTGTGTGTGTGTGTGTGTGTGTGTGTGTGTGTGTGTGTGTGTGTGTGTGTGTGTGTGTGTGTGTGTGTGTGTGTGTGTGTGTGTGTGTGTGTGTGTGTGTGTGTGTGTGGAGGAGGAGGGGGGCACTGACTTTGCATATATCACATCAAGTAGAGAGGAGATAAGTGGCCAGCAAGACCAGTATGGATGAAAAGCTCAAACCAAAAATACTATCTTCTGTGCCCTACAGGGGACCTTGAATAAATCTGTGTTTAGATAAAGGGTGTGGTTTAAAAAAAACAAGAACATCTTGTAATGTATTACATTTATTACAAACGTCAGGTCATTTTTAAGTTGAAGCCCAATAAGTGTGAAAATATAATATACCAGAACAAAGTACTATTTATGAAAGAGTAGTAGTATTTCAACGAGACGTGACCTCGTCAGAGTGCTTCATCTGAGCCATATAGATGACATTTGGATGAAAACATAGATAACTTTGTACTTGTCCATTTCAGCCAAGTGATGGTTGTCGCTTAGCTTAGGAGAAACAGCTCCGCGGATTAAAACAGCAGCGTAAACATGGGTTATTGTAGCCGATAGCAGTGGAAACGACTAGCCACACTGCTATAAAAGTTTATAAAATCTATAGTCTGTCTGTTCTCAGGTGCGCACCGTTGCAGAAACATGAATAATGGATCAAAACTCCGTGGCAAACTGAAAATAACTTAACTGCATTTTATTTTGAGCGAACAACGCACTTCGCCTGTAGCTTCCTCAGGTTCGCCTTTATATATTAATATATATCGTGTTGTGCTTTGTCACAGTCTGGATCTCTGTTTCTGCTCAATAGACAAATTCCAACTTCTCAAGCCTCCCGTGCCATCCTTCTTCTCTCCAAGCCATTAAACTTTCCCTCCTTTCTCTGTCTACATCACTGTTCCCTTTTATAATCAGCAAATCAGTGTCTTGAACCCTCATTGCCCAACCTAATCACCTGTCTTCAATTCATAATCAGTCTCATCCAATTATTAGAGCCTCTTTTTTTTCTTTGTGGTTTTGCCAGTTCAACCTTGTTACTGAACCTTGTCGCTGTGCTTTGATGTGGTCTTGTGTAAATTTTACTTTTGGAGTTATTGCACTGGAATTCTGGACCGGCCGACCAACCGATCTGCCTGTTTCTTGTTACCAGTTGGCCTGCAGGCTTATCTACATGAAACTACCAGTAAGTCATCCATGCACAATAAATTGCTCAACTTTTCCAATAACCACGTCACAAATTGCAAGAACTGTTGTGATCATTGAGATTTCTTCTTTTTAAGGATTTCATTTGGCCTTTGTTGTATAGCGGACAGTGGAGAGGCTGACATGAAAGTGCATAGAGAAATATAATAATATGATTAATGTTTTCTACAGAGAATGGCAGAAATTAAACAGCTATGGCACCACTATACTTTTACTATACATGTAAAACAAGTTCTCCAAGTAGGAGCACACTGTTTTTTACAAAGAAAATTGAAGAATGTAATCACTATTTCTTTGAGGATGTAAACAGGAAAATAAGGTGATGAACAAATGTCAAATCTTGTGAAGAACTCCCCTTGTGTCCAAATAAATCCATTATAAAGCTTACCAGTGAACAAGTATATGAAGGTCAATCGTCCCATGTAATTCACACGCAAGAACACAAATAATAATATTATCCAAAGTGTCAACCTGTTCCTTTAAAGTCAGATGTGTTTGTACATTTTGTGCAAATGTGACATCCAAACTTTATGCGTTTACACTACTTTGTGTTTATCACACGCAAGAGTGTTTATTGTTCCCATGGTGACACTTGCTTAATAAGGATGACTTTGGGGATCTAGGGTGCAAGAGGCCTTTTCCACACTTCTCTCTTCGCATTAATGGGGTTTTTTCTCATGCAATGTCCTGTTTTCTTAATCAGGAGTGACACCAGAGCCCAAGGAGTAAGACCAAAACACATCCAGGGTGAGTACACCAGCGATTAAACCCTCAGAGATTACTCATACTGTCAACCCGGAGTTCTTACTCTTTCCCCCTACAAGCAGATCCTTAAAAGAAGCATCCCCACTATAAAAGGACCAATTACAACTTTTTATGACCCAAAACATTCTCCTCAGTTGTTTGAGGGGAAAGTTTGAAGTGAAATGAGCTGAAACAGCACTGAGTTCAGACAAGGAAAATGATCCAATTGGAGGCAGAGAGGGATTCCTCTATGTTAGTCTGTGGTTATGTTTGATTTTGTGTTGTTGCGGTCAACTGTCTGTACATGTAGTGTGTTTCAGCAGGAGACCATATGTGATACTAAAAGGCCAAGCCCAAACAGTTGATAGAATTCATCATTATAATAATTAAATTATCCTCAAAGATGAGAATAAAAAGTAACCCCTTTGACATACAAAAAAACACACACAAATGTAAAGAGTGTGTGTGTGAGAGAGGGTGGTGAGAGAGAGAAGAGGAGTCTCATTTCTGCTACAGCTCATTTTCTTGAAATATTTCACATGAATATTGGCAGCAGTTGTGCTGCAGAAGACAAAAGGAAATGAACCGTGGCTGCTGGAGCCAAAGACAACACAACACACAGTGTGAGAAAGTCTCGCTACAGTTTCTGCTCGCAGCACAGAGAGAGACAACCTCGATCTAAGCTATTAAAAACTGCCCCGGGATATACAGTATGAAACACATGGGCAAGAACATGAGTGTATGAGAGAATATTTGCGATGTAGCCGAAGATAGATCAGCTTCCGTCATTGTGAACTTTAAGAAAAGAAAAAAATGACATCACAGGAAGATATGTGATGATTAAAAGACAGCAAGTTTGTTGTCTGAGGGATATATTTTATCGGAATTTCCTTTAAAAAATGTTGATCTAAACTATGTTTCAGACTCTTAGTTCAGTCATCTCAGGCCACAGGAGTAAACATCGCCTTAAATGAAGCCCATGTTTGGTTACAATCAACAAAGAGATTAACTGAGAAAAGGATTGGGTGGGACACAAAGGTGGATGTTGGGAAGAAGGAGTACAGTTGGATTGGAGGTGGCATCTTTCTGTTAATGCACCTCCTTTGTAACAAGGAAGAGCAGGGGAAACCCTGCAACACTGCTGACGGGAACCATGACTTCAAGATTCCCAAGAAACAATCAGCTCAGCTCTGACGTTACTGCTTTCACTCAATGTGGTGTATGCTTTTCTGCATGTCTGTATGTGTGAGTGTTGTGTTTGAGCACAAATACGGCCATATGCTTGTATTTAGCTGTGGTATCTCTGCATTGCTATCCATAATGTTTACTTCTTGTAAGTTTGTAATGCATCAAATTATTTCCTTATGACTGCTAATTCATGTGAGGCACTCCTCCAGTTCTACAGATGTTCAACAGCAGTGGCGTGCTCAGGCTTTCTGAGGTGCAGTGGTATGAAAGTAAAACAGGCCACTAGCTGCATGCATTGGGGCACTAGTAAGCAGAATTTTTAAAATCCATTTATAGAATATATATTTATATTTATTGAGACAGTATCAAGTCCTGGTTAGGATCAAAAGACGGATGCACCTTGCTAGCTTAGACTTTACAGTGCATGCTGTTTAAGTGACTTTTGCTGCATAACATGACCCCACTCTCATTCCCTTTATCCTCTCCAAAAAAGGCAAAACAAAACAAAAATAAAGAGTAAATCACTTTGTTGCATGACTGACATGTAAGTTATAACTGCTTAACCTCTGACTCATAGGGGCCTATAAACTGTATGACTACTTTTATAAATTAGCACCCAACTAATTTCCTTGAACATTTCTCAGATAGACCCCCAAAAGATGTTAAGTGATACTGAGGTGTCAGCGAGCTCTTTGTTATACCTTCATAGGGCTGTTTTCAGGTTGAGCTTTTAGAAAACTATACTATTTGCATTAAAAACGTTTCTTTTTATATCCAACTGCAAAAAAAAAAACTACAGAGAGAAGCGGGAGATGAGAAGAAAGAGAGATCGCATTCGAAGAAATATCTCCTGGAACCTGGCGCAGCTGTTGCTCAGTTGGTAGAGTCGTTGTCTCTCAACCGGTAAGTCGAGGGTACGATCCCCAGCTCCTGCAGCAACATGTCCGATGTGTCCTTGGGCAAGACACTTAACCCCGAAAAGCTCCCAATGCTTCGTCGGCGGCGTATGGATGCGTATGGATGGGATTGCTTCTGATGGTCACTTTACAAAACAACCGCTGCCATCAGTTGAAAGAATTGGCATGAAGGTGTGACCTGCGGTGTAAAAGCACTTTGAGTAATCAGAAGACTAGAAAAAACAATGTAGCTTCTTTTCAATAGATTCTTTGCCACGTCGGGGATGCTTTCAGACAATATGTAGGTTTCTGGGGCTAACGGCTTATCATAATATGGTCTTAGAAACAGGTGCTTACATTTTTAGAGACACACTGAACGGTAGGGAGATCACACATGAGAAATATCACCTGTAACCCGGTTTTCATTAGTAACATAGCGTACCCACTTCCTTTATAATTTATGGCAGATTTTAATGGAGACTCGAATAAAGAGCTTTACAAGTGATTTATGATCAAATAGGCTTAACTGCCCAGATAAATAATGCAGAATATAAGCACAGTGTGTGACAATGAGGGGATTCTCTCCACAGAAAAAAAACCTGTACACAACTGTTCCTGTGAGTCAGGGACAGAGAAAAAGTCACTAAAGCTTTATTATTGGGGGTTGTAACTTGAAAAGGTGGACAACAGTGATCTAGCAGACATTAAGCTGCAGCCAAGTGCCAACCAAAGATGCCTAACCCTTAACTAAGGATAACTTTAAGTGTACTGTAATTCATAGTGGTGACTTGAATAAAAATTCACCCCCAGTACAGTTGTAATAAAAGACAGAATTACCTCTACAGACAGCACCTTTTTTTGTTTTTTACCAAGCCGTAAACATCTTTGTTTGTGCTGTAAAGTTGGTAATTTCATTATGCGGCCTCTATTGTGATTGACTTACCTTTGGCACCAGCCTCAAGTGGACAATAGAGGAACTGCAGTTTTTAGCCTTTCCATTTTGGCTTCATTTCTTAGCCTGGAGGTTTGTTTGATTCAGCTTTATTGTCTTTCGTGTTGTATATTTCCATCCTTCCCTTAGCTAGAAAAAGTTTCCTATTTAAGAGGAGGTGAAAGTTATTTTACTCTCTGCAGCTGGTAGATGGGAAGGCTGTAACAGAAGCCTGTGGATGCCGAAGTCAAGAATTTCTTGGTTTCAAAGCCAGTGAGCTGTCTCTGACTCCCACCAACACACCACAAACCACTTTGCACTCTGGCTCTTCTCTGCTCCTCACACCCAGGTCACGCTTATGTTTCAGAGGATGAACTCAGCTACGCTTAGAGAGAGAGAGAGAGTTGAGACTCTAAGACATCCAGGGAGAGGCTTCTGACTGTCAAAACAATCCTCTCCAATCATCAGCGGCCACTTCTGCCCTCTGCTTCTCTCGCAAACATCCCTCATTCCTTGACTGAAGACCTCTCATCCTCTCCTCTGGACCTTTGTTTCATCTGCCAACATCCCGCGCTACTCTCACATACCATTTCCAGTAATTCATGTTCTTATCTTACAAAGAGCCCAACAGTACATTCATTTACATTCTTATATTACCTCAGATACTTATCTGCAATTCTATTATTTCATAACTATTATTATAAAGCACAGGAGTCCAAGAGCACCAAATAATATGTCAGGGCAAGACAATAATAATGTAGGAGAGTAAAAGATGGGGGATGGATTATTCCTCAGGGTAGCAGAGACGACATAATAAAGAGTAAAGTAGAGAAGGTGATTTGACAGTAATTACTATTATTACTTACTCAAACTATGTTAACAAATAAAAAAAGTCGACTGTGCGATTAAGTTTCTTTGCATAAAAGGTATAAAGGTCACAGACAAAAGTTGGAAGTAAATGGAAATTTGCCCTTCTCCTTTGCAATTTATATTCTTGTATTCTTGTGAGTAGGTTTTGAACAGAATTAAATGAATACCGATGCCTCTTTTAGAGAAAATTGCCATCAGTTAGAGGGTTGATTATTTGTATTAAAGTTGTATATGTTTAATGCCTGATACCGCTGCTGACGGGTCTATGTCAGGGGATGGGATTTATAGTGCACCGCCCCAATGTGCCTTAATTTACAGCGTCCATGAAAAAATGTTCACTGTGAGAGAGACGTTTAAAAGTTAGAAGACAGCAGGAGTTTGTGTTTTCATTACAGAATACCACTTATGCATGTACGGGATAAGATAAGCCAAGAGATGTATCGCTTCGTCCTCAGGGGTCGACACAAAATGAAACATCTCTACAGTCACTTGGAAGTAAGTGCTTCTCCAACTATAGTGTTTGTGATTTTCTGCAACACTTGCAATAAGGCAATATGGTGAATGAAAACAAGTTGGAAGACATGAACTTTATTCAGGGACAACTTTTGTATTAATTAGCACAAACAGGCATAGCTTATTGTTCAAGTACTGTGTCATCGGCATAAACAGGTCTGGAATATTTACATTCACAAATGACGTCAAAGAAAATAGCATGATGGAAAATAAAAGTCTATTTCCCCCCCATCGTGTCAGAATGTTGAGTTGGGACTGGCTGAAGCAAACACCAGGACTGCCAACAAGGAAGAAGTTTGGACCTTGAGATGGAGGTAGAGCCTTCTAAGAAAGCATCAGCGTTTTGATTTACACCCAAAGGTCATGGGCAGGCAGAAAAGGGAGTTTATGAAGGGAGTGAAAGGGAGAAACTTATGAAACTGAAGATGGGGTGGCCTCCAATATTTTGGTGGAGTGGTGAACAGGGTGTTTTTCAGGAGGAGAGCTGTTGTAGCCAAAGCAGGACATAAGTGAAGAAGAAATTAAGAAGCGCTGTATAGACAATGACTGTGAAAACTGAACCAGACAGAGGTTATTAAGTGAGAACCTGCGGTATTGCACCACTGTTGCACTCTGGGTGCTGCCTGACAGTTTGTTGTCTTGAGGCAGACTAAGACTCTTGGCAGTGTGTTCAGGAGTAAACGTGGTCTTGTCAGCAGTGATGGAGAGGCCTTGCAGAGGGCAGGACTTTCCAGGGGGAAAAAAAGCAGCACAGTATTGTTGAGACTAAGTTTGAGGTGGTGGGCAGACATCCAAGGGGAGATGTCAGCAGGGCTAGGGGAGATGCGTGCCTCAACCTGAGTGTCAGAGGATGGAAAAGTTGTGGAAGTTGAATTAATGATATATAAATACTCTCCTGAACACCAGATGAAATGCAACAGAAGGCAAGATGGATGTTGCAGAACCCTAGGCAGGTCACCAATATTTTCTTTCTAAGAGCTAAAAAAAACTTGACATGGTCAACCTATCACTGGGAAATATTGCCTCTGATAATATTTCATGTTTATTTATTTTTATCTTGATCAAACTTAGAAATGATAATGTGCAAAATTAACACCAAATCTAGACTAAGTATACAGGGTGAGTCCCAACACGTGTGAGAGGGGAATGTGAATAGTTACGAAAATAAAAAGTGGAAAATTCTATCAGTGGAACCCGATGTTGAGGATTAAACAGTGTCAGGAGGTTTCTCTAGGATTTAGAGTGATTGCAGTCTTGACAGAGGAGCAGACGGACTCTATGTTTGCTAGGTGTGGCTGCAGGCATGAATCAGTGTGTGTGAAAACTATCACTACACTGGACAAAATTCCTCAAAACATACAGTATGCACAGGGTAAATATTGAAATCTCGTATTTTATTCCTTTGAAAGGTTTTATTTTTTTTCAGAGTACATCAGTTTGAAGTCGTTGACTGAAGAAACACTCCAGTAAAAACTGGCTACACTTGTAGTATGAAAATCATCAGGGTCATCATGAAGGCCACAAGCCCAAACGTGTTGTAGCCTACTTATTAATTAATAACCTTGATCTTCATACTACAAGTGCTGCTGGAGCTGGTTGACCTCTTCCAGCCAGAGTATTTTTTAGAATAACCTCCAAAAAAAGAAGCTGAAGAGGCCTTAAATAACTTATTACAATGGGTTATTAAAGAAATAATATAACTTGTGACTTTTTATCCATTTAGGCATACATGACTATTACCTACAGACTGGATCTGGGTGTTGTGAGCATTTATTAACAGCCTATCTGACAAAAAAACACAATTAATACAAATACTTAATTTAAGACAAGCAGATCAATGGATTATAGGTGATAAACTAAGCATGAGCAAATTAATCATTATCATATTAATATATTAACAATACTGTATTTTAAGCTGGAGGAAGAACTACATTCCACATTTTACAGCAGAGAGTGAACAGGTGCAGTCTTTAAAAGATACAAGAATAGATCATCTGATTTGTTTGTGTCAGATGTGTGGGAATGACCTGACCACATTCTGGACCCAGCAGATTTTTTTCAAGTTTAAATTTACGAGCCGTCTCCCTGGGAGGGGACACGTCTAGCCTTTTTTCCTGGCACCCGAGGTAGAAGGAGAAGAAATCGGGCCACGCGATGTCTGGCAGATTCTATATCCTCAAGCTCTCTGGTGGACTTCCTGCTGGACCTGTACTTGGAGCCAGAATGCTCTACAAAGCCTCATCCAAAGCAGCCGGTGTACCAGCACAGGCCTCAGCCCAAGCCTCAGCCCAAGCCTCAGCCCAGGCCTCAGCCCATGTCACGGGTGTGGGAAAACAAGGAGGTGGACCCAAGTGCAGAATAAACTAACAAAATGTATTTATTGAAACAAAAAGGCCAAAGGCAAACACACAACTTACTAAAGGAGAAAACTAGCCACGAGGAAACCACAAGAAGCACAAGGAAAACAGACATCTACTGACACTGATAACTGACAGATATGTTTCATACATAGAAACAATGATCTGACACAGAAGGGAAGGAACACAGAGACTAAATAGACAATGGCTAATCAGACACAGGTGAGACTAACAAGACACAGGTGAGGACAATCAGGGCAATCACACTGTAGGGAAACACAGAGAGGCAGGGATGAAATACAAGAAACACTGAGGACAACTACAAACTTAATCATGAAACACTGAAGACACTTAGAAACTCAAAAAGTAACAAAACACACAAGAACATGAAGAAACACTATTGTTATGTTGGTGAGTCAGGCAAGGGAGACGACGAACTGTTACAGTTGTTTATTCACTGCTTGTCTCTACATGTGTGTCACGCTCGATCCTGCATACAGCTATTCTTCTTTCCTTGACCTTAATTGTTTCACCTATCCTCCATGGTGTCTCACTGCACCCCCTAACAGACTGAAGGTGTAACTACACTCAAAGTATGCAGAACGAACATTACAAGCATTGCATTTGTAAACACAAGTCCCCTCTTACTCAAGGAAAGACTTGCTCCAAAGAACTAACATTAACAAGGGTAGTACACAGTAAAACAATGACTCGGAGAATAATCATTAGGTGACTTGTGTTTTGTGAAGATAAGAACTTAATCTTCTCAGTACTTTAGCTCAGTATAACAATGCAAGCAGAATGTATTAATGTATATGTATTGAAACCACATTACCCCAGAAAATAACTCTGGAAGTTACCATGACTCATGTACTTTAAACAGTGTTCTTTATGTGAATAACGAATCAATATTAAAGCAAAACTTAAAGTTTCTGTGCTCAAACTTTAACTTAAAGTACCACATTTTAAGAGTTGGTAGTAAGTTATTTAAAGTGTAACAAAACTTTCAATTAGGAAACCAAATAATACCAGTAGAAACTAAAATTAGCATTCTGTCACTGTAGCTCAATGTAGCATTTTTTCAGTTTACGTGTTTTCTTTCTTCTACTTCATCACAGTCTTTTATCCAAGCTGGTGGTTGTCTCTCTCTGTGATGCAGAGTTCTTGTGAAAGTCTTTCTCGGGCTGAGGTTTTCCTCTGCTGTGTCAGGTGCTGGTGCGTCCTTGGATCTCTCAGGGCAGAGAGAAAGGCGTGCTGCGTTCCATCTCGTTCCATCACTGAGGATGAAGGCACTCAGTCCAGTTTGACGCTGCACAGTGATAGGATCACTATACTCTCTCGCCCCCCTTTCCCACATGGCAAGGCTTCTTAACCTTGACAGTAGAACCAACAGTGACTCTGGGGGGTCTGGCTTCTCTTCTAGAGTTTGTGTACTGTTTACTTTTCCTCTGCTGCGAAACAACTCTGGCTCAAACATGTTCATATTGTCCACTGACAAAAGAAGACGGCAGGATATTGAGCTTCGTCCTCATTTGTCTTCCTCTGAGAAGGTGGAAAAGAGACTCACTTGTGGTGGCATGTGCTGTTGCACGGTAGTTGTGAAGCATCTCAGTAACCACAGCCGTCCAGGGCTCTTGCGAAGCTTGTGCTTCCTGTAGACTGCCTTTCAACACTCTGTGAAAACGTTCAATACAGCCATTAGCCTGGGGGTGATAAACACTCATTCTGATGTGTTTGATATCAGCAAAGGCAGACGATGTGAACTGAGGTCCGTTATCTGTAGTGATGGTACAGGGGTTGCCTTCATGTGCAAAAACAGAAGCCAGGAATGTAAACTGCAGCTGCAGTGGTGCTGGGTGTAAAGGCTACTTCTGGCCATTTACTGAAATAGTCAATGAGGGTTATGGCATATCTACGCTCGTAGGCTCTACGTTCAAATGGACCTACAATGTCAATAGCAACATGTTCAAAGGGACCATGTGGAAACTCAACAGGTTGTAATGGGGCAGGAGAAGTGCTGGCTGTTTGGTCACATATCTGACAGGTTGTACATGATGACAGGATCCATGCGTGGCCACCAGTATAGCTCCCTGAGGCGCTGTTTTGTTCGAACCAAGCCCTGATGTCCTTCATGAGCAAGGGGCACAATGGTCTCTCGCAGGGACTTTGAGGCCACCAGACGTGTTGCACGGAAGATGAGTGGTGACTCAACAGCAAGCTCATGTCTCACAGGGAAGTAGGGCTGTACCTCAGCAGAAAGACACTTTTTCGTTCGCGGCCAGCCAGACTGTATGGTCTGTCGAAGCTGTGTGAGTTTAGAGCAGTCCTCACATTCAGCTTTTAAATCTGAAATAGACAGTGCAGTCAGGACAGGAGAGATTTCAGCTATCTCTGTTATCAAGTCCTGTTCAGGATCACTTGCAGTGCTGAAGTGGTTGAGGGGAACACGGAAGAGGTAGTCTGCCATGACATTCTGACTACCTGGGCGGTACTGCAGGTCGTACTGGTAACACATCAGCTTGGCTGACCAACGTACAACTCTCATGCCAGCTCTGTTCATACCTTCAGTGCTGAGTAGAGTGGTAAGAGCTTGATGGTCAGTTCTGAGTGTGAATTTGTATCCCCACACATAAGTTCTCCATCTCTCGACAGCCCATACACAGGCTAAGGCCTCTTTTTCAACCGTCAAGTACTTCCTTTCAGCTGCTGACAGGGTGCAGGAAGCGAAGGCATCAATGCGTTCCACATTGTCTGTGTGCAGCTGTGTCTGGACGGCTTCCAACCCGTTGTCCTAAGCATCGGTTGGGATGAATGTTGACAGCTTCAGATTGTAGATGGCAAGTACTGGGCTTTTCAGTAGTATTGTTTTAGGCTTGGTGAAGCTCTTGTCTGCTTCATCAGTCCATTGAAGTTCAGCCTGACTGTTTGTTCGAAGCAGTTGTCGCAGAGGCTCAACAGCTGTAGCATAGTTTGACAGAAACTTGCTGAACCAGGAGGTCAAGCCAAGGAATGAGCGTAGTGCTGCCATGTCTTTTGGTGCTGAAGCCTCAGCGATGGCAGTCAGGTGATCTGGGCTTAGAAGTAGACCCTCTTTACAGATGTTAATCGTGCATTTGTCCTTGGACTCACCATGCACTATGATGTCATCCAGGTAGTTTTGTACTCCTGGAAGATCCTTCAGGATTGTTTGCATCATTTTCTGGGAGGCAGAAGGTGCTGATGCCAAGCCAAAAGGAACATGTGTGAACTGGAAAAGTCCATCATGAGTTATGAAAGCTGTTAAACTACGACTTTCAGGATGTAGTGGTAGTTGATGGTAGGCTGAGCTTAAATCGATCTGACTGTAGTGTGTAGCACCAGTCAACTCTGCGAACAAATCCTCCATATGAGGTAGAGGGTGACAGTCCATAATCACACTCTTGTTAGGCCTTAGGAGATCAACACACAGCCTAAGTCCTCCTTTGTGTTTTCGTGCAACTACCAGGGGACTCACGCATTCAGCTGCATCCACTGGCTCTATGATGCCTGCTTGGAGTAAGCGTTGGGGCTCTGCAGACACTTCTTTGAGTATGCTCAGTGGTAGACGTCTTAATTTTTGGCGAACATGTTGTACTGTAATGTTCACTTGTACCTTGTGGCTGAACCCTTTTACACATGTAAGCTGGTCTGGAGCAGAACTGACATTGAAAACTGCACTTTTTTGGTGGACAGCAGGAGGTAGTTTTGCATCATCTTCACTGTTGTAGTGTATTTTACCATCAATGATGCTGATCTTAAGCCCTTTAATCAGATCAAGTCCCAGCAAAGGTGATCTAGCTTAACTGTATAAAAGAAGGCTGGTACTTTTGTTGCTTGATTTACAAGAGCAGCTTCTGCAGATAGACAGCCAATGACAGGTAAGTCACCTTTTGCTTAAGTGACTAGTTTCACCTTTGGTTCTGTGAGTGGGCATGTCGCAAAGTGCTGCAGGTACATTGATTCTGGCAGGATCGACACAGAAGCTCCAGTATCCACAATTAGCTTGAGGACCTGCTCCTTTCCCTGTGGTGCTTCAATGTTGATATGGCAAGTAATTTTGTCATAAGCTGTAGCTGCAAGCTCTACATCATCAACACAGAGTACTGCAGCTAACTCTGGAACCATCGTTTATCTCACTTCAATGACTGCAGATTTGCAAACCTTGCCGAAATGTCCCTTCTTTGTACTGTTATTGCATTTAACATGTGTAGCTGGACAGCTTTTATCATTAGCCAAGTGCTTATTCGAGCCACAGCTAAAGCAATTCCGTGGGTGCTGGCTACCACTTGCCTGTTTCTGATGGCCTTGTGGTTGTCCAAAAGTATGTGCTTTAACTGGTCGGGTTCCTCTTTTGCCTTAAAAACATGTATTTGTAAAGTCGACAGCTTATACAGACGATGCAGGTGTCGCACGTGTTGAGGAAAGCAGTGTGGAATTTTTAACCGCTGCTTCAACACAAGATCATCAGGGCTTTGTCCAGTGTTTGATTTTCCTCCTTCCTCCTTCCAGTAATTTATCTTTAACAGCACTGAGATAAGCATTGGATATGAGCTGGTCTCGAGTCAGCTCACCTTCCATCTGTCCAAAGCCACATGGCGCAGCCAAAGCTCTCAAAGCAGCCACGAGCTGGGTCACGGTTTCATCAGCTCTCTGAAGACGCTGTCTGAATGTGTGTCTGCATGCTAACACATTCATTTTCGGGACAAAGTGCTTCTCAAGAGCCATCATGGCTTCATCAATTGTAGTACCTTGTTCTGGTAGTGTGTAGAATAACCGTTGTCCCTCCTGGCCCAAACAATGTAGAAGCACTGCACGCCGTCGTGCATCGGGCCACATGTCTCCTTTTGCGTTTATCACTAGCATGTAGTTGTTGAAGATTTTCCGCCATGTTTCAAAAGGTAATGGCGGCTCACCAACGTGCTGCAGGAAGGACGGTGGGCACGGCACAGAAACGCTCATCCTCGTCGCCAATTGCTATGTTGGTGAGTCAGGCAAGGGAGACGACAAACTGTTACGGTTGTTTATTCACTGCTTGTCTCTACATGTGTGTCACACTCAATCCTGCATACAGCTATTCTTCTTTCCTTTACCTTAAACCTGGTACACACTACACAATTTTTAAAATCTTAAACGATTTTGATAAAGTGAGACACCCCACACATGACAACAATCATGACCGATTAACAGTTTAGATCGCATAGTGTGTGGTGTACAACGAGACGATCAACTCAGCACACCACACACTAACCGATTCAATCGCCGACAACCAGGGTCTCGACTATCACAACGTGTAATCTTGCGTGGTTAGACGCGATTTAAGAGTAAACAAACATGACGAGCAAGCTAAATGTGGCTAGCTGTTAGCTGGTACATCCATTACGGTAAACATTTTGGTCAAACTCCTTTCCTTGTCAGTTGGATTGTGGTTTGTTTTACAGGACATGTTGTAATATAACTCATGTTGTTGCCACAAATCAACAAGTCGGTCCTGAATTCATGACATCCATTTAACTTTATGCTTCGCGATTGCTGTAGTCGCCATTGAAATGTTTGCTGTGCTTCTTGCTTCAGTCAGCTTGCTTCCCTATTGGCTATTGTTCCGTTCCACGTGACAATTCACAGAGTCCGTGCTCGGCCGTCCTCTGTGTTCTCCCCACACCACAGGATTTCTGATCGTAAATGTTGAACAAGTTTAATATTTACGATTTCAAATCGGGGCGGCCCGAACAGATCGGGGAGGTTAAAATTACTCTTAACACACCTCACACCACAGGAGAATCTGGCAAGATAATCTTTGGAACATCTGTTAGACGGGCCTTTGCTGACTTTGGTCGGAAAGGGGGGAATCGGGCCCAAAATCGGCCCGATTATCTTGTAGTGTGTGCCCAGCTTTAATTGTCTCACCTATCCTCCACGGTGTCTCACTGCACCCCCTAGCAGACTGAAGGTTTAACTACACTCAAAGTATGCAGAACGAACATTACAAGTATTGCATTTGTAAACACAACAACTACTTACAAAGTTACCAAAATAACACTCGAAACACTGAAGACTAAACTAGAAAACACGCAAGGGAAACACCAGGGAAGAATGAGAACTAAAAGATAAATACATCTAAACTGTGAAAAACAAAACTAAACAGACCAAATCATGACAGTTTGTGAATACAAAACTCTGTGTCTCTCTCTCAGGCCTTTTGAGTTAGAAGTAAACATTTCTGTAGCTAACAGGAAAAAGTAAAAGCTGGTCCTGGACTTAACTTGTGCATTCTTGCACTCAGGCTTTTGTATCGCGAGAGCAGGGAAAGGAAAGAAAAAACAGTTTTGGTGTAAGTTGAGCAGAGCAGGGATGAGGGAAGAGCTGTGCAGAGAGGGAGAGAGAGAGAGACACGCTTAGTTTTGCTCTTCTCATCCTCTGGAATGCATCAGCTCCTGTAACTTATCTGTGCAAAGTCAACACACGACTGGATGCGCACGAGCAGACTCCAAAAGTTACCATGCGCATCTATTTATAGCAGCTCAGCGAAATATTTGAGTGACTTTTCTTCTACTTTTCTTCTTCTTCTTCTTCTTCTTCTTCGTCTTCGAAGTTTGCTCCTAAACGTTTATCCAGCAATACCTGCAAGAAAAAGAGAAGCAGTCCTCTGTCGGGTCTCAGGCGAATCTCCTGTTCGGGAGACAAGGTAAAGTAACCGCTTAGTGCGCAATTTTGCTCATTTTTCACAATGCTTTTTTCTTCGCTTGAAAGTTAAGTTATTTTCTAACTTTTAATTGGTAAAAGTCATATCCTACCAGCTACATTTCAACGCGTATAGTTATTTTTCTTTTGTGCGCAGACGCATCTCCTGCGCTCTTCTCTGCGGCTTTTTTTAAATTTAATTTTGTTTGTTATAATTTTGGTTTGCAGCTTTGACTCCAGACTGCAGAGGTCGACAGGGTTGGGAAACTAGTTTAGGAGACTTTTACTCTCCCGAGTACTGGACTTCTGCACTTGAGATCGGATAATATGCCGGACAGGAAGAGTAGAGGACGGCTGCTGCAGTTGGCCGTGGCTCTGGTGGCCTTGCTGTCGCTCTGCGCCGAGCTTGGAGACTTTGCAGAAGTGCTGGAGACCGGGGACAGCGAGCTGGTGACCAAGCAGACCGACTCCAGAGCCAGCAGGGCCAAGAGGAGAGGAGGGTCAGACGTCCTCAGAGGGTAATGTGAACATAGTAATCCACATTAGTTCAATTTAGGATTCATTTATTTTATTTTATTTCTGGACGCCCACTGCTGTGATTAAAAAGAACATATTTCTGTGTGTTTGAATTCAAGTGGCTCAGAGCAGGTGTTTGACAGTCTTAATTTAAGATTAAAAACTTTTGCTTGTGTTTTATTAATCTGGCTGACTGAGTGCCATGAGTGGCATTGTCTATGATGGGAAGTTTGCAGCGAAGTTTGGTAATTAAATACTGGCAAGACTATCACATTCCTGCTGACTGCAACAATAAATTACATCCAAACAAAGGAGGCCATTGGTCGTGTGTGGCTGGGGCAGAGAAAGAGAGAGAGAGAGAGAGAGAGAGAGAGAGAGAGAGAGAGAGAGAAACAGCTTAATCCCCTTTCTGGCCAAAAACACCACACCCCAGTTGTGGATAAATCACATCTGCAGCTGTACACAGTGGGTCACTGCTGGAGAGGTTGTGTGTGTGTGTGTGTGTGTGTGTGTGTGTGTGAATGTTAAAAAGTGATTGAGAGAGAAAGAGGGTGGAGGAAAAGGATAGAACGAGTGTCTGTGTCCAGTGATGACAGCAAACAGCTGATGAGGGTCACACAGTAGACAGCTCAATGAGCGTTCTCCACAGGCATTTTTATTTGACATGCTTTAAGTTAATTTATCAGAACATCTGGCTTCACGGGCAGGAAGTGCATACAGGCTGCACACTATGTCACGCTGACTTACCACAATAAGAATGTTTCAGAAATCCGACAGGCTTCATTTTTCACCTCATGGATGTGGATGTGGAGTTACTGTGTGCAGTATATATTCTGACCCCAGGGCCAGTACAAGCCCAGCAGGCGATTTACCAGTCATGTAGGCCTGTCATAGACCTGTAGGGGGCAGGATGGCCCAGGGTTCACTCTAATGCCACATTCATATTTTATACAGGTGCTGCACATTCCTTAAATCACCTTGAACAGTGACATTTTTTCCTAGCAAAAGGAAAAATATTGTATAGCGAAGCTCCAAATGCCTGTGTGTGCAAGATAACTGCAAGATGTAAAACTGTTTATATACTCCATTAAAGTTCGATGTCTGCTGATATTTTATTCAAATCAAAGTACCTGAGTGGAATTGGAGAAATGTTACTTACAGTATACAAAGGAAAAGTCCTCAGTGCAGATAAAGGTCTCATGTGACTGCTTTACTGTTAAGTATTATGCCTCTTAATTTAACGGGTCATGGCTTATATTGAATTTTTTCATGGATTAATGTAAAAGCAAGACTTTCCAGTTGTATTGGATTACGATGGTACCCATTTTCAAGTATTTTGTAGGGCAACAATTTAAAAAAATGCAGTTTATTATTGATTAAACTACTGGCTACCCAACGGGTCAATCCATCAATTGGTCGTTTAATGACATATCAACAGTTTGGTTTGTAAAAATCAGAAAAAAATTAAATAGGCAATTTCAATAAGAGGTTAAAGGAATAATCACACGGCTTATTTTTTCCAACCAACTGTCCAAACCTAGAAAGCATTACAAATATTTTTAATACTTAAATTCTTGTCCTCCTTCTCCTCCTCATCGTTCTTCTACTTCTTCTTCACCTTCTGGACTGTATTTGTCTCTTTTTGTCATGTCTGTGCTTTCTTTTTGGGCTTGTCTTATATTTCTTTTTTGCTGCTGCCATTTTGGCCAGGCCTTGCTCCTCAAAAAAGAGGTCATTTGATCTCAAGCAATTCTGCCTGGTAAAATAAAGGTTAAATAAATAATCAAAATAAATAAAGAACAGAGCAGGAACTCCTCATATTTGAGAGGCTGTTACTATGAAACACTCGATCAGAATATGGCCAAATAGTTTTCTTGATCTGTAACATAGCCAGTAGCTAAAGCTAGCAGACACGTGCTGTGGAAAAAAAAGGAAATTTTTCCTTTGAGTCTTCAAGGGACTTATAAAGTGCAAGCCTACCTAAAAATGTATACTTCACCACAGTACTCGAGTAAATTGACTTGGTTACATTGGAGGAATCTAAGTGCACATCCTGCAGTTTGTGGATTAGGTCTAAGTTTGTAGAACCATCTCAGGTCTATGGAAAGAGGAAGTTATGTCTTGTACAAATCTTTACATATCTTAAAGCCCAATAGCTCAAGCCTGAAAAGGTAAATATTTTTAAAATAGACCTAATTGAGAATTAAGCGAACTGTGTAACTCAGATTATTGACTTTCTGATTCTCCATCATTCACAGACCAAATGTTTGTGGCTCAAGGAACAACGCCTACTGCTGCCCAGGCTGGAAGACTCTGACTGGAGGGAACCAGTGCATTGTTCGTGAGTATCACCTCTATTATTCCACTACTGTTATTAAGTTTTAGTAGTAGTTTTTCACCAATCCTCCTGACGTTTGTATCGGAGCTACCCAAACCCAACAATACGCCAAGGATGCAAACTTGTTGAAACCTCCTGACACTTGTTGTAGAGAAACCCATCAGGCTAACCAAAAGCAGAAAGTTAGCTCTCTTGAACATTATCCAATCAGTAGCATGAATGAAATTATTATTAATTTAATTTTAGTTGATGACTTGCAAAAAGTGAGTCTGATCAGGATCTTTTTCAAATGTCTAGATTTCTTCAATGGTCTATGCTGTACCATCAACAAAGTTACATTTGAAATGGGCCATTACTTTTACCATAATCAGGCTAGAAAAACACTAGACAACGCCAAAAGTAACCTCCTTGGTTGATGTAATAATTCTTATTTGGTTGCAATATCAATAACCTTAAACATTTCAGTACATATATTAAAAAACGATGTAAACTGTTAAAGTTCACAAACGATGCAAACTGTTAAATGCTCGTGTTCTTGGACTCATCTGTCTTTTCAATACATGTTTGCAAAAGCTTTTATGTGTAATGATTTTCCATTTTCCGAATTATTGACTTACTTATGGCATTTTACACAGACACTTACAAAATATCGCCTTTGAATTGACTCAATCATTTTCACAAGAGATGGGTTAGTGTGGCTAATGGTAGGTGATAAGCCGGTAACATGACCTGAAACAATTGGGATAGGTGATTAAGTTTGGTCCATTTACTCTGGTATTCTGGCTGTGATTTCTTTTACTGTTTATTTTCTTCACTCTTCACTCTTCACTCTCTCTCTCCCTCCTTCTCTCTCTCTCTTGCTCTCCCTCTCTCTCTCTCTCCCTCCTTCTCTCTCCTGCTCTCCCTCTCCCTCTCCCTCTCTCTCTCTCTCTGGCTCTCTCTCTCTCTCTCTGGCTCTCTCTCCCTCTCTGGCTCTCTCTCTGGCTCTCTGGCTCTCTCTCCCTCTCTCTCTCTCTCTCCCCTCAGTCGACAGGAAAGTCTGAGAGGCTGTAGGGTTGTGTGTGATTGCAGTCTGGCCGTTCGGCTGGCCGGATGCCTGTCACGGCTTTAATGACGTTGTTTAGCAGTGGGGTTCAGGGAGTAGGGGTCAGTGGCTGGTCTCTACCTGATGGGAGGTTGGGGAAGGGGAAAATGGTCTGTGGGAAAGAGATTAACTGAGCAAAAACAGCCTGCTCCATCTTAATACACGCACTAGTACACATCTATGGCAAAAAAAACTCAAAGAAGAAAATGACTCTGTGTTGTTGCCAATCAAGCTTCTTCCATGAACCCATGATGAGGGTTAGAAGGAAGAATTGGCCATATTTGGACTGTGGTCTGTTTGAGATTTGAAATATTGCAGATGAGGGTTCAGTATGAGGTTTAGATCATGGACCTAGTTGTACCAAATGAAATTTGAACCTAAAATTCAAAATCTGCAGCTGGCAGCATGAGGAGCAACAGATATATTACATGAGTTTTCTCCCACGCACAATCAAGACAAATGCTGGTGCAACAACACAAGTGCTGTTATTCCATCTTGCACCTGACAGAGGACGTGTTTCTGTTGTTTGACCGGGTGTCATGTTCTACTTCTTTGCAGCAATCTGCCGGAGCACATGTGGAGATGGATTTTGCTCCAGACCCAACATGTGCACCTGCCCAAACGGCCAGATCTCTTCATCCTGTGGATCCAAGTCAGGTCATTATACAGCACCTCCTCTTTTCTCAGGGAATGAACTCCTTTGAAGCTCCCTATCATCAGCATGATGGGTTTCATTATATAGTACAGTGTGCTTAGATTGGGTGGGGGTTAGCTGGTACATGGCCAACATATAAACACGTCAATGGTATGATTTATGTAAGGAGTGTTTGTCGAGACTAAATGCTTTTTGGAAAGCGAAGCCTTGACTTCATCTTTTTCTTTGCATTTATTTGATAAAGGATCTGTAATCTTAAGAAGAAACATTTCAGCATGCAGAAACAACAATGACAAGCAGTGATACATGACTCAAAATAGGCCGTACTGTCATTTCTTTTCCACTCTAAGACAAAAGTCACATCGGCTCTAAATGACTCAGACCTTTTAAGCTCTGACCACAATGTGCTGTTTTTAATTTTTCCTCAACTTTTCTTCTCCTCGTCATGAGTAATGAGCACTAACTAGTGGTGCAAAGTATGAGATACTTAGCCAAAAAATCTCCTCAAATCATCCAAACAGATGATATATGTTGCAATCACATTTCTGCAAATAGCGGTCAATCTAATCGGTTGTTGTGTGTGTGACTGTGAGTTTGTATGCGTGTGTGTGTGAATGTTGGAAGATGTCCACAGTAAACGCTTCCATGTTGCTCTCTTGCTCCTCTACTTGATGTGCTCATCTGTTTGCGCACCATAAACTTCTAGGAAAACATATCTGAAACACGGCTCAGAGTGCATTCCGTTCATGTTTAAAATCTGATATGATGTGCATGTTTGTGTACCCTGAACTTAACTCCAGTGTTGCTTGTTGTTTGTGTGTGTCTCTATGTGTGTGTGTGTGTGTTGGTATTTTCTTCCCACAGTACAACACTGTAATATTCGTTGTATGAACGGGGGATCGTGTGCTGAAGACCACTGCCTGTGTCAGAAAGGCTACGTGGGAAACCACTGCGGTCAACGTAAGGATCATTCTGAAATGTCACCACTGTGACTCACTTCAACACTTACTTCTTAAATCACAAAGTTTGAGATTTTCTGAAGAAAAAGATATGCTTAAAAGCCTACATTTCTGAAAATGTCTTTTACAGTTTCTGTTTAGTGCTAGTAAGGAAAGGTTTAGAAGTCTTACGGGTTTAACTATGATGGTTTGCATCTACATGTTAACATTGACCCTCGTATCATTATGGACATTTATTTCCATAGTGACTTAAGAGGGTAGTAAATTAAACTGATGCCTGAGGGTTAAACATGTAAATGGGAGCATGATGCTAAGCTTATGTTAGCATTTAGCGCTGCTGTGCCAAAGTGCAGTCTTTGTGCTTCAATGTAGGAGCTGTTTTTTAGAGTCTCGTTATCTTTTTCTGTTGGGAAGTCAGTCAAACTTTCAAAGAGATATGAAACGACTTGAAATAGATGCAGAACTACTAAGAGACACAACAGTTACAAGAAAATACAAAACAACCAAAATGAGGCACAGAGTTATCACAAAAAGACAAAAACTCACCAAGTAATGGTGCAAAACAACCAATGAGAGAGAAAAAACTCGACCCAGAGAAAAAAATGTGTCTTTGAATCTCTTGTTCTTGCTTTTATTTATGATGGTTCGGGGGCATTTTCGATTGCTTCACAATGCCATCAATGGGGCAAGAAACATGAGCGTTTAAATGGTACGATACCAAAAACCTCCTGGTTAGTTTGGAAGCCCAAACAAAGGCGAACTGAAATATAATGACTCAAAATCTTTTAAACATCTTTCACATACAGACTTCCTGTTCAACCCTAACCAAAAACACTATCTATGGTTGTGTGTGCACTGTTTTCTTGTTTATTGGAGGATCCTTTCCAGCAGTCTGGGTGTGCTCACTTTTGTTTTACATCGAAATAAAGCTGTTGACAGATTGTGCTCAAACTGTTAACTTGTCTGCGGCTGAGTGATGGTTGCTTGTTTTTTGCAACTTCTCTTTCTTTTTTTTCTTTTTTTTTTTAACAATGTCACTATGTTCCCAGATCTCTGCAATGGATTTAGTGACTTAAATGTTTTCCTAACAAATATAAATGATTGCCAAGATGACAAACATGAGACCCAAATTGTATAAACTAGAAATACTGAATCCCAATTTGTTCTCACAGTAATGCCCTCATGTTGCTGTTTGTCATTGTTTGTTTTTACCTCTCTTCTTCTGCAGCGGTTTGTGAAAATGGCTGTCAGAACGGAGGACGGTGTGTGGCTCCCAACAGATGTGTGTGTACTTACGGCTTCACCGGGGCTCAGTGTGAGAGAGGTACTGATCACCACACTGCACTACATAGCATTTCTCTCTCTCTCATCTTACATCACACTGTCTCTGTGCTCTACATTCCCCACAAGTGAAGTGGTTTTTCAAAGCCACATGTGTTGCTCTTGTGAACGTGACTTGATGTTGTACAGCGGTTTGTTTTTTTGAGACTGAAGATGACTCGTGCTTAGTCATGCCGACAGCTCCAGGAATGTGGTTTGTTGTGGAACATTTGCATGTCAAGCTCAAGCTCCGAAATGACCATTGTTTTCCACATCTGCTCTCGAACAACGCTCTGGGAAAAGTAATTTCTGTGACTGTGACTGATCGCTGTTTGTTAACCAAAGACCTCCCAACCTCGTGAGTAAAAGGCTCCAAAGTATACAAACACACGCAAACCAAGGGCCGCCTGCGCTGTGGTTGTGAATCAAACGTGCACGTATAGAGGCGTGTTTGTGTGTGTGTGTGTTTTTCTGTGTCAGTGCCAGGTTCTTCGGTAGTGATGACCTGTAGAGGTCAAAGAGGTGACCTCGTAAAGCTAATATTTGGATTGGAAGTCGAGCTCCTAATTAGTGACGTTGAACCAGACGTTGTCTTTTAATGAGGCCATGCTTCAGAGGCCTGTTAGTGAGGTCTGGATTTGGGTTTCTCCTCTGGTTTAGTTCCTAGTGTTTTCTTCAACCCTGGACCTATTAAGATGCTATCTAGCTGTGTGGTGGGTTAGCATTAGGCCTTATCTGCTAGAGCGCACATCTGTTCCTCTGGTTTCTTGTAGAAGCTTATCCAAAGGGTTTGTGAGACTGAATCACTTTTTTTTCCAACACACATTATCTTCTAGTTTATATTCTTCATGAAACACATCACAATATTTACAGTAATTATTTCTACAGGGAAATGATGTACAGGCAAAAAAGATTGTCCACATTTGGTTTTGAAATTTTGATTCGGTATGTAAGGTGACAAGCATGCAAACCGAGCACTCGCTGCCTGCTGCTCTATGAATGCTACTTTCTTGGCTGTTATAGTGGAATAGTCGTGGCATGAGAGAACCAGGCATACTTTTCTGTTGTTTGTATTTGTTATTGTGTGTCTGGGAACAGCTCCCTGGAGACCAACTTCCTTCTTCATTCATTCACCTTAGCATAGTGAATGGTGAACTTATACCTGAGGCATCCATATGTGCCATTGTGTGTTCATAAAGAACATTTGATTTGCCGAGCTAGCCAGTACAAGATATCCATACTGTGGAAGTGCTGAATATGAAGTAATACAAATCAATCAATCAATTGAAAAAGTATGGACTAATCTGTCATGAATTTATTTAGAGATATTTTTGTGCCTTTGTGTATGTTATAATTCTGCTATGAGCTCATTTTAAATGTATGCAATACATTTCAGTTTTACAAGGTAGAGTGTATGACAGTGACAACGCTATCCTCCACTTAAATCCCATTAAAAGTGACGCTACTTAATTCTAACATGGTGGAGGACATCCTAATGCCAAACATGGAGGATAATGAGGAAGAGGACTATCTTAAACAGGCTACATTGATGCTGAAAGTTAGTTGAAGAGAGCTTCTTCTCTCATGTGCTCGGTGAGACAGGCTTTCACTAGCTAAAGCTGGTAGGCAGCTGCTAGCTAGTACGACTTGTTTGTATTCAGTAGGGAGCATTTGATGAATCAACTTGACCTTAAGGTATTTGACTCTTCATAGTGATTAAGTCAGTTTAGCTCACAGGTAAAGCAATGTGTAAATCCATGGTTGCTATTTGTTAGGCTTTGATTGTGACTCCTCATGGTTGCTGCTGTTTTCTTTTTAATGTATTTCTTTGGTTGACCTTATTGTTGGCAATGTGCTTGCGTTGTATCTTTTTTTTTGGTGTCATAAATCCTTAGATCCTTAGAATCCTTAGCTTCCCTTGCTGCTGCTTGATGTCATCATTATTCACAATTATATTTAATTATTCAGGCTTCATTATTGGACCACATATTGTATCATCATTATCACATACCAACAAATTGATCAACAGTAAAGGAGTATCAGCGTGTACAGCTCTGTAGCTCTCTTGATTACTCCTGGAGAGGTAGAGAAAGTAGGCCAAGGGATACAGTGGCGTTTTGGGTTAAGTTACTTTCACTGGAATTTCCTTGGCAAGGATCCATCACATCCCATGGGAAAGCCATTGTGCTCTCACACAAACACATGCACTTTCATAAAGTACATTTGTACACACATTCTTGTGCACATGCACAACCCCACACTGTTTTTAATGCAATTTACAGAAACGTGCCCCACTATGGCTTGATCTTATCACATTAGCAGGAACACAAGGTATTTTGCTGACACGTGATCTCGACAGGGGAGACGTAGCTGCACTCAGGAGATTCTCTTGGATGCAGAAATACGCTGGTGCTATCAGGGCTCAACATGACCACATCACCACTGCAGAGCTGTGTGCTGCCAGAATGAATGGTGATCTGCTGACTAGTGGTCCCACAGGCACAGCTGACTGCAGTGAAAATGAAGCCTGGTACATCAACGTGTCCTTTGTTGGTCACAAATATGATTTAGATTGGAATGTGGGATCGGTGAGATCCAGGCACACTGCTGCTGATTGGCCTCCGTTTCTTTTTCTTTTGCTCCTGCTGCAGTCGTTTAGATGACGAGTAATAGGCTCGAGCTTTTGCTGTGACGCCATTGCACTTGGGATGATGGTGAAAGACAGGCCTGAAACTAGGCTACACGTGAGATCCTCGGTCAATAAGTCAGCAGCCATGTAACAATGGGGAAGTCGGTCAGTCAGCTGACGGGCTCTCTAGTCTCTGAATGCCTCACTGACTTTCCCCTATCTGGCTCCGTTCTAGCCCAATGCAAACCTCAGTAGACAGATAACTAAATATGTGTGTCAGTGTGTGTATGGATGTTTAAGTGTTCAACTCATTAGTCCTGGGAGGATGAAGAAATCTGCTGACGGGCCAACAGGGAAGGCCGCACCCAGATATAAGACCCCATTACACACGGACACACACACACACACACAAACACACATACACACACATAAACATATGCGTACGCGGGTACATGAGAACACACATTACGCATATATTAAGGTATGTAAAGATTATGTGAGCAACATCTGCAAGGGTTAGTTTGAGGAAGGGTGGGAAAGGTGGACAGACTTTTGAGCGTGTGTACAAACATTTTGGAGTTAATCCAGGAAACTCTTTTGACCCACTTCCCGATCGGCTTCCCTCCTGTGGTCGTTGTTGTTAAACTCAAATGTCATTTGTATTGTGCTCTTAAGGTAACTACACCTTTTTACAAACATGAAATCGCTTGTTTATACGGGTCTAAATAAACCTGCCTCCTCCATATTAAGATTATTTACCAAAAGACCAACACGAATATGAAACATGTTTACAAAAAGTAGAGCAGTGGTTTAGCAAAAAACCAGGGCAACATTTTTGTGTGTTTCGTTCGGTTTTGAGATCATCTTTGGCTCGGCTGCGAACGAGGGGTTGGGACGTTGGCTGAGTTTCTCTGTGTGTGTGTGTGTGTGTGTGTGTGTGTGTGTGTGTGTGTGTGTGTGAACATGTGTGATTGCTCCCAGATGTACAGGACATGGGTGGATCTCCCAGCTGTATGCCGTTCACAGAGAGACAGTGAGATGACAGATGAAATGACACCACTTTCACTCAACAGCTGTCTGCTTCTCCCTGTTTACCTCAGCTGACTGTTGAACTGTGCACATGTATTTGTATTTCATGTTCAGAGAAAGCCGTTTTCACATATGCACACAAGAGTATAAGAGTGTTCCTTAAATTCTGCATAATTCTAAAGTAGTAAGTAGTTATTTTCAGGTTGCTCTTAAATGAATTTAGTGACTGCAGAAGTCCAGTATTCTCCTCAGAAATGTACTTGAGTACTTAAGTTAGCAGATACTTTCCATAACTGTTTGAAGGGGAGTTAGATGAAAAATCCCCATCATCGGGTCTCCAGTGGAGCCTGAGCAGAAGGGAACGCGAAGGAGAAGGAGAGATGACCCAGTTCTGTTCACACAGCGCTGGTGCCAGAAGCAGTGAGACCGGGGAGGCTGTGGTGCACGTGACGGGTCTGGGCTGGGCCCCGGTCCACACGGGAAACGCACAATGTCTCGTTTGTTTTAAACAACTGCGCCGTTGGAACTGGTCTCCCTCTTTCCCCTCACTGTCTGTTGTCTGCCGTGAAATGTGGAAATGATTTTTGCCTTTGGATCTCGGCCAGATTCTTTTGGGAGGGATGAGTTTTCTCCCTTGCTCTTTCTCTCTCTCTCTTTTTTTTTTTTTATTTTTTTTTTACCTATCTCTGTTTCAAATCATTCAGCTGATAAAAAAACTGATTTTGTTAAAACTGTGGGGAGTTCACAACTGGGGAGTGGGGTTTGGAGAGAGGACAGAGTAAGGGGAGACATGCATGCAAGCAGTGACAACAAGGGAATAAGGATTTAACCAGTTTGAAGAGGAACAGAGGGGAGGAAACTTTCTTCATACTATTGAGTTCAATTTTTTTCAAACTAAAGATATTTAGTTTGATTTCTAGGCCGCTGCAGTTAGTGTGGAAATCACCCTCTGTGCTCCTTTGACACACCCTGTCAGTCAACCTCTGATGATCTTGGGGACGGTGACTTGTTCTGTAGATTGTGATTTACTAGAAAATAGATAAATAGCTTAATAGAATAGCAGCACACCACATGGTAAATGTGTCAATTTCCCTGAAGAACACAATACAGGTAACTGAGAATATGATGATCATTTAATGCGTGCACCAGATTGATTTTTCATTGTCTGTGTGTCTCCGCTTATTCAAGCTTGTGTCTCTGACTCTCCACAGCCGCCCACACAACTTTGAAAGCTTTTCCAGACTCCTTTCCTATCTCGACTCAGAGACACACATATGCACGGATACTTAAACTGCACGCACAATGCACCTGAGAGCCAAACCAATTAACATGCCAGGAACAGACAATACATTCTTTATGGAGCGTGTTACTGTCAGCCCTGCAGCACTTTCATCACATATAATGTGAGTGAGTTGTAGCTGTCATGCAAAATTACACTCAATTTGAGCTTTTCTGTTTGCTAATGCCAGAGACAGTTATTCACTCACAGAATCAAGGTCAGGTGTTTCAGCTTTGACTTAGCTGATTTTTGCAAAGTTTTGGTGTAATGTTTTTTTTTTCAAATCTCTCTTCTCTCTGCTTTTGTGTGATGGACGGCTACCAAACGATTTTTTTTTTTTTGCTTTGCATTTTCACTGAAAACAAGGAGACAAAAGAGAGGTTTTCCAAAAAGCTAACTTTTTTTTTTTTTGCCTCTGCAGATTACCGTACTGGGCCATGCTTCGCCTCGGTGAATAACCAGATGTGTCAAGGCCAGCTCACAGGCATTGTGTGCACAAAGACTTTGTGCTGCGCCACAGTGGGACGGGCGTGGGGTCACCCCTGTGAGATGTGCCCTGCTCAGCCTCAGCCCTGTCGGAGAGGGTTCATACCAAACCACCGCACCGGGGCGTGCCAAGGTAAAGTCTGTTTCTCAGCGTCTCTGTCTCTCTCTCTGTTTTTGTCTCTTTTTTTCCCTGTCACTCTCCCTCCCTCCTTCTTCAAGTATAGTACTTCAAGCTGTTTCCTTCTTCTCTGTCCATTTAACTCCTTCTTTCTCCTTGTCTGCTTTCAATCCTCTCCCTTTGTCATCCCCTCATCTCTACCCATCATCCCCTCTCCAGAGGATTAGTTCTAATTGGGTTAAATTGGGGTGGGTGGCAGTGCCTCCTGCATGTGTATGGAATGCCCGCAGATACCTGCTGTGGCAGGACTGTCAGAGTCAGTAACACGGGTCAGTGGCGGTGCCACGTGGGAGAGCTCATTTCTGGTAAGACGGCCCTCAGCCTGCCTGCTCCAGACCCAACAACATCAGAACCTCTGCAGGGGAGGCCGACCTGAGCCAGGACCCAGAGACTGCTTTAGGTCACAGCCTCTTGGAGGTTTTCAGCTTGAGACCTATGTTTTTAATCTGTGAAATTCATTAAATTAATTTAGATTTACTCACAGGATCACAGATTTCACCATCAAGTTCAATACGAGTGTAGACCTCTTCTTTCTGTGTTTTCTTTCCTTTTTCTATCTCTCCCTTGGAATACTTTGGCTTTGATTTCTGTTTCTTCAGCAGGAGACATTCCTCTCTTGCTTTTGCTTGTCCTTTGTCACTCTTTTTAACACAGGAAAGTCAAAGCCAGACTATTAAAACAGACCCAACTTAATGGATCAACGTACAGGCTTGTGTAGAGTTATGTGTAAAAGCAAGTCTATGTGTGTGTGTGTGTGTGTGTGTGTGTGTGTGTGTGTGTGTGTGTGTGTGTGTGTGTGTGTGTGTGTGTGTGTGTGTGTGTGTGTGTCATTTTTCTTCTTTTACACATAAGGAATTTGCTCAAGTATGTGATTAAAAATTGTTTGCTCTTCATGCACAGATGTGGATGAGTGCCAGGCCATCCCTGGCATCTGTCAAGGAGGAAACTGTATCAACACAGTGGGATCCTTTGAATGTAAATGCCCCGCTGGGCACAAGTTCCACGAGGTCACACAAAAATGTGAAGGTAGGAATCAAGCTAGCAGCCATTAGGCGAAAACTGTAAAATGTCTGACGTTCAGCGTGAACTTGAATGATAGAGTGGGCTAAAACATTTTTTTCCCCAAAGTTCCTAATTAACAACGTTAAAGTACATTTAAAGCCACATCCGTCTACTTGTGGTTAACTTCACCTCAGTCATGGTTTTTTGATTATCACTTTGTGGGGAGAGACCACACAAATGCCACTTTGCCCTTCCCTTGAAATACATTTAATTAAACCAAAGCAGTGCTCTGCTTTTTCTCAGTAATCCTGTTTAACACCTAATTGTAATGTTTAAAAGAAAATCTTTCATACTATACTGGATGTGTTAAAGCAAGACTACGGAACTTCTGAAAGAAAAAATAACAAATTTCCCCCTAACAAATGGAAAGTCATGATTCATTAAAGACACGCCTGCCTGATTCAATAAATCAGGAGTTTTACTGCTACAACTTGACCTCATCTGGTATATCCAGTAGCTTATGGCGGCTAATGTTAGATAATGTAAATATTCTATAACATTAGCAAATGTAAATATTGCTGTTTAATGAGTAATTACACTGACTTATGTTCTCGACTAATGTTTTTGTGTCTTTTGTTTAGCAGTATATGCAGTTATTATGCAGTTATGTGTATGCAAATGGAAAGTACCTTGCTTTGGGACAGCTTCTCAGCCCGGGCTGTCATTGTACAATATGAATCACAAGACAGCCAGAAGATATTTCTTTCCATGTCAGTTTGGAGAGACATTTTTCTCACAGCCAGGGATCCTAACTATTTTTTCGACTATATTATTCCATTCTGACTGGCTCACAGAATTGTTCGATCTTTCACACTTCATGCGCTTAGCCACTGAGAGACTCACAATATTTATCATTTTTAGCTGACAAATCTTAAATAAAGTCCTTTTCTCTGCTACACTTCTGTTGTACCACATATAAAGCCCACAGTAAGCCCGTGAAAAATATCTGCTCATTAGGACATGAATATGACAATTTCCAGACCAAGTTAAAACTCAGTCTGAGCAGGGTTTTGTGGCACCCATTTACAGAGTGAAATATGTGTGATTTTATGCCCAGAAATAATTGCAGGAAAACTTCTGGACTGTGTAAAAGACTTTTTAAACGAGTACGAGTTACAGTGAATTTCTCAACAGGCTCTGTGTATGATGGTTTGCACTCAATGGCGCTAACAGAGGAGTAGCAACGGAGGCCAGGGGAGATTAAATATCCTGTGACTATGGCTTATTTCCATTTTCATGGGAACAACATGTCCGCTCGTCACTCTCTTCGAGATTTACATTTTTTTACGTTTTTTTTGTTCTTAATCGTTCTTTTATCAAATCTTTTGATGAATTAGTGATAACAAAGCAAACACAAAAACAAAGTAATTTCCTTCTCCCTTCTGTGTAGATCTGGATGAGTGTGCAAACATTCCTGGTCTCTGTGGCGTAGGTGAATGCTCTAATACTGTTGGCAGCTACTTCTGCAAGTGTCCACAGGGATATTATACCTCTGTGGATGGATCCAGGTGTATAGGTGAGTCCTCATACATTGTTGTTGTCTCATCTCTCTATGGGCTTCCCTGTCCTTTCTTTCGTTTATACATCAGATATGTGACACAAAAATAGTCAAGCAAAATATCTTTCCTTTTCCCACCACATTTTGGTTCTTCTCTTCCTTTACGGCTGGCACTGAGAGAAGGAAGAACTGAAATCTTTCTCGCGTTCCAGCTGGTAGAATTTAGGTCAGTAGTCACTTGACTGTTTCCACAACAATGAGCTATATTTCTTTAAACTCAGAGAATGTGATGAGTGAAGTAGGGTTAGCTTCTCATGCTCAGATGGCTTTGTTTTTTTTAACATCATGGATGGAAAAAGTCAAGTATGTGTTCAACTGCCAGTCGGTCTGGATGAACAGTGAAGTGTTTGCTTGTGTGTCATTGAACAGTCCACATCCTGGGAAGTTGATAACAGTGTATATATTCAAACACACACACACACACACACGCACAGTCACCAAAAATGCCTGTGCAGCTCGCAAGTTCAGCTCAGAGTGACCCAAAACAAACCAGGGAGGAATTTGGGTCAGAATGGTCCCATTTAATGTTCATGCACATACGTAGATGTGCATGCGTACACACAAACATATGCAATCACACACAGCTACAAACCCCCCCAGGAGAGGATGTTCCTGAGGAAGGAATGTCTGAGTCTTTCGCTCCAGAAAACTGTTGCGCCAAACAGTTCAGCCAGTTTCCCATGCAGCAACACTTAAGCATTAATATCTTCGCTGGCCCCTCAAGGTACCGACTGATTGTCCTCCAACCAATTCTGCGCTTCACAGACATCTTGTCGAGCTTAACCGAGCAATCAGCATTGCATTCACCAAGCCTCTCCATGTAAATGCACTGTACAGTATGAGCTTGGTTTGAAACAAGACATGTTATATTTATGTTAGCAGGGAATCTGAGTGTTAGTCACACCAGTGCACAGTGCCAGAAACTGCAGGATGCAGGAAAGGTTGTCATAAATAGGAAATGATGACTATTTGAAGTGGCTTCCATCTTTCAAATGATGGAAAATCTGAAGCTATGATGACTGCTTTTTTGATTGTACTTGTGCCAATTTGCTCTACATGCAGACAACACATGCCATATTCTAAACAAAAGGGTTAGCTTAACGGACGTCATGCTGTGTTGTTTCCCACAGATGCTCGTGGCGGGTTTTGCTACGCTAGCCTGCTGAATGGGCGCTGCGCCAACCAAAACTCACAGCCGTTGACTAAAATGCAGTGCTGCTGTGACAGTGGACGCTGCTGGTCTGATGGGTCAGCTCCTGAAATGTGTCCCATCCGTGGAACAGGTGGGGTCCTCAACATCTCATGGCCTTTAACATCTCTCTCTCTCTCTCATACAGTATGTATCTGTTTCTCAACTCTGGATTTTACCTCCTGATTTTTCTCCCATGTGCTTCTTTTAGAGGAGTACCAGAAACTGTGCATCCAGATACCTGATGGCAACGGTGGAGGGTTTGTACCTGGTCGTGTTCCAGGAGGCCCCGACCTACATCCGTATCCTGGTCAAACACCTGCTCAAGGTCCTGGCCAGGTGCCCTTAATTCCTGGTCAAATTCCCATCCCGGGTCAAGTACCTGGTCATATTCCAGGCCAATATCCAGGTCCTTTTCCAGGCCAATTCCCAGGGCCGGGACAATATCCACAATTTCCAGGACAGCTACCTCTACAGCCTCCGTTGCCAGGTCAGCACTTCCTATTGCTCGTCTTTGGTTAATTTTTCTACTTATAAATGAATTCTTCAAAGTTTACATTTAGGCCGTCAAAGCTAATAAGTCACAATTCCTGGTGTGAATCAGTGGATTGGCGTTGCTTGGCTTCCCAATGCACTTTTCTGTTTCATGCCATTTAGCTAAAAAGTCACATGTTAATGAAGGGAAACTTGACCTTCGACTAAGTCTTGGTTGTTTCCTAATATAGAGTTCCCTACTTTATTTGAGTGTCGGTACTAACAAATCCTAAGTGAATGTGCAGAAAATATACGATCTGAAAGAGGACATTCTTTCATAATTGCATACTCAACTATGTCCAGAGTCAAATGAGCCATTTTCAAAATCTTGTGCAACAACATTTCCTCTTAAATCATTTTCATCGTTTGGCCAAGTTTATGCTAACAGCAGTGCCTCAATGTAAATAATGGAAGGTCCTGCCAGATTCTAGTACAGTTTAGATGTATTGTGTTTGGCAATGCTTTTTAAAAACTATTCTTCCATATTCGGGGCAATTGAAATGTAAAGTTTCCTTCACAACTTCTCTCCTAATATGTCATTTTTTCTGTAATCTTTTTTTTATGAAACCAATTTGTGATCCATCCATGATGCATGTGTGTAAATGTTTCTGTTAGGTCCCGTTATCCAAACTCAGAACATCACCAACATGTGCCAGGCCTATCGCAACCTCTGCCTGAATGGTAGGTGTATTCCGATGCCAGGCGTTGGATATCGCTGTGAGTGCAACATGGGCTTCAAGTTGGATTCGCGAGGAGAATGCGTAGGTAAGAACTGACAGATTGAGGAAGAAGTTTCTGACCCCACCGGAGAGCATGGAGAAAATTAAAGACGGAAAAATGTAATGAGCTTTATGTTTCTTTTAAAGATGACGACGAATGTGAGCGAAACCCTTGTGCACATGGAGAGTGTGTGAACACGCCCGGGTCTTACATCTGTCAGTGCCCCGCTGGATTCCAGACAACAGCAACCAGAACAGAGTGCCGAGGTTACACACACACACACACACAAGCACACAACGCACACACGAACACACACTTAAAGAGGATGTATGTGTTTACAACACCATTTGTTTATTTCTGCTAGATCTGGATGAGTGTGTGGCCAACGGTCGAATCTGCAACAACGGCCGCTGTGTAAACACAGTGGGAAGCTTCCACTGTGTCTGCAATGCTGGCTTTGAGATTTCATCAGATGGCAAGAACTGTCAAGGTCTGTCAAGTTTTACATTTATAGAGTACAGACATTTTTAAAGTGTAGCATTCCGTCATAACGTCAGCATGTGTAATGTTTAGGTTTAATGGGCCATGGATCTCTTGAGTGAGGTTATTTAATACCAATGCCTGTTGAAGGAATGTTCTGTAAGAGATGTCATTTTAAAGGATCATGCTGGTGGTTTTGTGTGTTTTAGCCCATTTAGTGCAAAATATACTCATTTTATATCACTGATTTTTTCCAAAGGACCCATGCATCCACATTTTTCAGCTAATTTTAGTTTTTATAAAGTGTTGAAAACTTGCAATGCTATTAAACTTGCTTTAGCTAGGTAGTTTATCACAGAACACCCTTTTTCCCATTGAGCTGCCAGTGAACTCTAACCCCATTCCTTGCCTTTACTCTCTCTGGCTCTTTATTTTTTATTCTAGACACATTTATTTATGTCACTTTTTCTTGGGAACAAGTGTAGGCAACTTTATAAATGCCTTCAAGGATAGGCTGTGTGAAAATATGCAGTTTTCCCAGATTTTTTAAAACACGGCTTTGAAGTATTGATAACAGTGTTGGACCAAGCCGACCATAGTTGGCTGTTTAGAGCAGCTACAAATACCAATTCTGATTGAGAATACTCTTGTTTTCTTATGTCACATTCTATTATGTATATGTAGGAATTAGGTTGTCAGTCGGGGGTGTATTGTAAAATTTTGCCTGTTGCTCAGGAATGGTTCAAAATCCAAAATGACAGAGTTGGCTGCTCAATTCTCCACATTTTTCACAGATTTATGTGTTTTCTTTGTGTTTTTCTTCTAGACTTGATTTTCTATCAGAATTTGTAGCTCGCCGATGTAATCTTTTGGTGTTCAACATCCAGTTCCTTAATGTTAGAGAACTGAAATCTACTACGAAGGGTTTTGAAAATAGTGTTAGCTTGCTAATGCATTGTTAGACAGCAACAATATGACTTCAATTGAGCTCAATCAAGCTCTGTGACAAACTGATTGTCAAGACGGTCATAAAGGAAACATGTATAAAATGTACTGTTATCGGACTCAACCATGCAAAACCACCAGTATGTGCCTGTAACCATTGTATCTTTATGTCTTAATGCACTGTTTACCAATCTTTCAATGTGTGTGTGTGTTCAATCACAGACCAGGATGAGTGTCTGATCAGGAATATGTGCCTCAATGGATTGTGTATCAATGAAGATGGCAGCTTCAAGTGCATCTGTAAACCTGGATTCCTGCTGGACACGAGTGGACGCATGTGTGTAGGTGTGTTTCTCAGACAGCCCACGGACTGACGGATTATTAAAATCACGTCTCTACACCACCAGAATATACTTTGAGTCAACTGTTATTCGACCTGTATTTTTAGCTAGCTAACCTCTCTGTAATGTTAGTACTTCTATTATTCCAGCATTAAACAACAAGCCAAAAATCCCCTTAAAAACCACGGAAAAATCCCTCAGCATCCTGGCAAGCCAGCTGGACTGGGGATAGTTTGGGCCCGCCTTTTTTCAGATTCCAGCAGACAGCCTTCCTAAAATTATTCAGGGCAATGAAACGAGATTGAGCCTTTTAAAATTGACACGACAAGCAACAATGGTCAGCTGTTTGATCGGGAGACAAAAACTTGTGTGTCACATAGTATTTGACCAACAATTTTGTCATATTGCTCTAACAGAGACTGTTAAAATTACTGTAACATTTTAACCTTCAATCAACAAATGTCCTTGGAAGAAAACTCTTTTTTATTTCCACCATCTTGTTCCACAACGCTGCAGATACAGACGTTTGATCTCAGAGACACTGACCTGGTTAAGTCAGGGCAGAATAAATAAACAGGAGAGCAGGGTGTGGGTGAAGTGTGCTGATGTATGCAGTCATTAATGAACTGTGTAGTCTAAAAGGGGCCCTGGGGCCTCTTCATCTCCATCTGCAGTCTTGGTTTTCCCCTTACACACCCACTCAGAACACACACTAGATATGTGCACGTCCTATCATTGTTCATGCTCATTATGATAATTATTGTTAGAGATCAAGGTCAAGGAAACACATTTTTTCGTAGTTGAGGAAACTTGTGATTTATTTTGGGGCTTTTTGCCTTTATTCGATCGGACAGTGGATAGAGTAGGAAACTGGGGAGAGATGAGGGAAAGGAACCACAGGTCGTGCTTGAAACCGGGCCGCCCGCTTGAAGGATTTTAGCCTCTGGGGCGATCTAACCGTTAGGCCATCTGCGCCCCTTGGCTGTGTTCTTAATAAACCCAGTATCTGGGGGACTTTAGCAACTACATTTTCAGCAGGAAATGGTTTACTTTAAATTGTTTCTGGCCTCTGACCATTCATTTTTAGGACAGAAATGTTTGAATGAATAATTCTCTGCATCTGTTTGTAGACATTGATGAGTGTGAGACTCCAGGAATGTGTATGAACGGCCACTGCCTCAACACGGAGGGATCCTTCCGCTGTGAGTGTATGGCCGGGATGGCTGTTGGCCTGGATGGACGGGTCTGTGTTGGTGAGTACAATTTGAATGTGTTGATGTGTTCATTTGTCCATCTAACTCCCTCACTTCATGAAGAAGCTTTACAGTCATGCATTTCGTAAGTCATACAAGCAAATTTGTCCAGATTTATTCTTTAAAATGTGTCTGATTAAAAAATGTCTTTGACTAAGTTCGGGAAAGAAATGGTACTTCCAGCTGTTTTCTACAAACACACATGTTTAGGTTTAAATTTATTTTCTCTGATCTGACGAAGCTTTTATCAAAATGTTTGTCTCAATTTGCGAGGTTTCATCTCCCAGCTGTCTTATTTATTTGAGCTAGAACCTCGGTACAAATATTTTCCAGTTGAGTGAGAAATTCAGCTAAACTGAAAGTGACAAAATGACATTTTAATAAACTTTACCACAAACATCCCATCCTGTTTACCTGCTGCAAACACATGCTCATTATCATTAGTCAGCATGTTTTGATCAGTTTTGATAAATGTTGTCCTGCCTCCTTGTGCTCCAATCTCCTGGACTGGCACTCAGGAACTATTTATTTGCAACATTCCTATATCCCCCGTAAATGACATTTCTTTGTGTATTGTGCTGGAAGTGTTGAAATGCTGTTGTTCAGTCTGGGTGACTTTTCTACAGGATGATATCAGCGCACGAGAATGCTTCAAATCCCAGGATATTATGGAGAGAGAACAGCCGTTTGTTTTGCCAGTGTTGTTGTTTATTGGAGCCATGGACCCTTGCCTCCCTCCTCTCTTTTTTCAATCCATCTCTACCCTCTTTCCAGATCTCTTGCTTCATCTGCGTTTCTCACAAACTCCGTCTGTCTCATTTTCCCCAAAACAGACACGCATATGCGCAGTTCTTGTTATGGTGGCTACAAGCGAGGGCAGTGTGTTAGGCCTTTATTTGGAGCTGTGACCAAGTCGGAGTGCTGCTGCGCCAGCACAGAGTACGCCTACGGAGAACCCTGCCAACCCTGCCCACCACAAAGCTCTGGTACGGATATTCAAATCACTCCACCCTTTATACATGTGGAGCAACCTCCTGCTGCCTGTAACAGAAACACACACATAAAAACAAAGAGCTTGTGTTTGATTTAAGACACATACATGACAAAATGACAAGATCAGAAACGAGGGTAAGAAGACAGAAACTCCTATTGTTAAAAGTCATTGACATCCTCCACAGATGCAGACACACACACACACACACACACACACACACACACACACACACACACACACACACACACACACACACACACACACACACACACACACACACACACACACACACACACAGTCACTTGTCATTAGTCCTGCAAATTAAAGTTTCTGTATCAAAAGATGCCAGCGCTGCACCACGTTAAGGAGGTGGTTTTATTATACATCCAGGCTTAATGAGAAAGCATGGAAATGGATAATGACATGCTATTTAATGATTCCTCTTGAGATCTCTTAGATTTTGGAAAATGTGAAAGTTTCTGAAACACTGTAATTTCTTCTCTTTATCAACTGAGCTGTGCTTTTTTTTTTCTTTTTTGCAGCTGAGTTCCTGGCTCTGTGCCCCAATGGGGGTGGCATAACTGGTGATGGAAGAGGTAAAGAACTCAGAATCATCATTTGTATTTTTCATTGATATCATAATGGACCAAACTAAGTTCGATAAATGAAATGTGATCATTACTTGAGCTCTATTCCTTCGATAATGTTTTGTGCCTTTACAGATATAAACGAGTGTGCACTCGACCCTGACATATGCCAGAATGGCGTGTGTGAGAATATGTTGAGGACCTTCAAATGTGCCTGCAATGAAGGATTTGAAGTAGACCTGACGGGCAAAAACTGTGTTGGTAGGTTCACTGTTCTCAAAGTCCTCATCCGCCAAGAAAATTAAGAATTACAACCCTCACAAAGCCAAGGTGAGGAAAGTCATCAATTGTCTCTGCTGTGTTTTTATCCTTAGATATTGACGAGTGTCTGATGAACAGACTGCTGTGTGAAAACGGTCTGTGCAGGAACACACCTGGCAGTTTCACCTGTCAGTGCCCCAAAGGATACCGGTTTGATCCTGAGACAGACATCTGCGAGGGTCAGAAACTCCTTCGTTCTGTAACACATTTCATCACTGCATGTACTATGTCTGCATTTTTAGAAGAATGAGAGATAGACAATTTAATGGGGGAAAAATGTGGGGTGTGTTTTTGTCTCCTTCAGATGTGGATGAATGTAAGTCTAGCCCGTGTATTAATGGAGACTGTATGAACAGCCCAGGCTCCTATGTGTGTTTGTGTACACTCGGCAGTTCTCTAGACAGCTCTGGACTGGAGTGTATCGGTAAGTAAACTTTGTGTTGTTTGAGTTTTATATCATCACCAAAATCAAGCTCTTTCCATAACTTTTTTTTTTTTTTTTTTTTTCAAGATTTATTTTTGGGCTTTTTGTGCCTTTAATGGATAGAAGGACAGTGGATAGAGTCAGAAACCAGGGAGAGAGAGAGTGGGGAATGACATGCGGGAGAGAGGCCACAGGCGGGAGGCGAACCCGGGCCGTCCGCTTGAGACGACAGCCTTGAGCGCCACCAGCACCCCGCTCTTTCCATAACTTTTAAGCAAAATAAACTCCTGGAGACAGACTCTAGTGGACATGTCTTCAAGTTTTCTTGCAGCTTCAGTCGGATATTTGATATATTGAAAATATTGATGAAGGCTGCTGTGAACACATGATTTCTATCTATATAAATGACAGGCCTGTGATGCCATGTTAATATTTCCTACATTTAAAATGAGTTTTTAATTAATGAGGCAAAGATAGTCGCTCCTATTCATTTGTAAAGTAACCTGATGAAGGTGGTTACATTCTTGTCAGATTTCCCATAATTGCAGGTGGAGATGGCTGTGTGCAGGAGTTTCTTGTTTCCAGGCAAAATAGATCTGAAACTTGAAACACTTGAATGAACTCAAGGAGTAAAACTAGTGATCTTTTTCACAAATGACTGATGTAGATATGATGAAGTCCTGGACAAAATGGGCTTAAACAGCACACAGCTGTCTCTCTTAATGTTTGGCTATAATCAAAAATGATTTGATTTCACACATTACAACACATGCTATCTATTTCTACATAAATGTGTAGTAAGTAGAGGTTTTGTTTCATAAAACAGAGACAACTAAGAGCACATGCTGGTTGAAGATAGTGAATGATCGCTGTGAGGTCAACATCAATGGGGCGACTCTGAAGTCACACTGCTGCGCTACGCTTGGAGAGGCCTGGAACAGCCCGTGTGCCAAATGTGAAAAAGGTGAAATGACAAATATACACACTTTTCTAACCACATTCTGATTTTACCAGTTACCAGCATTGAATGACACTGTATTGTGTGCTTTGAACATTCTCAGATCCAATCTGTGGTAAAGGCTTAGCTCGAGTGAAAGGAAATGTCTGTGAAGGTAACGTCCATGTAGACACAGAAATTCAGACCGCTTGTGTTTAATGTGAGGGACTTGAAACACTGGAGCTGTTGTTGATCCTGCTCTGGTTTTTCTCTTCTGACTGTCAGATGTGGATGAGTGTCAAGTGTTTCCCGGAGTGTGTATCAATGGAAAGTGCATCAACACGCCAGGCTCCTTCTTCTGCCAGTGCCCTCCTGGAATGACTGTGGATGTCAGTGGCAGGACGTGCATTGGTGGGTGCAGCATAGATGTAGTGGAGCTAGACCTGGTTCATCTATCTTTAATGTAAACTAATATGTAAATAATGCGTCTGTGGTTTTCCAGACCTGCGCACAGAGCAGTGTTACCTCACCCATGAGGACGAGCGCTGTGGGACTCCTATCTCAGGGAAGCACCGTGTGGACGCCTGCTGCTGCTCGGTGGGTGTAGCCTGGGGCCCCGAGTGTGATGAATGTCCTGAGAAGGGAACTCCGGACTACACCCAGCTCTGTCCTCGAGGCCCAGGCTTCTCACACAGGGGCGACTTCATCAACGGCAGACCTTTCCTTAAAGGTAAGGTGACATCCACAGACCGGATCAAACTCACTGAGTCGTTTCCTGACCGTTCTTTCACCTGTGTTTCTGCTCTTTACTTTAGATATAAATGAATGCAGGATGATAAACACCCTCTGCTCAAATGGAAGGTGTAGAAACACAATCGGGAGCTTCCGCTGTCGCTGTGATAACGGCTACGCCCTGGACTCGGATGAGAGAAATTGCACTGGTGAGAATTACTGACTGAAGCAGTTTGCTGTTAAGTGGTTCAGTTCAAGAAATTAATCAACAACAATTTGATGCTTCAGTCAACTTTTAAGTACTTGTAAAAACAAACATGCTGACTACTTCTCCAATGTGATTATGTGTTGTTTTTCACAGTTTATATTCTCGTTTCTTTTTCTTGTTTATTTACTCTTTGGTGTTTTGGCATCTTCTGAAAAAAGGACATATTCCATTATTTTCTGATGCAGTCTAACTGATGAGTACTTCCAAGCTCATTAATTCAGAAATGGTTCATTCTTCAGTTGTTAGAAGAGCGTGTATACATGTAGCTGCTGTTTTTGGCTGCAGTGTTTGCTCAACATCAGCTATGACAATATCTTAACTCCATTGTATCCTCACAAGTCGAACCACACTCCATCAGTCCCCCTCCCTTTCTGAACCCCTCTCCCAACACTGATTACAGCAAAGTGGTGTTAAGCTTTTGCCTACATCCAGCTCATTCGGTCTAATGGCAGTCTGGCTGCTTTGGACTTGTTGGAGCCAGTCCCTGTAGTCTGCTTAGCTACATTACTCCTCTGCTTAAATGTGCACACATAGCTTTAGGTTTAAATTCCACTGCCATGCATTTATTCTCAAATAATTTATAGGCTCTTAGTAAGTAAATGATATCTGGGACCTTTTAACATGAGTGAGATCCCAGCCCAGAGTCTTTTTGTTAAGTGTTTGAAAATGTGGATTAAATTCAAAAGAGATGAGGCCTTTAGCTTTAGACTTGAGAAGAATCTGTTTGAAGAGTCAAGTCTGCATGAACCATCTTCAATTCAGCTCTTGATCTCATTTTATAGCCTTCATTTATGTTGTAACCTTTTGAGAATTTATGCTTTGTTTGCCTAACATTGCAAAGGATCGCTTAGTTTCTTTGACTACTAATCCTTTTCACCATATCTCCTCCGTCTCTGAGTTTAAAATAAACCAGAGTAGCTCTCTGAGGGATCTCCTGTGCTCTTTTAAAGGAACGTTCTTTGTGTCTGAGTTTTGTTGCATTTCTTTCCCTTCAGACATCGACGAGTGCCGCATCTCCCCGGACCTGTGTGGACAAGGCAGGTGTCTTAACACACCAGGAGATTTTGAATGCGAGTGCTTCGAAGGCTATGAAAGTGGCTTCATGATGATGAAGAATTGCATGGGTGAGTGACAGACTCTGACACACCAACACCTGCAGACCCTATAAATACACACATTTAGTAAATTCTTCTGCTCAAGACGATTTAGTCCAGTTACATGCAGAGGCAGCGCTGCTTAACATGAAATCATGAAGTCTTTTTGGACATGAATTAGAAACCCGATCTCCTTAAAGGCTCTCAAGCACACCCTGTTTAAGTGGCATCTTCTGAGAGCAGAAGAAAAGCTTTGCCAACCTATAAAGTTTAGGGAAAGCCTGCCGCACAATCCAAGTCCCCATCACAACCCTGCCGTCTCTTCCTCGCTCCCTCATGGGCAGTAAGCTCTGGATGAGGTGCTTAGGCGAACATGCCAGACCTGAAACTCTCTGTTTAGACGTCTGATGTCATCTGAAATTTCCAGGCTGTGTGCATTTGTATATAAATGTGGTCGTGTTAGAGAGAAGGAGAATTAAAGAGACTTTATGTAACCTCTGCAAGTTTTGAAATGGTCTAGTCCGCACACTCCAGGTGTCGTCACAATTGCTTTGCAAAACTGCGCCATAAAGTCTTCAAGATAATTGTTCTTTATTACATTTTTAAACTGCATATATGCGGGGAACACAATCATCTACCCAGGAATACGATTTTTTTTATATATGAAGCTAAACTCCTAATGTTCTGCCATCTGTGAAAATACTTGATGCTCTATTTTTTGCTCTGGGCTGCCTTTTCGACGCCGTTTGATTAAATTCTTGGGAGAAATCGTACACACAAAATGGAGAGTCTCAATACTTTTGTTGGCGTAAAGCCGCCGTGAGGCCAAAATTGGCGAGACAAATTTACTCGCACGCTGTGGCCACAAAAGCAGCTGGTGTTGGAAATAACGTAGGCTGGGTTGCAATCAAGAGCCGTCTGGACTGACTGGACGAGCAGGCTAAGGAAAACAACTAACAAGTACAAACCCTTTTTGAACATTTTTTCTTAAAAATTTATTATTTTGTCCCCCCTGCCAAGCACAAAGCTGTAAATTTCTTTCCCTTAACCTCTCTTAATCTCATGAACAAGATTACGGTGTAACAGAGATGAATTTGACCTGTAGTTGTGCCAGAGCGTCCTGAAGCTGGCTTTGGAAAAATAAACACAAATTAGAATATTTGAATCTGATGGGCTTCATTGGAAATTCAAAAAATGTGTTTCAATGATTTTCTTGGTCGTTAGAATTTTCAATACTTTCATAATGTTTGATACAACTTGTTTTAAAAAATACAATATCTCTGTTTAATGAGAGATACTATCTAAAGGCGCAGTAGTTTATAAAGAAAGTACAGATCATCAGTCTTAAACCAAAGCTGCTGCAAGGGAAGCAGAGAGAGAGAGCAGTTGGGTCAGTTCAATAAGGGGCAGAGGACTTTTTTCTTTGCTGTGGTTTGAGTTATCGATATAGTTTGAGGTATCGATATCGTTTTATTTCTCTAGTACTGTCTCCAAATTTAAAATTCTGTAGTCATGACAACCCTACGCTCTACCTGTGTCTTTGTCTGTACTGAATATGAGTGCTTTCTTTCACCTCTAGACATCGATGAGTGTGAGAGAAACCCTCTGCTGTGCCGTGGAGGTGAATGTGAAAACACAGAGGGCAGCTTCCAGTGCATTTGCCCTGAAGGACACGAGATCGCCACTGATGGTTCGGCCTGTCTAGGTGAGTGATGATCATCATCAGAGAGGAGAGTCTGGCAGACACTTCTTCTCTAAACCTTTTTCTAATCTTCTTTCTTTGAGAATTGTTTTTGTGCTTGAGTATGGTTTCGACTTTATTTTCTTTGGAGATGAAAGAAAGACCGAAGAATGAGAAAAGACGTGCAGAGGTTGAGACGTTGTCACAGAGCAGGCAGTCTGAAAGAGAAGTGTGCTTTTCATGGTACCTCCCTCCGTCTGCCTCTGTGTGTGGCCTCAGTGGGGCCGATCAGGGGTGAGAGTGTCAGAGTCAGGGCTCTGTACGTGTGAGATAGATGTTCTCTAACACATGGGCTGATATGAACTCAGGACCATGTGTGTGTGTGACTTCATCTATGTTTGCAACATAAATGTCTACTTAGATCTCAGCATGATAAAAACAAAAGAAAATCGTTGGAGGAAAAATTGATTTACAGCAGCTTTAAAACGTGCGTGCTTATAATTTGACCTTTCGTTAGGTCCTGAAAAAAAAGAAAAAAAAGTGATTGTTTTTTGTATTTGTTTGAGTGATACTCTATCTTCTTCTGTTCATATGCCTTTAAAAAACAAGATCTGAAATGTCTGGCCTTACTTGTACTCGTAGGATATTTGACAAAGATACAGCCATCTTGTCTGAGTAGGTTCTGAGTCATCTGAGAAATGTAAGCCTCTGTGGATCATTAGCATGCTTACTGGGTTAACGACTCTGATGTGAGTCATCCTTGATTATTAGCATGCTAATGATCCACAGACGCTTACATTTCTAGCTCTGTCCCCAAGATAGTAGACCTTTAATTCTCTTGTGCACTGTATAGTTTAATACTCCTCACGTGCAGTTTATAGACTTTGGCTGATCATGCATTAATCACTGGGTGTCACTCTGATGACCTAATGGAGTGTGTCAAGGTTTCGGTCCATGACCTAATGCTAACTCGCTGCCCCGAAGCTCATTTTTTGTCTTTATTACCACCCAGAGAAATAAAAACAATGAAAGCATCAGTGAACACTGCCCATCTCGCCCCATCTAAGACAATGGTCCTTATTGTCCTTGGTGAGGCAATGAACTGCACTGTTTAAATGATGGTAATGATGATAAACTTTGGTTGTTTAGCAGATGTCATACAGAGGGGTGTGACACAGTGTGCTCAATGATGTCACGTTGCTAGTGACTCATTTATCACCATTTGATTTGAAATCCGCAATGAAACATCGGTCACAAACTGACCTCCGGTTGTTGGTATTCATTGTACTCCATTCTTCTCAAGAGGGTGGACATTAAAATAATTATACACCATTAAGAGCTCTAACTGATCAATTATTTGTGGGCGTGGAGTTTAAATGGCTACTAAGTTCAAATTAAACCATGTTGACAATCAATTAGTTGTTTAAGTCATTGTCAACAAATTACCGCAGCTTTCAAGTAGGAATAATTGTTGTTTTTTGGACTTCCATAGTATTTAAATGAATGACTTTTAAATTGAACAGTTTGGTTTGGTTTTCTGGGAGATTAAAAAATGAATTTGAACTTGTTGTTTGGGGTTGGGGTCTTTCTGATGTGAATTTCCTTTATTATTTATTTTTTATTGACTTTCTTGGACCCAACAGAAAAATGAAAATGAAAAAAAGGTGTTAGTGCCAGCCATAGATGGGTGCCTTACTCAGTCAAACTATGAAGGGCGACTGGTTAGCATCGAGGAGCACGTAACAGATTCCATAAACTGACTTTTGCTGATTTTAAGGATTTCCACTTTTAGCGATCATGAAAATATGATACTGATTGTTTTAGCTTGAAACATATGGTTCATCACAAGTCATTAAAAAATGTGTGATAGAATGTAATTATCGCTTTTTCTTTAACAGATATTAATGAATGTGAGTTGAGCGACAGGCTGTGCAGGAACGGCCAATGTGTCAACATGATTGGTCGCTACCAGTGTACCTGTGACACAGGATACAAATCTACTGAGAACAGACTGGAATGTGTCGGTGCGTACTGAACTATGTATCACCACTTTCTTTCAAAGCTATTGCTTTTGTTACTATGGATACAATCTGAAGGTTAAGTCCTAGCAGTATATCATGTTAATGAATCTTTTTTTGCCTCTCAGACATTGACGAGTGCACTATAGAGAACGGTGGCTGTGAGACTTTTTGCACCAACTCAGAGGGAAGCTATGAATGCAGCTGCCACATCGGATACGCCTTGATGCCGGATCTGAGAAGCTGCACTGGTAAGTCGTTTTGTGTTTGCATCTCTGATTCCATATTCATTCATAATGCACCTCCTCCTAATAGCCCTGAAGTAGATCAAGGGCACAGTTAAGAGACACCACATTGAAAAGCTGGAAAGAAGCCGTAGATCAAGAAACCAGGTTTATAGAGAGTAATGCTTTGATTTAACTGGAATGTGCTCAAAGAAATCATGCAGAGAGCTAAAGACACAGTCTTAACCTGCCCTTTTGATTGCAGATTCAAAATGTTACTCAATAATGATAGTAATGCTTATATATCAGTCGAGTAAATTGCATTTCTTGCTTAGAGGGTATAAAGTTTTTACCCCTGAGGGCAGGCTTCACATGTTGTTCATACTTACTCCTGCCACTCCTTTAATTAGCAGATCCAGATATAGAATCAAAGATCAAGGCAGTGCAGGGTAAATTTCAGTGTAGTTTGTTTAGAAGATAGGCTGAAATTACATCTGGATCCTGAACTGACCTTGTTGATTTAAGAGAGTACAGATGAGTGAATGTACACCAGAAGTTCTTTTCATACCCATATTTGGGTATGGTTAACTTTACTTCAACATTCCCACCTGAATTATACGTTGTAAGAACAGTTTTTTTCTTGTCCTTTGTATTTTCCCATTTCAGTTTCATCTGAATGTCTCTGTCTTTAATCTTCAGATATCGATGAGTGTGAGGAGAGCCCAGAAATCTGCGATGGTGGCCAGTGTACCAACACCCCAGGGACGTACCAGTGTCTGTGCTTTGACGGTTTCATGTCATCAGAGGATATGAAGTCTTGCCTGGGTAATCGACTCGCATTGCAATTCATAAAATAATACGCTGCAGCTTCCCCAGCGATAAGTAGATCCAGCTCTCAGAGATTTACTGAAAAGACAAAATGATCAACAAATGGGATTTCCAAGATATGAGTCATGAGAAAGTGACTTAATGAGTCAGATCTACGGGGCTGTGTGTGAGAAAGAAGAGAGTAATGTTGTTCTTGTTAATTTTAAAGACAGCGAACATTGTGTGATTTGGGGTTTGCAGGGAGGAATGCATGACATTTAGACGTCTGGTTCCACTGAGAGAGAAAACAAAACCTGACATCAGTGATTTAAATGCTTTTGAACGCGTCTGCACAAACACATGCTCACATTACTGCTTTATTTATTAAAAGTAAACATATTTCAAAGCCTTCATATAGTTCATTATGTTATCTTTTGTGACTCGCTTACACATATCCCATCAGAACCTTTCTGGCAGGCCACATCTGCAGCAGCTTCTTCAGATTCAATTATTGTAACAGATTTTTATTTATTGCAGTTGTTTTTAGCAAATTAGCATTCTCACTCTTTTTCTTTTAATTCTTGTTTTCCCTCCTTGTTTAGATGTGGACGAGTGTGAGTTGAACCCAAACATCTGTCTGAGTGGGAACTGTGAGAACACAAAGGGATCCTTCATCTGTCACTGTGAACTGGGATACTCTGTACGCAAGGGCACCACAGGCTGCACAGGTGAGAGACACAAACACACACTTGAGAGCATTTTTGCACTGCACAAAACATCCTGTCAGTGGAACAACGATGATTGGAGTGAAAGGATGGTGAGTCAGTGGAGGACTGCTGTTGATTAAGGGGTGAATGAAGTGTGTGTGTGCCTAGGTTGTTTTGTTGAAGACAGGAGTGAAACCATGTAGAAGAGAAAGGCGAGAAATGAGAGAATGGAAGGAGAATGAAATTCTGGCTAACCAGAAGCAGCTCTTAACATTACTCAGACTAATTCAAGAGCTCCTGTCTGACTAGATGAGAAACACGCTTACAAACACACAGAACATACCGTCACATGGACTAGCAGCAAAACAGCAGGACCAGTGAGATCACTGTTTTCTGACAGATGCAAGCATCACATTGCACCTTTGTTTATTCCTTTGTTGCTCTTTCATTAAGGTCATTTAAACATTACGTGATGGTTGGAAGAGTTCTGTAGCACGTAATCACCTGAAACTGCTCCAAAACACATAAATACAGTCTTATGCTAGTTTTGACTCACTTCTAGTGTAGCCAGAGATAGTCTATTCCTGATTTATATGGCCACTTTAAAGTTTGGGGATTGGGGGCTAGTAAGAGCTCAATCAGTGATCTTATCCGGCCTCCTTTCTGTGATCCAAGTGAGTCACAGTCACAGTCAGCAGGAGCATGTCCTCCTTCTAACGCAAATAAACAGGTCTGTCTGACCTTCAAACTCATTCGCACACACTCTTGCTCATTCTAATCCCATTAAAATGTCAATACAGTATATTCCTTGTTTTGAGAGGGCTAGAGTTGCAGTAAAGCAGCCGGTTCTGATTCACAGGTTTGGAATTTCAGCCTCAGAATACCAGAGAATTAAGACACTAATTCCTCTCAGGCAGGCAGGATGTCTTGTAATAGACAAGCAAACAAAACTAGCTCATCTTCAACGGCTCCCCTTCTAACATACAAAATGCACAAGACATTGGTTGTCTTTGTCGAACAAGCTTATCAGACCATGTTGGTATGTGTGGACTGAATCTTCTTGGATGTGTAAATGAGTGAGTGGTATTCTCAAGCTCCATCTGATCCAGCTGTTGATGAAGCTCCCGCAAGAATGATTTCCCAAATTGTATTCAACAACACTTAGAGGCAGGGTGCGGGTATTCTTATTTAGCACTTTTGTTTTTTTTAAGTTGTGTTTTGGAAAGTCAGGAGTGGGTGGAGATGTACTGGTAAAGTTTACAAGGCTGGGAGTGTCTCAGCTTTAAAGAGAAGACCAGGGTGAAGTGTTCAGCGTGTTGACTTTTATTATCTCTTAGGTAAATGACAACACAGCCAAACAATTTGGGGTGAAGCAAGGTTATTTTACCTTAAAAACAAAACAACAGAAATATTTGGTTGAATTCAAAAGCTACAAAACTTGAATAGATACTACTTCAATACTACTTCAACAGTGTTGCTTGCTCCTGCATCACTAGCAGCTTGTTAGGCTAACGTATGCAAGCTAAATTAGCTAACTTTATAAAGTCTTTGTCATTGCAAAGTGAGCTGTTTAACTAAACTCTACTGAACTTTTTTTTTTAAACTTTTGCTACTTTTGTAAAACATTTTAATGATCTAAATTATCTAAATAAAACCAGTGGCCATAGTCTCACTGAAATGCATTCTGCTTGGTCGTGAACTAAAAAAGCTGACATGTTTAAATAGCTAAGGCTAGCATACTTAAGAAATCTAGCCTACTAGCTAATTGAGCCAGTTTTCTAACCTTAAATGAGTCCTCTCTTCTCATGCTAACGCTACAATACTTTTTAATATTGTCTTGTAACTTGCAGTCTCATATTCCTTTTGCTCAGTAAGACGGGGGCTAGTGTGAGTTAGCACACTTTTAATTTAGTTGTGTAGGTTAGGCTACTGATCAGTCTTAGTTTTTTCACTTTCTGTAAATATCTTTCATTTTTTCAACAGTTAAAATTATTTTTTTCATTTCCTTAATAGCTGATGTTTTAATCAGTTTGATTCATTCTGTATGGTGTGGTATAAAAAGTAGCTTATGTTAGTTTATGTTAGCAAACTAAGTAATTTTGTACTTAGTTGACATTACTTTGTTTGCTAATTTTACATGATTATTTTCTGCTTGGGCTACTAATACGCTACATCTTTATATTCACTAATATTCTATTGTTCACAATTGTGGCAAATTAGTCTAAACTGATATTTATTGGTCTAGTATGACCAGTGGTTATGCTGGTCAGTGTTAGCTCTACGAAAAGCCTACTTCTGTGTCAGCTTGCTAACTTTACAACTTCCCTGCAATATATGCTATTTTTTACAAAACATTTAAATATTTAGGCTACTACATCTAAAAACTTGAAAAGTTTTAGGATTCATCTTATTTCAAAACTAATATAGCAGCATAATGCTATTTTCAAAATACACAGAAAAGTCAGGGATACAGATAGAAAAAAATCCTGGACACTTTTAAATGCAGAGAGTTGAGAATATTGTATATGCTTGGATTGGCTTGGATTGGTATAAATATTTTTAAAGTATTTTCACTCTGCTGATTTTTTTGTAGTATATCACTGCATGTCCAACTTGCCTGAACACCAGCCATTTTAAAGCCTTATTTGGACTAGCAGCCTTAATCAATTTTTATGTTCTTTATCCAGATTATACCCAGATTGATTTTAGAGTCACAACATCCAAAAAATAAAACATCAAATATGGTTATTGCAGTTCAGACCCAAACCACATGTGGACATGTTTTGAAATGTGAATCTACTCGTATGTTTGTAATGTCTGGACACACTAATCTAATCAGATCACTTTCAAACATTGCGGCCAGCCTGTCTAATGATGTGATTTGAAAAAAAAAAAAAAAAAAACAGATTTCCCGGCAGTCTAAATGAAGTCTTCGACATGTAGCAAGACAGGTGGCAAACATATAGACAGGCAACCAGGCAGTCATACAAACTGGGAGACAGATAGACAGGCAGGTAGGCAGATGTGTTCCCTCTTTTCTCCCCTTTTTTATCCATGTTTCATCTGTCAGGCATTAGTCCTTGTTAAATCAAGCCTCTTGTTTGACACCAGCTGTGATCGCTGACACGCTTGCATTTTACATTTCCAATTGAGAAAATGTGTGAGTGTTTGTTGTGCTCTCTGTCATCAAAGGTTTGGGGGAAATGATCTTTCACTTTGTCTGTAATCCAGGGAGATTCGCCCTCATAAGAAACCCCTCATCAAATGTAGTGTAAATACACTGAAGCCTCTCTCCGGGAAGACTGTAAACCAGCAGCACTAATCTCTAATTGACAGTGCTTTGAATTACTACCCTCACACACACACACACACACACACACACACACACACACACACACACACACACACACACACACAAGTGTCTTACAGGCTGATAAGTCCTCACATCTTGAGTTCTGAAAATGGCTTCTCTTGATGTACAGGGACTGCCACAAAAAAACATGACCAATCCCTCTAAAAAAGCTAAAACAATTACTTTTTTCCCAGCTCAGTGCCAGGTATTGTGTTGATCAGTGTTTCACAGGGTGTTTTGTTTTGGCTCATATTAGCAGCCATTATTGTTGTAGCGAATACAGTTTATTTTTTGTAACGGTGCCATGTTTTCAATCCTGTTTTTGATTGAGATAGCTAGATAACAACCTGCAGGATGTAAACAGAACATTATTATAGTAGCCAATTTAATTGTCTCTATTGGTTTTTGTTCATGTATTAGAACAGAGGGCCACATACAAGAGATGGACAAATATAGAGAGGTGTTTTTATAACCACTTTGTCTGCTAAGTACCTCCATTTTTCATCCATTGGCAGAGTTCAGATGTAATTACAATGTCTTTCCTGCCTGTGAAGGAATGTTTATTTGTAGAGTTGGCACATTACTACATCACACTTTTATGGAAATGATATTTGGAAAAGATTGAATTTCCAAACTTGACATCTGGGGTGGTGAGAAAACCAAACACATGCATTAAAGAGAGCTTTTACAAAAGCCTCATATGAGAGGTGCAGTGTCTGTGGATCTGTGGGTGAAGAGGAAAATCTTTGCCTAAAATAACCTCAGAAATTCTTGTTCAGGCATCGCAGACAGAACAAGGCCTCAGCGTAAGGATATCGTTCTCCCTCTTAGCCTTTTTAGAGCTCTCTGGACGCACAGTAAAAATCCAGAGACCGGGGCTCATTAAACCTCTGCAGGAAGGCTATTAGTATCAGAGATCATGAGAATGTCTTCATGCCCTCCGCTCTGAAATACAACTCTCAGTGGATGAAGACAGTGACCCAGAAAGACTTAGTGCTGTTGCTCCTGCTGGTGTCTTTATACAGTTCAAACCAAGCATCAAGTCGCTTCCCAAAGCCAAGAACTCCCCAGGAATGAGAATGCAAATCACCAGACCATCAGAGCAATGTCTATGTTTCCTTACCTGACTTCTTGTTTGTTTTCTCTTTGACAGATATCAATGAGTGTGAGATCGGAGCCCATAATTGTGACAGGCAAGCCACATGCACCAACACAGCTGGAAGCTTTAAATGTAACTGTGCTCCAGGGTGGATTGGCAACGGCCTCAAATGCACAGGTAAGTCTTAAGGCCTTAAACGATCACAGTACATTGTAGTATTTATATTTGTAATATTTGGTAGTAATATGCATAATACGATGCATTAAAAAGCCTCTTTCAACTATTGACCAAACAAAAGGATAGCTTGGAAGGTACTTGAGAGTGCACAAGTCTGCTAAGGCTCATCATCCAGTTTATGCAAATATCATCTACATGCAACCGTCATATATGTTTGGTTATATTAGACGGATCAGCTTGTTAATGAATTAGATTTAGAATAGGATCAGCTTTACAATTCCACCATGACCTTCCATGGTGAAGTACCTAACTAAAGTCTTTCCCACTTACTGAGTCCTGGTGCTGTAAACAGTCTACTGATACATGGCAAAAACTTTTTTTCTACCAGTTCACTTTTTATTTCCCCCCCGTCTGAGGAATGTCTGTTGTGTGTTGTGTTTCAGACCTGGATGAGTGTTCCAATGGGACACACATGTGCAGCAACAACGCTGAGTGTCTGAACACCATGGGTTCATATCGCTGTTCATGCAAGGAAGGATTCTCTGGAGATGGATTCTACTGCTCAGGTCACATATACAAACCAATATCTGAACCACAATTTTGGCTTTTTTAAAGATGCACAAATGCAGTATGTGCTTACGGACTTCATTTGTGTATGTGATGACAACTACAGACAGCGATGAGTGTGCAGAGAACGGCAACCTGTGTGAGAGCGGCCACTGTCTTAATCTGCCTGGAGGATACCGCTGTGAATGTGACATGGGCTTCATCCCCACTGTGGACGGCAAAGCCTGTGAAGGTAAGGCAGCAAAACTCCTGACTATGCTGGCTCCACACCTCTACATTGGTGCCCAAATCATTAATTATGTAGAGTGATTCAAACAGGTCTGGTGTTGGTCTGGTGAATGTTTGGTTTCCTGTTTGGAAAAAGCACCAATCCAAAACAGGCAGACTTCAAGTGGAACTTATGACATGATGTTTTGGACAGGGGAAGTACACAGGATGCTTAGCAGCTAAGTGGTTTTAATCGTGAGAACATTTCTTGGGGAATGACAACAGTAATAGATTATGCTTTGTTTCCTTTTCATATTTGGCTGAGGATTTGCTTTGTTTTGCAGTGGGTGGGGTGGGGTGGATTCCATCATAGCACTTTGATAGAAGCAAACAAAAATCAAAAAAGCAAATACATCAGGATCAGTCAAAAGTCTTTTTTTAGTTTAGTCAGCAAACCAAGGCTGCATTTATCAGCAAAGAGTTCTTTTTATAGCTTATTTTAGTCAGTCCATATTTGTTTTTCCATCTACAGTATTTTTATATATACTATTACAGTGTGTCTTTGAGAAAAAGAAGACTTCAGGTGGGAGCAGGATGCTTATTTTTCCCGACTTGACCTGGTAAGGGTTAAAAAATTATCATCAGGCCAATCAGTGGCAGAGAACGGTCTAGATCGGACTTTGCCCAAGTGAGAAAATGTTCTTGAGAGTTAGCTCATGACAGCTTGCGGTCGTTAGCAGGTTAAGTAATGCATGAGATATTTAGACACAAGATTGAATGGGATACATACATTTCCATTATGTTTCTTGACTTTATTTATATAAACTCGTTTCAGTCAGGTCATTAGATTTTAATTCCTAAGCTAGTAAAACAAAGCTGCAGGACCTTTTAAGCCCCACTCGGGATATAGATCCAAAGATCCATAACCTTAATACTACACTTTTATATTCTCCAGGTTAACCTCATATACTGTGCAAAGTGTATTTTTCAGGGATAATTTAATTTGGATATAGAATAAAAAAAATTGAAGGATGAGGTAAGATTGCATGTAGACCTTATTAACTAAGGAGGTGTATAAAAACCTAACCTGCGCTACTGTAGTGTTAACATATGAACACGTTTATCACTGGTAGCAGAAAGAGCATGATTCATGCTCCCAGAGATACAGTAAGACATTGCTGGATTCAATTGAATGAGCAGACTGACCTCATTGTGCTGATGTGTCAAACATCCTGAAATAACCTGTCCGGTTCTCCGTGCATCAACTTAGGCAGGACTGGACAGTAATGACTTGTGCAGAGTGTAATGATGTGGAAGAGCACAATTTCATAACCTTGGCTGCAGCTCTGATAGTGTATGTGTGCGTCTGTCTGAATGTGTCTGGGCATTTTTTTTTGCCCCAGAACTGTCATTCTTTAGCAGAGGTGAGCGGCCTTCACTTCCTGTTGCTGGCTGCCAATTTTCCACCATGATCCCATGATCCACTAATCCCTCACAGCTGGGTCTCTCTGTCTCTCTCCCTCTATCTCTATCTGTCTCTCTCTCGGTCTCTCTCTCTCTCTCTCTCTCTCTGCCTCTCTTTATCTGTTACAGACATAGATGAATGTACCTTTGCTGACATCTGTGTCAACGGACGCTGCAGGAACATCCCAGGGCTTTTTAGATGTGAATGTAACATCGGTTATGAACTTGACAGGAGTGGAGGCAACTGCACAGGTAAGGCCAGTCAAAACCCAGAATCCAACTGCTCGCTCAAATGAAACTGTATTTGTGTCTAGTGAGCTAAGACAATACGAAGGAGTTTATAAAATGAATGTATCCACAGCAGTCAATAAATTATAGATATTTTAACCCCAGTATAAACGTCTCCTGTTTTCCTTGCTGTCATTCCAAACAATGAATACATTAAATAGACTTTTGTTTTGTCTGCTTTCCTTAGATATCAATGAGTGTATAGACCCGACCATCTGTATTAATGGAATCTGTGTCAACATCCCTGGAAGCTACCACTGTAACTGCCCTGCAGACTTTGAACTCAACCCCACACGAGTGGGCTGTGTAGGTGAGACTCAACAGGTTCTGAACTCACGCTGTTGGTGCGGATGTTGATCATTCTCAAGCAGAAGTATCTGTACACCTGAACTCTCTTGTGCATGTGTGTGTTTGTGTGTGTGTGTGTGTGTGTGTGTGTACAGACACTCGCTCTGGAAGCTGCTACCTGGATGTTCGTTTACGAGGTGATGCATCAGAGAGCTTGGACTGCTCCAATGAGATCGGAGTTGGCGTTTCCAAGGCATCTTGCTGCTGTTCCCTGGGCCAGGGCTGGGGAAATCCATGTGAAAATTGCCCGTCCGTCAACTCTAGTAAGTCAACACAAACAAAATTAGGATTTGTGTGCATTATGTATGAGTCATTTCTTATGCTGCCTTCAGTTTAATAGCATGGTATGCAACCTCTTGACATAAACAGCCAGAAACAGGTCAGTGAGATTACATAGAACATCTCTTGGCAGCCACAGTGGACATTTGTGTTGCCCACCTGAGTCTCAAACATTGTACGTTTAAGTTTTTTATGTCAGATGTGCTTCAAAGTTTTCTCTTTTTCATGAACATGACACAAATTGAACCAAATCACAAATATATAAATACACAAATGTACATTTTAAAATGTTAGGTGTGAGTTTGCTGACAGGGTTCAGGCTACTTGCGCTTTTCATGCAATGAGTGTGTTTTGCCTGTTGCTGTTGTTGTTGCTGGTAAAGATGAGACAGCTTTGTGCAACTAACCTGAAATTGTAAACAGATGGCTCAAAACACTACAGGGAATGACTCGCCCTCTTCAGTGCAGGGAAATGCTTGCTTCTTTGACAAAAACAGAAACTTTTTTACTTTGGCTTTTGTAATTCTGAGTAGCTGCAGTCATGTCCGGTCCACTGGGCTCTGTGGATCCCTTTGAGATCTGAGACGGCTGGTCAGAATAACCAAAACAGAGAGTGACAGGAAACGAGATGACGACCAGAAAATATACTTTCCCAACTGGGCATGTGACTAGTCACAGTGTCTAACAATTTCTGTCAAAGTCTGCACAAAACAAGCTCTCATTGTGGTTTGTGTGTGTTGTGTCATTGTCCCTGGTTAATGTGGTGTGTTCTGTGTTACAGCTGAGTACAAGACGTTGTGTCCTGGAGGAGAAGGGTTCAGACCAAATCCCATCACAGTCATCTTAGAAGGTCAGCAGCATGCTTTTATTTTTCTGTGTGTGATCACCCCTGCTTAGCCTTAAACACTCCCAAACAGATAGAACAGCCCCACCCAAGATGCCTCTGACTCTTTCCTTTCTCTCTCTGTCAGACATCAATGAGTGCCAGGAGCTGCCCGGCTTGTGCCAGGGAGGCAAGTGCATCAACACCTTTGGCAGCTTCCAGTGTGAATGTCCGAGAGGATACGCCCTCAACGTAGAGACCAGAGTCTGTGAAGGTATGTTATCTACACGTGTATTTCCATGCTGCGCCACAGACACATGAGCGCACAGGTGACCGATTCCTCTGTAGCTCTTGCCCTGGGACGTTTCAGTTGGGAGGAAATTGAGTCCAGCCGTCGATGCCTTTGTTCGACGAGCACACATGGAGAGGGAGGAAGGAGCACTGAGAGCGAAAAAGACAAAAGAAATATTAACCGTTTTTGTCCCCTGGACAACACTGCAGCTCATTCCTGCTCAATATGTCTCTGCTCTATTTTTTGTCTGTGACCCAACAAAGCTCAGTCAGGAGGATTGGACAGCTAATGGCCTAACTGTGTCCAGAGGAGCAGCGGCTCTGATGTGGTCAGCCTGCTCCTCTGCGAAGTACACTGCGTCCCCTGAAGACAGGGCAGAGATGGCGGAGGGAGGGCAGAAGGAATGAGGGATGGGGAGAAATAAGAGATTCAAGGGAAGGGTGTTTAAAAATAGAGAAACATGAACACAGAGGAGAGAAGGGGGATAAGGGCGAGACAATAACGTGGCTCGCAGTATGTTAATTAACAAGTGTTTATTGGCTCAGAGAACAAAAGCTGGTGTCTGCTCTATTAAGTCCAGGACTGCAAATTCACTAAGTAAATCGACAGTTCAGCTGTGCACAGGGAACAAACACTGCATTTACTTTTTGGCATCAATCCTAGTAGACAAATATTTATTGTGCAGCAAGTATAGTAAGAAGAACACAAATTATTAAAAGGTATTAAAGCCTCTGCTGTGGTTTTTATTTTGGTTGTTATTTTGGATTTGGGATGGGCAGATTGTGTAATTAAGATGATGATGAAGTTACCTAAAGACAAGCTGGGAAATAATATGCTCAGAAGAAGACAAATGCAGCCGTCAGATGTGTATCATGAGTCATTACTCTACTAATAGAGTGTTAATTGGACCAGTATTCTTCAAATCAATGAACTCATTTCCTTTCATCTCTCTGTGCACAGATGTCGATGAGTGTGAACGACCAGGCATCTGTGGCCCAGGCAATTGCTACAACACCATCGGGAACTACACCTGTATCTGCCCTGTGGACTACATGCAGGTCAACGGAGGAAACAACTGCATGGGTAGGTCTTCATGACACAGCCTCATGGCAGTAAGAAAAAAAGACAGACTGCTGAAGCTGTGCAGTGCAAAGTTAAACTGTTTATTTTGATAAACACACATACAGACATGAGGAAGAGCTACTGCTACAGGAACTTCTACACAGACAACGGCACATGTGACGGAGAGCTGACCTTCAACATGACCAAAAAGATGTGCTGCTGCTCCTACAACATTGGCCGTGCATGGAATAAACCCTGTGAACGCTGTCCTGTGCCCAGCACTGGTGAGGTCTCATACAAACGCACACTCAGTAGAACGCACATATAAGTAAGTAAGAAAGTAAGCTTTTTACCCTCATGTCCTCTCAGATGATTTTGCGATCCTGTGCGGTAGCGAAAGACCCGGATATTACATCGACATCACCACTGGACGTGTCATTGGTAAGATTTCAATTCAAAGGTTGACGTGGTAAAGAACAACATTTATTTTGTTCTAAACCTGCCTTCTTGTCTCTTACTCTTGTTCTAGACATTGATGAGTGCAGGGAAATCCCAGGTGTGTGTGAGAACGGAGTGTGCATCAACATGGTCGGCAGCTTCAGGTGTGAATGCCCCATTGGCTTCTTCTACAACGACAAGCTGCTGATATGCGAAGGTGAGTCAGCACTTTAAACTTCAGCTGGAAATGATGCCGTCATGCAAAAATGCTGTGTAAGCCTGTTTTGATAATTCTAACCTGTTGTTAAAAGTCTTTGAACACCACTGTCTGTGTTGTTTTTAGATCTTGATGAGTGTCAGAATGGACCAATGTGCCAGCAGAATGCAGCCTGTCTGAACATGCCTGGAAGCTACCGCTGCGAGTGTAAAACTGGATATCGCTTAACCTCCACTGGACAGTGTCTGGGTAAGGCTGTGGGGGGGGATCAGCTTTGGGATTTAAAGTGGTTAAAAAGTGTCAGCAGCACTCAAGATTATCAAGCACAAGAAAGACCGATAACTCAACTCGCAGCGGTTAAGTCAACTCCTGACGACCTTCTTGGAGATTATGCAGAATTGTTGGAAGCACGGAGCAGGATTATAGAGAAGATTAGACGAGGCTGTCAAAAGCTGCTGTCTTCCATGAGGATGATGCAGACTCCTCCGTGCTTCCTGTGGCCTGATGCTGTCCTGTCTCCTGAAGCTATTGCATCGAACTCAACCATATGAAACTCTTTAAACTCTTCATTCTTGCCAAAAAATCTAACACCAAAGGCAGCATAATAAGAGTCAGACTGCTGATACATTTTTCATGGTGGGCTTGTTATTAAGGAATATCTGTTGCTTCCTGCTTTTCATGAATCCCCTAAAACAAAACATGGTCCGACTCTTTTATTAAAAGTTTAATAATAACAATGTTAACTCCAGTACCATGTAATATTACATTGTTATTATGTAACAGCATGAACGGCCAGTTCTCTTTTCTGCAGATAAATTACAGCATGCCTGTATTAGTAACTATTTGTGGAAAGTAGAAAATATCAGAAGTCATTTAGTAGGTACTAGTTTGAGTACTGAATACTTGCTAAAAATGTATCAAACATTTACAATTAATAGAGTCTGGATTGTTTTCCAATCATCAAGCTGCCCGTAGACTAATGACTGCCTGAAGTTTGGATGTTTGTTTATGCAGGACTGTTTCAATTTCAAATTGATGCCTGAAGAAGAGGTGAACTGTCACCTTTGTCTAGGTTAAAATTACATGTCTCATGTAGGAGATGTGCAAAACAACCGTAGAAGATGCAACATCATGGGCTGGCAATGCAAGGCCTATCTTAACGTAAATATTAACATTAATCAGACCTGTATTTTTCTCTACACAGCTGAAGAGATAAAGGAGTAGTTTTAGAATGAAAGTACATAAAACTGCATTTTGCATAAAAAGATGGAAATAAAGAAGTACATTGAGGGACACTCATGAGTTTAATTATTCCCATAAGTTTACCCTTTGATTTACATGTAGAAGAAATTTGATCCGAAGAAATTCATCACACATTTTTAGTGACAATGTAAGGTTACATTTCCTTTTTCAACACAGCTTACTCATTTGACTGAACCAGTGTTATAATTGTTGCTTATGTGTTGGACTCTGTGTTTCTCTGCATTGTAGTTTGACCTTGAATTTTCCACAAGTGTGACAGTTGATTTCCTCCTTTTTCAGACCGTAATGAATGCATTGAGAGCCCTGGTGTATGTAATCCTGGTCAGTGCATTGACATGCTGGGGAGCTACCGCTGCATCTGCCCCAATGGCTTCAAACCAACCAGAGACCAGTCGATGTGTGTGGGTAAGTTGAGTATCATCCTACCAGTTCTGTGATTTCTGTGTTACTCCGTCAAACGAGTGATGTTGTGGTAATGCTGCCTCTAAATGAAACTGATGATTATTTTCTGGTTTCAGACGTGGACGAGTGTGAGAGACAACCCTGTGGAAACGGGACGTGCAAGAACACAGTGGGCTCCTACAACTGTCTCTGCTACCCCGGCTTCGTCAACTCGCACAACAGTGACTGCATAGGTGAGTGCGTGTAGATACACTTATAATTACTGATTACTAAGCCCTATGGACCCAGTGTGATAAATATTGTTTTGTCTTTTGCATTGAACAGATGTAGACGAGTGTTCCACACAGAGGGGCTTGTGTCGAAACGGCCAGTGTGTGAACACCGTGGGCACCTTCATGTGTGTGTGCAATGACGGCTATGAGCTCACTTTAGACGGCAGGCTTTGCGCAGGTAAGGAATCTGCCACATGCTGATTATTATTTGTATTTAATCTGAGTGTAATGATCTGTTTTTACATTACAATCCCTTGCACATTTCTTTATCTCTCAGATATAAATGAATGTGCCGTGAATCCAGGCACATGTGGCGCAGGAACTTGTCTGAATCTGGACGGCTCCTACAGGTGTATCTGCCCGCCGGGCTACTATCTCCATGAGGAAACTTGTGAAGGTACGGCAGCCAAATGCTGGTCCTTTCTGTTTCATGCGCCATAAACATAAGCCAAAAAGAAAATTTCAGCTCAGGCAAGGCAGAGAACCCAAACCGTACATGCACAAATCACAGCTTTAACTACCACTGCTTAGGTGTTAAAGAACAGAATGAAGAACATTTATGCCCCCCCCCTCTTTCTTACTCCTACTAAACCCCCCTCATCTCCCTTTCACACGTGAGAGTGGGCCCATGCCAGAACTCTTGGATTGTTTATACAGTGGAACCGATGAAGAGATATTCGGCAGACTTCAACACATTCCTGCTTTGCGCTCTGTTCCTGGAAGCAGGGAGGAACAGTATTGGATTCTCAGCATCAATTACAGCAGCAGCTGGTCATCGTGATGAGTGAAAACGTGACATAAAGGCTATCCCTAAGGAAACGCCTTTTTATTAAACTATGTATGAGTTGAGGTGGATTCTATTTTATCTCAATAGACCGTGACGTACAGGTATGATTTCACCCCTCCAGCTCTGACGGTAGTTTAAGGGAAAATGAAACATCAATGAACCGTGCAGGGTGGAACTCTGATGGTACAAATTAGAAGCAGATTCAAAAATGTGATGAGGTGGTTGATATCATTTCTCTTTGTATGTCAGATATCGATGAGTGCTTCCTGTCTCCGGAGATCTGCACATTTGGAACCTGCTCCAACACTGAAGGAAGCTTCACATGCTCGTGTCCCGACGGCTTCCAGATCTCTGACTCCGGACGCAGATGTTTAGGTATCTGTGTGAGTGTGTGTTGGTGTGAGAGGAAGAGTGGCAATGTAACTGTTTTATGCACGAGGTTGTAAGTGCAAAGTTTAAATACAAGTGTATCTGTATAGTCTGGTTCTGAGTGTGTGTGGAGGCTATGCAGCAGTCGGTGGTGTTCGGCTTTTCCTGCTTTTTCATGATAGCACACTGTGTTCCAGCTGGGTCTGCTGCTGCTGCTGCCTCAACAAGGCCAGGGGTGGCTCTGAACAGATCACTTTTCCATTTCCTCAGTGGTGTGTGTGCGTTTGCGTTTGTGTTTGTGTGTGTGTGTGTGTGTGTGTGTGTGTGTGTGTGTGTGTGTGTGTGTTCATGTACATATGTGTGTTTTTGGGTTGGGGAGCACTGAGTCTTCAGTTAGGGAGTTCCCCCTTCCAAACACTGAAGGGATGACATCATCAGTTCAGAAAGGAGGTTCACAGTTTGCATTTCACTTCTCTCTCCGGTGTCTGAGGGCGGGGGGAGATAAACACGTGAAGATGGGTGGAGGGTTGAGCAACATGGGCGGTAAGGGAGACAAAGGTTTTCTGACAAGGACAAATCCTGTCCCATTTACAAAATTATTTGTGGGTCATTGTGCACTAACGATGTTCATATTTTAATATATTTATATTCCATTTTCTTGGATATGGTGTGACAGCGAACGATGACTGTTAATATAGTAGAATAAAGTTAAGTTATACTCAATATTTTTCATAGATCTCCATACTTCTAGTTCTTAGAAATAAAGACATCAGTGAATCAATAAGAGATCAAATTAAAGACTGTTACACAAGTTACCTCTGTGGTAACTTATGTGACAGTTATGTGATAATGGTAAATACATGAATAAAACCTGAGTACGAAAAAGTCTTACAATCAGCAAACAGATTCAGTCGGTTACACAGCATCATCAAACTACAGGTCTGTAATGTTAGCATTAGCCACATAAGCTGTGAAACCAACCAAGTCATGCTGTAGCTGCATCGCCTGTGTCTGTGTTGAGAGATCCAGGTCAGGTGTTGATAATGAGTTCAAGTTGAACAGTAAGAATTTGTTGATTATATATAACCTAATTTATAACTTTGGAAACACACCAGCACTAATGACTCTATAGTTTATTGGGTTTTTTTATACACTGAGGTGAAAAAAAAAACGTGGCCTCAGATAGAAATCATGCACACGCACCTCATGGCCTCAATCCAAAGAATGATAAATGACCGCACCCTGCATTTGAAAAATAAAAAATCCTGTTTCATCATGTCACGATAACAATGCTTTAATCCCAGAAACACACAAAAGAAGGCAGACAAGTGTGTGATGAGGACAGAGCGGAGCTGTTGCTCACTCTGTCGTTAGCTGTGGTCTGAGGATAAGATTAGTTCATACTTGCAGTGTTTGCGCCAAAGTTCACCGTAACTCCAACACTGTTTGTTACCTCAAACGTTGCAGTGGAGACTTCGCCTGTTGTTTAGTCTCAACACAGTTATGTTTCCCTGTAAAAGTCAAACTCCTGCTTAGGTCATAGAAGGCAGCACAATAAACAAAGTGTCATATGTACACGTGATTAAAATGTGGTGATAATACGTTAACATTAGTGCAGTTAGACATGTTTTTGTAAAGACAAGGCTTCACATGGTAGAACAAAGGGAGAGATGGTTTCTTACATAGAATCATTGGTGGAATGTGATCACTTATTGTGTTGATTAATCAGTATTGTCAGGGGTCAGAATCTTAATAATGGTACATGCAACACTCACCGGTTTGACCAATTGTATGCCGAAACTTGGAACGACTGTGAAGGCGTTGATGCAGATCACGATGAGGCCGCCAACAGTGTAGCAATATGGATCAAACGTTAATTCCATAACGATGGTGTATTCCGGAAAGCCATCAGCTACACCTACTTGCAGTGAAACACATAATGTTGGGGTTGGTGACACAACTGTGTTGGGTCTCTCAGTCGTGGCTTGGCTGCTGGTTAACTGCGGTTCAGCTGAAACCTATGCTCATTTTTCAAAGAGCAACCAGGTCTTTTTTTTTAGCACATCCGCTGTGTTTTACATCACTGCAAGGTTTGGCTATAGCTGGACTGGTGAGAGACGATGTAACGAACAATCAGATTTTTCCTTTGTTGTTTTAATAACGTTAATTGATCATTTCTAAAATCACTGTTTAAAGGAGAGACATTTGGGATGATATGAAACATGGCTCCTTGGCTTGAGTCATACTTCAGATATTGCAATAAGTAATGTGGTATGTGTCCTAACCACCAGACCACTAGGACTCCACAATTAATGACATGTTTTAAATCATAACGCTGTAGAGGTTTTGGAAAGTTCCATAATTATCACGATTAAACCATAAATATCTGTCACCACATTCAGATGTGTGTCATCACAACTGTCAGGCCGAGTGTTTATCTAACTTTAACTTATTATTATTCATAACTAATTATGAATTTGTTGTCTGTTATTTTATTTTGATCCAGTATTGTAATCCATCTGTGATTGAAAGAAATACAAAGCATTGAACATTTGAACATTTGTATCATATATTCAGGGTCATAAACTATAGGAGAAGAATGACATATACACGTGCAGACGTACATGTGCATGCACTCACACACACTTGCTCAGCAGCTGTGCACAAAGCACCATAAATCTCTTTGCGGAAAGGCTGACAAATCAGTTTCATGGAGGAGGGTAACATGACACTCTTTGACATTCTCCTCAAAGCACCAGGTGTTCATGTATGTGATCCTTGCCTCTGCGCCAGGTGTGTAAGTGTGTGTGTGTGATCTATGGTGGTCAGAAAGCTTATTTGTGTTGAGTTTAGTGAAGGCCAGAGCTAGCAGGAGAGCACGGCCATATGCTTCTCATTAGAAGTAAGGGCCTGCCTCGTCCAGGAGGAACAAGAGCCCTCAGAAAAAGAGAGAGAGACTGGCAAACACTGATCACTGAGCAGAGCTGATTAGCCAGCCTTTGTTCTAACTACAAATACTTCACTAAAATATAGAAAACATTTCTATAAATTGGAAGATTTACTTAGAATATATTGTAGTTAGATTTAATTTATAGTCACAAAAAGTTGAAGGCAGGGTTGGTACTTTTCTCCAGATACACTTTTTAAAGATTTTGGTTGAAACTGTCTTTAGGTCCTGACAGAAATGAATAATTCATGTGCTCTGAAAAAGGAACGAAGAAATCTGTCATCTGTAGCATGTCAAGACTTCGACCAATGTCTGCCACGAGGTACCAATCTGATGAACCAATCATGCCTCCCTGTCTCCCTGCACGTTCTCTAACCCATACATGCACAAGCCCACACTCAAAGCACGAGCTGAGCTCCGCTTCTGGACCAACGGCGCTTGTGCATGTAAAGTGAGGGGCGTGGCTTTTGAGGGAGCACAGAGGGGAGGGGGTGGGTGTAGACGGGGCACTGAGGGAATACTACTTTCATAATCATGTTTTAAAAAATTACCAATCCTGCCTTTAAGCCTACCTGTGTACTCAGTACTGATTTGGTGGCTCTCTTAAAAGTAGTGAAGTTCGCAGTAATCTTCAAGTAATCGGGTAGAGAGTTCCAGGATTTTACTCCTTTCACAGAAAAAGCTGTTTCAGCAAAGGATATTTGCAAAATGAAACTTTACAGTTGCCTCTTGAAGCTGCTGCAGCCCTGTCGTCTCTGTTTGTATTTTCAGAAAGGTTGAGGAGCAATACTCTTTAAACGCTTAAACACAAACTTTATGGAAGTCAATTTCCTCCTTTATCAGAATGATTTATTTTTTTAAAAATACGATTGAAGAACTAGACATGATTTGAACAGATTAAAGGAGACGTAATTAGTGTTATTTATATTTTTTATGCTTTAGTTAGTTTGTTAACATTTTAGGCAAGGCCAGGCGAGCAGTAAATCAGCTGTTGGCTCTTGACTGACATGAGAGTGGTATTAATGTGATCATTCAACACGGCAAGAAAACAAATTAGCAAATTGTATCCACATTCAAATAAATCATTTGAAACACAGTAAAGTGGTGAAATAAACAACAACCAAACCAACTGATGTTGTGCAATCCTCCTTTCTGCTCCTTCTTTCCTTCTGATTTGTGTTAATTTTTTCCTTCAGGCCTCTCTCTGATTTGTCACGTTGTTCCTCTGTGTTGGTTAACCCTTAGATATCCGGGTGAGCTACTGCTATACCAAGTTTGAAAATGGCCGCTGTCAGGCTCCAAAGCCTCAGAACACGACAAAGGAAGTGTGCTGCTGCACTGGAATGCCCGGTCAAGGCTGGGGAGACCCCTGTGAAATCTGCCCCACTAAAGGAGAGGGTGTGTACACTTACGGTCAAAACAATATGAATGGTATTGTTATGTTGTTTGTGACTTTTCCAACTTTGTGGTTCCAGAAGGGTATCCTCTTCTCTGTAAAAATGAGGGATATCAACGGGGGAAAGACGACCATCAAAAAGGTGTGTGAGTGTCATTACCATTAAGCCATCATAGTCCTGCTTGTCTGTTCAAGTTTGTATTCACAAGATGCTGATGTATTTCAATCGCAGATGTCGATGAATGTCTCAATAACCCTTGCACAAACGGTCAGTGCATCAACACAGACGGCTCTTTCCGATGTGAATGTCCCATGGGATACCGTTTGGACATAAGAGGAGTCACATGTGAAGGCAGGTTTTGCCACTGTCCTGTCTCTTTAAATATCCACTTGGTAGATATTGATCTAACTCTTAACATGCTGATTTGGATGTGTGCGACTTTCTTCGATACAGACACAAATGAGTGTGAGATTGGAAATCCCTGCGGCAACGGCACGTGCACAAATGTCATTGGTGGGTTTGAGTGTGCATGTGACGACGGATTTGAGCCCGGACCAATGATGACCTGTGAAGGTATGCAAAGTTACACCTGCGCACTCACGTCCATCAGACTGTATGTCATCTCTGAATTTCTGTACTTCTGCTGTAACTTGTTGTTGTCCGATCTTCTCCAGATATCAACGAATGCGCCCAGAATCCTCTCCTGTGCGCCTTCCGCTGTGTTAATGTGGTCGGCTCATACGAGTGTAAATGTCCCACCGGCTATGTGCTGCGTGAGGACAGGAGGATGTGTAAAGGTACCACAGCTAAATGACTCACTCATACACTCAGCTTTATCAGTTATGGTCCATTTACTGGACCAAGTGTTGGTAGAAAATAAAAAAAAACAGTTACCTCATGGAGACGTTTCCCCTTCCATAAAGTTACATAACACACTATCTCTGATCCTCTCTCTCTGATGAACTTGAAACACTCTCTGGAAACAGCAACCGGCCGAGGCACTGTTTACACCTCAGCTCTCTTAGATAGCCCAGTCTCCATGGAAACGGTTGTATTTGGAGGGAAGTGCAGAGACGGGAGGAACATCTCAGTGTCTGTAGCCTCACTGTTTATATTGGAGCTCCAAACACATCGTCGACCCTCTTAGCACACGTCTGTTAGCACTACCGAGCTCAGTGTTAGGATTAAACCTCTCAAGTGCAGTTTTAAGTGTCCACGTTACATCACTGCTATAGGTGCACTCACTTGGATTTCTCTTGAATTGTTAGTCCTCTTACTCCCAGTATGATGTTTATTCTCCAGATCAGAACGAGTGTGAGGACGGTATAGATGACTGTGCCAGCAGAGGCATGACCTGCAAGAACCTGATTGGTACATACATGTGCATCTGCCCCCCTGGATACACACGCTCGCCCGCTGGGGATGGTTGTATGGGTAAGATCATCATGGTTTTATAATGAATGAGAGAATAAACACAAGATAATTGGTGCCCCTGTGGACAAAGGTCTACCTCTTAACTCTTCACTGAGTATTTCCTCTTCTTTTTTTCTGATAACAAGGCTCATCCTGTTGTCTTTGCACAGTAAAATATATCAATCACCGTGAATCTTTGCGGTGGAAAATGTAAAATAAAAGGTTATTTTGGCATTTGGCTGTTAGTTGTTTAGTCGGTCACCTACCACACAGAAAAAAGTTACAGCAATTACAGACAATTATATGTCAATAATCATCTTGCTGAAGGTCTTTTTTTTTCTTTTATTTGTTATAGAGGTCAGTCTATTTCATAACCAGCTAAAATCCCCTTACAGTAGCATTAACTCCACCCATACTCTGCACAATGAATAACATACTTTGGTACACAGTCAATAATTTCCATATAAGCTTTAAATATTTGTTCAAAATACCCTCTATCGACTCATGTTGGTGAACTGTTGACATGCTGAAAACAACTGCCTCAAATGTTGACTTCTTGGTCGAACATCCACTAAATGATTTAAAAGGCTATAATGGCACGTCTTAATCTTGTAACTTCTCCTGGTGTATGTACTCTGTCTCAGATCTGAATGAGTGTTCAGCCAAACCAGCGATCTGTAAGAACGGCCGCTGCGTGAACTCAGTGGGAAGCTACCGCTGCAACTGTGACAATGGATTCGTGGCTAACCCTACGCAGACTGAATGTATTGGTACGTACATTGTTCATTCTGATTTGTTCAAAAGCACCTTCCTGTTTGATATCGGCTTTTAGGTGGTATATTTGTCACTTAAAAGAGAAAATGTGTGTTTAAACTGTGTTTTGTGTCTATATTTCAAACATCCCTGACGGAAATAAGAGGTAGAAATGGGATAAGAGGCTGGGAATGATGGTTCAGGGTAACAAAAGTTTAGAAAGATTGTGGAGAATATTTAGGTGTTGAGATATGGGTCTGATTGATACTCATCAAATAAATATGCCTCTGGTGTCACTGGTTTTTACGATTATTTTACTAAAATGGTGGACGTTTTTACAGTATCAGTGTAAAAAGATCAACATTAAAAAAAAAAGGTTAAATAAATCCTTTATAAAGAAACTTAATGTGTTGATGTATCTGAGATATAGAAGAAAAGGATGTTCTTAATGTTCTTAAGAGTTTCACCTATTCCATGATAGCCTCCTCCGGCTAGTTAAAAAACATGTGTGTTACTGTAACGATAGAGGCAAGGAATTCCTTTCAAAGCCTTTCTCCCTAATCTAATATATACTTCTGGATGGACGTGATGTGTTGAACACGGAGTGAAAACCCCCAGCTGAAAAACAGTGAGAAAAACTCTAGGGAGATTCTGTAAGCTCTGAGGTCCTGTGGCTATCTCCCTCCTTACAGACAGTGATGATAGAGCGCTATGGGTTATCTAGGGGCTGTCTGGTTCTCTGAGGCCTGGACCCGTCTGGGTGGTTTGGTGTGATTTCCTCTGGACCACCTCTCATGCTGTCTGTTTGTCTCGCTCTCACGTTTTTTTTTTTCCCTCTCACTTCCGTACCCTCCAGATAACCGTGAAGGCTTCTGTTTCACTGAAGTTTTGACCACTCTGTGCCAGATGACCTCTAGTAACAGGAACATGGTGACCAAGTCAGAGTGTTGCTGTGATGGAGGCAGAGGCTGGGGCTCAAACTGTGAGCTCTGCCCCCTGCCCGGGACCACCCAGTACAAGAAGATGTGTCCCCTTGGACCTGGGTACACCACAGATGGCAGAGGTATCTTAGTCTTATATGAGTTTAAATTAAATACTGTGAAACATTTCAGATCAAACTAAACTCGATGAATTTTATACTGTAAAGTTTTTTTTTGTTTTTTTTCACTTTAAATTAAATATAAAGCACTTACAGGAGGTTTCAATCCCAAACCATGCATCAAAGGTACTTAATTTGTTAAGTTTCCTCCATCCATCCAGGCAACAACTCATTTCTATTTATTTCAGGGGCTTGCAGTAGAGAGATGGATTGATTTTGAAAATCTATCTTGGTTTTCATTAAGCTACAACATCCATGTTTGTGACCTTGCCTGCAGAAAAGCATTTCATTCATTAGCTTTGATATGAGCAGATAAAACCCAGAGCACCAACATGGAAATAGAGTTAGATCTTTTGTATTCCAATGCCCCTATTAGTGCAAGACTGCTCCAACGAGGCAGTGTTTTAAAAAGGAAATGGTCCTAGTTAACAGACAACTAAGTATTGTATTGTTTAAAATGATGGATTTTTCAACAAGCCTTAATTTCTGCAAGTGACTATTCTGCTTGGAAACCCTTCAGAAGATTGGTTGCCTGCAAAGAAGGACATCAATTGTTCTGCTTTGTTAATCTGATTGCAGTAATTTGTACACATGGAAACACTGTTCTGGTTCTTTAAATCACCAGTGCTGGGTGTTAAATTAACAGATGGTTGTCATCTGAGATAATCAGCTACAAAACATTCATTTAAACTGACACATGAGCAAATCAGTGCCTTGCACATTTCTGTATACTTGACACAAGACTGATGCATAACTAAATGTGAACAGAATATTTCCCCCCCTAATGTTTAGTGGAAATAGGGCACACAGCTGTTATTCACTACAGAAATCCAGGTCTTGGCAGGTTTTTCTCTCAAAGGAACCTGGACTTTAAGCATACACTCCTATTCCCACTCGGTGAATTAACTGGTAATTCAGTTGTGATGAGTTAATCTGGAGCTAACTCTCCTTGTTTCTGTGCAGATATCGATGAGTGTCGTGTGATGGGGAACTTGTGCAAAAACGGTCAGTGTATCAACACTTTGGGCTCTTACAGCTGCACCTGCAAACCCGGCTACACCAATGACATCAGCAGCACACTGTGTGTGGGTAAGGCTTGTTTTCACCTCCAGTGCTTACACTTAATAGACTCTTTTCCTTCCATGTCTACTCCCTGCTCTCATTCCTGCTGTCTAGTAAAGAGGTGAAGCTACGTGGATGGACAGCCCACACACTCCCTTAAAAAAATGCAGCCCCAGTCTGTCTGTCTGTCTCATCATCTCCCCGTATGGAATTTCTGGCGACAGGATCAAACTCTCCTACTCTGTCTCTGTCTCTCACTGTTTCTGCCTCACCATTTACCCTCTCTCTTTTTCTCTCATTTAGATGTGGACGAGTGCATACAGGCACCAAAGCCTTGTAACTTCATCTGTAAGAACACAGAGGGAGGCTATCTCTGTTCCTGCCCCCGTGGATACATCCTACAGGAAGATGGGAAGAGCTGCAGAGGTGACATACACACAACAAAACAGAACAAAACTGAAACTCTTAATGTGAAGTATGTGTCCACATTAGGCCCTGTTTTGCTCATACCATTTGGATTAAGTGGCATGCTTTTAAAATAGGTTACTTCTCTTGCAAAGACCAGCCGAAGGTTCCTGGCTGCAGGACAAAGTTCCTCCTGCAGACAATAAAGTTGAAGTTGAAGATCTTGCTTGACTTAGTTTCCAGGTTGGAGCAGCTGTAGTGCTGAGTAGACCGGGCCCTCTGCCAGCGCTCTCTGCTCACTGTCCCAAGACGCTCCATTGGGGCCGATGTGTCCATGTGCACGTGTTCGACTTTGAACGTGTACCCTGAATCCAGATCCAGTGACACACTGCATCTGGCCCTATCGATGTTTATCAGACTTGTTTGTGAGTCTAAACAAGTTTGCACACTGTGTTCAGTTTTTAAGGGCCTCTTTCATCTTTATTTACCAAAGTTTAAGTTTCCCCCTGTACAGTCCCCCTCAGTGTTTCCGGCGTCTGGTTCGTTTGCAGTTCATTTGTAGGTCAGTGACTGTAGAAGGACTGGAATTTGACTCATAGAAAAGATCAGCCCCCATACAGTAGTTCACGCAGTGATCTGACACAGATTCACCCCCCAGTATCTTATATGCACTCCAAAAAGTAGAAGCAGTTTTGAGTGATTCTTCTTCTCTTTTTCAGATCTGGATGAGTGCTCGACCAAACAGCATAACTGTCAGTTCCTTTGTGTTAACACCATCGGTGGTTTCACCTGCAAATGTCCTCCTGGCTTCACCCAGCATCACACCGCCTGCATCGGTAAATAAACACACACAGAACATTTATCATTTACTTTACATCCACAAAGTTTGTTAGAATTGCTCTCTACTCAGCTGTCTGTGTTTTCCCTAAAATACACCCAGCTGCTGCTACTACTACTAAAATACAAATGTTTAAAAAATAAAAAAAGATGATTTTTTTTAGCACAAAACCAACGTTACAAAGAGCTTTACAAAACATCCAGCCCAGCAACAAAATACACAACAGTGTAGGGATTAAACAGGAAGACGTAATAAATCATAATGGAGGAACAACTTCTAACAGTACAAAAAAAAATAGATAAATGTTTTCTTCAGAAGTGATTTAAAGGAACATACTGATGTCGCAAGTTAAGGTTTTCCCAGAGACAAAAAGCCCAAAATGCTCCCTCCCTTTTAGGTTTGAGGTTTGACGAGGGAATGATGAGGAGGTTTGAAACACGGCGTCATACTCAAACATCATCAGACTTTACTTCCATATCATACACCTGCTTCAAATACTTAATATGTTTCCTTTTTCACTGGACATTTTCTTGCAGCGTTTGCCAGCCCTGCTCCAAAAAAGACCTCTGAACTGCCCTCTTCTTTAACCTTTACTTCAGAGCTAATGGACTCCGGCTGATATCACACTGATCTCATTAGGCCGGACCGGTCAGGAGTCATGGCAGCTTAGCATTGCTTTGTTATGGAACTTTGCAGTGGATCGCCATGACTACCACAAGCTTTTTTTTTTCCAGACCATAAAGCAGCTCTCATGACCTCACATCAAATCAGGGACAGGGAACCCTCAGTTGTTAACTTCAGGAATATTCCCAGGCTAATGACATTGAGTAGGTGTGGATGTGTTTTTGAATGTAGGAGTTAGTACCATGTGAGTGACGTCAAACACTCGTTTAAATCTTACTTTAAGGGATAATGTGCTGAACCCTTTCGGGGCATGTGACTATTGGCTGAAATATTGAACTAAGCACTTTTCCAGACATATTTTATTAACTGTTTGTTAGACCTTCTCAGTCCCTCAGAAAACCTGTTCCTCCTAACTGCTGCTGTTTGGGAAGAGAGTCTGGGTTGGAATCACAGGGCAACTTAAAATATGATGTGATACAATACGCTCTGTGTAGCCCAGGATAACAATAACGTCACAGCAATTCTGCAATAATCAAATTATGTCATGACAATCATTTGACGATATGTCATGATATCTGATAACTGGAGAATATAAAATGCAAAAAGTATAAAATATAAAAATACCTTATTAGTGTATTTATTCAATGAAATGTGGGGTCAGTTTCACCTCTTATCACACATCCTTTAAATTATTTTCACTGACATTACCTACTTTAGTATGAGATGAAATTTAGATAAGACTTTTTTATCCGTGAACTCTTTTACACTGGATTAGTCCCACCCACAGTCCATTTGGATTTGCCCTATTCTTTGATAGAAATATCCACTCTCCACAATTTTGAAAAGTGACTCAGCAAATCCAAATCAGGGTCTCAATCAGCCTTTGTATCACGTTTCCTGTGTAACCCTCATCTGAACCTTTCCCTCCTCTCTGTGTAGACAACAATGAATGTGCATCGGACCCCAATCTGTGCGGCTCCAACGGTGTCTGCCAGAACACTCCGGGAAGCTTCAATTGCGACTGCCAGCGGGGATTCTCATTAGATCCAAACGCACAAACCTGTGAAGGTCTGCAAACAATTCATCCGTAACACATTATCAGCTCGTTCAATACAGAAACAATCTCTCTCTAACAGTAGTTCTGTGTGTTCGTCTCTGACAGATACGGACGAGTGTGATGGAAACCACAGGTGTCAGCATGGCTGTCAGAACCTGGTGGGCGGATACAGGTGCAGCTGTCCACAAGGCTACCTTCAGCACTACCAGTGGAACCAGTGTGTGGGTGAGTCATACCACCACTGCTCTTTTTATCAGCAAATATAAAAATTCTTTCCTTTAGGAGCATCCTGGTGACTTGGCCCACAAAGTATGTACCATGCAGGCTTGATTCTCTGGGCTTCAGCTTGGCCTGCAGACCTTTTTTTAAAAAAACAAGTAATTCATCCCTCATCTCTTTCCTGCCACTCTTTAAATATAAATATGTCCAACGTGTTTTTCCTTTCCAATGAAAGTTCAACCCTTCCCTTCTTGTGGTAAGGTCATGGGAAAAGGAAATGATATGTTAAAAATAAATGTCTGATATCTTCCTTTAAACCCTGAAAGACATCAACGTTGTTTATGATACTATGTATGCACTCTTAATGAATGAAAACAGACAAAAACAGGAACTTTGAGGGCAACAAAAGAGATATAAGAGGCTAATGGACTGACCAAAGGTCCGCAGAGGGGATAGGGGTCTTCTCCTTTGCCGCTCCCACCCTCTGGAACTGACTTCCAAAAACATCAGAGACACTGTCCACCTTCAAGAAACCCTTTAAAACTCACCTTTTTAACATCACCTTAACATGCCCATTGCTTTTGTTGTTTGTCAGAAAAGTGCTTTAAAAGTCTAATGTATTATTATTATTATGGAAATATCTCGCTCCAGTGGCATAATAAAGTAGTGAAAATTGAAAAACAGGAGGAAGGTGCTATATTTAAATCTATTGGTCATGTAAATTATAAAATTAACTTAAACATGGACAAGAAGTTGGTTCATTTCAGTGTTCCCCTTTGGATACCCCCAAAATAAATGTTTGTTTGATAAGCCTGTTTTTCCTCCAAGCCCTGAACTTATTTACAACAATCCTGTCAGACTTTCCCAGTATTGTTTGTGTCCTTTAACTGGAATGACCCCTTGTTTGTTTACTTCCTGTCAACTTCCTGCCACCCAGATGAGAACGAGTGCTCGAACAGCCAGATCTGCGGTGGAGCATCATGCCACAACACCCTGGGGAGCTTCCGCTGCCTCTGCCCCACCGGCTTCAACTACGAGCAGACGAACGGAGGCTGCAGCGATGTCAATGAGTGCTCCACCAGCCAGAACCCCTGCAAGTTTGGCTGCTCCAACACAGACGGGGGCTACCTCTGTGGATGTCCGACAGGATACTTCCGCGCTGGACAAGGGTACATCAGTGAATATCTGTTTGAAAACTATGTGGCGATTTTTCCAGTCGACTGATGACCCCGTCTTTGTTTTCAGGCACTGTGTCACAGGTCTGGGCTTTACGAGTAGCGGCTCCACCCCTGGAGAGGGAGGTGAAGAGGACGAGAATTCCCTTTCTCCTGAGGCCTGCTATGAGTGTAAGATCAATGGGTATCCCAAGAAGGGACGTAAACGTCGCAGTGCAGGCTCAACACAGGAGGATCCTCAGGAAGACCTGCAGGTACAGTATGCAGCGCTGGGGCAACTGATGAATCCGCTTTCAGGTCCTTTTTAAGGCAACTTGAGGGTTTCAACAACTTAGCATTAAGTAAAACTGAGACTAAGTTAGGTTTATTATTGGTTTATATAAGTCATTTTGACCCAAATTGTTGGTATATGTCAGTTAGGCCAACAAAATCACTAACAGGTAAAGACTACAGCATGTAGCTCCTGGTATTTTATTCCTTGTAGCCTGGGAAGATCATATGTTAGCATATTTAGATCGTCCTGTTGGGTAATGGATTAAACATTTTAATTAAAATCCTGGCAACAGCCATGTCAAAATGCCGCTTCAGCACCACCTCTCTGCCTGTTAATAGGTTGATGTAAAGTTTGTTTGAGACCTCCTTTTCAATATTGGACGGCCCTCGTTGAGTTTAACCACATGCGCTAACCACAGCGCCACCAGAACCCCTAGAGAACCTTTTTTTTTTAAACTTGTCCCATTGCCTTTTCTTGATAGAAACATAGTGTACTGTTGTTGGTCATGTGTCTTGATATTAAATGAACTCATTTGGACCATTTTTTCTTTCTGTAGCTGACCGAGGAGAGGGTCAGCCTGGCCAGCGTGGACATCGAGGACACCCTCCAGTTCCACCTGAACGTCAGCGACCTGAGTACCCGTGATCACATCCTGGAGTTCACCCCTGCCTTATCCACCCTCGAGGACCATGTGCGCTACAACATCGACTACGGGAACGATGAAGGCTACTTCAAGATCAACCAGAGAGAGGGCGTCAGCTTCCTCCATCTGAACAAGAAGAAGGCCCTCCCACCCGGGGCATACTTCCTACAGATCAGCAGCATGCCTCTCTACAGGAAGAAGGAGCTGGCTGAGCTGGAGGACCAACACGATAAAGACTACCTCACAGGACAGCTGGGAGACGTACTGAAGATGAGGGTGCAGATCATCCTCCATTAACCGTCACAAGACTGAGGCGGGCAGATGTTGCCATTAGCTGCTGATCCAACGTCAGGCTCACACTTCCCCAGAGGCAAAACATCTCTGACTCTGGATCAGTGGTTTGAGGTGACTCCTACTTGCTCCTACAAGGAGAAGAGCTCGCCACCAAAGAGACAAGGGGACGGGGGGAGGGACTGCATCATTTGATTGCCAAAGATGATTCTACATATCATAGATACAAGTTCTGGGCAAATGCCAGCTGAGTGGGGCAGTATGAAAGATTTCAGTCAAATGAAGAGTCCTGACACGCGACATGAGCGGTGGGAAGCACTATTTAGAGTGTGAATGGCTTTTTAATGTAGGGTTTAATGTTGTACGATGATATGTGGAATCAGGTGCCACTTTGAAGGGCATGAGGACTGCAGGAAGCTCTAAAAAATGGTTTGTTTTTTTTAGAACTCAATGTAGGTGGAATAAAAGGGTAGGTCCTAATAGTCTAAATAAATTCATTTCCTCCCCTCAGGTGAATGACTGCACAAACCTGGATCAATGAAAGTCAGCTCATTTTTCCTTCCCCAGATGTTAATTTATGGAGTGAAAATTTGAAGAAAAAAAACAAAAAAAAGGTATACAAATGCTAAGGAGAGGAAAGGAACCCACTATGGACTATTGAGATGCAGCCATGTCTGAGCTTGAATGACTCCTACTGCATATTTAACTATGCTTTTCCATCTTTTCTACTGACTAGAATATTTCATATTTACTGGTGCTAGCAACACGACCACATAGACTTCTGAATGCACTGTACTACTATACAAAACTCTGTAGTCAACAAGATACAATCCCATCGGCCATTCTGAAGATGTCACGTCTTTGCAACAGTAACAGCTAGCTTCATCGCCTGAGCGCTCTCCTCTATAGTACATGTAAATTGTGTTTATACTGTAATAATCAATGCCACTTTTAATCTATGAAGCATTTGTAAACTCTAGGAAGCCCCTGGAAAAGAGGGGTTTGTAATGGTGCTTATAATGACCAACTACTTCCTTTGTAAACTGTATACATACACACACCTGCACACACACACAAAACACACATTGATGATGCCAAACCTGGGCCTTCATGATTATGCACTGAGGTCTTTGTGGCCACACATTCTCTCACAAGTACAATCAGTGCTGCATTGCCACAGACCTGCCTGACACCAGTCTGTGTTCTCTGTTCACATCAGTGAGGGTTTAGTTGTACATTCACAATAAAAACATATTTTTGGTGTTTATGTATTCACTGCTCTTTAAATCCAGATTGAATTATATAATGTTTGCTTCTTGTTGGATCACCATTTTCAGTCCTGTGTTCAACAGTAAAATATGATTCTGTTTTAGTAACAGAAACACACATTACCCTGACACTGTTAGTGCCGAGGTCTACTTGTGAAATTTGATTCACTGGGCTTAAATGTTTTGTTGTCCTGCAGTGCCACCTTGTGGCTATTTGAGTCACTTTATTTATTTAAAAAAAAAAAACTTTGAGCAGGCTCAGATTAAAAAAAAAAAAAGGTTAATCAGATGTGGGACTAATACATTCCAGTAAAAACTCTCAAAAGTACAAAACAATTAACTTTATTTAAACTGATCAATATACTTTCAACATATACAGCACAACAAAATGGACTTTTAGTTTCTTCCAGTTGATCCAAAACCTCCAGCACCACGCTCGGTCTCATCAAGTGTCTGAAAGAACACACAGGCATGCAGATTTTGATTTAATTTATGACATGGAATAAAACTAACAGCAGCTCGACCAATGGAAACATCTGACAATGTTCATGAAAAGTATTTAACAGGTACAATTACACATGATGCAAGTTTATGAGGTACAACTAGCACACCTAACTTTGCCGCCTGGCCTCATTAATGTACAAAGGTTTGAACAAAATTCAAACAATCATCAGTCTTAAAAATGCACTTAAAAATCGCCACATCTTGACAAGTGATTATAAAGTTACCTAAAAAACTCCATTAGTTTGTGTTATAAACGGACTAGTATTAACCTGCAGTGTTATTGGCAAGGTGGCCAATAAACTGTTGTAATTTAATGGATGCAATTTACCTCAAGCTCCTCCAGATCTGGGTAGCAGATCCTCTCACAAACCAGCTGAGCAATTCTGTCGCCTTTTTTCACTAAAAGGGTGAATCAGAAGGGGAGAAATAAAATTTGTGAACTGCACTTTTTAATTGTTGTACTTCACACAGAGTCCAAGATCCGCCTGACTGGCTATTAAGACCCCTGTACACGATGCAATGCTAAACAAAAAAAGTGCATAGCTAAATACTTAAATGGTTATCATGCCAAACCATAAATGTAGAGGTAAAAACAACATCCAACACAGTAGTTGTACATTGACTTTCAGCCAGTTTTGTGCTCTCCTAAAATGAAAAGAATCCATCATCTCTTTGCAGTTGATGATGATTGATGATTCTATGGGCTACATATCGCCTTGATGAAAAGCTGATGATTGTTTCACTGATGCAAATACTCACCCTCAAATGTTTCCTTGCTGAAGTTAAAGAGAACAACTCCAACATTTCCTCTGTAGTCTTCATCTACAACCCCAGCTGAGGAGAACATGCAGAGAAATTGCAGCAGTTCAAATCACCGGCACGGCAAGGGTTAAAACATGATCTACTTTAATAGTTTTTCGTGGTAAGTAGGTCATGGTAGGTAGAAACTCACCACCAACATCAATGAAGTTTTTCACTGCCAGACCAGACCTTGGTGCTGGGAAGGACAACAAAAAAAAAAAAAGAACAAACCAGTCAGATGAGTTCTTCTGCAGTAGGTGCAACTCAATTTTACCAGCATGAGATTCTTTAAATACACCATGCACATGACTGAGGAAACACAGGAAGACAAACAGGTTATACTTAAAATGGAGGGTTGCATCAGATTCTTTTTAAACACTTACCCACTCTCCCATAGCAGCCATGGGGAACTGCTATCTGGATGTCTGTCTTTACAATGGCCTTATCCAGAGGACCAATGGAGTAGTCATAAGCACTGTTAATATTCAGAATGTTAAGGTCATCTGATTTACATGGCTTTATATTCACATAACAGATATTCACACTCGGTCATGCATGCCAAGTGGATTGAATATCTAGTGAAGGTTAGCTTACATGTAAAAACTAAAATATTACACAACATTGTCCAGAATTTCCACACTTTTACGACTGCTTGTTACAATTTCTGTTTACTGGACGAACTTTATAGTCACTTTTTTTTTTTTTTTAAGTGATGCACCCTGCAATGTCTGTAAACCCAAATATAATTTTAATTCAAGGAACATCTAACCTGTAAAGGTCATATCCAGCTGCTTTTGATGATCCTCTGGTTGGTTTCGTTGCATGCTCAGACAGCTTTGCAAATCTGAGGACAGGTCTTTCTACTGCAGGCTTTGTTTCTGTCTTTGGTCTCTTGGATGGAGAGATTGCAGAGGCATCCGTCACTTCTAAAGCAGGCATGTTGAAAGAAAAACAGAAAGCTCCGAAAATGATTAAAATGGACTAAAGACAAACTACAAGCTAACCAGGAGACAGAACTAAGGCAAACTACGGCGATGGTAAAAAAAAAAATTATTAGCTTCTGCTCAAGCGTCTTCCCGGTTTTACTATTTGAAACGGAATTTCCCGCGCTAGAAGTTGCGCCAAATAAGCCCCGCCCCGTTAAAAAAAAAACCCACACCATTTAAAGAGACAGGTCGCTTATTTATAATACGTCACAAATCACAGTGAAACTAAAGCCTATATGAGTTTCTACAAACATTTCATTACGACTACCACTGGCAGAAAAAAAAAAGTATCATTATCACATTCATAATAATGTATTATCTGTAACCATGACGACCCCGCAATAGCGACGCTATGGTAGCAGCGTCCACAAGTTCTCGCGATACTCCCTGACAAAAACAGCTGACAGAAAACTATCAAACTAAAGCACAGCAACAACAACACAGCATTTTGGAGAAGACAAAGCATCATTTTACTTACGCATTGCGACAGAATAAAGCGGACGTGGCGTTGGTGGTGTTTACTCGTTCAAAGATAACATGTATAGCAAACATGCTCAAACAGAAGCGTTCTGTAATGTGATGCTAGGCATGCTAGCAAAGCTAACGTCAATAAGCCCTTGACACATTGCTAATGATAGCGGTATGAAACCGGATTTCTAGCTTGCCTTTGTTTTGATTGAGAGTCTGAACATGAAGTTCCCTCCCTAAGAAACGTGGCGCAACGTCACACAATAACGAGCCGTGCAGGTAAAGATCCCTTAGGCGTGGCAGCAGTCGGGTCATGTTGTTTCCTAACCTCGTCTGTGAGCTAAATGCTGCTAACTGGGCTTTACATGCTCTGCAGCTGATTTTCTGCAGCACTTCCTCCTCCTGCTGCCAGACAGCTCCTCACTCTTTAATAAACCTCCAGTGATCAACATCAAATATTCACTTGAAAATAAATATAGCGAATCTAAATGTCTGATATTCAGTACTTAATGATACAATTTGGCTGAAAAATCAATTTAAATGTGTCTCAGACTGTTATCATATGAGATTAGAGAGTCTGAGTCTTTGATCCATTGCTGCCCTCCATAGGAAATACTTTGGCATTGGCATTCAGGATGTTTGCCATATATGCTCATTATGATAATATTCAAGACTTTATGTATGACTTCTGATGTTTAAAGTTCTTATTTATGAAATCAAAAAATATGTGTGTTCAGAATTAATGTCAAAAATACTAAAAAAAAACCAACCAAATTTAAACAAACCTTGCACTTTTTAAAGAGGAAAATTATTCAGTACTTCTTTGTTGATGTCGCTAGTATGACATATCACACACATTGCTGGCTTGTTAAAACGTTCAAGGTGCATGGGCTTTAAGTTTAATTTCTCATAAATGTATTCAGTGTGATAAGTTGTTACTGCAAGCATCACATAGCTAAAACAATATTATTATTATTTATTTATTTACACTCGAAAATCATTGAGAGCATAGCCCTCATTTACAATGACGTCGAGCAGGATAAACAATGAAAAATAACAAACATACATATACATATATATGTACACATACACATAAGCATATGCATATACTGTATACATAAACACATATATATATATACACACATCATAGATAAACAAAATCATTTTAAAACCAACAAACAGATAATAAAAACAGAATCAATTAAAATGTGCAATCAGAAGTAAAGGCGTTAATAATTAAAGATCTAAAATGGCCATAAGAGAACAGTGCCTTGATTTTTAAAGTCCCTTGTAAATGTAATATAATCACTTAATAATAACAGAAACAAAAAAATAAAGCAACTTAAAGTCTTATTAAGTCTTTATTTTTGGGTAATCACAATTATATATTTAAATATAAAGTCAGACATAAGGCAAAACATATACAGAATAATTGGCTTTACAGTCTTTAATTTCACTCAATTTTCCTTAAACCAAAAGTGTGCTGTGATAATAACATGAAACATATCTTCAAAGTATAGCGTAGGACAGGTAAACAGCTTTTTTATAACAGTGTGCATATTTTATACTTAGTGAGTATCAAAGAATGTTTAAAAAATATAATTTGTACTATATTTTAATAAAATAGATGCTGATCATTTATGAAAGGGTTATTTGCTTGAAAAGTATCCACTGGTGAATGTCAGTCTTCTACTATGTACATTTATTTTACAATCACAGCAGCAGGCAATGTAGTCATTCAGTGTAACTATTGAGAGCACACTTGTATATCTGCCTTTGTTTATTTTACTGATCTGACCAAGCTAGGAAGATGTTTGATTTGACTTTGTTCTAACCCCAAAATGAAGTGCTTTTGTTATTGTTCTTGTCATAGAACAATCTGAGTATCTCACCATATTTTCCATACTAGCGCATTGTTGCAAAGAGCTTAAACTTTGTCCACGTTCCTCCATTCACATCAGAATGTCTGACATTTGCACTTCAATATCAGAAAAGCAAT